>NC_136059.1:1117887823-1118633806 GCF_964261635.1 Lissotriton helveticus | reverse complement strand
GACCCTCACTCACCCTCAACCCCTCACCCTCACCCCTCACTCACCCTCACTCTCACTCACCCTCACTCACCCTCACCCTCACTCACCCTCACCCTCACTCACCCTCACCCCTCACCCTCACCCTCACTCACCCTCACCCTCACTCACCCTCAACCCCTCACCCTCACTCACCCTCACCCTCACTCACCCTCAACCCCTCACCCTCACCCTCACTCACCCTCACCCTCACTCACCCTCAACCCCTCACCCTCACTCACCCTCAACCCCTCACCCTCACTCACCCTCAACCCCTCACCCTCACTCACCCTCACCCTCACTCACCCTCAACCCCTCACCCTCACTCACCCTCACTCACCCTCACCCTCACTCACCCTCAACCCCTCACTCACCCTCACTCACCCTCACCCTCACTCACCCTCACCCTCACTCACCCTCACTCACCCTCACCCTCACTCACCCTCACTCACCCTCACCCTCACTCACCCTCACCCTCACCCACCCTCACCCTCACTCACCCTCACTCACCCTCACCCTCACTCACCCTCAACCCCTCACCCTCAACCCCTCACCCTCACTCACCCACACTCACCCTCAACCCCTCACCCTCACTCACCCTCAACCCCTCACCCTCAACCCCTCACTCACCCTCACTCTCACTCACCCTCACTCACCCTCAACCCCTCACCCTCACTAACCCTCACTCACCCTCACCCTCACTCACCCTCAACCCCTCACCCTCACTCACCCTCACCCTCACTCACCCTCAACCCCTCACCCTCCCTCACCCTCACCCTCACCCTCCCTCACCCTCCCTCACCCTCCCTCACCCTCACTCACCCTCACCCACCCTCACTCACCCTCAACCCCTCACCCTCACTCACCCTCACCCACCCTCACCCTCACTCGCCCTCAACCCCTCACCCTCACTCACCCTCAACCCCTCACCCTCACTCACCCTCAACCCCTCACCCTCACTCACCCTCATCCTCACTCACCCTCACCCTCACTCACCCTCAACCCCACTCACCCTCACTCACCCTCAACCCCTCACCCTCACCCTCACTCACCCTCAACCCCTCACCCTCACTCACCCTCAACCCCTCACCCTCACTCACCCTCAACCCCTCACCCTCAACCACTCACTCACCCTCACTCTCACTCACCCTCACTCACCCTCACCCTCACTCACCCTCACCCTCACTCACCCTCAACCCCTCACCCTCACCCTCACTCACCCTCACCCTCACTCACCCTCAACCCCTCACCCTCACTCACCCTCACCCTCACTCACCCTCAACCCCTCACCCTCACCCTCACTCACCCTCACCCTCACTCACCCTCAACCCCTCACCCTCACTCACCCTCAACCCCTCACCCTCACTCACCCTCAACCCCTCACCCTCACTCACCCTCACCCTCACTCACCCTCACTCACCCTCAACCCCTCACCCTCACTCACCCTCACTCACCCTCACCCTCACTCACCCTCAACCCCTCACTCACCCTCACTCACCCTCACCCTCACTCACCCTCACCCTCACTCACCCTCACTCACCCTCACCCTCACTCACCCTCACTCACCCTCACCCTCACTCACCCTCACCCTCACCCACCCTCACCCTCACTCACCCTCACTCACCCTCACCCTCACTCACCCTCAACCCCTCACCCTCAACCCCTCACCCTCACTCACCCACACTCACCCTCAACCCCTCACCCTCACTCACCCTCAACCCCTCACCCTCAACCCCTCACTCACCCTCACTCTCACTCACCCTCACTCACCCTCAACCCCTCACCCTCACTAACCCTCACTCACCCTCACCCTCACTCACCCTCAACCCCTCACCCTCACCCTCACTCACCCTCACCCTCACTCACCCTCAACCCTCACCCTCCCTCACCCTCACCCTCACCCTCCCTCACCCTCCCTCACCCTCCCTCACCCTCACTCACCCTCACCCACCCTCACTCACCCTCAATCCCTCACCCTCACTCACCCTCACCCACCCTCACCCTCACTCGCCCTCAACCCCTCACCCTCACTCACCCTCAACCCCTCACCCTCACTCACCCTCAACCCCTCACCCTCAACCCCTCACTCACCCTCACTCTCACTCACCCTCACTCACCCTCAACCCCTCACCCTCACTCACCCTCACCCTCACTCACCCTCACCCTCACTCACCCTCAACCCCACTCACCCTCACTCACCCTCAACCCCTCACCCTCACCCTCACTCCCCCTCACCCTCACTCACCCTCAACCCCTCACCCTCAACCCCTCACCCTCACCCTCACTCACCCTCACCCTCACTCACCCTCACTCACCCTCAACCCCTCACCCTCACTCACCCTCACCCTCACCCTCACTCACCCTCACCCTCACTCACCCTCACCCTCACTCACCCTCACTTACCCTCACCCACCCACACCCACCCTCACCCTCACCCACCCTCACCCACCCTCACCCACCCTCACCCTCACTCACCCTCACCCTCACTCACCCTCACCCTCACCCTCACTCACCCTCACCCTCACTCACCCTCACCCTCACTCACCCTCACCCTCACTCACCCTCACCCTCACTCACCCTCACCCTCACTCACCCTCAACCCCTCACCCTCACCCTCACTCTCACTCACCCTCAACCCCTCACCCTCACTCACCCTCAACCCCTCACCCTCACTCACCCTCAACCCCTCACCCTCAACCCCTCACTCACCCTCACTCTCACTCACCCTCACTCACCCTCAACCCCTCACCCTCACTCACCCTCACCCTCACTCACCCTCACCCTCACTCACCCTCAACCCCTCACCCTCACCCTCACCCACCCTCACCCTCACTCACCCTCAACCCCTCACCCTCACTCACCCTCACCCTCACTCACCCTCAACCCCTCACCCTCACCCTCACTCACCCTCACCCTCACTCACCCTCAACCCCTCACCCTCACTCACCCTCAACCCCTCACCCTCACTCACCCTCAACCCCTCACCCTCACTCACCGTCACCCTCACCCTCACTCACCCTCACTCACCCTCAACCCCTCACCCTCACCCTCACTCACCCTCACTCACCCTCAACCCCTCACCCTCACTCACCCTCAACCTCTCACCCTCAACCCCTCACCCTCAACCCCTCACCCTCAACCCCTCACTCACCCTCAATCTCACTCACCCTCACTCACCCTCAACCCCTCACCCTCACTCACCCTCACTCACCCTCACCCTCCCTCAACCCCTCTCCCTCACTCACCCTCACCCTCACTCACCCTCAACCCCTCACCCTCACTCACCCTCAACCCCTCAACCCCTCGCCCTCCCTCACCCTCACCCTCACCCTCACCCTCCCTCACCCTCCCTCACCCTCACTCACCCTCACCCTCACTCACCCTCACTCACCCTCAACCCCTCACCCTCACTCACCCTCACCCACCCTCACCCTCACTCGCCCTCAACCCCTCACCCTCACTCACCCTCAACCCCTCACCCTCACTCACCCTCAACCCCTCACCCTCAACCCCTCACTCACCCTCACTCTCACTCACCCTCACTCACCCTCAACCCCTCACCCTCACTCACCCTCACCCTCACTCACCCTCACCCTCACTCACCCTCACTCACCCTCAACCCCTCACCCTCACTCACCCTCACTCACCCTCAACCCCTCCCCCTCACCCTCACTCCCCCTCACCCTCACTCACCCTCAACCCCTCACCCTCAACCCCTCACCCTCACTCACCCTCACACTCACTCACCCTCACCCTCACTCACCCTCACCCCCTCACCCTCACTCACCCTCACCCTCACTCACCCTCACACTCACTCACCCTCACTCACCCTCACCCACCCTCACCCACCCTCACCCTCACCCACCCTCACCCTCACCCACCCTCACCCTCACTCACCCTCACCCTCACTCACCCTCACTCACCCTCACCCTCACTCACCCTCACCCTCACTCACCCTCACCCTCACTCACCCTCAACCCCTCACCCTCACTCACCCTCACTCACCCTCAACCCCTCACCCTCACTCACCCTCAACCCCTCACCCTCACTCACCCTCAACCCCTCACCCTCAACCCCTCACTCACCCTCACACTCACTCACCCTCACTCACCCTCAACCCCTCACCCTCACTCACCCTCACCCTCACTCACCCTCAACCTCACTCACCCTCACTCACCCTCAACCCCTCACCCTCACTCACCCTCACTCACCCTCACCCTCACTCACCCTCACCCTCACTCACCCTCACCCACCCTCACCCACCCTCACCCTCACCCACCCTCACCCACCCTCACCCTCACTCACCCTCACCCTCACTCACCTTCACCCTCACTCACCCTCACCCTCACCCTCACTCACCCTCACCCTTACTCACCCTCACCCTCACTCACCCTCACCCTCACTCACCCTCACCCTCACCCTCACTCACCCTCACCCTCACTCACCCTCACCCTCACTCACCCTCAACCCCTCACCCTCACCCTCACTCACCCTCACTCACCCTCAACCCCTCACCCTCACTCACCCTCAACCCCTCACTCACCCTCACTCTCACTCACCCTCACTCACCCTCAACCCCTCACTCACCCTCACCCTCACTCACCCTCACTCACCCTCAACCCCTCACCCTCACTCACCCTCACCCTCACTCACCCTCAACCCCTCACCCTCACCCTCACTCACCCTCACCCTCACTCACCCTCAACCCCTCACCCTCACTCACCCTCACCCTCACTCACCCTCACTCACCCTCAACCCCTCACCCTCACCCTCACTCACCCTCACCCTCACTCACCCTCAACCCCTCACCCTCACTCACCCTCAACCCCTCACCCTCACTCACCCTCAACCCCTCACCCTCACTCACCCTCACCCTCACTCACCCTCACTCACCCTCAACCCCTCCCCCTCACCCTCACTCACTCTCACCCTCACTCACCCTCAACCCCTCACCCTCACTCACCCTCAACCCCTCACCCTCACCCACCCTCAACCCCTCACCCTCACCCTCAACCCCTCACCCTCAACCCCTCACTCACCCTCACTCTCACTCACCCTCACTCACCCTCAACCCCTCACCCTCACTCACCCTCACTCACCCTCACCCTCCCTCAACCCCTCTCCCTCACTCACCCTCACCCTCACTCACCCTCAACCCCTCACCCTCACTCACCCTCAACCCCTCAACCCCTTGCCCTCCCTCACCCTCCCTCACCCTCCCTCACCCTCACTCACCCTCACCCACCCTCACTTACCCTCAACCCCTCACCCTCACTCACCCTCACCCACCCTCACCCTCACTCGCCCTCAACCCCTCACCCTCACTCACCCTCAACCCCTCACCCTCACTCACCCTCAACCTCAACCCCTCACTCACCCTCACTCTCACTCACCCTCACTCACCCTCAACCCCTCACCCTCACTCACCCTCACCCTCACTCACCCTCACCCTCACTCACCCTCAACCCCACTCACCCTCACTCACCCTCAACCCCTCCCCCTCACCCTCACTCCCCCTCACCCTCACTCACCCTCACCCTCACTCACCCTCAACCCCTCACCCTCAACCCCTCACCCTCACTCACCCTCACCCTCACTCACCCTCACCCTCACTCACCCTCACTCACCCTCAACCCCTCACCCTCACTCACCCTCACCCACCCTCACCCTCACTCGCCCTCAACCCCTCACCCTCACTCACCCTCAACCCCTCACCCTCACTCACCCTCAACCCCTCACCCTCAACCCCTCACCCTCAACCCCTCACTCACCCTCACTCTCACTCACCCTCACTCACCCTCAACCCCTCACCCTCACTCACCCTCACCCTCACTCACCCTCACCCTCACTCACCCTCACTCACCCTCAACCCCTCACCCTCACTCACCCTCACCCTCACTCACCCTCAACCCCTCACCCTCACCCTCACTACCCCTCACCCTCACTCACCCTCAACCCCTCACCCTCAACCCCTCACCCTCACTCACCCTCACCCTCACTCACCCTCACCCTCACTCACCCTCACTCACCCTCAACCCCTCACCCTCACTCACCCTCACCCTCACTCACCCTCACCCTCACTCACCCTCACCCTCACTCACCCTCACTCACCCTCACCCACCCTCACCCTCACCCTCACCCTCACTCACCCTCACCCTCACTCACCCTCACCCTCACTCACCCTCACCCTCACTCACCCTCAACCCCTCACCCTCACTCACCCTCAACCCCTCACCCTCACTCACCCTCAACCCCTCACCCTCACTCACCCTCAACCCCTCACCCTCAACCCCTCACTCACCCTCACACTCACTCACCCTCACTCACCCTCAACCCCTCACCCTCACTCACCCTCACCCTCACTCACCCTCAACCCCTCACCCTCACCCTCACTCACCCTCAACCCCTCACCCTCACCCTCACTCACCCTCACCCTCACTCACCCTCAACCCCTCACCCTCACTCACCCTCACCCTCACTCACTCACCCTCAACCCCTCACCCTCACCCTCACTCACCCTCACCCTCACTCACCCTCAACCCCTCACCCTCAACCCCTCACCCTCACTCACCCTCAACCCCTCACCCTCACTCACCCTCAACCCCTCACCCTCACTCACCCTCACAACACATATTGTGTTACAATAGGTGTCACATTTGCGAAAGATAAAACTATTGGCATTGTAAATAACAAAGCTATTAATTTCACTATTTTCAAAACAAGCACATAAATAAAAAATGTGTCCTTTACAATACCAATAGCTCAAACTTTCCTAATGCGAGACCTATTGCATTGCTGTGCTTCTCTCCCCTGCTGCACTCTCCTGCTCTCTAGAGATGTGGCCTAACGACCAGAGCTGCCATCTAAGTGACGTAAATACAAAACATGTTGCATTCCAAATGCTATAGGTGTCACATTCGCGAAAGTTATAACTATTGGCATTGTAAATGACAAAGCCATCAATTTAGCAATTTTAAAAACCAACAAATAAATAAAATATGTCATTTACAAGACCAATAACTCCAACTTTTCTAATGCGAGACCTATTGCATTTCCAATGCTTGTTTATTTAGGTTTTGTTTTTGAAAATAGCGAAATTAATAGCTTTGTCATTTACAATGCCAATAGTTATAACTCTCGCAAATGTGACACCTGTAGCATTTGTAATGCAATATGTGTTGTATTTACGTGACTTACATGTATTGTATTACAAATAACAATGTTTTTAATTTTTTTTAATAATTAATACTTAAATAAAAGTTATTGTAATTTATAATGGCAATAGCTTAAACTTTTGTAAATAACATTTGTGAAGATTATGTTCAGTGTATTTTATTGTGACGAAAATCCAAGAACATATGTCAAATATTAACATCTTTTTGTTACATTTGTAATAAAGCTTGAAACATTGAGATAACATATTTGAACCAGTTGTTGTTGAATGGTTGCACAGATTGATGCTGTGGTGGAGCTCAGTGATGTTGTGGTGCCACTGAGTGATGCTGTGGTGGTGCTGAGTGATGCTGTATCCTATTCTATGTTTTGTTTTGCTATCCTATGTTTTGTTTTGTTATGCTATGCTATGCTGTTTTGTTATGCTATGCTATGTTTTGCTATGCTATGCTATGTTTTGCTATGATATGCTATGTTATGCTATGCTATGTTTTGCTCTGCTTTGTTATGCTGTGCTATGTTTTGTTGTGTTTTATTATGCTATGCTTTATTTTGCTATGCTATGCTATGTTTTGTTGTGTTGGTATGCTATGCTGTGTTTTGCTATGCTATTATGTTTTGTTATGTTTTGTTCAGCCATGCTATGTTTTGTTTTGTTAAGCAATGCAGTTTTGTTGTGTTTTGTTATGCTATGTTTTGTTATGTTATGCTATGTTTTGTTATGTTATGCTATGTTTTGTTATGCTATGCTATGTTTTGTTTTGCTATCCTATGCTTTGTTTTGTTATGCTATGCTAGGTTTAGTTTTGCTATCCTATGCTTTGTTTTGTTATGCTATGTTTTGTAGTGTTTTGTTATGCTATGCTATGTTTTGTTGTGTTTTGCTAGGCTATGCTTTATGCTATGCTATGTTTTGTTATGCTATGCTATGTTTTGCTCTGCTATGCTTTGGTATGCTATTTTTATATGCTATGCTATGCTTTGTTGTGTTTTATTATGCTATGCTTTGTTTTGTTATGCTATGCTATGTTTTGCTGTGTTTGGTATGCTATGCTGTGTTTTGCTATGCTATTATATGTTTTGTTATGTTTTGTTAAGCCATGCTATGTTTTGTTGTGTTTTGTTAAGCTATGCTGTTTTGTTATGTTTTGTTATGCTATGTGTTGTTGTATTTTGTTATGCTATGTTTTGGTATGTTATGCTATGTTTTGTTATGCTATGTTTTTTATGCTATGCTATGTTTTGTTATGCTATGCTATGCTTTGTTTTGTTATGCTTTGTTTTGTTATGCTATATTATGTTTTGTTGTGTTTTGCTATGCTATGTTTTTTTACGCTATGCTGTTTTGCTCTGCTATGCTTTGTTATGCTCTGCTATGTTTTGTTGTGTTTTATTATGCTATGCTATGTTTTGTTATGCTATGTTTTGTTATGCTATGTTTTGTTATGCTATGCTAAGCTTTGTTTTGTTATGCTATGTTGTGTTGCGTTTTGTTATGCTGTTGTGTGGTGTTTTGTTATGCTATGCTATATTGTGTTTTGTTATGCTATGCTATGTTTTGCTATGCTATATTTTGTTATGTATGCTATGTTTTGTTATGCTATGGTTTGTTGTGTTTTGCTATGTTTTGTTTTGCTATGGTTTATTGTGTTTTGCTATGTTATGCTATGCTTTGTTTTGTTATGCTATGTTTTGTTATGCTATGTTTTGTTATGCTATGCTTTGTTATGCTATGCTTTGTTATGCTATGCTTTGTTATGCTATGTTTTGTTATGCTATGCTAAGCTTTGTTTTGTTATGCTATGTTGTGTTTTGTTATGCTATGCTATGCTTTGTTGTTTTGTTATGCTTTGTTGTGTTTTGTTATGCTATGCTATGTTTTGTTATGTATGCTATGGTTTGTTGTGTTTTGCTATGTTTTGTTATGCTATGTTTTGTTATGCTATGTTTTGTTATGCTATGTTTTGTTATGCTATGTTTTGTTATGCTATGCTTTGTTGTGTTTTGCTATGTTTTGTTTTGCTATGCTATGCTTTGTTATACTATTCTATGTTTTGTTTTGCTATGCTTTGTTTTGTTATGCTATGTTTTTTATGCTATGGTGTGTTTTGTTGTGTTTTGTTATGCTATGCTTTGTTATGCTATGCTATGTTTTCCTATCCTATGCTTTGTTTTGTTATGCTATGCTATGTTTTGTTATGCTATGCTGGTGAGGGTAAGTGAGGGTGAGTGAGGGTGGGTGAGTGAGGGTGGGTGGGTGAGGGTAGGTGGGTGAGTGAGGGTGAGTGTGTTAGAGCGAGGGTGAGGGTGAGAGGGTTGTGAGGTTGTGTATCCTATGCTTTTTTTGTTATGCCATGCTATGTTTGGTTATGCTATGCTGATGAGGGTGTATGAGGGTGAGTGAGTGAGGGTGAGTGAGGGTGAATGAGGGTGTGTGAGGGGGTGTGAGGGTGAGGGCGAGGGTGTGATGGTGTGTGAGGGTGAGAGGGTTGGGAGGGTGAGGGGGTGTGAGGGTGATATTCTCCCAAACCCTGATGTGCTGACCTCCTGATTAACACTCGACAATGAGTGGCGGAAAAGTGAATCAACCAATATGTGCACCATGTGCAGGAAACATCAATTAAAAAAACTGCAACAGAAGAAGTCCACAAGGTTTGTAGTGGGTTGGATGACTGGGCTGTAGCGATTTTTTTTCTGATTTATGAATCCCACAGTGGACTTTTAACTGATATTCTACATTTTTTTTTAAAAAGATAAAAGCAGATGTACTGCCAGCTTTGAAATCGGAACACTCGTCTGTATATCAAACGCTTTGGAGTTTATTTCTTTAAATTGAAGATTGCATAAATGTATATTACACGTTAAAGATTTCTACTGATTTGTGGAAAGTATTGGAGGCTAAGTACAGTTGTGGTAATCAGCTGAGCATCGTTAACCACAGGACGTCTAGAGACAATCTTTTAGGACCCGCTTAGGGTGTGTGTGTGTGCCCTTTTTGTCCAAACCTCAGGTATTGCGTGTTTTTTACATAGCACTAGAAACAAGTAGCAGAGGGTGCACAAAGAATAAAGGGCAGGTAGCACAAGGGCAGTGAGCATGAGAGTACTGTCAGAAGTTAGGATAGGGCAGAGAGCACAGAAAAGTGAGAGGTAGAACTGAACGTGGCTGGAGAGGGAGAGCACAAAGGACAGAGGACTATGGGTAAACAGAGCGGAAGCAGTATCGGAGCAAAGGATGGACAGAGACGAGTGGGGCAGAGGTGACAACAGTAGGAGGCACAATAATTGAGGCAGAGAGCCCCTCATTGCTCACCCGCTCCTGCCCCACGGTATCTACAGCCCCTCACTGCTTACCAGCTCCTGCCCAGGGGTATGAACCGTGCCTTGCAGCTCACCAGCTCCTGTTCTGGGGTATCTACAGCACCTCGCTGCTCCCCAGCTCCTGCCTCCTGGGCTTCGCGGCATTTGATAGCTGAAGGGGAAGCCCAAGGTGGGCAGAGCCAGGGAGGGAGGAGAGACAAAGTTTTGAAAAGCAGGGTATTTGATTAAAGTCAATGGAGGCATTTTGTTGTCAAGGGAGGAATAGAAGTAAAATTTAAAAAAGCACCCCGAGTGCCTGTGTAGACGGTGCCACGGCTCTAGGCTTACAGCCCGGGATTCCTTAGTATGAGCACCATCTTGAGAAAATGTAGGGACATTATGATGGAAGGAAGAGGGCGGGCAAAGCATAACGAGGAACGTGCCCCGAGCCTAGGACTCCACCCCGAGTGATGGTAATCTTTCCCCATCTGTGTGTGCGGGCAATAAAAAGGAGGGCGGAGAGGAGAGCACCTTGGCAGAATTAGGGCCCGGGGTGGCGAGAGTTTCAAACTAGTGAGGAAAAAATGTATTTGTTTACAACAGCTAGAGCAAACTGCGCCACTTTGCCTGCAAGTTGTCACCTTCCGGCGTAGCAGTGAGTGGGCTGCTTGTCTGCATGCTGCTGCCTGTGTGTTTTATCTAGGATTGCGCATTCCATTTGAATCCAATTTCCTTGCATTGCGTCTGCCCAGGTCAAGGATGAATGGCTGTCAGATTCCCCGTGGAATGAAAAGAAGACAAGCATTTACAATGCAATGGTCTCAGCATTATTAAATGTAGAGCTATTGGCATTGCCCATGACTTTTTTTTTAATCATAAATAAATGGCATTGTCATTTACATTGCCAATAGTTTAATCGTTAAATAAATGGCATTTTCATTTACAATGCCAATAGCTTAATAGCTCGCAAATGCATGACCTATAGCATTTACGCCCACACAGAGCCACACACACAAAGCCACCCACACACAGACTACACACACACACACACACACACAGACTACACACACACACACAGACTACACGCACACACACACAGACTACACGCACACAGACTACACGCACACAGACTACACGCACACAGACTACACACACACAGACTACACGCACACAGACTACACCCACACACAGACTACACACACACACAGACTACACACACACACAGCCCACACAGCTCTCACAGCCAACAGCCCACACAGCTCTCACAGCCCACACAGCTCTCACAGCCCACACAGCTCTCACAGCCCACACAGCTCTCACAGCCCACACAGCCCACACAGCTCTCACAGCCCACACAGCTCTCACAGCCCACACAGCCCACACAGCCCACACAGCTCTCACAGCCCACACAGCCCACACAGCTCTCACAGCCCACACAGCCCACACAGCCCACACAGCCCACACAGCTCTCACAGCTCTCACAGCTCTCACAGCCCACACAGCTCTCACAGCCCACACAGCTCTCACAGCCCACACAGCTCTCACAGCCCACACAGCTAGGAAATCCCTAGAAAACCAGAGGTGTTTTCTCAGAAGGTACCCCTCGAAAAGAAAGAGAGTACGATATGATATAATAAGGAATGTGCAAAAAAATGAAACGGTTTGCTGAAGGCACACAAGTGATAAAATTAAGTTCTCAACGGAGCGACAACTGACAAGAGAGGGCTGCGACTCCTGGAAGAAGCCCAGCGAGCACAAATAGAATATCGCTAGGGGTACCTGATTAGTGCCATCTTTTCCGTTATCATATGAATATTTACTTTGGTTGCGGAGACGCCGGCGTTGGCTTAGCGTGACCGCCAAGAAGTTCATTTTAGGCAGAGGTTGACAGGGCTGAGGAGCATTAAATACGTTGTACTAATCAGCTCCTTCAGAAAAATACTGTTTTACTCCGACTCATAATCACATTAAATCATGCTGCAAGGTTTTCTCCGTTCACATTCTCCTTTGAAATTCCATCGGAGCTTATCACCTCTGGGTTCTAGCTGCTGGAAGCCTGCCTCCCTCCATTGCACCAAGCTTAGTGATATATTCTCTTAACAGTAGCATGTCCTGAAGAGTAGCAAAGGCAAGCATAAGGGGCAACCCGTGATCCGTCCTTTTGAAAAGGCAAAGCAGTATTCCCCCGCTAGCCCAGAGGGGCATTATACTCCCGTCTCAGACATGCCCAATGATCTTGAATTTGGAGAGAAATAAAAAATCACGCCAAGCGGGGTCATAGACTAGGCGCATCGCTCACATTCGCACAGTACCTGCTACTCAGGTAAGCCACTGTTACACAGCCAGACTGTTGTACAACAACCTTCTTTCTCTTCCTTGTTCCACACAGAGCCAAGCCTGTTTACGGCGGAAGTGACATAGACCGGGTGTAAGGACTAGAGGCGTGGAGAGGACCTAGCGAGGGAGGGACCACAACTGAGAGGACATGCCCGTCTCCCTCACTTCCGAGACTCCAATCTGTCACGGAGCTCAAAGTTTATCAGTTAGCGGTCTAGAATGTTCCAGTAAACGAGTCTGACAAAAAGGGGAGTCAAATTCATGGATAAAACATTTTTTTAAATACACCAATTACTACATAAACAAGGCGTACCACGTGCTGTGGCGTCAGAAAAATGTCATTGGTCCTAATCCACACCGGGGCTAACAAAAGGAATGGTAACTCCATCCCCGATACAAGTAGATTACGATTCAAGAAAGTAGTCTACAAAATAATTACGTAACAAGGAATGGTGGATGGGCTGGCAATGTGCCACTCTATCAGCCAGCCCAGTATGCTGATTCTATTGGCCTCAGAAGGATGAATGGCTGAATCCAGCAAGACACAGGACCGCTTGTGTCTCAGCTGTGTCTGGTGAAGATAACAAAGAACAGGAGTATTCAGAGAGAGAGGGGAAGGAAGAGAAATACAGTAAAGTAGAAGGAAGGGAGAGAAAGAAGGGGAGAGGGAAGGAAGAGGGGGACAAGTAGGAACGGAACGAAAAGAGATAGAGGGAGGAAATGCAAGAAGCGGGCAGAAGATGAAACATGGGGGAATGAAGAAAAGAGGTAGCTAAGGAGAGAATGAGGAAAACGAGAAGTAGGGGCAGATAGAAGGACTGCTGGGCAGAGAAGAGAGCAGTATTAGCGAAAGCTGGGTGCCGCCTCGCCTCATATAGCGCTAGAGGTGCCAGAGGAGACAGATCCGCTCAGGGTCCCGCAGACACCCCGGGATGAGCCTCTCTGGGCCCGTCACTAGCGTTGGAGTCCCTCCCGGGGGACTCGAAATGACAATTGGGCCCCTGAGCCTCTCTGGGCTCCTTCAACAACCAAATGCTGCCTCTTCGATGGAGCCCCCCTCCTGGGGACTCGAAGCAGCTATGGCCCCCAAGAGCCTCTGGGCTCGAACAGAATGCAGCCTGAGCCTCCCCCTGCCCGTGCACACTCACCGGACTCTCAGGCGGAGGCTCCTCGGTGCAGGCGGCGTCCTCCTCCTCCCCCGGTCCTGCTCCTGGGACTGGGTGCTGGCAATGGCGGCGGGCGGGGCTCTCTTCCTTGGGGGAGCCCCGCGGGGAAACCAACACGCTCCCTTTCCCTCTCCAGGCGAGGGCACCGGGCGCAGGGTAGGCTCCTGCTTGCTCCGGTGCTTAAACCGGCCGCGAGTCTTCGGTGGGAGGCGGGGTAGGCTCCCGCCCTCCTACTTCCGGTTCCGGTTGTCCTGCCCCGGCCTGCCTGACTTCCTGGTCGCGTGCCGGCGGCGATAAGGGAAATCTCGCCGGGTGGGCACCGCCTTCCCAAAATAAAGCGCTCTGTGCGCTATCAACATATTTTAAAAAAGTATTTAAACAAGACTCGCGCAGGGGGACGGGACACGCGGGGGGGACGGGACTGGCGCGGGGGGTTACGGGACTGGCGCGGGGGGGTAAAAAATACATTTTTAAAAAAAAGAAAACTTACCTGACTGCCCGTGTCCGCGTCAGAGCAGAGGAAGCGGCTCTAGTGTGGGTGGAAATCGGCAGCAGGGCCGGCCTAAGGCATGTGCAAGCTGTGCACCTGCACAGGGCCGCCAAACCCCAGGGGCCGCCACGCCAATATATATCCTTAGATACATATTTGCTTGGCGGCCCCTGGCAGGGATTTGGCGGCCTCGGGCCCCCTACCTACACTCCCTGCTCAGGGCCTCCGTGAGCCTAGAGGCAGCATCACCTTACTCGGCGCCGGCTGGGCAACAATGGCTGCCTCAAAGCTTCTGAAATTTTTCGGATTTGGGGGCGTGTTTTGCTGTCCTGAGTGACGCACGACGTCACGAGCTAAAGAACAGCAAAACTTACGCCCCCAAATCCGAAAAAGACGGGGCTTGTTTGGAGTGACTCACTTCTCTTCCAATGGCTGGCCTCTGTTTAGGAAGCCAGCCAATGGAAGCGAACGGAGCTGAGAGGCGGGTCTAAACTGCCCTACTAACTGACATTAAATCTCCGGACCGGAAGCTGCTTTGCAGCTTATAGGTCCCGAGACCTAAAAAACAACAGCAGGAGCACGAGATAATCTGAGAAAAATGTTAATGGGCGGGAGGCGGGGAGGTGTTAATACACACTGCGAGAGCACAACCTGGAGAGCAGGTTTAGGCAGGAGGGGGAGGAGTGTTCATGCTGGGGCCAGCCGGGAGCAGCAGACTGGTGGGTCAGTTACTATACATATAAGTGGTTGTGCGCTGTAATTTGTATATAGCAATAAAGGGGATTAGGACTGCCACCCTAGGGGTGACCTACCAAACAAGCCGAGTTTATGTGAAAATGTAAATTATTTGTAATCCACGCTGTATCTCCGCAGTACGGCCCCATCCACAAAGGGGCTCATTGAGCCTGCCTCGTGCCTACATGAAGGGGGGATTACAGGGCAACAGCAGATGGAGGGGGGCGGGGAGGAGGCTGGGAGGACAGGCTGAGAGGAAAGCAAAGAAAGGTGAGAAAAGGGAGAGCAGGAATAGAAAGCGGTGCGAGTGGGAAGAAGGAGAGAGAAGGAGGAAAGGCGGAACAGAAAAGAGGAATGGTTTAGGGGTTAGATGACAGCTAGCATGGAAGATAATTATGTACAAAATTCCCTTCTGAAAAGCAAGACTGCATCTAGGGCCAGGACTCGGAGTCTGCGCAGACAGGATTCTGTTTAAATGACACTCACACACAGTCTCACAGAGCTCGGCAGTGAATCCCTGTCCAGTAGATGGCAGCAAATGTATGGGAATGATTAATAGAACAGAATGCTAGTCGTCACTGAAAGTTTATTAAAGCAGATGGGCTATCTAATTTTAAATACTCCTCGCTGCTAAAACAAGGAAGCCCATCCATGCGGCTGTTGAACAGAGCATCAAAAGAAGCTCTCGGCATTGCAGGGGGCGGGGCAGCCGAAACCGAACCCTTTGAAGTAGCCAGGCTGAAAAAAATGCAATTAGGACGGCCTGCGGCCGTGAATAAGTGACGGCGGGGGGCGGGGCAGCTGAAGCCTTTGATGTGGCAAATGCTGCTGGCAGGGGGAAGCCTGTGGGGAAATGCAAGCTCGTGCACGAAGGAGCTTGTGGTCACGTGATTTCACGTGAACTATTGAGAATCCTCATCATAAAAAAGTGGATGGATCGGAAAAGGTCTCTCTACGAGACCTAAACAGTGAACTCCTGTGGAAAATCCCTTGGTCAAAGCTGCACACCTTGGACAGAGAAGATAGGCAGGTTGGCCAACCATGGCATCTTGTATTTTGTTCTCCCAGAGAGTTCAGAACTGGGCTTCAGGTTCGGATTTGACAGGTTACAGGGTTCCCAATCCACAATCTAAGAGTCACAGGTTCACCTGGCACCTGCTTCCATAGCATGCTGCTTTACCATGCAGCTGCGGGACACCTGAAGGAAATACATGTTTGATTACTCTGTGGCTACTGACTTCATACAAAAGGGATGTGGGTCCTTCTTGATTTATTCTTTTGCTTTCTTTAGCCAGTGTGCTTGTTCTCTGAACCCAAGTTCATGTTCTGTTCGACTGATTCGGGAGGTTGGGGGTGGGGGAGGTCCATTCCATCTACTGGTATGCTCATTGAATTTGAAGTCCATGCAGAGGACATGGTGTGTGCGGAGTAGTGCGAGAAGACACACAAGAGTGCTCCTTTCCCTTTGAGGGCTCCTCTGAATGCTGCACTAATCAGATTGTCTTAGTGCACCGGAAAAACACTAGCCCTCATGAATAACAGTCAATTAACCAATGACTAAGGAATGTGGGCTAACCAATGTGAAAAGCACTTAGAACAACCAGTGCCTCAGAGGGGGCTGATCTTTTGCCTGCTTGATTCTGTTAGCTGTGTAAGATAACTGATTCTGTCTCCAGCCAGACATCTTCTTGATGGAAACCGGATTGAAACTCGTTTTTCACAGGTCGTCAACAGGTTGTCATTTAAAAAAAATCTGATCAGAGTTGACCTGGTGAAAAGAGCTGTAATCTGGTGAATGAAATGCTGAGTTGCCTAGTGACTTTGTTCAGGGTGGACGTGAACTCTTTTTTTATCAACCTAATGATTTTACGCTTGACAAATGACTTAAATAGCAAGAGTGTTCCTTCCCACGCTTCTGTAGGTCCTGGAACTGCAAAGCGCATAGTAAACAAATTGATGCTGTCCTGATTGGTTTTCATGTCCTTAACCTTTTTCTTTCATTTGTTTTCACCAGGTTCAGCACCTCAAGATCGACACTGACATGGATCTCCGATTCTTTCTTCTCAAAGTGAGCGGCTTTTGGAGTCAAAGGAGAGAATTGGAACCGTGGCAACTGTAGGTGGGAAGATATGCACACAGTGATTCCTGGGGTCGTAAAGATGCAGTTTACAGAGGAGGCATGGAGTTATAAAGCTTGGGTATTGTCGAACAGATAATCAGCTGGAGAATGGACTAATCGATTTTGTAAAGTGATGTCACTGATGTACTGTGCAGAGAAAAGTAAGGCCATTCTGCTTTTCCGCCAGCTTTCTAGATCCTTTGTGAAGAGTGGGGTATTGGCTCGATCTTGGCTAGGACCCCAATGGTCATTTCGAAAGGGCGGATTTTACTTTCACGGAGGGTACTCAAGTTTATTAGATGGCATCTTGTGCATAAAATGGTGATGAGCTCTCCATTTTTGGGTCTTCCATGTACTATAACGGATTTGAGATAGTATAAAGTGACATTCATATTATAAGTAAAGTTATTAGCTCATACAGTTATTTTATATATTTTTTTCCTGTGGACATGAAGTACATAAGTTTGCATTGACAACACTTTGCAGGTTTTGTAAACGTGATCGATTCTTAATAGTTGGTGGCGACTGCTGCATTCGGGTGCATTGCAGATTCACATCACCCTTAAGACGTTTGAGATGGGCAAGACAAGATGCCTTTATCTAGAAACAGTATTGAGGCTGCACTTAATGTAGAGATCCATGCTTCCAGTTGATGGAGCAAGGGGTATGTGTCTGCATTCAGGCCAAGTCGGTATACAATTTAAGGATTTGAGTTGCAGGTCATTTTGCTCTCTTTCTGTGAGCAAAATCCCTCCCATTAGTCTTTTTCAGGTATTCACATCCTTCACAACCTTCACAAACTGCTTTTGTAAGAATATCGAAGAGTTTCCTCGTTTTTCTACACTTTGCACACCCATAAATGGTTGTTAGCCTCTTTGAAAAATGCAGGCGTGAAGTGCACAGAGCACCCCTTTAATTAGTTGCTACAAATGGATCTCCCCAGAATTCATTAGCATATTCAGATGAACGCAACAGCATCAGACAAATGTGAGAAAGTGCCACACATGGAAAGCAACAACCTTGTGTCTGTTGTTGTTCAAGTGAGTTAATGCTTGAGGCTGAACGCCGAAGGGTTGTAGTATGTATGCAAGACTTTACCTCATTATGGTTCCTAACTCCATTCTGTTGTAGAACATGTCTATAAAATGTTGCTAAAATGCTTTGGCCGGCATTAAGATTACTGACGGCCATTTCCCCAATATTCGAAACATTCTGGAATCACTGGGGAAATGCTGGTCATTCTTGGAAATCTCTAAGGCAGCAGTAGGCTGACAGAACCAACTATTTTAAATAGTAAATACTGAAAGGAAACGTTATTGCTGCCACACACTAATGTATTGCCACTGCGGCCCTTGGTAATTAGTGGAAATGCATGTAATGCTCCGGAACAGGTAAAAAAAAAATCCAGAAACTCTAACCAGAACGTTTGCCCTCCCTGGAGCAATAACCAGAGGTTAGGGCTGCTCCGGAACAGGAACAAAAAAACACAAGCCCCCGACAAATCCTCTGCCGATGCCTAAGAGGGAGCTGACACTGTCTGCCTGACCCGCTACATACCAATGGCGCTTCCCTCGGAACTCCGGGGCTGAGGGCGGTGCACTAAGCAGGGCAGTCAGCCACGGGGTGGCGCGCGGGTGTACCCTTCCAGTACAAAACCTGTTAGACTCACATAGCCACTTTTGCACCATTTTGCAAAGCTGTGTGCTTGGGGCTCTGCAGCCTAATTGTGCAACAGTGCATGTGAGAGATATGGCACTTACCTACCCCCTCCCTGATGCACAACACAGACCAGCAACTTCGGGTCCTGCACTGCCTTGTGTCACATTTTGAAAATCCAAAATGTGTGAGTGAACCTCTTTGTCCTAGAAACTGACTATTAAACTGGATGTCCCCTACAGTAAAGTCAACTGCTGTATGGTTATGTGGTATGGATTATTGTGCACTAGCTGAAGAATAGGCCCACAAGACTAGTAATTACCCTCACAAACACCAGAAGATCTGGGGTACCTAGTGGAACAATTATGGTCAATGTGAGACCATTACTCGGTGCTGCTGCAGAGGAGCAGTGAGACTTGTGGGAGTACCAGGGGTTGGGGAGGTGATAGGGTTTGCAAATTGTAAAAAGTTGCATGTAAGTGTTTGTATGGTTGGGTAGATGGAGGGGCAAGTGGTTGTGCTGAACTGTAAGATATATCTATTTTATTTAATTGTCAATTGATTTTGTACATTTGATTGATCAGTTGTGTCACGCACACAAATGCAAATAAATATATTTTTCAAACAAAAGAAGCTGATCATTTAGGGCCAGATGTATCAAAAAGTTTTACCCATTCTGTGGCTATGGGAAAATGTGTTCATGCATATGGCCCTTAGTGCGTTAACTCAAAAGGGAGGGCGTGTATGTACGTGGCATTTATATAGTGCGAACCTACACAAAAGACAATGGAGCCCTGTACAGAGTCAAAGACAAAGAAACAGTCAATAGTGATTGGAGGAGAACTGGGTTCTGAGAGTGGACGTGAACTGTTGTTGCGTCAAAGTGATCTTTAAAGAGGTGTGTCTCGAGACATTTCCTAAACGCATATAGGGGTTGGGCAGTCCTGATCAATACTGGGATGTCATTCCAGAGCCAGGGCCCATAAATTAAAAAGGCATACTTTATTACTTACTTTATTTTTAATTTTTTGCACTTCTTTCCTTCCAGTATTCGCTCCTACTTAAATATGTCTTAAAACAGGACAAGTTATGAAAGCCAACTGCAAAAAGGCATTCCGATCTTAGATGTTTAATTACCTTCACCTACTCTTTAGTTCACCTCTGGCATTCTCTCTACTTTCCAAAGCAGTATCAATTCTGGATCACTGTGCATTTAAATGTCACTCAAGGGCAGTAGGAGGGCCTTCCCAGCAAGACGAGGTCACTTCCTACCCCCATTCTCCATTCCTGCCACCAGCATGCCTTTTTGGCTCACAAGATCCCTTCTGTTGGCTCTCAGCACACTCGCAGGTAAGACGACTTTGGAACTGGGGAGCCAAGCTTGAGTCTTCGCATTGGCTCAACATCCTGTAATTTCGGGCAAATCAGTTATTCTCCCTAAACCTAAAAAATCCAAAATAATCTGACCTTGTGTGATGTAATTTGTGTAAAGCTCTCCAATTCACTTGGGCCGAGTTAGCACTATATAAAACTGCAAGAAAAAAATAATAATGACAACATCAGACTGGAGGAGAAAAAGTCATCCCATTACTGTGTAATGTTTGCGTCAAATCCCAGTCCCTGCAAGCAAAGCAATACACGTTATTTTAGGGTAATTCCTCATCTACTCCCTGTTAACTTCCCCCTGCTCTCCTGGTGCCCACCCACAGACTCAGGGTCACATTTCTTGTCTGTTAACACCCCCCCACCCCTTAACAGGCACCCACCCCACAGTTAATAATGTCCCAAGTAGCTACATTGGGATTACTATGGGAGCCTCATAATAGGGACCTCCCAATGAGTTCCTAGTTTGTCAACACGTAGTAGAAAAACGTTATTGAAATATTACCATCTGTGTTTTCACGTTTATCAGGAAGATTGATTTTCAGAACGAACTTAGGCGCAGAGCGCTCCACTGAGAAAACTCAATTGCAACCAATGCCTAAGGTGGCACCCAGGGCCTGATGTATTTAATGTTACTGAATTTGCAATGTGAAGTAGAAAAACTAGATTGTGACCGAGTCATTAGCAAGTGTGATTTTTATGTCATACACTTGCACTGAAATTGGAACACCGCCTGGGGATATAATGCAAAATGTTGTGGTCATTCACAATAATGCACTAAGGGGGTAACATAAAGAAAGGCGGGGGTGGGGCAGCCAGCCTGACAATTCAGCAGAGGCTCTTACCTTCCATCCTCTGGCTGCGGACGGCCATCTCAATTTAGAGATACTTGCTGGGTAGGGACTTTTTTTATAACAAATTCCAAAAGTAAGAATTTGTAATTGAAAAAGAAAATGCGATTGTCCTGCAACACCTAGAGTTCTCTCCATATGTGTTTGGCCATTAATGAATTTCCTTACCTGGGACCACCTTGCTTTACCTGCGGTGGTCCGTAGGCACGAACCTCTAGTGACAGTCGCCCCCGCCCTAGGTAGGCCAGGAAGTGTTAGCATAACCTGGTGGACTTTTAGTAGATGGGCCATCAGGTTCTACGGTTTTCACAGAGGAACCAGTTGAGGCTCTATTGTTGGAAACCCAGCGTCACTGCCTTCTCCAAATTGGACATGGTAACTGTGCGTTGAGTGGGTGGGGCATACACCAAGCTCTAAATGACACTCTTAGGGCCTGATTATGAGTTTGGCCGTGGACAGCCAACCAGCACTCTGCTCCAGCACCGCCAAACTCGAACAGTAATACCTCTCATGACAGCAAAGGATTTATATGTATGATAGAAACACAGAAATCCTTTGCAGTCATGAGAGGAATTAGGGTATCCGAGTACAATATGACTCTATAATTAGGCCGTGTATTCCTGTTCTGGTATCTTTGTGATGCTTTTCTTTCCCATAAAGTGGCTCTACAATGTTAATCCCCCCCAACCATGTCACTTTCTGATTTTTTCTTTCTATATCTAGTACTCCCTTTTTAACATAAAGTTGCTAAAAACAGAAAAAAGGAAAATGTTTTCGATTAAACATGTTTATATAAGGTATTGGTTATTTCAGTTTGAACCTTGATGTGAATTTGGGTTGGCACATGTTGTGGACTTCTATGGTTTGTTTAGTGAAATTTGTGCTCCTCACGAGGTTATGGTAGTAACTTGGGTTCTCATGATTTTTGGTTTGTGATTTTAAAGTGCTGTAGGACTCGATAGAATTATGAGCTGTGTATTAATTGCTCATATACGTACTTTAATATGTGTATGGTGTCATTTGTATGTATATATGTCGTGTGTATGTTTTATATATGTTTCATATATATGTAGTTATGTATTTTTATTTGATGTCTTGTGTCACTTGTTTCAGCCCTGAAGAAATTATTTTGTAAAGAATGAAACTCGTTGGCTAATGTCTGACTGCATGTTGTACTATAAGAATAAAAGAAACATAAAGGACTTCCGTATTTGAATTTGGACTTTTTTCGGGTGCACCTTCCATTATTTTAGAAATGTCTGATCTGGATCCCAGTGGACCCCTACTGCGGCGGACTCTGGAAGTGCTGTGCACAGGACGTTTATATGTATTAAACAGGATTTGAGGTGCTGAACTAAGGGTCAGCCGCAGTTGTGGACTTTATGTATCAGAGTTATTATGGACAGACTATTGTGATATTTTAACACCCACAAATATTGAGGCTCCTACTAGTGCTAACCACTGGTGAAAAACAAAATAATCTATAAGCTCTTGTTTGTAAATTTGGGGGAAATACTGAAGTTATTGTGGTATACAGATTTCGGCAGACTTAAGTGTGGCCCTGCAAAGTTCATGGTAGTGAGCAAAGCAAACGTGGCGAACACCTACACAACTCTTCCTATATTTTTACTGCACCTCCAACTATAAACCTAAATAAAATAAGCGTGAGACGTGCATTAAACGTGAAAAACGGCCCTTTTACATCCTCCATTTCAAAGGGGATATGGGGAAAGCAATTTTGATTCAGAGAGAAATAAAGAATGCCCATTTTCCAGAAATATACACCTATGATTGTTTCGGATTTCACTCCGCTCAACTCATGAATAATTATTGTAGTTCACACTATAACACACACAATAGCAATGTCGAGTGGATTGCAATCTGATATTGTTCAGATCAATGAGGATGACAACGAAGCAGAAGATACACATCTTCCTGCAGCCAACCTGGGTGAGTAGAAAGATAGTGCAGGTGCCATACAAGGTGCAATAGAGTAGTGACATTATGTTTTGGAACTCAACAAACATGTCTTGGCATGGTAAGGGGGTTTTATTGAATAGCATTTACATCTCTGAGGGTTCACAGAACTTGACAGAAGAAGGGAGCCCGTGAGTTCCACCACACATGGTTGATCACAGAATTATTGGATGGAATATAGAGCGCTAAAGAATATTAGTGCAAAATCATGCACCCAAACGTAAAGAACAGCTAATGCAATTCCTTGTGTTGACAGAGCTGTTTTCAAGATTTGTTGTGACCTATTTTAGCAAGGTTGAATCCATGCATAGACTGATTAGGAAAAAAGTGACATTTTTGTGGAGCTCGGACAAGACACATGTTTTGAAAATATTAAAGGTGAGATCGTAGGTGCAATGTGTTTGAAACCCTCTGTACTTGGTATAGTGTGCGTGCTGGCTGTGGATCATTCTGGTTAGGGTTTCGGAGAGCTGATGCAAACTAGGGTGCAAACACATGGGTTGAAGCATTTGGGTCATGTGCATTACAAACAATTGAAAATAATTATTTGTCATTGAACAAGAATTATTTGCATGTACCTGGCTGATGATCATATTAGGATGTATCTGTGGGGAACCAGTTTTGTCATACACAAGGACTATAAACCTAATGTGAATATCTTAGCTCGGGATGGTGGGCCATTGATGTCACAGTAGGCAAGATTAACCTCCAAATTACAGAGGTATCAATACAAAAGTGAATATGTGCCAGGGAGGTCAAATGGACAGGCCAGGTTTGTAACAGATTACCATTGGTTGTGAATGATGCTGGAGAGGTGGAGGAAGTGTGTGAAGTTGTGCTTTGCATTGACGTGTAAGAGGAGAATTTATTTGGATAATAAAGTTGTGTCTGATGTTGATGGAGATGAGGTAGGATGAGAAATTAAAGGATGTGAAGTGGCTTTTGGAGGAAGGATAGCCAAAAGACAGTAATTTGCAGCATGACAAAGTCAAGGAAGAGTTGATAGTGTGTGAAGATGTCATAGTGAGGGGCTAAATTTGTTTATTCCAGGAGATTTGTGTACTGAGTTCATTATACTTTGCCGCGAAGGTCACTGTGTCTTATCTGGCACTAAGAAGAAAGCAAAGGCATATTTCTGGTGGCTGGGTATTGATACCTCTGTAGATTTGTGGGTGAGAAGATGTGAGGTTTGTTGTAAAAGTGATAATTCAGGCACGATTTGCAGTGTTTCTGGAAGCAGTGCTTAATGTGATCTGGTGGTTTCCGGTGGGCACTTAATTGTCAACACCGGCACTTATGACAGGTGGTGATATTTGTCTAAAATAGAGATTAAGACAACTACATTTGTTTATTCCTTCAATAACCATTAAAAATGGCTAATACTTGCTGCCCAAGCCATTCATATAGCTTTGGGTGCCTGGAATAATCGAAATAGTCACACTTGTAGAGTGTGATGGTTAGTAGTTGTGTTGATACTGCCAATGGCAACGCTTGCAGGTGCAATGGGTGGTGCAAGCTGCAGCAGGCCTCTTAACAAGAGACCTGGCACTTAATTTATTTTTACATATTAAGCACTCCCTGGAAAGCAACTGGAGTTAATTTTCAGCTTGTACCAAAATTGAGTGTTTTGCAAATGTACTGGTTGATTATTCCACTAAATGGCCTAAAGTAAGAAAGGTGGATGTTGTAACTAAGTATTCTTAAGTTTTCTAGAAGACATATTTAGTCAGGAAGGTATCGCAGAAAAGTTGGCTTTAGAAAATGGAGTGCAAATTACTTCAGTAAGGAAGAGGGATGTCTTAAACAGGACTGGAGTGAAATACTCAGAGGTGGCATTGTAGAACCCTAAAGCAAACAGACAAGCAGAGAGATTCAATAGAGTGATTAAGGAGTCAGTACCGTTGGCTGTGAAGTCAGGGTAGTGCTGGCGGAAATGTCTGCAGGCCATGCTATTATTGGATTACCACTAATGCTGTTACGGATAAGTCTCTGTTTGAACTGGTGAGTGGAGGTGTCGCCCCGCCCAAAAACAGAAGGAAAGGAAATATAAAAGTATAATAAACACGCATTCTATTTTTCCTTTCCAGCCGAGTCTTGGGGCGGGGCCTGGGCGGTGACAGGCACTGAAGGGAGTGGTAAGTGTACTCCGTTCACTGCGGATGGCGGTTTGGCCGGCCGTCTCAAGCCAGCAAACCATCATGGGCAGCGAAAGCTCTATCAAACCCCGCAACGCAGCTGGGTTGGAGAGAGCAGGCACAGACTCACAGTCTGTCCTGTACTACAAACTGAGGGTGCTCAGGCCAAATCCTGAAGCTGCTGTCATGCGTGAGAGGAGCTTCAGGATTGGCTGCAGGGCATTCTGGGAGCCTGTGCTGCCTGGAGAAGAGGAGCAAAAGAGCGCGATGCAGCCAGCTGCAGGTAAGTTTCTAAAAATACATTATTATAACTGCACTGGGTCCCAGTGACTGCCATTACTTGGCCCACTGGAATTATCTGGCTACTAGTAATGAGGGCCTTAAAGGAGAGTTAACAGGGTACTCATAATGAGGACCATAATGGAGCAAATGGGATCCAAGAAAGATGGACACGCTGCTAGATCTTCAATATAGATAACATTACTGACATGGAGCATTTAAAACAGTTGTATTTATCACACAACTGAGAGGAGAAATTCTGGTAATGGTGAGCCACCTGGTAAGGAGCTAGAGCAGATGGCTGTGAATCTTGACATTTTAACTTAACAAACATTGCATTCTTTTGGAAGTTGTTTTGCAAAGGATATTCCTAGAGCACTATGCACCAGATTTCGATAGAATGTACTGTGCTGTGACTGGACAACCATACGTTTCAGGGTCTCTCATCTGCCTAGCCACTGATCAGAAAAGACTCCTGACTTCAAGATTTGCCAACACGTGTTTCCCCCAAGCTAAGAGCTTTTTCAAGGCTGTCTCTATAACTTGTATGTAGGAAAATTCCAAATAAATCTATGATCCTCTACTCACTTTGACATTTTGAAAGCTTTTGGTATTTGAAAGGACCATCCTACTAGACTTTTGGTTCCTATTGACAGGATTAATATCAAAGTGATTTATAATACTACTTCGAAATCAAAACTCGAAAAAAGATGCATGTCTTACAATATGTGTGATTGCATCACACCAACAGCTTACATGTTGGGTCAGGCATTCAGAAAGAGGTGGATGGCCCAATTGCCGTGCCATCCTCTCAACCCACTCAAAAACTCCACAGGACTGCAGGCTTCACCCAGAGGATGAGTCATTGTCTCCATGCACACAAAAGAAGATCAATTACTTTTAAAGTGATTTCTGCACATCTTCACTTAATGTAAATCAGACACTCAGCAAATGTGCTACCCCTATGGCTACACACAAGCTAACATTCTTCACTATGTAGTTATGGTTAGGTCAGACTTTCCAGAGGAAGAGTGTTTTTTGTTTTGCTAGTAACGTCGGCACCATTTGATGAATCTGTACGAACCTTTCAATAACAAAAGTTCATCCACCTCAGCTCCTTCATGGAAAGTGTTGTGCCGATCTGTTAAGTGGAGGCATGAGGGGGGTCCAAAATAATTAATTTCAAATGCTACTTCCCCAAAGAATACTTTGCTATCCGCTACAGAAAAAACAGCTGATAAAAAATTACACCAAATCGGGCAGAAAGTTAGAACTTTACTCTGTGCTTTTTGTGATTTGGTATAAATACGTGGAACCATTTTTGAGAAACTCACATTTAAAAAGGTGCTAGGGTTGGGCTAGAAGGGGTTAAAAAGTTAGGTATAACTAGACTGTTGGTCACGCTGGAGTCCTGCAGTACTAAAAATTTAAAAACTAGCGCCCTCTGATTGGCCCAGGAAGCTTTTTTCTTCGGTTGCCCATTTCTGAACTTTTGGACTGGGCCCTATCTAGCAGTACCGAGCAATCTGATTAGTGGGCTGCAATTACGACCAAAATGTTGCTTCTGCCTTCGGACTTTAGGTCTTGGTCCCTGTGTCCTGAAATAATTTGGAAATAGGGGTTAAGAGTGCAGGGTAGGGGATCCTCGATCCCTAGGAACTTGTGGAGTGGGGGATCCAGAGGGAACCCACACGGGCCAGAATATATATTTTTTTTATTCCTGCCACTGCTACCATGGAACTTCTTCAAGGATCAGTGCTGCTGTATGTGACCTACTGTGCTACTTTGGTACCATGGTATCATGCAAGCTTCCTCGAAACTTGACTAGTAGGTACTGCAAAAGTACTGCGGTAACCAGAATTTTTTTTACATAAAATAAAATGTAGGTAGGGCATCCATGAGGGGATGGGCATCCATAGGGTGTTGGGTGGGCACAGTTGAAAGGCTTGCAACTCCGCTGCACATGGCCAAAGGCATTGCATAGTGGAGGTTCGCCACCTGCAGTGGGGTTAGGTGCAGGGCATGACCAGAGGCTGGGCCCTTCAACTAACCCCCTCTTGTTTACGGCCAAAGTAGCTGGGTAGCTGGTTGAATATGATAAAATAAAATAGAAATTCACACACAAAAACATTACGTTAAAGTGACGTTATAGTTTGGTATGGTAATGAGATCTTCTTTAACATTAAAAAACAACAGAAATTCAAGGGAAAAAAACATTAAAGTGATATTATAGTTAGGTATACTAAGTTAGTACAGTATAGTTAGGTATGGTAATAAGATTTTAGCTTACGTAAAAAAAAACTTGTAATTCACAGAAAAAAACACAAAGGTTAGTGACGTTATAGTTAAGCGTTAAAATAAGATTAACATTTACGTTTTAAAATCAGAATAAACACTGAAATTCAGTTTTAGTTTACTGAGCTAACCATAATTTGCACACCCACTGTGCACTGCTTATCGGCTTACATATTACATCACTCATGACCTGTTAAATTACATCATTGATGATATTACTGATGACATTACTGATAACACCACAGTCATATGTGGATTTTGAGTCAGTCCTATGCTCGTGGTTGGATGGCTTTGTTGTCTGTCTCACTTCCCTGTTCCCGATTCAATAGCTTTCCCATTGTTTCTTCTAGTTGTCCCGCCTCTCTCTCTTTCCCTGCTCTTCTCCCTGTTCCCTGAAACCCCTTCTCTTATGTTCCGCTGTTCTTTTAAGTGTCCACTTACTGCACTGTTGGACACAAGAGGCCTCCAACAGACAACTTAAGCTAACTGTATTGGAGGCCTGAAAAAGGAAACGTAATCAATTAACCCCTTGCGTGCGTGCGTGCGTGCGTGCGTCGGCCAACGGCCATCGTGAGCACTACCTCGGTAGTGCTGCGCAAGTCCGTTGGCCGACGCGGCCCCACCTACCTAATTGAACTCCCGCATTGCAGCACAATTTTCCCAGCGGTAAAGGAGTTAAAGAAGGTAGTCCTATGGGCTTTTACCAGTGTTGGTCTACTGACTAGCTTGAGTAAACCGAGAAAACAAATTTACTTGCAAATGCCTGCTGTCGCTGGAGCAGAGAGAGAGAGGTAGAGGAAGATGGGCAGAGAGGGAAATGGATAGGGTAGGGATGGGGTGGCTTGTGACCAAGAAGGAGATAGATATAGAGTGACAGAAAGAACTATGAAGAGAGAGGCAGAGTGAAGGAGTTGGGACAGAGAGAGAGGGGAGGATGAAAGAGAGAGAGTGCTGGAGGGAAAACAGATAGAGGGAGAAATAGAGGAGGAGGGAAAGTGAAATAATACGCAATAAAGTACTTGCCGACTAAACACAGGTTTAATAAAGAGTATTGAAAAAAACCGAAATAGATGTATTTCACAGACTCATACAATTAGGATTTTTTTCCCCTAGATAAACCGGTTCATTGTTGTGAAGTAACTTTTGGTGTGATGGGCTGCCAAGTGAGCAAGCTCCAGAAACATATACATGGATGAACAGACAGGCTTTATGATGCTAACATAAATTCAGCAATAATTTCCAGCTCAGGGGAATTTGCCTGCAGATGATGATCCCTCTGGAAGGAAATCCGGGTCAGAGGCTGAAAGAGTTCAGTTGACCACAGAGATCCCCTGTTACTAAGTCAACATAGAAAGCCAGACTGAGGGGTGGCCATGGACGCCTGGGAAAGTGGAATTATTTGTAATACTAAATGTATGGCTGGAAATATGGGCAGACAGATGTCAAACATAAATCTGTTAACCATTACATGCATCGATTATAAATTTAAAGAGATGACAGACACAAACACGTCAGCACTCTCTAGTCTGTTTACAGTTCAAATGCTGGTGCAACACCTGGACAGCTAATGTTCTCTTCGACTTTATCCTGTCTTTTCCTAAACTCTTAGAGCTTCATTTATGAAAAGTGTTGCATCACTGCGGGAAAACAGTGATGCAACACTTTTCATAGCGCCATCCTTGCGACACCACAGATGCACGTTATTTATTTTAAGGTGCTCCATGTTGCAAGGATTTGCAGATACGTCAGTATTTCTGACGTATTTGTAGGAACAAAATTGGTGCATTGCTGGAGTGTGTCTGAAAACAGACGCAACTCCAGCAATGTGTCTTTTCACATGGGGCAAGCCCCATGTGAAATGCCTTGCATCACCCCTTACGCCTTCTTCAAGCAGGCGTAAGGATTTGACGTAGTGACGCCCGAGAAGTGGCACCGTGAAATCTCATAGATTTCGCTGCATCACTTCTACGTGGATTTGCTGCGACGGAACACCCATCCTGCATACATTATACCTGACGCAGGTTAAATGTTGCACAGGGGTTTACAAAGTGATGCATCTGCATTGATGTGTCTCTTAGTAAATATGGCGCAGTGTGGCACATTTTTTACGCTGCCACAGCATCACGAATAGTGACGCAACAGCTGCGTAAGGGCCTCATAAATAAGTAAATAATTCATAAAGCCATCTGCACCTATAAGGTCACTTGAATGCTCAGATGGTGTTTCTATGACAGTAGTCATATTTGTGAATCACCTAGGGCCAGATGTAGGAGCCAAAATACCGGCCGATTTTGGCCGTTACCGACCGGTATTTAGGATTTGGCATGAAGGGGGCATGTCATTTACAGAAACGGTAAATTTACCGAATCGGTAAATATACAGAATCGGTAAAATACCGATTCTGTAAATTTACCGATTCTGTAAATGAGATGTAGGTGGCACTTCAGAAAGTGCCACAGGCCCTTAAGAGTCGGTATTTTACCACCCAATCCTGTTGGGTGGTAAAATACCGAATACAGGTGTGCATGCACATCTGTGCATGCACACCTGTGCAATGTGACCCACAGACATGCCCTTAGGGCATGTATGTGTGCCACATGTTACACATGCCTGTATTCGGGGTGCTAGAGGGTGTCAAAGTGACACCCCCTGCACCCTTGCAGGATTCGGTATTTACCGAATCGGTAAATACCGATTCGGTATTGCCCATTGATTCCTATGGGCTTCGGTATTCATGAGTCGGTAAATTAGAATTACCTACATCTAGCCCCTAATGCATATTTACATTTAAAATAGCACATCCTTACACTTTTGTTTTGCTTGATAAATTTTCTTCTGGGTGCTTAGAGAGGGCTTTAAAGAGTTGGGATGCTCTGGGTAGTTGGGAACATTCACAAATGTACTTGTTTGTGGCTGTTCATAAAACTATCCCTGGCCTATTCTTTTCTTGGAAATGGTCTTCGATTTACCTCAATCAAGGCATGAGTAAATCTGTAGCCAGGGCAGGAATGGTAAGGGAAAACGCCCAAAATTGATTGCAATTCTTGAAGTACTTTATTCATAGGTAAAAAATTTGACAGATGAAAAAAAACATTTTCATAGTGCAATTGCACTAATGCAACATATTTTTACATTTGCAATAATACAGTATGTAAATGTATTCACAATCATAAGCAGAAAAGAACAAAGGTAACTTTTTCTAGCTTTGCAGGAATATTACATGAAACCTTTGTGATTAATTTAAGAAAAAGTTGTGAATCAACCCTTATACTTCTTACTCCTCTCTGTGCCTCCAGCGATGTTGCTTTGTCCTTCCTCATCACCCAGCAAAAAAAACAAAAACACACACACACACAGCAGATGTAAGGCTATTTTATGTAGTCATCACTGGGGAAAGTCCCCTTGGCTCTCTGAAGGTATAATTACATCCCGCATATTTATATTTTTATTCTCTGCATTGCCTACGCTTGAAGACCACGTTCGAGTAAACCTCATGCGCTGAGCGCTTATCCCTCTACCCAAAAGTTCTCAAACTAGTGTTTTATCTCTATAATGTTCCATATATCATGATTTAACCCAGGGGAGTGGTGAGACCCCTTTCTGATTTTTCAACTCTACGGTCCCGCAGGGCTACCCACATGGATCCGAGGGCCAACATTTTTTAAACCGGAAGTGGCCTAAAAATTAACACTTGGCGAGCAAAAAGTGGCCCCTCACAGTACATATATTAAGGGGGCTGGTACCGAGCATCAGTGTTCCTATATAGTAAATAGGAATGAAAATGGAGGTGCCCACCAGTGTCTTCAGGATCGTACAGATGTCAGGATGAATCAAGAGTTTCCTCAGAGGATGAGGGGACTGCAGAAGGGGCAGTAGGCATCCAGAGTAAGGCTACTGCCACCCTGCCTTCACGTCTATATGGTTAATGGTTGAAATATAATCATATGCTCCGGTACAGGGTGCCGTGGGATGCAGAAGGTCCAAAAAGTTGAAGGTGGGACATCTTGATGGATTAGTCAGCTGATGTTGAAGCCCATTTGCTGAATAAATGTTTTTCCTGTTCTCACTGGGAAACTGCAAACATATGGCTCTGTATGCATGAGATGTTCACAAGACCACTGAGAACTGCAGCAGTAATGTGGAGCAAGGAAAAGACAGTACATGCAGATAAGTGAGACAGCGGAAACCAGCGGATATGCAATTTGTTCTTATTCTGTAATCGGTGGCGGCTGGCATCTACTAAAGTTGGGGACAAATGGGGTTGTGTGTACAGTGGCAAAGAAAATAAAAAAAATAATAATATAAATACACTTACCGGATCTGACAGACAACGGCCTCCTCACTCCGACCTCTTCTGCTGGGACCGCAGTGCTTGTCCCAGCAAACTCTCTTGACCAATCCTGGCCGGCTCACGTGCTGTTAACCAGTATGTGAGCAGTGCCCTGACTGGTGGAGTGGCCTCTCTCGTCACTCCTGAGGGCGCTGAATGCCTGCACTTGCTCTCTTGGTCTTAAGACAGCTGGGTTGAGAGCTTTAAAGTGCGCATGTGTGGCTGGCCATCGCACGACAGCCGGCCAAAAAGACACGCACACTTTGAACGAGTGCAAAGGCACTCTTAATCAATATGGGGAGGAGGAATAAGTGTCCAGTCAGTTCCCCTGGTCAGATATCCAAAATCAAAGGTAAGGCAGGACACTTGTAACTACGTTACACAAGGTTTTTTAGATAACCCTCATAAACGCTATGTTTGTTTTGTCGCGGTTTATATCGTTTTTCCGCCCCACATAGACGTTGTGGCATTTATCATTGGGTTATCTAAATGTGCTGTATGCCAGCCTCAAGCCTGAGGCAACCTCTGGTGCTGCGTAGTAGTCACTAATGATTTTTGAACATGGAGGCATGGAATCCCTCCAGTCCTATTTCTCTGTCTTTGGATTTATAAACATTGTATCAAGAGCAGACCAGGATGTATGCTCAAATGCGACTTGTAAAATAATACGGAGTACTAGGTGACATAACAAATGGCACCATTAATATTACAAGTTTATTGCAAATTTTAATAGAAGTTCGGTGTATGTATGGTAATTATGGACAAAATATTCACATTATAATGCCTGCCCCTAGAACATACCTAAGACACCTAAATAAGAGACAATAATAGGATCGACATTGAAAATGTAAACAGAAAGAATCTGTCCTCTTTCTATTTCTCACATTATGCTGATTGAAAAGAAGAACTTTGATGACGATTCCGCGTCCAGGGGCAAAGCCAGCACTAGACGCGGAATTCGCCTTCCATGCGGGTGAGAATGGCAATCTGGAAAACGCGCAACCTGTGTGGCGTCTACATGGTAACACTAGCACCTTCCTCCCCTTTTCCCACAGCCTGGGACCTTGAGTCCAACTCCCCTGAAGACGGGAATAATTTTCAACTTCAAGGTAAAAACTCGAACTGCGAGGTAGCACCTAGCAATATATGCCTGCTTTAAAACAATGCTCATATAACATCGCTTTTAATAACATGGCATTATTCTGAGACTATACTTACATACATACAGCTAGGAGCTATGTATATGCTTAAATCAATCCAGTTTGACAGACATGTGTACTCCATTCATTACGGGGTATTAATACCAACACCAATGTCGCACTAAAAGAGGTCAATATTATACGTACCCCAAAAGAATGATGACTATACATAAGACCATATACTCACAACACAAATCAGATATAACAAACTTAACTCTGGTTAGAATATAAGACTATATTTAATCTTCTGCCTTTTTACTTGTTTACTAACAATAAGGAATAGATCTTGCTTTTTCGAACTCTCCCTCTTTGACTCGCCATGATAACTTACATAGTGTACTACAATGTAATAATTGCATAAATAAATGCGTTGTCTTCTAAAAAAAAAAGAAGTTAGCTGCAATATGCCACAGCATACCCCCGACAACAAGAAATGTTTTGTACCCATTTTTCATTACAGGTGAATCGAGCTCCTTGAAACTAAGTGGGCAACAAAATGTGTCCACTGAATACTGCATAAAAGGTGTGAGTAATTTTATTGTGTTTTGTTTTGTCCTGACGAATGCTCCATAGACCCAGCTGGGCAAACAGGAGCAGAAACATGTTGACTGTATGAGTAAAGTGATATGCATAGATCCAGTAACTAGATCTTAAGGCATACCCATTTATTTTAATATACAAACAGCATCCGGTTATAATTAAAGGAGCTTTTTTTGGATGCAGGTCTGTTTTTTATCTTAACCTTCATTCTGGGGGTATTCGTGCACATCTCTGGACACTACTACGCAACACCAGAGGTTGCCTCAGGCTTGAGGCTGGCATACAGCACGTTTAGATAACCCAATGATAAATGCCACAACGTCTATGTGGGGCGGAAAAACGATATAAACCGCGACAAAACAAACATAGCGTTTAGGAGGGTTATCTAAAAAACCTTGTGTAACGTAGTTACAAGTGTCCTGCCTTACCTTTGATTTTGGACAAGTGCAAAGGCAGCCCTCGGCCCACCACTCCTCCCTGCTGTCACTCAACAGGCCCCACCCCGTCCAGATGCTCGGTGCAGGACGGGACGATGTAAAATAAAATGGTAATGGATTACCATTTTATTTTTCATCTCTGTGGCTTTGGGGGGCACGTAAGTGGGGCACTGCTCCTCCACTCCAATGGAAGAGCCGCCTCTGTCTGTAATAAACTAAAGTTGAAAGCGTGGAAGGACGATTTGGCAAAGATTATCTGTGCTCTCTGATGTGTGCCTCGCCCTCTCGGTCTCCCGAGGCTAACTCGACTGGACTTCCATTATGTAAAGCAATGAGAATATGCCTCAATGTGAAAGAAATACCAGTGGTTATGTAGTGTAGTTCCTATTATCCCAATAGGCTCTGCGCATTGGAATAATACCTCCAATAGTATAGACCTAGACCAGACGTTAACTAGGTCTTCTACTGTCGATATTAGACTTAAAGTTTTGGGTTTGCCAGCTAGCTCAGAGTTCACTAGAAACTTTCTCGAATAGGCAAGGAGGAGTTGAACCTCCCTGGATAGACAAGAAGGGATTTAGTTTCTGACAACCATAGAACATGACAACTTTGCTCTCCCCTAATCAAGAGTATATCTCTAGAGTCGTGTGAAAACAAAAGACAACTTATTTTACTCAGTCAGTACGTGCATTCTTAGTTTCACCAGATTGTAGAGAAAAGGAAGAGACGGGCGTGTTCAATAAAAGATGTTATTTATTGATCAGTCTCTTTTCTCGTACAAGGGAAATGAATCGATATTATTGCAATACTTATGGTTAAGTAAAGTGCATACAATAAAAGCAGAATTATGAAATAATATTGTAAAAGCATTGATATGGTTTCTAAGCCATATGCTATTTAAAATGGATAAAATATATACATACATATATACATTTAACTAATCGTACTCAACTGGTGCTTCTAACCACGCCTACCCCGGTGTACCTGACCTAAGCCTAATACGTGGGCTGGAGTAGAAAGTAGCAGTTTGAGTTAAGTTTGTTTTGCCAAGTGACTGACTCAAGAATTCTCTGCAAGGGGTTATTCAGTTCTGTACCTGAGATCTAGGATGGTTGAGGGATGGTATCTCTCGTCTGTGGTCTCGATATTCCAAGCTGCCTGCGAGGGCTGCTCGGAAGCGCCGGAGCTGGATTTCTCGGCAGGAGAAAAGCAGCGTCTCGTTCTCAGCGCGTCAGGAAGGCGGGGCAGCGCCAGTGGGCTTCGCTCTCTGCTGGGCTTCGGCAAGTCTCACTGCTCCGGTCTCGTCACCACCGCGTGTGTTTGCTTAAGGCAATGTCGGTAATATTTATACCTGTAAGGTGCCGAGATTGACGTAAGGATGGACATAGATACGTCAATAAGGATGTCATACGAGCTGGTCGTTAGCACATTCTTTTACTGAAGTTCTTTGAGAAATCAAAACAATGGCCGCAGGGATTTTCCCAGGTTGTCATAGGTTTGATTTGTTTTGAGAACTCCGTATGCCTTATCAGGGGCTGGAGGAATATTGCTTGCCTAATTAGATGGCAAGCGTTATGACCTAATCAGATAACGCGCTCCTGTGCCGTGGTCTGGCTTAATCAGATAACGGTTTCTGCATCATGGGATGGCTGCTAGTTAATTTGTTAACCAGAATAGGGTCAGGAATAGGGGGATCTATACAGAACCTATAGGAATACATCACAGTTAAATATCAGTGGAACCCAAAATGTTCCTTTCTCAGAGAACGGATAATAGGGCCTGATGTACTTAGTGGTTTTATGGTCGCAAACCCTCAGGTTCAGTAAATCTGAAGAATTGAGACCATGGAAACACTTTTTTAAATTCATTTAATGATTCGAAAAATTGCGTTTTAAGAGTGTTCCTTAAAAATACTGATTCTTTAAAGTATTTGTTAATGTTTTGAGACCGAAATGCATTTGGAGAACATTAATATTTTACCACTATCTCAAAGGGGGTGGTAACCCACTCGCAAATGGGAGGTGGTCACCAACTGACCCCTTCCCTTTGTGAATGGTGAAAAGAATTGTTTAAAAAGTTAGTGAACACTTACATTTTTCTTTTTTCAACCGCATTCCTTTTTCCTTCTAGGAAAACAGGCTGCATTTACAACAAAAAAAAGCTTGCATTATTTAAAAGCAATGAAAGACAATATGGACTGATTGTCCTAGCAAGTTACCACGCCTGGGGTTGTACCAATCAAAGTGGATTGCAATTTACAGCCTACCTCATTCATATTTAGAAGCTAGGTTGAATTGCGACCCACTACGATTCTGTATTTATAAACCAACCTATTAATACATTAGCCAGTTCACAAAATATGAATGCATTCGGTAAAAGTTGGTGAGCAAATTGTGACCCACTTTACCTAATGCATTCTTTGTATATCAGGTCCATGAAGACTAGGGGCCTCATGTGCAAGTGTTTTAACAGTCGCAGATTTTCAGATTCGGTACATCTCAGTGTTTGCAACCGCTAAGACACTTTTTGGAATGTTCTAAAGCCATTTAATGATTTAGAAACAGCTTTCTGAATCATTAAATGGGTTTAGGAAACAATAGGAATGGATATACGGAAGGGCCATGTTTAGGGAGCCCTTTCTAAATATTGAAGACTATATTACAGCTGTGTAACACAGTGCAGCGCAGTAAGTCACCTTGCGCTGCACTGCATGACAGGGAAAGGGCAGAAATGTGCTGTATGTAAGGCAATACCGTGCATTCCTGACGTTTCCTCTGCGCTGGCGCCTTTTTGGCTGCCTAGCACCAACAGAGGCCCCCTTGCACCATGGTGCAAGGGTGTCTGCGTTGTAAGGAGGATTGTTTTGTGCAGGAAGGAGCCCCTTCCTGTGCAAAAACAATTCCCTGAGGCTTTTTCCTCTTCCTATGCTGGAGAATAAAGGACACATAGAAAGAGGAAATAAGTAGGAGAAATAAACATATTTCTCCTTGTTACGACTCACCTCGGGAGGCGTCGTTTTTTGGTGCATTCCTAGGTCTGCCACCTCTGGTAAATCTGGAAATGCGTCAAAATCCATGGATGTTGCGTGGGAAAACCCATGCAATGCCAATGGAAACATCTTCCTTGCGCAACGTGATGCAACGCAGCGATTGGCTCGGCATTGCATTACTCGAGATTTATGAAGCCACTCAGGGCTATGCAAGGTGGTGTAGCACGGCTTTGTAAAGCTTATTTTTAATTTGCACAGTTCTTGCACCACGTTGCGTGGTGGCAAGAGTGAAGCAGAGGGGCTCATAAATATGCCCCAGATAATTTATGATATGTATTCATGTTTTTCAACCAATGTTCGCTTGCAAACAAGGTGGTAAGCCATTCGAAAACGCTAATGAGTCCCCAAGGTACCCCATTCCCTCTGTGAATGTTGACAAAAACATATTTCAGGAATAGGCAGTGCCTAGTCCTAAAAAAGGTTTATGAAATTTCTCTCTCTCTTTTTTTTTTAATGCATCCCGTTTTCATTAAAAAAGATTACTTTATTTAAAAGCGGTCACATATATGGTGCTCTGTTGACTCCAGCAGGCCGGTATCCATGTAATTGTGGCCAATCGGAGTTGGCTGCAATTTGTGACCTACCTCAGGCATATATATCAGGTAGGTAAAATTGCGACACACCACTGTTCTGAATTTTGAGAACTGCCCTATTAATACATAGATCCGGTCGCAAAATACAAATACATGCAGTTTAAGTTGGTGCGCAAATTTCAACGCCTTTTTCCCGAATGCATTCTTTATACACTATGTCAAGTTACAAATACAATTTTAAAGTAGGCAATGGAAAGAGATAATGTATCCTGTAACTGTTAATAGATACTGAGTTGGAAGGAACACTTCACACCAGGTGACTTTGGTGTTCATCACTCTATGTATTCAAAGGAGCAGCCACAATTGTTAAAATACCTTGTTTAAAGGCACTGAGTGAGCAAAGGAAGGGGACCCGAGTTTAGAGGTAGCCTGTTTCGAATTGAAAAAGGTTCTTTTGCTATTTCATGTTTGGCATATACAATTTGATGATCTGTTAATTGGCACAATACCACATGATTTACAAGTGGCCTTTTTGTGGACATTTAAAGGTGGTGTTATTTTTTTCCTTGTACATAATTTACGAGTGGACTTTTCCAGGTCAATTTATCACAGTGTTAGATAAGCATTGTCAGTGGTTTGGCTATATATTTGTCGCCCCCCCCCCCCCCGGTGTTTCTATCACTTGCAAACGTTTTTCAAAGGCAACTACATGATTTGCTGCTGGGAGAGATAATGCTCCCAGACGCTATGCTGAAATACGAATGTTGGAATATCCATGCTTTTCCTTTAGAACTGTCTGGCAAACTGTGGCTTTTATTTGGAAAATTGGGATGTAATTGTACCGGTTGTCAATTTATCAAGAATGGGGGGATTACACCCAAACACACTGCTATGGTGGAGGGTGTGGGCATGGCAGAATCTTTGCAGCATGGGAAAAGCCTGCGTGTCATGTTTGAAACATGCAATTTTGTGTTTGAAGCCCAAGGCAGATTTGTCATGAGTAGTGCTTAATTCTATAGGAAATGTTCACTTTCTCATACCTCACCTGTTTCAAAGTGGCCCAGCCTCCATTATGTTGGCCACCCCAAGTGTGGGGTAGACCACAAGCAGGCTAGAACGCACAGAAGAGCCCTCACACCATCCCACCTGAAAGACACCATGGTGTATGTACATTTGTTTACACGAGGGTGATTGCTGGTTGCAGTTCATGCACGAGAATTCCAGAACTGCATTGCATGGAGCAGGATGATTTCTAAAGGATTTATAAGTGATATGCCACATAATTCCTCTTTTCAGGCTCAAAGAACATTGCATTTTCCACAGAATGTTGCTCATTAGGAGGCCCCCAGAGCATAAGTGACGGAGGCAGGTGCTGAGGTTCTCAACCAAGCAGACTGGAACAGGAAGAGAGTGATCTTGAACTGGTAGAAACAGAAACACGCCGGAGCCATGTAAAACCGGCAAAAAATGATAAAGGGGTGCCCAGTGTTATTTAGGCCTTGACTGTGAGTTGGACAGTAGTGGGGTAACGGTAAAACTGCAGGTGGATTATCCGTTACCATGTGGCACACCTACCCCAGAACCATACAGTTATGAGTTAAACTCTCTGGAATGGGGAAATACCACGAAGGCCCAATTTGTCCATTCATACAACCACACTGAATTCCCAGTGCCTGGGGTTTATCGCATATATTAACTACCTGCTCTGCTCAGGTGACACGTGAATGTGTGGACATCTGGGTGGGCTTGGGAGTGAGGAAAGGGAGTAAGGAATTAGGAGATGGAAAGACAAGGCAAAATCTGGCAAAAAAAAGGGAATTACACTTTGTTGCAGCTAAAGTCTCACACAATTTTTTCAGACAGGTTTACAGGCTCGAAATCAGATATGATTTGTCCATGCCTTGGGAAAACAGATCTGCAAAAACCTACCTACTTATAATCAGGTTGAGTGGAATTCCATGCGTTAATTCCTCTCTGCCCTACTTGTAACTAGGGTCTTTGGGACTGAATTAAAGTTGCACCAACAGTCTGATGGAGGAGGAGCCGTTGGTGTAAGACAATGTACCAACTGCGATATTAGATGCACAGTCTGATGTTCTTTTATTTCTGTTCAGGACCACTAGGGAGAACCTGGTGGTCTCGAACAGAAACAAATAGCAATGAGCCTGACACCCTGACCGAAAACTCCAAGAGTCTCAGGGTCATTAGTAATTTATGTTTCAAAAACAAACTCCTGCTATGGGAGTTTGTTTCTGAAAAACAAAATAAAATTGGTGAGTGACCTCCTGAAACATAGCAGCCGTTCACCAAACTTTCTGTGCCGTCACAGGACCCGCTATGGCGGTGACTCTTGTGAACATATAGAGATCGACTCTGGGCCAGGAGTAAACTCCTTATATGGCCATCCTCTGCTCATCAGTGAGGCGGATGTCATGTCCTTCGACAGACAACCAGAGTAAATACTGCCATACTTCAAATTGGGCCCTTATCGTGTTGCAGCGCTAACAATTTGCGCTATATAAGACTCGATAAATAAAATAAATAAACAAAGGAGTAAAAATGATGAAACTAAGCTTTGGTATATGCAATAAGGTGTACTCAAAGCTTTAAGATTAGGGAAGGAGTTGCTCGAATTCATATAGCTTGATAGAGGTATGATAGAACAGTTGTAAATAGCAGCGACCTGTGATCTATCAGGGCTTAAGACAATGATCTCAGTCCCACGAGATTTGGGCAAAAAGCCAGGTCAGGTGTTCTCAGCTTTGCTCTACAAGACTTCATGAATGCAGGGAAAACTAGAAATAGTTAGACTGGGCGTTGAGATATAGGCACCAGTGACAAGGAAGCTTTCTCCTAAGTTCAGCTCAGAAAGAGTCCATGAACTTCTCCAGACAGAGAATGTAGACATATGTAGCAAGCTCAGAATTTATGATGACATCAGCACCCAGGGGGACTCCAGAAGCGCTGCCTGCTGGCAGAATGCCTGGATTCCTTTGTTTGACAATACATAGAAATTTAGCTCCTTTCTTTTTTAGGAAAGAGGGGGAAATAAAACCTAATATTACAGTCCCTCGAGATCAAATATTACATTTATGAATAGAAACCTATGAGAAGTTGTGATCAGCCTTTGCGCTCTTTGGGGTGTTGGCTGGAATGTGCAGGCCTTGAGGTCCCTGCAATAGTTAGATAGGTGGTTGATAGTGGGGCTATGCACAGACCCGCATAAGCATGCTTAGCTTTCACCATTATCAACACCGGCATGTGAAAAGACAAGGCCAAAATGATGTTGAACAAAGGACTAGGATACTTTTTTATGCATGTAACTTGTTCCCTGCTTCATCTTACATCTGGGATTAAAACAGGAAATGCTCAGAATGCTGCTGAGGACCACCTAGAATGGTCTACTGCAGAGCACAGCTCAAACGTCAGACCCTCCCCTTCGCCGTATAAATGTTGAGTAGCTAAGGGCCTTGTTAAGACTATGGCGTCGCAGTGGCAGGCCAACGACCGCCAAACTGCGGGACCGCCCGCAGTATTACAACCACACAGTGCAGGAACTTGCAGATGGCGCTGTCACTGCATCAGTCTGCATGTAAGGCTCTCTGGTGAGCCTTACAGACCGCGGCCTTGCAGCACCCTCTTGCCACCGTCCACCACGCATTACAATCGGTCCCCAGTAGGCAGTGTGGGCATGGCTTTGGTGGTCCTCCAGTGGGGTGCTGGAGTGGCAGCCCCAGCCAATGGGAGGACTGCCAAAGTCATAATAAGGCCCTAAGTTTGTAGGCCTCGTTTGCACAGAAAGCCCAGAAGAATGATTTTTGGACCGTGGCCATACATTTAAGCTCCTCTTAGGAGGTGTGGGTGTAGACCATTTTCATCCCAGCTCACACTTGTTCTGATGTAATGGGCCTATTTTAATGCATAAACTATAAACATGAATTAGACAAGCTGCATGGAATGCGGCTCTTTCTTTGAGTGCTATGGATAGTTCTGATTAAAGGGTCCCATTGAAACTTCAATGTTTCTCTTGTTTGTTTCCCCTAATTCGGTGCTGTGTGGATTACAATTATCTTGATGCTGGTGATAGCGAGTGGGTGGTTACTACAAAAACCATATGGTAAGAGGTAGAATGGTTACCCAGCATACAAAAGTAACCAATCTGTTGCATATATCTATAAACCCTAGGATGTTGTAAGGATGGAGACGCACAATTCACAGTGCTTGCTAATTTGGGATGCTCAACAAAGCAACAATAGGAACAGTACCGTATTAACGCATGGGCAGTTGCCCGGGTTCCCCGCGAGCATAAGGTGCCCATGCAGAGCAGAATTTAACACTAATTTCCTGTTAAACATTTTTATTTCTGTGAGTGGTTGTGTAGGCAGGGCCCAGTGCACTGCTTTGCCCTGGGGCCTATAATGCTGTTAAGACGGCCCTGATTAGGAAATACTATTTATTTGTAAACTTGAGAGTTAGGATTGATTGAACCAGGTGTATTGAATCCCGAATCTAATTCCTGCTGGAATAGCCGGCTGTGGCACTCAGAGTTCAAACGCCATTAACAACTCCAGATTTTATTTATTTATTTGAGTTTTATATAGCGCTGGCTAGACCCGGAGGTATCAGAGCGTTTTATATAAGGAACTGCGAGTTACAATGTAAAAAACAGTGTTGCACAATAATATTAGTTAGAATAACATAACAGAAAGTATCGACATGTCCAAAGGGGTAAGTAAGGTAGGGAGGAAGGAAAAAGAGGAGCAAAAGGATCGGACCAGGTAGAACCGGCAGGGAGGCTCCAAGGGGACGAAAAGACCACAGGAACAGGAGAGGTGACATTAAATGAAAGGAGGGAGACCAAAGGTGGGGTCAGGACAGGTTAAAGGAATTGTCGGGCTACAAAGATTGTTGCTAAGAGCCAAGTGGTGCAATGGTTTGTGTTTCATAGAGCACGTACAGCTTCCAGCTGTGGTGAGGCACCACAGGTAGGGAGAGCAGATGATTTGAGTAGCATTTGTTGACAGGAGAGGTTCCATTTTTGTTCCGATGTAACATTGTTTCAATACTTCTTGCTTAATTTTCTTTCAAACAAGTGTGAACGCTGCTAAAAAGCTATAGCAATTTCAGTTTGCAGTAAGTAAACTAGAGTTTTGCAGCACCCCCAATGTATTAGCACAGATGATCAGTGAGAAAGGCTTTTTCAGCAAGAAAAGAATGTGACGTGCACCACCAGCGATGGCATGGTTTATGTCAGATAAGACTCCTTGAGGGCAAACAGGAACAGCAGGGCATTGTCTTGACTAACATTAAGGCATAGATGCATCAAGCTAAACACCGCTCGCATAGGGGCAGATTCTCGAAATCTGCCCCTTTGCGACCGGTATTTTTGCATTTGGGATGCATCATCCCAAATGCAAAAATCGCAATTTAAGAAATCGCAAAATTGCAATTACTTAAATTGCTATTGCATTTAAGGAATCTCAAATTGAGATTCCTTAAATGTAATGCATTAAAGTTAAAAAATTAGCGATTTCACTAATAGGGGGAGCAAATTACCATGAAGTTGAACTTCATGGTAATTTGCAAAAACTTTGAAAAATGCACTAAAGTGCATTTTTCAAATTTCCATTTTACACACAAACATGCCATTAGGGAATGTGTGTGTGCAAGATGTACCCATATGCAGATTTCAGGGGTGCAACAGGGTGTCCTTTTGGCACCCTGGCACCTTTGAAATTGCAATCTCAATTTGCGATTCTCTAATTGAGAATCGCAGATTGAGATTGTCTTCCCATTCATTCCTATGGGCCTCTAGGACCATAGGAATGAATGGGGAGGTATTCCTTAATTGCGACTCGCAATTTGCGACTCGCAATTAAGGAATTTTAAGAAATCGATATTTTTTAAGAGAGTTCTTCATGTATAGCCTTTTGCTATTCCTTATTAGCGAATCCTTATTTTTCGCTAATAAGAAATCGCAAAATGGATGCTTGATGAATCTATGGGTAAGTTACCTATAATATTCAAGAGATGTTTCTACTACTAGTGGTCAGTTTGGATGATGTAAAAGCTTTGATTACATAGAGTGGGGTTTTCTTTGGACAGGGATGTGCAAGACGAGAACTGTGATGCAATTAATTGGCCTCTTTTTTAATTAAATCTCTTTATTGCGTTTTCTGTGCAGTACAGCTACATTATAACATTATAGCAGTACATGAGTGTCCTTATATTTACAGCTTAGCCGTGCAATGCAATTTTTACATATCATATGAGCCTTTTAATACATTTCATTGGGCTGGTGGCAGCATCATTTGAAACAATTTGTTTTTATTCAATTAACAAAATTACAACACTTAACTGAATTGTCTCTGGTGTCTCATCTCGTGAGATACTGTGTGTCGTGCAAATTTTCACATGTTATGCGTATCAAGAACAGTATTCAGGCATCCCTTCTCTGTGTTTGACTGGATAGTCCCCCTGGTCAGTGCCTCCTAGCTCAGGGTGTTGTCAGGTCTGGGTGTTGAAATGCAACTATGCGCTCCCCTCAGGCTTCCACTATGGGTTATTTCCTTCATCCTGTTTTGCTTCCGCTTCAGTGCTGTGTGTTCTCTGCAGACCCACTGAAGGATGTCCAGCTTCCAGTGAGTATGTGGTGGGCCCCTGCCTGCTTTCCAGTCAGTGGTTAATTTGTAAAAAAAACATAAGTGATGGGGCTGTCGTCAGGAGGCAGCTTGCACCAACCTATTTCTCCTGTTAGCGCTGCCTAGAACAGAACCAACTACTAACCATGAAAGTAAGGAGAGATGTGGTGAAATGGCCAAAGAGCTGGGGAACCAGGTTCTAGTCACCGCTTCAGCCCAACATTCTGTGATTCTGGACAAATCACTTAATCTCCGCGTAAATTAATGTGTCCTTAACTGGTGCTCATGAAAAGCACCGGTGTTAATGATTAAGTGCTGATACTGAGCACTGGAAACCACCAGCTCAAATTAAGCATCTTTGAGCCCTACACTTTTTAACATTTATATTCGCCCATTGTCAAACATTATCTGTTCCTTTGGCCTAAAGATGGTATCCTATGCAGACAATACCCAGCTGATTGTCACACTGGCACCAGACATGGACACTATTGCCGTGAGGCTTAAGAGCTGTTTAGAAAAGGTGTCCGAGTGGATGGCAGCCAGCTGCTTGAAAATGAAATTCGAAAAAACGGAGGTGTTGATACTACAGAATAAACCAATACTGTGGGATCATATCATCTGGCCATCTCCTCTAAGTCAGAAGTAAAGAGCCTAGGGATGTTCCATGACAATCAGCTATACATGCCCTCCCAAGCAAAAAAGGTGGATGGGAGCTGTATTGGCATCTTGAAAGCCCTGAGAAAGGTGCTGAAATGGCTCCCGATAGAAGCATGTAGAATGAAGATTTAAGGCTTGATCCTGTCTCTGTCCGCCCCTGGGACCGTGTGTCTGAGTTGCTACAGAGGAAAACCACGACCCAACCCCGTTACCAGACCACTAACGGTTCCGTGACCTGAAGGCACGGCAGAGGGTACCACCACACTTCGCACTGCAACACTGGTGTCATTGACGACGACCACCACCCCCGCCATCAAGCCGCTGCTTGCACTGCGGCCTGTGGGCACTGCACTCTGCACCGCCTCGCTACACTCCGCCGCCGTGGTTGCACTGACTAAGCCGTTGCCAGCTGACATCACCGCTGTGTTCTGCACCGTGGTCTGGGGGCACCGCTTATAAGCTACACGAATCACCGCCCCATCCCAGACTGCAGCCCCAACGCCAACTCCATTGACCGGCAATCTCCAACTGACGCCACCGCTTGCACCATGACTTTAAGCACAGCGACGAGCACCGACCGCTCTGCACCACAGCCCTGGTCTCACCGACATTGCTGACCGCCCGCCACCGAGCAGCTGCCTGCACCACGACCCAAGGGCACCGCACGCCGCACCGCTCCGATTCACACCGCAGCCTAGATGACCGCCGCCACTGGCCCACACAGCTGCGGTCGCCCAGAATGAAAGGTACTGTTTACAAGTCTTCTGACATCGACGCCGGTCCGCACCTACACGGTTGACCGAAACTGTTGGATTTTTTTGTTTTCAGCACCCCAGTAGCATTGGACAGTGCTACTGACTTCAAGAAACTGCATTTTTAAGGTTATTCTTGCACGTGCATATTTTGAGTACTGTATGTTGAATTTGTATAATTTTATTCTTGTTTTACATAGAACAATATTGGATATTTTTCTAAGACTGTTGTGGTATCCTTTTGTAGTGTTTTCACTGTGTAACTGTACTTTATGTGTAAATGCTTTACACACTGCCTTCTGAGATGAGCCTGACTGCTCGTGCCAAGCTACCCAGGGGGTGAGTAGGGGTTATTTTAGAAGAATATCCCCCTTATCCAGATTAGGAAGAAGGGACCCTAATTGGACAGGGTAACTACCTGCCAACTAGAGACCCCATTTGTAACATGCGAAATCTTCAAACTACTCATGCACACATGCAAAGCTCTGCACAATATAAGACCCTCCTAATTCACACCTGCACCAATTTCCACGCCCCAATCAGAAACCTCAGCTTGGCCAGCTCCTTGCTCGCACACATCTATACACGCCAACAAACAAATTCAGGCAGGAGATGCCTGATTTTTAACCCAAAAATGGCTTAATTTTAGCTGTCACACGTCTGTAATTGCCTCTGCTACAATATATGTTGATGCGGAAAATACATTCTCCCAATTTTGTTTTCAAAACCCCCCACTTTTCTGGTCTAAAATGTTGACATATGCAAATCCGCTACATACGCAAAGCCAGACCCGGATATTGGGGTTTTTCATACCTTGCTACTAAAGCTTGGAAAAATCTGCCCCTACACATCAGAGTCACCTCCCCAGTCCTTGTGTTACGTAAGAAACTGAAGACAGGGATCTTTACCTAGGTCAAACAGGATTACTTTAGAAGCCACCCCAGAGAAGTGGAGGATCACCCAACTACTGAGAAGTCATTTTCACATCATCAGACATCATCAAGCACATAAAGTCATCAACAGAGTTTAGAAACTTGAGACTGATGATCTGAGATGAATTGAAAATGAGTATCTGATGACTTCTCAAGATGTGATTGATGCTGATGTCTGAGGATGAGTATTTGATTACTTGACACAACCACATTGTTCCTGATGATCTGAGAGTGACTAGAAAATGAGAGTGATTTTTTTCACAAGCACTAACAATATGAAATAATTACCTGTGATTCATAGATGATTTGCTGAATATTTGTAGAGCCTATCCACCATTTTGTGTTTAACATGTTGACTAGTTGGATGATTTTGAAATTATTTGATTGCTGCACAATGAACTCTATTTAGATATCACATACATTTTCAATTATCTGCAAATGTGCATAACATCTGTTACGGAATACTGTGTAGAGTCAGTCATTGGTAATACTAGGCCTGGGTGAAATTTACATTACGCCAACTTGATTTACACCATTTCGGGAATGCTACATTATGTGAAGTTCCAAAATTAAGCTATTACTTTACTACATGTTATTATGTGCCATTCACTGTAAAAACTTACTGCGTCTGGCGCTATTTTTGGTTAACATTTTCCACTAACAGAAAGGAATAAAAATAATGCGAGTGCCTGTTGTTAACAGTGCTTTTGTTTAAATTTGTCTTTGCGTCAAAACGCCAAAAATTGACACAGGCGCATTTTATGCTAAAATATATCAAGAAAATACGTTATTATATGTCATTTTGTGTTATTTTGGTGAAATTGCCTGTAATTATGCTAAAGCAATTTACAGCAATTACATCTACTTTATTTGTTACCCTGTTACAGCCACTAACGCATACCACTGAACCACTTGCCACCACTTACTACTCACTAATAGCATTCACCCGTTTTCAAACTACTAACAAAACCAATCAGAGCCACCCATTTAACACACATCACCAAGGGCCATATGTAGGAAGCTGTTTTGCCATTGCAAACGGTATACACTCAAAATATCGAGTTTTTAATATCGATTAGCATTAATATCGAATTAAAAATATAGAATGGACACCATATCGAATGGACAGAATATAGACTACAAAAATATAGAATGGACAGAATATAGACAACAAAAATATCGAATTTGAGGTAAGTAAGTTAATTTCAAGTTTTTTAATAATATCCAATTTGTTAAAGTGATTTTTTATGTTAGTATATGTGTGAAAAGTGTATATTTATTTTATAATTTATTTTAATTAATTAATTTTATGGTATTTAATTTTTGCGTAATATAATTCTGTAGCGGGTTGTGGGTTTATAGGGGAATAGGGTGGGAAGTAATTTAATTATAATTATTAAATTTTTTAATTTATTTATTGGTATTTATTTTGAATTAATTGTTAATTAATTGTTAATTGGTAATTAATTAAAATATAATTGGTGAATAATTCTAATTGATTGATTAATTGATAATTATGTTAATTTTATTAAATTATTTTCTGTAGCGGTTTGTGGGTTTATAGGGGAATAGGGTGGGAAGTAATTTAATTATAATTAATAAAACATTTTTTTTATTTATTGGCATTATTTTGAATTAATTGTTAATTATTTGTTAATTGGTAATTAATTAAAATATAAATGGTGATTATTTTAATTGATTAATTAATTGATAATTATGTTAATTTTATTCATTTATTTTCTGTAGCGGGTTGGGGGTTTATAGGGGAATAGGGTGGGAAGTAATTTAATTATAAATAATTTAATTTTGTAATTTATTTATTGGTATTTATTTTCAATTAATTCATATTTAAATTTTTAATTGGTAATTAATTAAAATAATTGATAATTAATTTTAATTAATTGATTAATTGATAATTATGTTAATTTTATTAGTTTATTTTCTGTTGTGGGTTGTGTGTTCATAGGGGAATAGGGTGGGAAGTAATTTAATTGTAAATAATTAAATATTTTAATTTATTTATTGTTTTTTGTTGTTCTAATTTTTAATTATGTTATAATTGTTAATTAAATAATTGTTAATTGGTGAATAATTTGTATTAATAGGTAATAATTTTTAATAATTAATTTGTATTTGTATTTGTAATTGATGTATTATTATATTATATAAAATTGTTAATTACTTTTAATTAATTTGTAATTGGTATTAATATTTAGTTTATTTTTATTTATATATGAAGTATTTACTTTCCCTACTGTTGCACTGTGGGAATAGTAAGTTTTACCCCTACGCTATCCAACGCTTTCCCTACTGTTGCACTCTCTGGAGTTGGAATAGTAATTTTAACCCCTACGCTATCCAACGCTTTCCCTACTGTTGCACTCTCTGGAGTTGGAATAGTAATGTTTACCCTCCCGCTATCCAACGCTTTCCCTACTGTTGCACTCTCTGGAGTTGGAATAGTAATTTTTACCCCTGCGCTATCCAACGCTTTCCCTACTGTTGCACTCTCTGGAGTGGGAATAGTAAATTTTACCCCTACGCTATCCAAAGCTTTCCCTACTGTTGCACTCTCTGGAGTGGCAATAGTAATTTTTACACCTACGCTATCCAACGCTTTCCTTACTATTGCACTCTCTGGAGTTGGATTAGTAATTTTTACCCCTACGCTATCCAACGCTTTCCCTACTGTTGCACTCACTGGAGTGGGAATTGTAATTTTTACCCCTACGCTATCCAACGCTTTCCCTACTGTTGCACTCTCTGGAGTGGGAATAGTAGTTTTTACACCTAGGCTATCCAACGCTTTCCCTACTGTTGCACTCTCTGGAGTGGGAATAGTAAATTTTACCCTGCCGCTATCCAACGTTTTCCCTACTGTTGCACTCTCTGGAGTAGGAATAGTAATTTTTACCCCTACGCTATCCAACGCTTTCCCTACTGTTGCACTCTCTGGAGTTGGACTAGTAATTTTTACCCCTACGCTATCCAACGTTTTCCCTATTGTTGCACTGTGTGGAGTGGGAATAGTAATTTTTACCGCTACGCTATCCAACGCTTTCCCTACTGTTGCACTCTCTAGAGTGGGAATAGTAATTTTTACCCATATGCTATCCAACGCTTTTCCTACTGTTGCACTCTCTGGAGTGGGAATAGTAATTTTTACCCCTACGCTATCCAACGCTTTCCCTACTGTTGCACTCTCTGGAGTTGGAATAGTAATTTTTATCTCTACGCTATCCAATGCTTTCTCTACTGTTGCACTCTCTGGAGTGGGAATAGTCATTTTTACCCCTACGCTATCCAACGCTTTCTCTACTGTTGCACTCACTGGAGTGGTAATAGTACATTTTACCCTTTCCCCTATCCTACGGTAAAAATATTGTAATGTTTTTATTAATATTACGTTAATATATATATATATATGTATTAACAAATCAATTTGTATGTTTTTTTTACTTACATTAATTATTTATTATTTTTAAGGTTAAGTATTTTAAGTATGTTTAAGTTAATTATATGTATTATTTCATTAATTTTTAATTAATTTAAAGCATTTTAAAAAATTTGATATTTTGACAAACTATATTTTTTACATCGATATTTTTGATTCGATATTTTTGTACTTACCGTTTGGAGATAGGTCGATATTTTGGTATTCTATATTTTTTCCTCGATATTTTTGTAAATCGATATTCTTTACATCGATATTGTTTCAGTGATCCATTGCAAACACTGCGAATTGCAAAAACTAGGGTGTATGCGATCGATAAACAGACCGTTCCTATGTAGGAAAGGTTTCTGCTGCGCAAAAATGTGAATCGCTAATTTAGCGATTACCATTTTTGCGTGCCACTGATTCTGCAAATTATTGTGTGAATTCGCAATCAGCGTCACATCATTTGCGATATTCACTACTACCGTTCTTGCTAAATGCAAATTTGCAAATTGAGTTGTAGCTAAAAGTCGCAATTTGCGATTTTGCGAAATTCCCAATTTTGCACTTCTCAATTACCACCAACTCTGAGCAGGTGGTAAACAAGTGCTACCTATTTAAACAGGCCCACAATGCCACTGGGATTTCCCACCATGGCTGGGCTGTATGTTATAGCCAGGAGGCTGCGAATCAGAGATGCTACACAGAGAACGAGACGCCAGGAAAGGATATACAGAGTACGCATCACCCTCTTCCAGCTGACCGAGGAGGAGATCCATGTGAACTACAGGCTGCACCCAGACAGCATCCTGGAGTTAATAGAGGAGCTGAGACCCGTACTGGAATACCCCACACGCAGGGCACACACCATTCCCACCCATGTCCAGGTCCTGTGCTCACTGCACCTCCTGGCATCAGGGAGTTTTCAGGGGGTGAGAGCCACAGCAGGAGGGTCTCTCTGAGTGTACTTTCGCACTTCTTCCACGCTTTCCTTGATGCAATGGTTCAGAGGCTGCACCACCACATCCAATTTCCCAGCACACAACAGGCACTAGATCAGACCAAGCAGGAATTCTACCAAATAGCCCAATTCCCCCACATCATTCATTGGCTGCGTAGATGGGTCCCATGTCGCACTCTCACCCCCATCACAGAATGAGTATGTGTTTGGGAACAGAAAGTCATATCATTCCCTGAACATTCAGCACATTCAGGTAGTGTGCAACGCCAAACATATAATCACTGATATTGTGGCAAAATACCCAGGAAGCACACACAACTCATTCATGATTCGCCACTGTGGATTAAATCGCAGACTCACAAATGGCGAGTTTGGAGAGGGCTACCTGCTAGGTAAATGCATGGCTTACAAACACACAACCAGTAAAGGTTTGAAGTGGCAGGACAGTATTGAACATAATTCTACTTTTACCCTGTAGGTGACAGTGCGTATGCTGTACGTGACTACAGCCTAACACAGTACCTGAATCCAGTCACTGCAGCTTAGCGGAGATACAACAGCGCCCACAGAGCCACATGCTTTGCCATTGAGTGGACCTTCAGAATCCGTAAGAGCCGTTTCCGCTGCCTCCATAAGAGTGGAGGTGCGCTACAGTGCAGCCCTGAGACATGCTGCAAAATCGTGGTTGCCTGTGCAATGCTAAACAACATCGCTATCAAGAAAGGCACCCCAGTGGATCTGACAGATTCAGACACATCAGATGAGAAGAGACCAGCTCCACATCGCAGACCAGCAGGTGGGGCCTGGGCGGCTGTTGGGGCGCCTGAGACGAGATGAGATCACACATAACTACTTCTAGGTGAGTAATGAGGACACAATGCCACAGAATGGTGCTTAACTGTGATGTTTATTTCCTTTGGTGTAGGAATACATCTGTCACACAGCATGACTTTATCGATATTGCTTGCACATGTTTGTGCCACAGTGCAAGTATTTCCATCAGCCAATAAGTCCACATGGAATGTGTTGCTTCACGCATAACCATAAGTCCCTGATGTTTCTTCACCTTCTACGTGCACGCCCTGTTGCCCCTCGCTCGGGGTGCCCACTGCCCTCCCTGGAGTCATCATTTACTCTCCCCTGGCGCGCACTCCGGCGTCTGTCCGGTGGAATTGGTGGAGTGATACTGCTCCTACTGGACTGGTCGTCCGTATCCAAAGTGCTAAGTGGGCCTATGCCACCTGTCGCAGCTGCACGCTTCTGGTCCACAGCATGTGTAACCTGCACCAGGCCCCTGCCCACATCCTGGCAGCAGTGGGCCATCTCATGCTGCATACTGACACATCTTTGGGCCAGCAGGGATGTTGCGGTTGGCAGGCGGTTGACAGCTCTTGTGTACAAGTCCAGCCGGTTGTGAAGAAGCTGTCTCTCCCTGCGCCTGACTGCCCTGTCTCTCTTTATCTCCCTGTGCAGTCCTTCCAATGCACCTGTCATGGCCATTACACCAACCCGCATCTCTGTCATGTTATGATTGTGTGCAGACAATTGGCACTGTATTGATTTGATCCCTTTAACTTGCAGGTGCTGTGCTTTCAGCATGCTGCCTTCAAAGCCCGAGAACACAGTGTCTTCGTCGACAGGAGCAGTGCTGGTGGACGGCCATGCCCTGCGTCTCGACCCATTCCCTTCACTGGATTGTACAGGGGGCTGTCCTGCACGCTGCCTCTGGACTCGCTGGGCTTCTCCTGCTGTGTCTGTTGCCTCTGCCTCCATCAGTGGTAATGGTGGCACTATGTTGCGCTGTCTGCATGGCACAGGGTTTGCTGTTCTTGCTACGCCCTTCTCAGCCTGCTGTGCCTCGTCCTCATTTTCTGGTGTGTTCTCCCCTTCTGCCTTGGTTTCCTGTGTTGTTGGTGTTGCTGTGAATTTAAATGCACACATTAATTCTGTGTTCTGTCTCGCATTTGTAATGCATTACAGTTTGCAATTTTTAAATCACATGAGTACTTTCTGTCTGTTTTATTCATTTCTTGGATGACTCATCCCTATTCCACCTTGCTGTGTCTCACTGCTCCAGGTATCAGTGCATGTGACCACATCTCTCATAATGCATTTCTGGGTGTGCTTGTGGACATGTACTGGAGTTGCACTCATGTTTGGTGTCTGGGGGTGTGAGTGGGTTGGGTATGTATCAGGGGGTTTTGGCTTGCATCTTACCTTGTCTGGTGTCTGGGTGTTCGGAGCTGTCCAGATCAGCCACGCCACTCACACTCTGAGGTTGAAGGGTGCCCTCCACCAACTCCTCCAGGGGTGTTGAGTCTGTTGCTGTGTACGTCCCACCACCAGTCTTTGTGGCCTCGGCCAATCTTGTAGCCACCTTCTCCTTTGACCTTTGCCGCATGTCGTACCACCTTTTTCTGATGTCTTCGACTGAGCGGTGTGTCACGCCAATTGCATTGACTTTCTTCTGGATGTCAGTCCATATTTTTCGTTTTTGTGCCTCTGGCACACGTAGTGAATTTTTACCAAACAGGAGGTCATGGCTGCTGACTATTTCCTTAGGTGAGGACCTCCAGCTCCCTTTCGCTAAATGTTTGTTTCCTCTTTCTTGGATTTTCTTCCTGCTTCTTCTCTGTCCCCTGGGACTCCATTTCTCCTGCTTTCAGTTGCTGAGCACAAATCTCCAACTCTCCTCACAGGCTCTCACTCAGCTTCGGGCAATCAGGTGTAGCATGGGCAGTCACACTTCCTGGTTGTGATGTCATCATTCTGCACCTGAATTGCAGATTCTCAGAATTGCGATTCCATAATTGCGTTCTCGCAATTTAAGTATTTGCAATGAAAATCTGCACATTTTTGGGAACCACTATTTTTTTGCGATATTTTACCTACATCGGATTTTGTGATTCTCAAAATGAGATTTGCGGAAAATCGCAATTTCTGAATCGCAAATTCATTTTTACCTACATATGGCCCCAAGACCCTACTGTACCACCAACCTAATTCACCCCACATCTCCCATCATGAAAGCCACTCAACCTCACGGTCACCACCTCAGTGTTTACTTATGAAACTGCTCACTCTCACCACTAAGTCATGCCACTAGGCCGCCTACAGATAGTTATCATCCAGTGATAATCCATATCTACTCTTTTAAATTGTATTCACCACTTACTTGCTGGTCCACCACTTCACTCACGGCCACTTGTATCATGACTGATCTTCACAAAACACAGTTACCCCACTTACCACCCCACTCACATCAGTATTCACCCTTGCAAAACCAGTTTCTCACATTATTTGCTTGCCAACAATATTTTATAATATCCCTCAGTTGGGACACCAATCTCTTACCTCAAATTATAACACACCCACACAATCAACTGCTCACCTTAGGCCATTCCCACACCACTCAACACACTCTGCATTATGGAACACAGCTCAGACTATCCTGCTTACAGCACATGTCATACTCTGGCAACACCTCTTGCAAACTTGTATGCAGCAGCAATCATTCATCTCACTCATCCACAGTATAACACACCTTGTCCAAAACACCAACTCAACCTGCCATTGAACACACCACTTGTCCTCAGACAATACTGTCAGCCACTAGTAACACTAGAGAGTAACATCACAAACTGAGACCACACAAAAACTAGTTTATATCATTGACTCCTCATTGTCATGTTATATCACTCACTTCACCAAATGTACATACATACATCATGTAGTATCATTCACCTCACCATAGCTCATTTACTCACAACCACTAAGAAACATAACACACATTCTGCTGCATGCAACACCACCCATCCACTCACGACACATGTTTAGCACTAATTGCTTGCTCCATTCACTTGCCTTCAGGCTGGTAAAATAACACTTACTTTCAGCACTGATCTGTCATACTATTTCACAAGCACAAAAACAAATGACAACTCGTCTTATCACCATCACTAATGGCATCTCTCTCCTTGTTACTCTTTCAATTGCATTACTTGGCGGTTCACAAAACCAGTTTCACTATACACCTCATCTGCAGGCACTCACCTATGTCGGTTTAATACTCAGCCATCACACCATTACCCACAACTCACTTAGTTCAGCCTTTAAATTATCTCAATGAATCTACTTGCCTTTAACTACTCACAACATTCTCCCACAACAATTCGTCAATTCCAGTCAATCACCCTACTACAATCACACTAGCAATCCACACAAACCCACTTGCACACAATTCTTCACCCTCAGTTATTGTCAACAATGCTCATCTATGTACCTCCTCACTGACATGTAGCCACGAGTCTCATGCACTTCCATGAACAACCACATGTAGCCTCCTGCAGCAGGACCCAGACACTCACAGCTCCACTTTCACATCTCATATGTCAAACCCACAGTCTCTGCTTTAAACTGCAGCTCACACCATTTGTGACTTAGCTTTTGCAAGAAATCAAACTGCTTATCCCCAGTACTTTACAGCATCAACTAAAAGCCATTCAGCTATGGCATTCCACAATATTTGCTCCCGCTAGAAATGTTCTTCACAGCCAGTTGAACTACTGATCACAACTTTACTGAAATAATTCACCGCACATCCAGCACCCTTTACAGTGTTTCATAATGCTACTTTTGTCACTTACTGTCATCTATACTAAGTCGGTGCACTAATAATTCACATTCACAAGACTGTTTAATTACGCTAGTTACATGCTCATACAGTCACCAACTTGAAACTAAAACCCACTTTCCTTCATCCACATAAACCTTGTAATCATACTCAGTCAATAATGCTGCAAATCACTATTCACTCACAACACATCCACCACTTCATTCAGTACCGTTCATCAAAAATGATTTTTAAGCTCACTCACTACTCACTTCTGTAATTTTCTCAGCCCCTCAGCTACAGTCCCATATACCTCCCTGGCTTTCATAATGAGGCCAAATAACCCTAAGCCGCACAAAAGACTTTTCTTCACTCACAAGTACAAAGGCCACCCAAAACAAATTTGGTCAAACTGCTTTCCATGAGATATTCTTCTACTGACAGTAACTAGACCAAGCACTCAGCACAAACACTTGTCGTAGGCTTCTACAGAATCTCTCTATCACACCACATCTAAATTGCAGCACAGCTGTCGGCCAATCTGAAGACTACTGTGGCCTGACAAATGAATTTTCGTCATCTTTAGGGTTATTGATACCAGGGGTACCAGTAACTGTAAGGGAGGGGGGCAGTCAGGAGCAGAGTAACTCTGGTAATTCCTCCTCTTCCCACAAACTTACACACAGATATTTCACCTAACTTAAGCAGCTGAAAATCTCAGTGTGGAAGTAAATAATGTATAATTCTAATGGGCTGGTGCCAGCTGTTACTTGCTTCACTGGAGTTTATAGGCCTCTTGTAGTGCGGGCCTTATAGGCTTTCTCAGACAACCCAACACCAGCTCATCACAACAAGCCTCTCCTACAATCTCGAACTCATGCACATGCAATGGCTCCCTCTAGACAAATCCTTCACTGATTGTAAGAGCCTCCATACTTCCAGTCACTTGTTTACATCTGCCTTCAAAAAAACTGCTTGATAGGGATGACCAACATCAAAATGGGAGAGTAGAGGAGACAGGATTAAAAAGAATGCAATAGCAGTATTGACTTCTTGGTTCTCTGCTTCGGGTAATTCAGAAGTGATTTGAAGTTGTAATATCAAAGGTGTCAAACTTAGGAACTCCTGAACTAGCAATCATGAAATCATCCTGGAGTAAAATAAACTTATCATGATGGGCTAAAATGTTGGGCTATGTGACTGTTTTCTGATAACGAAAAGTGACTGCTCATGTTAATCTGCCTTTTACTGGACCCACTTCAGTTTACCACAAACAGATAAAGTGAACGGCCAACAGTAGCTTGCAGTGATCTATGAACTGCTAAGAGATCAAAGCCCATCAATGTAGCCACATACATTATATGACTGGATGTCCATGGAACAGAACTAGAGTAAATGGCTTACCAGAAGCCAATAAGATTGGGCCTACCACTGATGACCTGCCATCAACCAATCAGAGGGTCTCTGTGGTTAGCCACTGGTGTCTGAACACTGAAAAAACCATTTGGAAAACCAACAGGCAGCCCATGCCTCCCAGGACTGTTATGCCAGCAGTTTTCATGTGTTCGAACAAGGAATCCACCCTTTCTTTTATGGATCACCCAGAGAACTGGCATTGGTGATCTTTGAAGTCATGATTTGTTCCATGGGCAAAATAAACAAATACAAAGGCTTATTTCTTAATTTTATCAAAAAAACTTTGACCATTTTTACCTAAGAAATCATCCTGGAGCAAATCAGCCTCCTTCTTAAATCCTTGTAGGACCAATCCCCTGGAGTAATAACTCCCCATCCTAACATCATCATGAAGTAATAAAGCTTCAACTAGAAGTCACTGTGGGTTCCTTCTGTGGTAATATATCCTCATCCTGAAGCTGTCTTGGAATCATCATGGAGTAATATAGCCTCATCCTGAAGTCGTCATGGAATCATCATGGAGTAATACAGCCTCATCCTGAAGTCATCATTGGATCATCCTGCAGTAGTAAATGACCATCAGATGTTTCCCACTGAAGTAATCACAAGATCATCCTGGAGTAGGTATTGTGATTACTCTAGAGCCATCTCTTTGAATATTTCACCCTATACACATACTTGAAGGTGGTTTCGGATGACTTCATCAGATAATGACAGGAATAGCCAGCCAGAGTCATCAGATGACTTCCAAAGAAGTCCTGGATGATCTTACTACTTCACTCCACTCTACCCTCCCCACTGTACGCCACTCAACTCCACTTTATGCGCCTCTACGGCACTCCACTCAACTCTACGGCATTCCGCTCTACTCCACTACTTTCAATTCCGCTCTACTCCAGGACACTCCACTCTATGACCCTCTACTCTACAAATGTCTACAACACTCCACTCTACGACACTTTAGTCTACGACACTCCACCACACTGTACGACACTCCACTCTATGACATTCCATGACACCACTCTACAACACTTTACTGTACGCCACTCAACTCTACACCACGCCACCCTACTCCACTCTAGAGCACTCTACTCCACTCCATTCTATGCCACTCCACTCTACGCCACTCACTATCCTCTCCTTCAAACTATGTCGCAACACTCTACTCCACTGTACCTCTCTCCTCCTTTTTGCTCTACATCACTCCACGGCACTCCACTCTATGTATGATACTCTACGTCACTCCACTAAGACACTTTTAGGCATGCTTAAGAGCAGCCACACTGGTGTACAACATGGCTAAAATGGTTCTTGCATAGGCGGGACCTATTGGCTTTGCCAATGCTTGTTGATTTGGATACCTAGACCGCAGACACGGCCAACACAGGTCTCTCTTGTTAGTGCCAGGATACCTCCCATGCGAGTCGTGCGCTTTAGAAGTACTCATAATATAATTTAACAAAACATACCAGTTATCAACACTCGCAATCAGTGAGTCTCTGTATATTGTAATGGTAGACGAGCTTAACACGGAAGAACTTCTCTAAAAAAGGCAACTAAGTCACCACTTTCGTGTACACAGACAACTAGCAGTACGTTTATGAACTACAACAATGGACGTGAAAGTACTGGGAAAACATAAATAATGAAAATGTGCTTTTATACTACATCACATATGCAGCACGTATAACTATTTCGTAACTATGTTACTTTTTTCTGTTCAGCATCTTCTTATGGAATCCTAGGACATATCGTTTCTTTTAAATACAAAGAAGAGCAGAGACCTGCAAAACGCTAGTTTGATGTCCGTTTCCCCACATCAACGGCAGCTTGCGATGCAATCTATATTGTGATGCTCCTTAAAGATGGCCGCCAGATTCCACCACATCTTCCACTTCAGCCCTTCTCTAGTTCGTTCACCTCCATGAGTTTTCTCCGGCAGGCTGTCCGTACTGTGCGCACCGGGACTCTGTGACGTAATACCGCCACGCGCGACGTGCGCGCCGCCTCCTGTTTGGAACTTAGCGGCAAGCAAGAAGACTCTGAAGCCATGGACCAGCGCCTGCAGGAGATCCGCGAGAGGCAGAAGCTGCGCCGCCAGCTTCTGGCTCAGCAGGTGAGCGAGTCTGGCTTTCAGTCTGGAATGAAAGTCGCCGCGCGTTTGCCGCCGCTTAAAGACGTATGATTTGCACCGAAGTCCAAGCAACGTAACAGGCATATGTCATTGCCATTCTACTGCCCATCATTTGGAGGTGACACCATCATCTGATGGGCTTTACTTTCGTTTTGAGCGTATTGCCTTTTCGGAACTCCTCGTCCTGTTACAATGAAGCAATATCGCCCATAGACTTCTGTTGACTAACCCAGCCTGCAAACCTTTTCCAAGAAAACGTAATCTTCATTTGGGATCAATTCTCGATCACTTCTGATGTCACCCTCTTTGCGGACTCCTACGGTTAAGAATAAATGCTCCCAGCATCGGTCCTGGCTGCATGTGGAAAACAAGCATTTACAATGCAATGGTTTCGCCTTTGGAAAAGTTAGAGCTATTGGCATTGTAAATGACAACATTTGTATTTATGTGTTGGTTTTGTCATTTACATTGCCATTAGCTCAATCTCTCGCAATGTGAGACCTATTGTACCCTACAGACGAGCTCAGCAGACAGCAATTACTACCACACATCTTGTTTTGGGCAGAAAGCAAAAAACAAATTTTGACAAAAGCTACAAACTGGAAGGTTTACCAATACAAAGCAAGGCGAACAGCAAGATGTACTGTATGCGCTATCCTAAAAGCGTATTTTAGGTGACAAAGTGCCCTTTCACTTTCAACAGCACACCAGAATCAAATGCAAACATCAAAAGCTTAGCCCGCAGACTTAATAAACAAAAGTTATTATAATTCTGAATTTAAAAACAAAACCCGTCAGATGAGCATGTTTAAATCAGAATGCAACAAAAAGGTTTAGTGTATTGCCAAAAAAACAACACATGTAATGTCTGGCTAGCTGTGGTAAAGCATGAGTGTAATAGAGACTACGAAAATTCAGGTGGAGTAAGTAAAATTGACAAGTAGGCACGTTAGTGCAAATTGGTTGCATGCATTAGCTTATGAGAATGTGTTACCGGTTATACAAGAAAGTGATGTATTTCCAAAAAAACACATGTAATGTCTTGCTAGCTGTGGTAACTGAGGAGTGTTTGGGTAGAACTTCACAAAGCTTACACCGGGAGACAACATAATAAAACATTTATTTGATACACATGCTTTAGCTTTTGGGAAGACCATGCCACCCCCACCAGCTCTCAGTGCTCTCTGCCTAGACAAATAATCTGGCCTAGAGGAGGATGTAAATACTTGTGACAGACACTCGCACACTTCAGGGTTATAAATATAGCAGAAGGACGTGTGATGTTCCATGGAAGATGCCATTTTAGAAAAAGGTTCAATAAAAGATTTTTCATTGGGGCAGTGCCTAATTTGAGCAGGTGATTTGTGTGCCGTGGAAAGAGCTCAGTCTGAGGTAACACTTTAGGGAGTGTTCGATTTCATTAATGCACGGCGGAAGGTCCCAAAAAGCATACGCCTACATTAAAAGAAAATTGCACAAAGCAGAGTGTCCCTGAACCGAGTCCCGCGCTAACAAAGCATGAAAAAAGCACACAAACAAACCCTTGAGCGAAGTGGTGGCGGTGAATCCTAAAAGCATACACCTACATGAAAAGAAAATCGCACAAAGTGTAGCATCCAAAACATGCCTCCGTGGTTCGCAGGGACTGTGGCCGGGGGGCAGTGGCGTGGGAGGTTGCAGTAGCGCGGGCGGCACAGGGACAGCGGGAGGGGGGGTGGGAACGGGCAAACGGACAGCGGGAGGGGGCAAACGGACAGCGGGAGGGGGGGGCAAAGTATACGCCTACATTAAAAGCAAATTGCACAAAGCAGAGTGTCCCTGAACCGAGTCCCGCGCTAACAAAGCATGAACAAAGAACACAAACAAACCCTTGAGCTAAGTGGTGGCGGTGAATCCTAAAAGCATACACCTACATGAAAAGAAAATCGCACAAAGTGTAGCATCCAAAACATGTCTCTGTGGTTCGCAGGGACGGTGGCCGGGGGGCAGTGGCGTGGGAGGTTGCAGCATAGCGCGGGCGGCAAACGGACAGCGGGAGGGGGGGCGGGAACGGGCAAACGGACAGCGGGAGGGGGGGGCGGGAAGGGCAAAAGAAGGCAAGAAAAATAAAACAGCACTCACCTGGACATCTTCCGGCAAATGATCAAAACATGGCGTCCCAAAAAAAAAAAAATAACATCCGCCCACCGCCGCATGACGTTCTAAAAGGGGCAGGATGAGAAAAACATCGCCGGAACGCCCACGAATCGCCTCGGACCATGACGGACAGATCTCACTTCCAATGGCTAGCCTCCATTTATGGAGCTAGCCAATGGAAGTGAGAGGCGTGACAAAGGCACCATACTCTTCTCAAAAGTTTTCGCCTGCGCGAATGCTGCTGCGCAGCGGACGCCAGGCGAAACCTAAAAACAGGAGCTCAGTAGAACTGCTGTATTGGTGGAATGGTGCTGTGAAACTGAATGTTAAACATGTGTTGTTAGTATATTTTACAAGAGCTTTAGAGACAACAGTAGTGACTCTACATACCTACCAAGGCCCATGCCATGTGCAGCACCTTTAGCCTGCCCTGGGTTTTAGGTCAACAGCACATGCTGTGATTTTTGGGACATTCTAACAAGGTTAAAAGCTGAACTTTAACTAGTAGAATACATCGTAGGGGTGAACTATAACTAGTATAGTGCATCATAGGGTTGTTAAAAGAATAGGAGTGATTTACTGTGTCACAGATGAAACACTACCACTTTGTTCCAGTAACTAATATCCAGTTTGAAATGTGCAGCCATGGTAGTGGAAGGTGGGGGTGAGGGTAGAATTTGAGAAGGCTTCTACTCGGGAAACTTGCTTAGATTGTCATGTGGTATTATGCAATGGGTGATGATGTGGTTGGGTTTGTTGTTGGAGGAGTTTGGCGAATTACCTTTGAGTAGAAGGTTGTTTTTTAGGGTGGCAACGTTGAGCGTAATTTGGGCTGTTGGTCCAGTGTTCCAGGTGAGAAGTCTGATGTGAAAGTAAAGATTGGTGGGGGAAGGGTGGCTGCAAAGCATTGTTGGGTGACGGTGTAGGGGACATGGAAGGAGGTGAGCTGGGGTGCAAATAATTGTGTGACTGGCAAATGAGATCCAGAGATCTATGGGTGTCAAACCTGTTCGCTAAACATTGAAAAAGTGTTCCAGCTACTTAAAAGTTTGAACCACCAGGGTTTTCAATACATCACCGAAAAGCAACATAGGCTTGTGGCCTCAAATCTATGAAGCAGATTTACTTCTCCATTCACAATATGTTAATATTGAAACAAATGCACTTGACACGGTTTCCCCTTTATAGAAAAGATAATAAAAAAAACATTAATTTGTAATCCGTCTAAATGAAAGATGGGGTCAAGAGCAGACAGGTAAATGCTTTAATTGTGGTAATGTGGGCAATATGGAGCCTAGTCTGGTGAAGGGGGCTGTTAGGAAAAAAACACAATTGTAGGAGGTGTAAAGAAAGCACGAGGGAGTGCAGTGTTCCAGGGTTGTGGTACCACTGGTATGTCTTCTAGTAGAAGGTAGGTTAGGATATGTGGGGTGAGGGTCAAAAGGGGTTATACATAATCTGTCCATCACTGAATCCTGGATGAACGAATACTTCAATTTCGTCCTGGACTCTTTAGTCTTCCAAAACTGTGGTAATTTGTAAGTACAGACGATCCAAGCTTGGTGGTGGCACTGCAGTGATTAACAAATCATCAATCAAATGGACACAAGGATATCCTTCACCCTTCTTTGACTGCTGCAAAGTTGCAATCTAGATCTCTCCATTTTACACCCCCTTCTTACACATCGACTCTCTCAACCTGGTTTTAAACTGCAAATTCTGGAATAAATTGTCTCTTGCCAAATGCTGTCAAAGAACGGTGTTCAACTTGGGGAATGAAAAATGCAAACTCTTCAGTCCTGTAAAACCCTTCTTCCAACTGCGTGACCTTCAGCAGCACACATCTCTTCCTATACACATCCAAGGCTGGCTGGATCCTTGATCTCATCATTGCCAATCCTGTCATGGTTTACTTCAGCTTTCCAATAGAGGTAATCTGATTGGACCATTACCCATCACCCTTTCATTTCCTCTAATCACCACTCCCACAAATATGGAAACAGTGCTTCAAATTCTGTGAATAAACACAAATGCCTCTTGTCCCAAAAAGCCTCACTCTCCTCCAAAATTGCAACATGGAGCCATTGTTGATACTTACAACAGACTTCTTTCTCGGGTAGCAAACACAGTGATACTGCAGCTAAAGCAAAACACGCCTATTTCCCTCTCACCTTGGTTTTCCTTTAAACTAAATATTAAAAGAAAACAATTCTCAAGTAAGCAATTGATTGGAGTTTTCTATACGTCCAATTCATCCATGCCAACATCTCACCTCTGACACTAGTCTTCCAACAAGTGTAATGAGTTTCTGGACTACTTTAATACCAAAATTATTTTTCTGTGAGCGTGCTCTGCTCCCAAGACTGGTTCATCCAGACTTTTCCTAAGAAGACAAATGCACCAAATTGCTTCATATTAGTTCAAATGGATGACCTCACCTTCATCATCAAAAATCACTTCTTACTACAGGGACGCCATACCAGCAACCATAATCAAGGCAAATGTATCTTGCATTGCTGATGCCTGGTGGGAAATCAGCAGTGCTTTTCGTCGCCAAGGAACTTAAGGTCAAATCAATACACTTACTTAATAAGAAAAGAAAACGGAACCATGAGCTGCTGTCCAACTAACCACCCTATCTCAAATATTCCTTGACTAGGCAAGGACTATTTGGAAATGTGTCCCTTTACAGCTAAGAGACTACATCAATGCTGGTAACTGTCTCACTGCATCAGTGAGAATTCGGAATGTGTAATGGCACTGACACTGCCTCATTAAAAGTTCCGGATGTTATGCTTTGAATGGTGGGGGCTCCGGCCTTCAGTTCAACTGGACCTCACCGATGTGTTTAATACAATGGGGCATAATACTGTCTGCTATCTCTACATAAACAGTGTGTCAGGGTAAAGGCTACAGTACTAAATTAGTTTACCTCATTATTATCCATCTGGTCACAGTTTGTAACAGGCATTGACATGCGGCTGCAATGGTTCATTTCTTTTGGTTTTACATTTTCATTTGAAGAATATGGCATTAAAATGAAAATAAAACAGGCTACCATCTAACTGTAGCCACTCTGGATGGAATAAAAACGTTCATTCAAAAAATCGTTCACCATCAAGGCTTTCAGTTGTACCAGGCATTTTACTATTATTTTTTTTTGTGCAGAGGACAAGAAAAAATTAATCTCCCGACTACACACTTAGATTGTTGGCAGCTACAATGTCACTTAAACAATTGACAGTTGAACAGACAAAGGAATGAAGCAAGATCACCAAAAGTCGCTCAGTGTATGTATATTATATGTGAATTATTTGGAAAACCGGTTTGGCGAGATAGCTCATGGCTAGATCTAAATATTGGAAATAATATCTCTGAGTCTACTTCCATTACTTGTGGGGCCCCAATGGTCTATTTTACCCATCACATTTAACAGCTTATACCTGAAGCCACTCTCTGGAGTGTGTGAAAGAACAGGTGTCTCAATCCATGCATGCTCAGATGACACTCAAAGCTACCACATAACCTCATCACTACTTGATGACTCATTGTCCGATTTATTATTGTAAACATGCAGAAATCGAATTATGAGAACTTGCTCTCAATTCCCCAAAACAAAAGTCATCTTGTACACACGAAAACACAGAAATAAATACAACCTAGAGTGGTTAAAACAACTAAATATTGTAGACTTCCACTTTCACCCACAGTTATTTCACTTGAGGTCCCACTAAATTCCTCCTTATCCATGATCACACATGTAAATAAAATCAGCATATGGCAAACTCATCTTTGAACAGCAAGCCTTTTTTATCCTTCTCCTGTAGAAAACACAGCCCATGCTTCATTACTGTGATGGCTGAACTTTGGTAATGCTTCACTAGCTGCCCTCTCCCATAACTCCCTCTGGCCCCTCAAAACTATCCTTCATGGCATATTCACAATTGTGATTTCAGAAGAAATTGGATCATACGACTCATGTCCTCAATGAGTCACAATCGCTCCCCATTTATGTGAGATTACAATTTCTTTAGGATGCATAGTTTACAAATCAGTACACCCCAACCTTTACCTTACCGTGCTAGTATCTTAAAACTTTCAGGTTGTATGAGAAGGCTCCGAAACATAAACAACCTTCTACCACGAACCTCAAGCTTTAAATCCACTTATGTACTGCACCAATCCTCGGCAGGAGTGGTACTTTCTGTGGAAGTCTCTCCCCAATGACCTCTGAACTAACCTTGCTCTGCTTTCATTCCGCCAGCATCTAAAAATGCACCTGTTCAGATTGCATCTAACTCGAAGGGATTAATCACCTTTTGATTAAATAAATAAATATATATATATATATATATATATATATATATATATATACACACACATATATATATGTGTATATATTTCATTTCATAGAGCTTTATTCGGAACATAAAAAACATGTCCATAAAAGCATAACAGTTACATGGCAAACATTTCATTATTAAAAAATACAAAACATAAAAAGAATACACAAGTACAGTAATTATCCAGTGTGAGATGGAATAAATAGTTTAAAACCAAACTTAAAAACTCATACTTTTCCTAGCACCAATAGCCTTGAGTAGGAAAGTAGCTGTAAAAAAGCAAATGTCCGGATGATGCATATTAAAAAGCAATTTCATGGATTCGGTAATTGATCTTGTTCCAAATCTTTTCAAAATAGGTTTTAAATAAATTTTCCGTAATTCACTGTACAAGGGACAAGAAAAAAGAAAGTGCATAGTGCTCTGTTCGGTCTTACAGTCACATGGACATGGTCCCACCGGGCGTGATTTTACATCGGGGCACGCAACCAGATGATGAACCGTTCCCATCCTTAATCTAGTGAGAACAAACTGGTGTGAGACTCTAGACACCTGGGTCAAATAAGGGTGAAGTCCACTATACTCATTCAGGCCATTGTACAATTTACAGGTAGAGAGTTTTACATCTTCCAGGGCACGCCTCTCTTTACAGTGATTCAAAAACATAATTTTCATATTTGATTTGGAGTTATCAGATGCACAACACCGATCATTGAGCACAGAATATCCGAAAACATTTTGAAAATTTTCGATATTATATTTAAGCCAGGGGATCTTTAGGTGCTGGTCCAAGGTGAGGCAATCCTCAATAATAGCTCTGTTTAGTGACGTGCCTTCGTTCAGCCAAACAGATCGCCACAGCAATAAGGGTCTTAACATGATTAAATCTTCCAGGAAGTGTGTCCCCGTTTCCTTGTGGACCAGGGTATTAGATGTAGATTTGGGTAGGCAAAGGAGCCTTTTCAAGAAGTTGTTCTCCTCTATCTGAAGGCCCCCAGCAGATGTCACACCCCAGACTCCTGCCCCGTAAAGGGCCGCAGATAGGCATTTCGATTGATATATTTTTAGCATATCTGCTATACGTCTGTTACCCAATTTCTTTGCAAAAACAAAGACCCCATTGGCACTTCTGATCATCTTAGTTTTAACCACTCTGTGTTCAATGTCCCAGCTACCATTTTTTGAGAAATTGATCCCCAAATAGCAAAAATTGTCTACTTTTAAAACCTGTTCTCCTTCAATAAAATAATGGGAGTTAACTTTCGTTTTAGTCGTAGCTCGTCCTGAACATTCCATCACATAGGTCTTGGACCTATTGATCACCAATTTCCTGTCTTTGATGAACAGGACAAACCTGTCCATCAACCGTTGAAGGCCCATGGGGGTCCTGGACAGCAACACTGCGTCGTCCGCATAGAGCAACACAGGGATGTCAAGGCCATTTACTCTTGGGACATCCGCCGATACTGTTTGTAAAACAGCATCCACCTCATTAATGAAGAGGGTGAACAGTAGGGGTGCTAAAACACACCCCTGCCTGATTCCCCTCCCTATCCTAAACTTATTTGTGCATTCCCCTTTTGGCCCATATCGGACACTGGTGCTAAGTTTTTCATACAGGCGGGCTAGAAAATATACTATACTGTCTGGAGCTCCCATATCAATCAGTTTGGCCCAGAGTAGGGCGTGGTCAACCATATCAAAGGCACTGCTTAAGTCGGCGAAGCATAAATACAGGGACCCTTTTTTAGCCTGGGTATACTTCCCGACCAGGAGTTGTAGATTTAAGCACTGCTTTATAGTTCCACGCCCCTTTCTGAAGCCAAACTGACTATTAGTTAAAATCTCGTTCGACTCTGCCCATTCCTCTAATCTGACTAAAAGAACACGGCTCATAATTTTTACTGATGAGTCCAGTAGGGATATTGGTCGGTAATTTTTTGCTTCCCCCCCGATCTCCTTTCTTGTATATAGGGATTATAATAGATTCTGCCCAAGTAGATGGTATTTTGGAGCAGACCGCTGCATTAAAGATTTTAGCTAATAGGGGGCCCCAAATCTCCGGGGCGGTCCTATAGACATCTATAGGGACCCCATCAGGTCCTTGGGCCTTACCTCCCTTACTAGCTCTTATACTAACCATAACTTCCTCTACTGTTATATCTAGTGCAACTATGGGCCATCCTTTTCCTACGGTAACTTTACTATTGCCAGAATCAAATATGGTCGAGAAATGTTGGATCCAAGAGTCTATGCTCACATTAGATGTGAGCACTGGAGCCTCCTCATCTTTGAGGAAGGGGCTATTTACAGTAGACCAAAATAAGTTGCAGTTCCTATGTTCTGCTGCTTGGCTTAGATTGTCCCAAGCTTCCTGCTGCAACTCAGACTTTCGCCGTTTAAGAGCCAGTTTAAAATCCTGCCTTAGTTGAATCACTAAACACTTGACTCGTGGTTTGGCAGATAAAGCTTTTTTAAGATCTCTCCGGGCATTTGAACATGCGTGGTCAAACCAACCCCTATTTTGTCTATTTACGTGCCCCACCTCTTTAGTGAACTTCTTCCTGATAATAAAATTAATTCTGTCAAAGTGGTCGATGCTGGCAATATCTATTTTCTCCTGTTCGAGAATTGCCGAGATTTCCATTATACAACTAGTGATAATGGAATCAGATGTTACATCGGCTTTGTCACCCTTCCACCTCAGCCTAACTCCATTAATTCTATATGGTTCAATATTAACAATTGTACCCGAGTTGGGGGTGGCGGTAGTATACCAGAGCTTAACTTCAGTGGTTAAGCAATTATGATCGCTCAGCATTACATCAACCACCTTGACATCGGAACACGTTTGGGTTAGGTTGGTAGACATACATATAAAATCAATTACCGTATTGGCCCCCCTCCCTTTGAATGTTGGGACACTTTCTCCCAAATCATTCTTTATATTTTCCATGATTTCCATGTTATAATCTAACAAAAAGTTATTCAGGGTCTCACCATACAGATGGTGGGGAAAATGGACTTGAGCTTCCCCTGGATGATTATATACACCACATAGATTCTGGGATGATAAGGGGCAAATAGAAACATTAAAATCCCCCACAAAAATAAATTCATAAACACCATTAAAATTCTCTACAAGGTTACACACTACTTTATGTAAATCATTTATCACTGTGTGCCTTGTGCCATCAAATATATTATTGTAGAAATTGATCAACAGAACATTTCTACGTTCACCTTGCGCAAGCCAGAGGATTTGGGAATGAACCCCCACTTTTACATACTTTTTAACTAATACGGGTAACTTCACTGAAATCATAACTAGCAGACCTCCTTTAGGTCTCCCATGTGGTGAGGCCAATGCAGGCAGCTCATAGGAAACAAAGCCATCGCTCCCCTTATATTCTTTACACCATGTTTCCTGTAAACAAATAATATCAAATAAACCAGTAAAATCTTTCCAGCCCAGCATAACCTCTTTGGCCATCAAACCAGCGATGTTCCAGCTGGCAATATGACATGTTACCTTGGCCCTTGCTAGGGTGACATTTGGCATCTCATCAACAGATACGGACACGATATTATTTACATTAAAATGCTCTATATTAAGCTCTGAATGCTCCTCAACGCCCCCAATTATCATACAATCATTATTCACAATATTAATCTCATCAGTTAAGGACTTCTGTAGCTCTCCAGCATTATCCCTCAGCCGGACTAAGTTACTCTTATGTCAATCGTTTTGGTCCAGAAAACTCAATGACTGGAACCTATTCTGAGTTGGGACTTGATAGAACATCCCATTAACGGGTGACATAAAACTATCACTTACTAATGGGGGATTAGATACATGTGCTAAAAATCTATTCCCGCCATGGGGCAAATTCATCATATGCATTGGTGTAACAAAAGAACCATCCTGATGGGGGAAACAGGGGGTTTGTGGCCCTGGTCTATTTACATTAGTATGGTAATTATTATTGTTAGAAGGACCTTCCCAACTGTTGACTGAGTGTAGCCTGTTTAGATGGTTGTAGAAAAATCCCAATGGCCTTACAACAACATCAGTCTCTGACTGCGTGATTGAGGCCGCTCTAAGGAGGACCGTCGCAACGTGTTGCGGATGTTTAAAGTTTATAATCACGCAGTCACCCCCACATGTTTTCCTGTGTATATATATACACACACATATATATATGTGTATATATATATATGTGTATATATATATATATGTGTATATATATATATATGTGTATATATATATATATATATATATATATGTATATATATATATATATATATGCTGCTTTCTCCGTTTCGTAACACTCTTCACCACTCCAAACAACGGACGCAGACCCAGATTTGGTGCAATGCTATTTTATTTTGAAATAACGCCCTGCACCACCGCCATTATATATATATATATATATATATATATATATATATATATAGTAGGAGCAAGACGCCTTCGCGCTTCGGAAAGGCTCACCGCGACACACCCCGCCCTCCGGGTCAATGCAGCTCCCGAGCAACTCCACAGCCACTTCCCAAAAAATTGGCTAGAGTCAGACGCGTTTCGGGGCCAGAACGCCCCTTCCTCATGGACATATATATATATTCCACAGAGATTTCGCCGATTTCTGGGCAAAAAGACGAGCTACACCAGGTCTGCAGGTAAAAGTTCCACGGGTTTATTCAGGCAAACAGATTATATATGCACACATATACACAAACGTATTCACCTCAAGCGATTTACAGAAAGAGGCTTAGACTCTCGATGCTGCACCTATCTAAATGTAGGGTATAGTATAAAGAAGTGGTGCTTTGATCAGGGGAGTACAGCCGCCTGGGTCCTTACAAGTGGATACAATCCACATACTTATATACAAAAAAATCTATCCGCACTCACTATCTAATGAAACATTTTACTCAGGTCATCTGTTCTCATTGATTTGTCCAAAGAAATCCTTAGTTAATGAAATCGAGGCCTTCAGTTGAATCCTTCAAATTTCAAGACCAGCAGCTTTTTTTAATACTGACGCATATCAGCAATGGAACCAGATCAGTATTGTGGTGTATGTGCATCTCCGGGTTTGGAGACTCCAAACCCGGAGACGGTGCACATACACCACAATACTGAAGGCCTCGATTTCATTAACTAAGGATCTCTTTGAACAAATCAATCAGAGCAGATGTCCTGAGTAAAATATTTCAAAAAGGACAAAGCCCTGAAGAAATCTCGAGGAAAAGAGACAAAACGCTTTGGCTACGTTGATGTGAACAATTTTGTATACTTGCAAATAAGACTTTTTGACATATGACATGTCTGAAGAAATGAAATGAATTTGAACATTCTGGAAGTAAACCACGCTTACTAAATAATGTCTGAACCCAGCATTTGTGATCAAATGACTTCTGACGAGATTAGATACCATTTGAAGAAACAATAGATAGTGGCTGCCGATCTCTTTTTTGTGTACACACACATTCACCTTCCTCCCTCTCCTCGCCATTGTCCTCCCTCCTGTCTATCCCAATCCTTTGTTATACGCCTTGTTTGCAATTGTGTGCTTCAGCTGTTTGCTTCTGCCTACCCCAACTTTCTCTCCTCTGTCCTTCTGCTTCTCTAGCTCACTCTCTCCCCCCCCCGCCCCCTCCTCCCCAACACACATTTCAGCCTCTTAGTTTACACCTCGTATCCTTTGTTTCCATGAACTGATCTTGGACCCTACTCTTGCCTTCATGCTCTTCTCCTGTACTTTCACTTTGATTGTGGTTATTATACAGCGCAAGACCATAGTGCCATTGTACTCGTTATATTAAAAAGCACACTTATGGCTCATGATGCGTGAGCTTTTTAAGTCTGTTAAATGCAAGGACGTTGTTTCTGGGAGGTAATGTTATGCCACAAGGGGTAGAATCAGTGGAATGGTGGTGGGCAGAGTTGGTGAGACAATGATATTGGGGAGTAAACAGTGGAGAATAGATGAAAACCAAATGAAACTATACTTATTTACAGCTGAAAGTTAATTTGACAGTATATTGCAATTTGTATATTGTCTGGTTGCCATGCTCTCTCCTCTCCATTTCAGCGCAGAGACCTAACTTACCTGTTTGGATTTTATGTATTTTGTGTGTGGTTCTGCTGCAGTATTGTTTGTGATTTGTAAGCTGATTGTCTGTGTCCGGTCAATTATGTGCTTGTTTATTTAGAGTGTGTTGGTAAAGAGAGCTTCAGCATCTCCTGGAAAACTAGGTGGTCCTACACAGAGGGAATATTTGTGGGGAGAGCATTCCAGTCATTCGCTGCAAGTACGGGGAAACACCTACTCCCTAATCTATTAGTTCTTGAAGGAGGGTTATGCTTTTTAGAGGGCATAGCTTGATTTCAGTGTGCAGACATGAAGGTTTTTTGACTTCTCATCTTATATACATTTGCATTCTTTGCTATGATATTCTCCATGTGTGACACTAACAACTCAGATCTTCTCTCATTGTGAGTCTACCTGCCTGTGTAAGGTTGTTTTGATGCATTTTATACCTTTTGAAGTGCCTTTTTAAGTAGTCTGTCTAGGTCACCTAAAACAGTATGTTGACATAATCCATACTTAATAGGTTCAGGTACATCAACAACGTAAATATGGTAGTCAAAAGTTACAAGCAAGAGATATAACCCCTGATTCAATAGCCCACAACCAGTGTATGACGCCAATCAACCTTTCTTTCGTGTGGTCAATCTAATATATTATATAGAAATGTGACCGTTATGGAACAGGTAGGATTTCCATCAACTGCCTTTCGTGGCCAGTGTCCTCATCTGGATCTTCTGCTTTCCTACCACAATAACTCTGTCAAAGAGGGAGGCTGTGTGGATCGGATTCCATGCTAGTCACTGACAATTCTTCAGAAAAGGAAAACCTTGAAACCCAGTAACCAACTTGGCCAAAAGTATAAACAATGTGAACCTAAGATCTTATACTCGGACAGTTGATGAATAGTGTTAGTGCAGTGCAGTGGATGTGAAAGTTTAAAAAGGATATAGAAGAAATACACGCTTTTATTCTGGTATTACTTCCAAACCTATTAAAATAGTGCAGGAACGGCTTGTACCAAATACGCCGCTGATCTAATTGGTGGACTAGTTTCAGCCAAAATGGGCTTTTCGCCCTGGCTTTCTTCAGGACCCAATCTTTGTCAAGCTACTGCATTAGTGAAAAAGCATTTCTATGCAAAATATAATTATCTAATTTGTACCTCCATACAGGCAGGATGATCTTCACTCCTGTAAAGAAAGGTGACATAAACAGACATTTGTAAACACAAAAAACAGCAATAACTTATCTCTTACTCTGTATTATTGTAAAACCTTAATCATAATGTTTGGACAGATACACCCACCTGTCCTGTGCGAGTTATTGGCCTCACCTCACCTGGTAACCACTCAGGTTTCTGAGACCCCGCCCTGTAAGAAAATCAATTTATTTCAATGGGGGATGTTTCCAGTCATAATTCTGGGATAGTTACACTCCTATTCCCAGTGCATTAAGTTAAAAACTCGTCTTAAAGACAATCTTTCCTCTTGGAAACAACGCCTCCAAAAATCCATTCTCTGGCCAGCCGGCCACAGTGACATAATTTTACGAGGACATGCAATTAGTTTATGCCTTAGATACTCCTTAATGATACTCTCAGGGTCTTATACCCAATATGCTTCCGACCTAGGCATGACTAAAATGTACTGGTCTTATATACAGTGTATGCTAGTCTTCTGAGCAATGCGTACCTGCCCTCATTGATGATGCAGACTTGGTTGAGCTCACTGGTCAGCAGGTAAGCACCACTCCTTTGTAAGTCTATCGAGCTCTGCCAGGCTCCACCGTGCTCATGAATCGTTCTATGAGCTCCTGATGTAACCGCATTCAAACCTATGCAAACTCAATGCAAGACAAATAGCTAATATATCTTCCTAACGCGTGTCTCTTACAGACAACTCAGTGTGCATTATTCATTCCACGAACTCACGACGTACCAGTGTACCAAAAATAGCAAACATAAGGTCTGACAACTTCACCAATCAGCGTACATGCTGTCGCGTACCTCAAACTGCAAACTTAATGCATGACAAATAGCGCACACGCTGTATGGGCAATCGCATGTCTCTTATAAGCACCTCCGTATGCACTATTCATTCTCCGAGCTCACAACGTACCCGTGTATCAAACAGTGCAGGCTTGAGGTCTGACAGCTTAACCGTTCAGTGTGCAAGCTGCCATGTATCTCTAGCGGTAAAGCAATACTCTATATACGAGATACGTTTATCTCTATGTGCGTCCTCATTCACTTGCTGTCAGCGTTCTAACTTAAACAAAAATGTCAATTCTGAAAAGCTCCATCCTTCGTTGTGCCGTAAACCTACCTCTCCGTCGGTGCCTCGGGCTACTTCTGAGTTCGTGGGAGGTGCCGAGGCACTGGAGAGGCTGCATTTTCAAACACGGGCACTCAATGTACGTCGCGTCACATGATTAGACTGCAAAATGACATCACCTGCGTGAAGCCTGTAGTTTAAATAAGTTCTCATTCTGGTGTTCCTGCCGAGAAGCTGGAAACAATAATCGCAAATAAATCTGTATGAGTGGCAACTAGCACACTCACTTTTGTGTGCGAGATCTCGGATTGTCTGGTTGTCATAGTCAGTTAACAGTTAGTAAGACCATAGGGACTGTTGTAACCTGTCAGTAACAGTGTGCGTCGATGAGCAATAAAGCATTATTGAATGTCTCAAGACCAAAACACTCTTGATCTCAAAAAATCGCTGAGTCCAATAATGGGGACGACCCAGCAGTTCTTAAAAATGACTCTGTCATCCCATCAGGTAAGCGAAACAGAGTTTATAATATACCATCAGCCACAGTATTGATAGGTAGACGGTAAAAACCCTTTATTGATTCTAATGGGCTTGCAGTACCAAAAATGTATGCTCTGGTTCGCCTAAGTTATCGCCACCTTAAAAAAGAGGAAGAAGGTGATCCTGCCAGGCCAGGAACTGTCATGATATTAATAATATACTTTTACTCAACCCACATCTCGCTTCAATACTATGGAGATATGTATTAGAACCACCTATTAAAAAGTCGCTCATTAAAAGTTATATGCTTGAGAGTGAACACAGCCTTTAACTGTATGCTGTGAATCTCCCCTTAATGGTAGAGTCTTTAATATCTTTTTGATATTCGTTGTGATATGCAAAATATCACATGTGAGGCTATTGTAGTATCATCAACACACAGATCCTATGCGTGCTATAAGTTGCTAATGTAGTACTCCTGATCAGTACTGTGTGTACAAATGATCCCTGATCCTTTCTGGATACTTGGTCACTGTTTGCAGATAGTGAGTGGACATGAGCCCCTATAACAATGTCCAGGGTATCGTGTCATTCAGTCCCTTGGTATCACTCTGTAATTTGAACACCCATTTCTGCCCTTTATTAAAGAGGAACTTGGCTTTGTTGCTAACATGAGGTGGTATATATGATTTCTCTAACATTGTCCAAGAAAAATCATCAGGCATATAATTGAATTCAGTATAGTGCCTTGTTAACTTGGTGTTGCTCTTTTTACAACGGAATGTACTTTTCTGTTCTAACATTCGTAGTCTTTCATTGCAGGTTGTCATTTCCACGTATTGGTATCCACACGGACACTTGATTAAGTAAACCAAGTTCTCACTATTACAATTGAAAAACTTGTTTGTATCCATGGCCTAGATGTCCCATTATCTATTGTTTTAGATTATTTGGTCTGGGGGCAGATAGTACAGCCACCGCATGGACAATGGCCTTGGACAGGTGGCAAATACCACAGAGTACCAATCTTCTTAGGTCCTTGTTGTCTTGGACGGGTGTGTACCAAACTATCTCGTAAGTTATGCCCTCGTTTGAAGTCAGAGAGAGGCATTGGTAACTTTTCATTCTTTGTATTAAAAAAATGCCAGTTTTTACGAATACATCTCTGTATTCCATTGCTGAGTGCTAAATGTATTGACAAAAGTCAAACGCCACAAGGGTGGTTTGTCAGTTTTGGGGTCCAGAAGTGCATCTCTATGATTATTGGAGGCACGTTTGCATGATTAAATCAGTAGTTGGTCGTTAAACAGTCCCTTGGACCCTTGTTCCTGGATGGAATTGTGTGTATTATTGATAGGTTCAGTGCCATACCACATTATGACCTTTGAGGATAAGGTAGAATGCTGTAGATGGATCAGCATTACTCAGTTACCTATGTGTGGCTATATTGTGAGGTTGGCATCCATTTTGATGCCAACTTTTTTGTCTCTCATTGCTCGGAACGAGCCGCGGTTAACCAGGTCAAGGCAGGTTGGTGCACTCCCATGAATTGTCAGTTGCTGCATATGCGCACATCGGACTTGTCTGGAATAAGCATGTCTTTGTTTTTCTTTCATTCTGTTTTTTTGTGTACAGTCCTTATCGGAGTGGCTGGTGGTGGGTTAGAAAGGTTATGACTTGTAATAATGTTCTGGGAGTCTAGAGAGTAAAGTAAGATAGTGTACGTGTTGAATGAAGTTTGGCTGGTCAAGGAGTCGCATCTATGTCTGTGCACATTTAGTTAATCAGTTCCTGTCATACTAGTGCTTGTCCCTAATTCAGGCCCGTCAATGGTCAAAAGCCGGCTTAGGTAAGGGCCAGAAAGGTGTGTGCTTGTTGGGTACAAGCAAATTCTTTGTTCCAAATATATTGGAAGAGAATTATATTGGGGCAATGAAGATTATCCTTGTGATATAAAGAGATGAGTAATAAGGTTGATATCCAGTCTTCTACAGGCAGGATTGATTGTCCAAATCTATTTATTTCGGACTCCTATCCATAAAACAGTTAAATAAGTACATACAATCACATAAATACACAGTTTAAGTTAAAAATAATTCACTGTAAAATGCCAAATAGTAAAATGCATTGCCTCTATAGAGCTATGAAAGTGCATAGTCAATTAAAAAGTTAAAAACACATGAATGTTTAATCCACACTATAACAGTTGAAAGCCTAAAATGTAATGCTACAGACAGAATTCTCTAAATTGCATAAATCATCAGTAGAAGTCGTGCATAAAATAACACAGTGGGGGCCTAGCCATAATAAAATGCAAACCGCTCGCAGTGATCAGTGTATGGTACAGCTATTAAAGAAGAAAAACCCACCAAAAGTGTAATTGTTACTTACAGTCTAATCACTATTACAGAAGCAAGTTGCAGCATTTGTAAGGTGATGGCTGTGTATGAACTATGCAGCGTGTAAATAATTCGCAACACCAATAATTAATTCTCTAGTATCCGAGCACGAGATTTTTAACATAGTTCCATAATGTCTTCAGCCCAGCCTCTAGCACAGGCTTAATCCACTTGAATCCACTTCTTGTGTGGCGCTAAAAACACTCTACAAAAGAAGACGTTGTGTGCAGTTTCTGACTCCATCATACATGATGACATAAGCTACACACACTGGCTTTATTTCCCAACTTAGCAGTAAAACTGTAGATTGGTAAAGTCCCATATCTAAATTTTAGATTCAGCTGTTAGGTAAGAGACCTAAGATGGAGCCAAAAGATGATTAATATGCAGGGATCTAACAACCTGTCAGTCACACTACCTGCCTTACAACTCTTTAGGTGCTTCCGCCAGAGGTACTCCCTTAGCCTATCTTTGATCAGAGGTTGTACACGCTTCCTCTGGGAAAACCCAGAGGAACTGTAGGTAAAATTGATAAAACATGCTTTGACCTACGCTAACCATGAGATTTGTAGATGCCCCAGGTAGCTCAGTATCTCCTATAAATGGGCCCTAAAAGCCTAGAGTTCCTCGGTGGTCCAGGCTCTCTGCCAGTAGAGCCACAGTCTCAGTCTCTAAGTGAAACAAGCATTTGCAACGCAATCTGCCTCTCATTTACAAAACTCTCGTAAATGCGAGACCAATTGCATTGCAAATGCTTTGTAAAAGCGCCCACGTGGCGGTTTCACTTTAATGTCGGCCGCGCCCCTTTCCCTAGATGAGCCACGTCTAAAGAAAGGGGCGTGGCCACCATTAAAGGGAAAGGGCGGTATGCGGCACTTTTACAAAAAAAAGCATTTGTTTGTCAAGTTGAAGAGGGAATGTATTGGGTGAGTTGGAAGGGCTATGGAGAACATGTCATTGACTTACCTTTTCCTGAGTGACTGTTAGCTAAGCTCATCTCGACTTGAAAAAATCAGTTTAATTACATTTTTAACAAGAGGATATAAAGTCCACATGACCAAGTCAGAATTAAACTTGTTACTTGCATTTTGTACAAAACCAACTGATAGCCAGCTTCAGAATATGGTACTTCACCATTAAATCGTGAGAATTCTGTGTGCCATCCTGATACATACTGATAAAATTAAACGAGCATTGAAAATGCAATAGGTCTCTCCTTTGATTAAGTTTGCTTTGCTAATGGTATTGTACAGCAAAGCAAATGGCTTTAACTTAATGAAAGGCGAGACCTGTTGTATTTTTAATGCTTGTTGTAATGTGTTATGGTAACTGGTCAAATGTGAAGCGCTACTTTGTCCATTCAGTGAGGTCTGCGTTATGCAAATATTAACAGTAAAGGGGATAAGAGAGAGAGAAACTTTGTTTATTTAGACCACAGCCTTTTAAACAGTACAAAACACAATCAAGATCATATAGTGTAAACAATCTAATTTCTACTACATAATATTTTAATATACAATGCATATTAAAAGAAGGTTACACCCTCAGGGCCTACAGTTCATTAAACACAATTTACAGAACACTCTAAATTTCAAAAAGCAGAAGAATTCACATTTTATAAAGGGGATAAGGTTATAAGTAATAAAATAATGTTTCCATGGTCTAGCAGCTTGTATTATACCTTCAAATCTCTCATATGTATGCGTGTAGACACGTGCGTGCATGTCTGTGTGCGCTCACAATTTCTTTGTATTGGTTTTACTTGATGTATTTTCCTGTGTTTTCGCGTTTTGCTTAATATTTACGTTTCTCAATGCCCACCATAGATGCTCTTGCACACACACATCTGATACTCGCTGCTGAACGCCTCTTTTTGTCAGCTAGGGCATAACTTCCCTCTCACCCAGGTCCATGTAAGATCTTACCAGTGGACTCTCCCCATGGTCTTCCTCGCCAAGGCGGCTTTCTGCATCATGACCCTCCGCACGGACGCAGTTGCCAGACCAGTTCGTGCGTTCAACATTTGCTGCCGAAAAATAAACACTTTTGACTTCTGAGCAGCCGTAAACCCCGCGAGGCGGTGCCCTTAGATAAACTGAAGACAAAGTGGGCTACCCTCCCTTTGAAAGGGGTCTTTTCATGTGGGAAATGTGATTTTCAGTGTGTGAATATTACAGGAAACAGACTGAGTGTACTTATCCCATGCAGGCTGCCTTCATCCTCTGCCCTCTGACATGGAAACTGTGCCATGAGAGGGGCAGGTCATCACCCCGGATCCCTGTCAGGGCACGTCACGCAGGGCGGCCTCAGCCCAGGTGTTCTCCGGTCACCGAGCGTGTACCCTGATGGAGGCAGTCAGGCTCGGGGTAACATATGCAGACTGCACTCTGACACCGAAAGTGAGCCCTGAGATGGACAGGCCATCTCGGGGCATTTCATGAGGATTGCCTCTGGGTATGAGGCGCAGGCTTACTTCAGCCCTCGTCTTCTCCGGGCATAGAGCAGGGCAGCCAATTATACAGGAGCCCTCTCTGGGTATCTAACACAGTCTCGGCCCCTCTCCCTCTGACACAAAAAGTGTACCCTAAGAAGGGCACAGTTGGCAACGCCGTAGTCAGGCTCTGGGTTTGACATGAAGGCGGCCCTGACACGGACAGTGTGACCTGTAATTGGCAGGCCGTCACATCCGAGCCTTCCCGGGGATTACACTGGCCTCAGCCCAAGTGTTCTCCGGGCGCTGATGGTGTCCCCTGATAGGGGCAGTTGGGGCCAGGCTCAGGGTAACACGTGCAGGCTGCCCTCCGACACCGAAATGGTGCAATGGAATGGGCAGTCAGCCCAGGCGTTCACCGGGCTGAGGGGGCCAGTCCTTAAAACCTGAGACAGGTTCGGGGTACCTATGCAGACAGGCCTTCCACAGCCCAGGTGCCTGGGCACCCTAGGGAAGTGTCCTGCGCCGTCCGAAGCTAGGCTCGATGTAATCCTGCAGGTTGTCCACCCAGTTTGACATGCAGGCAGGCCTTCCACAGCCCTGAGGAGCGGGCACCCTGAGGACGGTACTCTCGTACTGAAGCAAGGGTCGACGTTTTCATGCAGGTCGGCCACCCAGTCCTTGATTTCTGAATAAGGAACCCTGAGGGGCACCTGCCCCAACCTGGATCTTTTGCGACATGGATGGGTTAGCCCGAGGAGGGCAAAGTGTCACAAGATAGCCAAGCTCAGAGTATTGTATGCAGGCCGACTTTAACCTAGTTGTTTGGAAATAAACACAGGGTGTAGCAATGTGCCTGTAGGAATTTTAGGGGCCTGAGCAAAAACTATATTTTGGGCCCATGGTCAGAACAATTTGAAATGTATTTTACCCATTATCTGGTAATTGAAGCCATGTGGTGCCAGAAACTGTTGAATTATTTGTAAAAGGTTGAAGTTGAGCAAAAGGCAGGGGGGCTTAGAAGGTGGGGGCACTGGCCAGTTGCCCACTTTTCTCATGCCTTAAAGCGTCTCTGGGGTGTGCCCTGAGGTGGGCAATGCTTCACTAAGGAGGCAGGTTCCGATTATCTCACGAAGTCCGGCCTACTCCTGGATTTCCTCAAAATGGCTGGTGTGCAGTGTGTCACGAGAGAGTCCGGTTCAGGTTATTCCATGCGTGCTGGCTTCCTCTTTTCTTCTTCAGACACCGGGCTGTATCCTAAGAATGGGAGGCCCCCCTAAGGGAGCCATGCGGTCTAAATTCCGCGCAGGCTGGCTTCAGTCCATGTCTTGGCTGTAAACTGAAGAGGGCAAGCGAGCCAGTGACACCGATGCAGCTCGCTGCATCCCCCGCACGCTGACCTCAGCCAGGGTACTCTGCAGAAACCGAGGGGGGTGCCCTACCGATGGTAATCCCTCCTAAGGGAGCCATGCTGTTTACATGCCACGCAGACTGTCCTCGGCCCAGGTCTTTGCTGTAAACTGAAGGGGGCGAGGGAGCAAGTCTCACCGGAGCCAGTGCACTGTACCCCATGGCTTTAAGTGGGATGAACCCACTGGGGGGGCTCTTAAAGGGCTGGGGCCGATGTAATTAAGGGTGTGTCTTAAAAACACCCAAGCTAAAAATCTGTGCGTAGCATAGTGTGCCGCCCATCTGGCATTTTGCTGTTTCTATCGTTGCATCCAGATAAATAATAAAGCAAGCAACATTACACTTACAACAAGCCAGTACTATTGGCTTTGCCAATGGTTGCTAGCTGCCGAAGATAAATAAGCAATAACTATGGCTGCGTTGTATATAATATTGAAAATGCATCCATTTCGAAATGATGAGACAGTGAAAGAGCTATAAACAGTCTCTTCGAAGTTATACCCAAGGCAGTGAAAGGTGTTACTGCCGCAGAGTTAATATTTATGTGTTCACCGAGGGTGAGGGCACAAATGGAGAGCCCGATAGGGACCCGTCTCGGCACCTGGTGTAGAACTGCCGGTGCTGGGCACCAGCAAGACCCGGTCCACTTAAAACCTTGCTGTTCCCCATGCACTGACCTCAGCAAGTACCCGCTCTGCAGACACCGAGGGGGTGCCCTTAGAGGCTGCCCTCATTCGGTAGCTGGCCTCGGTGTGCTACATACAGGCTAGCCTCCTCCTCGATCGAAGGCAAACACTGGGTGTACCCCGAGGCTAGCACTATTCACTTGCACAAAAATGCGACTTTCAGAATTGTGGTAGTCAGACGAACCCTGATTCACATTGGTTAGGAATCCGTACCGTTGTATTTCATTCATTCCACTCTATATCCAGGAGCGATGTTAAAGGACAGATGGCTCTTTACATCAAGACGGAATACTTTGCACTTCCGTGGAGGAAATGTCTGGGGTATGAGGACACTTTGCAGCTGTTTGAAGGACACACGGCGCAATACCACAGCACAACAGCCTGGATAGAGAACAGGTCCTTTTTTGCGTTTTTAAAGTGAATGGGAAACGTTTACTGTGTAGGTTTACATTATGGAAGATATTATCAGTCCAGGGGGCTGCATTGTAAAGGTTTGCCTGCTGGTTTGCTTGCAGCGGAGCCGTAAATGAAGGGTGAAAAGTAGTCTATAATATAAAAAAACAAGAAGTGACTGCCATTGCTCAAGAGCAGAGGCCCGAGAGTGTTGTACGGGGCACTGGGAGGTCCGGCTTTGATGCTTTTCCCCCAAAAACCAATAATGACCAAATAAGCGCTGTGCTGCTACTTCATGCACGGCGCCTGTGCATATTAAATTATGCCGTGATGCATATTAAATGAAGCGGGCGCTGTGATTAAGCATGGCGCCCATGCATATTAAACTACATTGAGCGGGCGCCAAGATTATGCGCAGCGCTGTGCATAATAAAGTATAAAGGGCGCCATGTTAATGATGAAGCCCAGCCTGTCACATTCTGAAATAGAAAAAAATGTTTGAATTAGACTTGGACCGCGCTGCAGCCGGATCTCTTGTCTTTATGGGGCCATGTGTTTGAAACACATGAACACATAAAGATAAGAAAACTTTTACGAAGCACTGAAAGCGGGCGAGCCCGTCCAAGTGGAACGTCCCAAAAAGCCAAAGGGAGGCAACGCACAAAGCTCTTTTCCAGTGGCTGGCCACCGTTTAGCATAAACGGTGACGCCAGCCAATGGAAATGAGAGGCGGGGCTGTAAGCCCTTTTCTAAAAGTACTCATTTACATTCAATCTCGCCGAGCGAGCTGCGCATGTGCGCAGCAACGCTAGCCGAGACCTAAACGCTAGCCGAGACCTAAACGCTAGCCGAGACCTAAAAAGAAGAAATGGGCAGGAATGAAAAAAACAGAGAAAAAAGGAGCGAAAGCACTAACCGTACAATTGCCTGAGTCTATGGGATCTATTTAGGGGGAGTTGTTCAACTCAGCACAGAATCCCAAACTTAGCTGTGGCATCTTTGGCCAATCCATGCAAGTGCATACAGACCCGAAATGGTTTGCAGATGTCTCTGGGGCGGTAGGCGGCCGGCATCAGATCCCAATAAGTCCCAACTGATTCTGGGAGTACAAGGCGTCCCTCAGCCAATCCTTTTAGCCGCATGCATGGTCTGCGACCCCAGCACATCGCGACCCTTCTCTTACCCAGAAACAGTGACAGCTCAACTAACTTGCGAAACGCTGGCAGTAATTTTTGACATATCTCAACAAGGCAGTGAGGGGTGTGCGATCTAATCTTAACCACGTCATCTCATCTATAGAATCCATAATAGATTCCCAGTATCTCCGAATTGCTGGGCAATTCCATGCCATATGCAAAAAATGTGCACAAGGGTTTGAACATCTACTGCAGCGTGCCTCATCTAAGAGCCTTCTTCTGCAGAACCACTCTGGCGTCCTGTAGAGCCTGTGCAGAAACTTAAAATGAATCAGCAGCAGCCTGTAGTTAGGCGAGAGTGGCCTCAACGGCGCACAACAGAAGATCCATATGTCTTCAGAGGTAGGCACTCCCAGTGAAATCTCACATTCTGAACGGGCAGTAGGGGCTCAAACGGGGGGCAGTGCGTTGCATGTCGGAGTAGAGTCTGGTTATCAACTTTCTCGGGGAAGGGCTTGCTAGAAGTTCATGAAGTGCATGCAATTTTTAGGGGCGTGGCAGGGAAGGAAGCATATGTGGCATGCATGGCAGCTTTAAGCTGATCGTAGGTGAATCTGTGAAGCAAGTTCATTGTGTCCTCTTAAAATAGAAGCTGTGGCAAAATGAATACCCCCTCAGGGAACACGGCTCCCATCGTAGTAAGCTGGAGTCTTAGTCTATCACCCACTCCTGCGTCTTGAGTGAAGGGAAATCTTGGGTGTCTAATCAATGGAACCAAGGGGGAGAACAGATACTCCAATATAGCCCAACAACGGAGTTCATGCCATGGCCAAAATGTACACCCAATCTTGTCCACCTCCATCCGCGTTCGAGACTGCATCATTTATAGCACCATAGAGAGTGACTGGGGTGCCAAAAGATCATGGTCAGTTGCTGTGTGTGCCATAAACTGTGTAGGGCACAACCAATCAAACAAATTGCGCCTGCACACAGTAATAGTATAAATACGTATGCGGCGTGCCTATGCCCCTCTGCTCAATGGCAGGGTAAGGACCTCCCAGGGGATCCTGGGCTGCCTTTCAGCCACATTAATGTCACCAACCTCGGTCGCAACCAACGCCTAAAACTGCTAGTGAGTGGCAAAGGAAGGTTGATAAACAAGTAGAGAGATTTAAGCAATGTGATTATTTTAGCTATAGCCATCTGCCGGCCATAGAAAGATTAAGGCGAGCCCATGCAACCACTTGACCCTCCAGCCAGTCTGTCCCATACTCCTAGTTAACTCTTCAAAGTCAAGTCAAGTCAAGTCAAATGATTTATATAGCGCGCTACATACCCAGAGGGTCTCAAGGCGCTTGAAGAAGGGTGGGGAATTACTTGTCGAATATCCAAGTTTTAAGTTGCTTTCTGAATGCTAGGTGGTTCTGAGTGAGGCGAAGGTGAGTGGGAAGTGAGTTCCAGGTTTTAGCTGCCAGGTAGGAGAAGGATCTACCTCCCATGGTGGTTTTGTTGATGCGAGATACAGTAGCAAGGGCTTGGTTGGAGGATCGAAGCTGGCGGGAGGGGGTGTAGAAGGAAAGTCGTGTGTTGAGGCATTCGGGTCCAAGTTCGTAAAGTGCTTTGTGTGCGTGGGTTAGGAGGCGGAAAGTAATCCTCTTATTGACGGGGAGCCAGTGGAGGTTTTTCAGGTGACCAGAGATGTGGTCTTTACGCGGGATGTCTAGTATGAGTCTGGCTGAAGCGTTTTGGATGCGTTGGAGTTTTTTCTGGAGTTTTGCGGTGGTACCGGCGTATAGGGTGTTTCCGTAGTCCAGGCGGCTCGTGACCAGTGCGTGGGTGACCGTTTTTCTAGTTTCGGTGAGGATCCAGCGAAATGTTTTTTTGAGCATGCGAAGAATGTTGAAGCAGGATGATGAAACGGCGTTGACTTGTCTGTTCATAGAGAGTGAGGAGTCCAGGATGACGCCCAGGTTCCGTGCGTGGTCTGTCGGGATGGGTGCTTTCCCAAGGGCCTCTGGCCACCAAGAGTCATCCCAGGCGGAGGGGGAGGTACCTAAGATAAGGACTTCTGTTTTGTCTGAGTTCAGTTTCAGACGGCGGTGCTTCATCCACTCGGCTACTTCTTTCATTCCTTCGTGTAAGTTGGTTTTGGCAGTGTTAGGGTCTCTGGTGAGTGATAGGATCAGTTGAGTGTCATCAGCGTAGGAGATGATGTTGAGGTTGTGTTGGCGTGCGATGGTCGCGAGGGGGCTCATGTATACGTTGAAGAGGGTGGGGCTGAGTGAAGATCCTTGTGGTACGCCGCAGATGACTTCAGTGGCTTCTGACTTGAATGGTGGGAGGCGGACTCTCTGGGTTCTTCCGGTGAGGAACGAGGTGATCCATTCCAGTGCTTTTCCTTGGATTCCGATGTTTCTGAGGCGCTGTAATAGGTTGCTATGGCAGACTGTGTCGAAGGCTGCGGAGAGGTCGAGGAGGATGAGGGCGACTGTTTCTCCATTGTCCAGTAGAGTTCGAATGTCGTCTGTTGCTGCGATGAGGGCGGTCTCAGTGCTGTGTTTGGCTCGGAAGCCGGACTGTGAGGAGTCGAGGGATTTGTTGGTTTCGAGGAAGGCGGCGAGCTGGTTGTTGACAGCTTTCTCGATGACTTTGGCCGGGAATGGAAGGAGCGAGATTGGGCGGTAGTTTTTTAGTTCGGTGGGGTCAGCTGTGGGTTTTTTCAGAAGGGCGCTGAGTTCTGCGTGTTTCCAGCTTTCCGGGAAGGTGGCGGATTTGAGGGAGCAGTTGATGACGTCTCGGAGGTGTGGTGCTATGATGGCGTCTGCTTTGTTGAAGATGTGGTGAGGGCATGGGTCTGTGGGGGATCCTGAGTGGATGGAGTTCATCAGGCGGATGGTGTCCTCAGTGGAGATTGGGTTCCAGTCATTAAGGATGTTCAAGGGGGGAGAAGGTCCTGCAGAAGGTTGGGTGGGTTGGTCTCCGGGTCGGTTGTCGAAGCTGTTGTGGATGTCTGCGATTTTGTTGTGGAAGAATGAAGCTAGGGAGTCGCAGAGGGCTTGAAAGGGGGTGATGTCGTTGGAGTTGGCTGAGGGGTTGGTAAATTCTTTGACGATGTTGAATAATTCCTTGCTGTTGTGGGCGTTGTTATCTAGTCGGTCTTTGAATGCGGCTTTCTTGGCGGACCGGATTATTTGATGGTGTATGCGGGTGGCGTTTTTGAAGGCGTCTCTGGTGCTGGTGTTTTGGTCTTTTTTCCAGGCCTTCTCGAGGGAGCGACAGAGTTTCTTCGATTTCTTAAGATCATCGTTGAACCAGGAGGCGTTTTTGCTGCCTAGTTTGATTTGACGTTTTTTCAACGGTGCTAGGATGTCGGCGCTGTTGGATAGCCATTGGGTGAGGTTAATGGCTGCTTGGTCGGGGTTTGAGGAGTGGGCAGGGGGGTTTTGAAGAAGCGATGAGGAGATCTGGTCGATGGTGATTTTGTTCCAGTTTCTTCGCAGAGTAGGTTGAGGATGGTTGTGGGTTGTGGTCTTATTGTCGATAAAGTGAACGCAGCTGTGGTCCGTCCAATGGAGAGCTGTGGTGTGACAGAAGGAGACATGTTTGCTGGAGGTGAAGATAGGGTCGAGTGTGTGACCTGCAATGTGGGTGGGGGTAGTGACAAGTTGTTTGAGTCCGAGGTTGGCGAGATTGTCCAGAAGGGTGGTGGCGTTGCTGTCATTGCTCTTTTCCAGGTGAAAGTTGAGGTCTCCCAATAGAATGTATTCCTCGGAGGGGAGGGCGTGTGGGGTGATAAAGTCAGTGATGTCGTCACTGAATTGTGCACGGGGTCCTGGTGGCCTGTAGAGGAGTGTGCCTCTGAGTGTGGTCTTGGGGTCGGTGTGGATCTGGAAGTGAAGGTGTTCGGCGCTGGCAAGGTTGACGTCTGAGCTGGTAGAGATGCGGATGGAGTTCTTATGGACGATAGCGATGCCTCCTCCTGTTTGGTCGGTGCGGTCCTTACGGATGATCTTATAGCCTTCCGGGATGGCAATGGTGATGTCTGGGGCTGATGAGGCGTTCATCCATGTTTCTGTTAGGAAGGCGACGTCCGGAGAGATGGTGTCTAGTAGATTCCAGAGGTCGATGGCGTGCCTGTGGACCGAGCGGGTGTTGAGCAGAATGCATTGTAGGTGGTTGATGTCAGATATCTGTTGTGTGTTCGTGGATGAGGAGTTGTTCTTGGTGCCGTCGAACTTGCAGGAGTTGCAAGAGAAGGGTCCATGGGTGTGTCCAGGAGAGGCTTGGACGCAGTTGGGGAGACGGCCGGGGTTTAGGGCTAAGAGGGTGGTGGCGTGGTATGTAATGCGGGTGGGGTGGGTGGTACGAGGGCCAGGGGGTCTGGCGCTGGGCGCGGTCCAGGCGCGGACGGGCGTAGACGGGCTTACCTTTGGCGCACCTTCGGCGCGGCCGCAGCGCGTGGACGCTGCGCGTTGGGACGTCAGTCTTAAATGGGAATGTAGAGGGGGCGGAGCGTGGGAGGGGCAGCTGGAAGGCGGGCTCGAGGTGTAGGGAGGGTCTACGACCGCAAACAAAATGGCAGCAACAATAAACAACAAATGTTGCAATGCCGTGCGAGGTTGGGGCACTAAGTTGTTTTACTGATGGAGCGATATGGGGGAATGAAGTCAGTGGTGGCTAGCGGTAGGAAGCGCTGTGTAGAAATCAAAGCGTTACGCTCAGCAATGCACCCAGCAGAAGTAAATAACCAGAGGAAATGCCCAGCAGTGCGAGAGTACTATATACAGCGAAATGCACTTCCCAGTCCCAAAGATAAGATTTCAAAGCACACAATGCCCAGCAGTGCGGAAGCGCTACGATACCAGTCGTAATCGAGGAGGAGGGTGGGGGGAGCGGCCGCTTCTGTCGAGGACAGCTCTCGGCTCAGCCATATTCCCAAATACTTAATTGGTTCCTTCGCCCAGCGAAGGGTGAAGTCCGAAAAGAACTCCTGTGTGAGTGGAAAAACCACTGACTTAGCCCAATCAATGAAAGTGCCAGAGAGCATGCCTATTCTTATGAATTCCCTGATAAGAGGGTTTAAACTCCTAGCAGGGTGTTTAACATATAATGTGACATCATCTGCGTACATTGAGACCAGCACCACCCTGGGGTGAACGCCAGGCCTGATGCGCATGATGCTGTCGGAGATGCGTGGCAAGGGGTTCAATAGCAAAAAGTATAGGTGATCATGGGCATCCCTGCCGTGTGCCCCAAGAAAACAATAGTGTGCCGACTCCATTAATCCGAAGGCGTGCTGAGAGGCTCGTATAAAGAAGACCAATCAACTGAATAAATTTATGGCTAATACCCAAGTGAGTCAGTGAGACAAACGGGTACAGCCTTTCAAGTGAATCCATTGCCTTAGTGGCTTCCCCCAAAATTGCTGCCTCTGCGAGCCACAGCTCAATCTCTTGGAGGACAGCAAAAAAGGTGCGCAAATTATGCAAGTGGCTCTCCCAGGAACACAACCCGATTGATCAGGGCGGGCAATTAAAGGAAGCCGCAGAAGGTGCCGCGAAGCAATCAATTTGGCCAACATTTTATTATCCACATTAATCATGGATAGGGGCCTGAATGACTCGCAATGCTGCGGATCCATATTGGGTTTTAGAATAGTGATGATGAGTTCCTCTCTAAGTGTTGGGGCAATACTCCTTTCTCCAAGGATTCACTAAACATGTTCATCAAATGTGGTGGCAAAATGGGCTTTGTAGAATGTCCATCTAAGCCTGGTACCTTGTCGCCAAGGAGAGCCATAATTACCTCAACAAACTCTTCTTCCGTGAAGGATTCACCTAAAAAACAGCGATGACCACCCAATCCACAGTAGTTGAATTGAGTCAAAATATGCTGTAAAATCGGGGGAGGGTCCTGCATGTGCGTTTTCTGATGCAAGGAGGAGTAGAAGGACAGTATTTCCTCCTGTACAGCTACCTGGCTGGTTATCAATTCTTCCCTATCATTAAGCAGTTCAGTGATGTAATCATTGGCCCAGAGTTTTCGCAATAGGCCAGCCAGAGCCTTCCATGTCCACTCACCCTCACCGTACCGTCTGGCCTGCTCCTCTTGTCCCAAATAGCGTCTTTCGCACACTGCGGCTTCCTCAAACTCGTCCATTTTACTGCGTAAATATGAACCGGCCATTCTGCTCTTAGTAGCATAGTATTCGCCCACGAGGGCTCGTATCTCATTTTTGAGGCGGTGTAAATCCCGCCTAAGCCCGCAGAGGATGCCGGCCTGCTTAGCGATACATTCTTCCCTATCAACGCTTTACAAGCCTCCCAGAGTACGGAGGGGGACTCCACCGACCGCTTCATAGAATACCTAGTCCCTCCGGGCTCGAACTGCCATGCAAATGCCCGATCAGGGTAGTTTGGTACAGCGACTTCAAAGAGCACCGGAGAGTTATCCAAGAGTGTCTTCGGCAAATGAGAGACAGAAGTTATCCATGTGTCTACATCTCTAGTGGTAAGCCAGTAATCAATTCTTGACCAGTAGGAGGTCGCTGAAGAAATGCATGTCCCCACTGCTACATTTACATGCCTGACCCTCCACACATCCATCAGCCTTTATCTGTTATTATAAAATCTCCCTTCCTGCCCCCACACACACACTACGGCCCCGGGTCCGAGTGCATCCACTTGCCTCCAAAGTTGTGTAAAAAAATTGGTATAATCAGTGTTAGGCCCATACACTGAGATGAGCCTAAATGGGTGCCCCTCCAAGATGCCCGCCATCATTGCATATCTCCCCTGTTGGTGGCAGATCATCTTCATAGGAATACCCCTCCCTTGCATAGTTGGAATAGCACGCTACATGTTGTTCCCCTATCCAGACCAATCGCAAGCGCAAAGCTGTTTGCATAGTCGGGTGTATTTCCTGAAGAAAACAAATATCCTCATAATGGCTCTTTAAGTATGTCAGTACCAATCTCGCTTTGCGCCTGTCATTCAGGCCTCATACATTCCAGGTAATGATCCTCCGGGAGGCCATGGCTTCAGCTGCACCACGTACCATGATGTCTGCCCTGTATCGTAAGCCGCCCAGTCTCTCCGCTACTCAATGAAGTAAAGCAGTTCAGTCAGAACACGAGGGAAAATAAGAGACAGATTCCAGAAAAACAAGAACAACCCCTTACACCCATTCACCAACTTTCAACCCCCACCCACAACAGCCCCCCAATGGAGCCGCAAGTATCCCCTCACCCTAGCAATAGCCAAGAACGGCCAACAATACACATCAACACCGGAATCCTCCCACAAGGGAACACTAGGTGCCCAGCACTTCCCAGTCAGCACCGACTGGGTGGCCAAAACAAGGAATTTGCCAACATCCCCAAGCCATGGTGAGTCAGGGGAACCCCAACTTAAACCACAAACCAGGAAACATATCATTGAGGAGGTCATTGTGCAATGTGCCCCATACCCTGCCCATCGCCCCAGACAGGAGTAATCCAAAACATTAAAATTTAGTCTGGCAAACTCAGTCATTGTTGCCGGTGTCATCATTGCCCTTGGCAGCCCAAAACCCATACGCAGCATAAACCTTACAATTACCTTGCTATTCCAAAACCCATACCCTCCATAAACCTTAAAATTACCCTTGCCACCCCAAAACCGCAGTAAAATTACCCTTGCCATCCACCAACCCTAAACCCCAAAATTTTCCTTGCCACCCAAAAATCCATACCCACCCTAAACCCTAAAATTATACTTGCCACGTAAAAACCCGTACCCAACCTAAAATGCCCACCCTAAACCCTTTTTAAAAAAAAACCTTTGCCTAATATAAACCTAAAACTTACATTTTAAATGCAACTCATACCCACCCTAAAAACGCCCACCTTAAACCCTTTAAATAAAGCTTTCCCTATATTTTTCAACGAAACCTGTTGAAAAGGACGCCCAGCCTAATGGGTCGGGCCTGGGCAGCGGAGTGACCGCTTCTTACTGCAAACAAAACCTCACATGTTTATCATAGCGTGAGAAACAAGCCCTTCAGTAGGGAGTGAGTCAAAGCAAGTTTTATAATTCAATCCAATTTCACCCACTTTGCCCTTATAATAGGCAAGTGGGTATGCTGTGGAAATGTAATAGCGCACCTTGTACATCTCAATTTAGCTAGAGTCCATCAAGTGGGTGGAGGCAGAAGACACAGCCCTAATAAGACCAACGAAGACCAGGGTAACAAACCTGTAGATTGCTGACTGGGATCCAGTACTACTTAAAGTGACAGAAAGGTCCATAGTATGCCCGCTTAAACGGAAGGCAATTTCTGTGAACAGGAGTAAAGAAGAAAGACACTGAACTTGAACATGGGACCACCTTCTCACTGATTTAGTGGGTTTTTTGTGGTTGGTGCGGTGTTCCTTAATCTTACAAAATGTTACTTGATGACAGCCACGTAATCCAAGTAATGCTCCGATCGTATGACACATACTCCATGATCGACTGTTTGATTTCTTGCATACTATACCTGTATACTGATTGTCCCAAAACCACCATAAAATGTAAAAAGCCCAGTTTCCATGCCACATATGATTGCTACTACTGAGTTGATGTCTCTTTGGTGAAAGGGATGGGAAATTATGTATTGACCAGACATTGGTAGTTTGCTAGTTGTGCTTATTCCGTGTTACAGCCTTAGTGACATTTGCTCAAAAGGAAGAAAATTTATACATTTCAATAAAGAGTCTGGGCTGTCATTTGACGTGGTTCTTCTCTGTGCCTGGTAAACAGAACTCTCTTTGAAAGGGTTGAACATAAATGATTTTGAAAATACCTAGTTTGGACTTTCTCAGACCAACGAATGCAGGTCAGACAACATTTTTCTCATACCAGGTACATTTTACTTGCAAACAATTACAACTGGTGATGCATATTTTTACCAGCATCACTGTTGGTGTTTGCATTATGACATAGCAGGAGGTAAAATGCATTGGGAAATGGACATAAGCTTTCATTTAGTTTGCCATTGTATTTTTACTTGGGTCCTAAATCAGAGTATTATTTGATGTTTTATGTCCTTTCCAATTTCTTCAGCTAGGAGCAGAAAGTGCTGACAGCATTGGAGAAGTATTAAACAGTAAAGATGACCAGCGTGAAATTGCAGAAACCAGAGGAACTTGTCGGTAAGTTTCCAACCGTGCATTTATTTTACTTTGAAGTTTTCTTAAAGCAACAATAAAAGGCAAGCCAAAACAGCCGTACAGTTTACCGTGAAGTAAATTCATGTAGATCAGTAGCTGAGTAATCATTTTACCTGCTTATCCTATATTAAAAATATAAACTGTAATGTAAACTGGAAGGAAGGAAAGATAATTGAGCAATAGAAGGAAGCAGAAGAGAGAACAACTGGAGAAATCTAAGAAGCAGACCACTAAGTAAAAGTTTTAGCATGAGTTGGGAATATTAGAGGGTTTAACTTCCAGCCGTTTACTAAGGGGTGCCTCCCTTCCTGGCAGCTTCCCCTTGGTGTGATAGAGCCACAATTATCCACCTTTGCTTTTTTCTGCCCATCACCTGCTCTTCTCCATGCAGTTGACTTAGTCTTGCTAGCCCGATGCACAATTAGTCTGAGAAGCTGAGAGATGTGCTGAAATAACCTGCATTCCTACATTGCTGCACATTTGAGAGGTTCAGACATGGCACACACTGGAGTTTATCTGCATCTCACACCCATGCAAAAGTATAGGTGGGTAATCAGGACCTTCGGCTGCCTACACCTTCTTGTACGGTGCACTCACACAATCAGAGACTTGCATGTGTGCTGTGTATGTCTGTTCCTGAAAATATAAAAGTACTTGGTGCATTTACTACTCCTTTTTTATTGGAAAAGTATCAAAGGGTAAAATACAGATACCATAACAACAACATAAATACAGTTGCAAATGTCATAACCTTATTGATATAAGCAAAACATTTGTCATGCCATCATAATACCAAAAATGGTTATACATAAATAGAGAGAGAAATCGATAAAAGTGAATTTCATAAAAACTCATGTAGGTAGTAACCAGGCATGTGCAGCACGGATGTGTGAGCCCCTCCCTAACAGGTGCCCATTGCTTCATCAATTTGCGTCTACTAGGGTTATTCTGTATATTGTATATCTATATATTCAGAAAAATTCCTCCCATCATGCCCTTAGATCTGGGAACTCGCTTCATCGCATTGCCCAATCTTGCTACCGTTATTGTGACATAGTAAATTTCAACCAAATTACGGGGTATTTCCTTGGAATGGCCCCGCATAATAGCCTTAGAATCCAAAATAACATCATGCTGTAGCAGTTTAATCAATTACAAAATCAAATACTACAGCCCATAATGGGTGAAGAATTGAGCAGTTTGAAAAGATATGAGTGAGATCCGCATCTGACCCCATGCACCAAAAATAGAAGTTTCTCTAAAACCCATTATAAACGGTTTAGAAAGTATATAATACATATTGTATAGCATCTTCAGAAAAGAGACATGTTAGAAATGGGATCCCTGGCTGGCCAGGGCTTGCGCCAAAGTCAGTCAGAGACCACCACTTCCACGTCAGGGCAAAGGAGTTACACGCCAAGATAACCCCTGCTCACCCCCTTGGTAACGTAGCACGAGCAGTAAGGCTAAACTCTGAGGCAATGTGAGTTAAGTGTTTGCGCCCGCACCCCCAGCAACAACACTCAAGGCCCACCACAAAGGAAACTCCACACAAGGTTATTTATAAAAATAGCCTTTGTATTACACCAAAACACATTATATAAAAGCACACACTTTACAATGTGCCAACAGGCAAGGGCAGAATTTACAGGGGATATGTACAAGACAGGGCCACCTGGACCCTGTCAGGGATCAGCACTTTTAGAAGTAGAAATACTGTTAGAAGTAGCACGTTGTAGATCATAGAATAATAAACACTTTAGCACACAACCAGTAACTACTGGTACCAGGTAAGTACCACCTACGCAACCCTAACCACCTTAGGAGAATATTACGCAGGGAACCAGGACCTCACTAGCAACACCTGTACTAGGAGAAAAACAACCACCCAAGTATCACAATACCTGTAGGGGTATAGGCATAGGAACATTACACATGATGCATAAACACTCAGAGGTGTAGGGAAGAAAAACACATGACGCATCAACAACACATTCAGAGGTGCAGCAAAAGAACAATTGCGCCAAAATCACATTAGTCACCACCTGTGACTGTACCCAGGCCAACTGGCCTTGTAGGGGCTAGGACGCCCTGTGTTCCAAAGTCAGGGGGGCCTAAACATGGCAGCTGCCCACTAAGTGCTGGGCAGCTGGTGCAACAATGAGGGGGCCAACGTGGGAGCCCCTCCCAGGGGACTCAAAATCAACTAAATGTCCCCAAGAGCCTCGTGGGCTATAACCAAACAAACTGTGCCCTGGAGCCTCTCAATTACAATGTCCCCCTGCGTTGGAGTCTCCCTCCGGGGACTCGTGACACAAAAATGCCCCCTAGAGCCTCTCTGGGCTCCAAACAACCGTGGGTGGGGAGCTTTGCAGGGCTCAACAAATATGCCCCCAGGAGCCTCGGGCTCGAAACAGAATGCAGCCTTGCTGGATCCTCTCAGGCTCTGAAGGAGTGCCCCTGCCGTCGGAGTCCCGCTCGGGGGACTCGAGAAAAGACTGTGCCTCCCTGAGGCACTCAGGATCACGCCCAGAGCGCCCCCCAGCCCGTGTCACTCACCGGGCTGTTCTCTCCTGGGACTCCGCTTCTCTCCCGGCGGCTTCACAAGAGCTCCCTCTCCTCGGGGCTCTCTCTGCACACTCCTCCCTCTCTCTCTCCGGGGCTCTCCCTCGCACTTGGGAGCCCCGGGGGGGGGGAAGAAAAGACGCCGGCTTCTCTTCTCTGGCGCAGGAGCACGGGGTGGGCTCCCGTCCGCTTCCTGCTTTTTCCTCTAGCGCTTCCGGGTCAGGCCCCGCCCCCGTCACCACGAGGGTTGCCTGACGTCCGGGATTTCCCGGATCGCGCCGACGTTGCTGGTCGATCCCGGGCTGCTGCGGTGATTTCGAGGGGTGGGCTCCCTCTGCAATTTAATGACAAAGCAAGGTGGGCACTTGCTTGGGGGGCATAAAAAACTGCAAATAAGTGGGATGGGCACCCGCTCCGTAAATCAGCAATTTGCGGGGCCACACGCAGGGTAGGCACCTGCTCTCCCCCGCCCAGACAAAAACGAGCAAGGGGCCAGCCACACAGCGCTCCTGGCAAGGGAAACCACGCGATTCCAGGCGCTGTGGGGATAAAGGGGTAAAAGCAAAGCGCTCCCCAGCGCTATTGGCCCAAAAGTCCAGCAAAAGTCCTTCAGTAGGGGGGGGGGGGCAAGGCTGGGCCCAGAGCCAGCTCACAGGGTCCTCCTAGGCAGGGAGGCAATCCCTAGTGGCGGTCCTCCTGGCGCCCAGCAGCAGCAGCCCCCCTCAGCAAAAGGATCCAAGAGAGAACAAACTGTAAGGGGAAACAGCCCCTTCTTATACTGTAAAATCCTTTGTCTGGCTTCAGGGTGAGGGGAAAAACCAGTCGCAGCTGGTTTGTGAGCACTCTTGATGTGCTCAGCCCCTCACTCTATTCACTGGCAGGGCTAGGGTCGTTAGACGCACCACAGGGGGCGGAGCCAGCATTGTGTGGGGAAAGCCCAGCCCTATTCAGGACCCAGGTGCACTCCTCCCCAGCCATCACACATGCTAATCTCAACACTCACCACTGGGCAGACCCATCATGACTCATGGAGCCTGGCACCCCAGCCAGCTCCAGCCAATCACACGCCAGCACCTTTACAGCACACGCACAGCCATGTCTAGAAGTGGCACTTCCAGACTAGACACATACATGCCGCATGCATCATTGCGCAGCATTCAATCACACGAGTCCGCACATACCAAACTCGGGCCTGCACACCCCACGCATCAGGAACTACCAGGGACACATACATTCCCCATGCATTCCTATGGGAGGGCAGGCCTATCTCACCACATGCACTCAGAGTGCGCACGCACTTTCCATTGGAACACCGTGAAAGTGCGCAGAAACCAAAAATCACTACTACTGGGTCACCATTAAAAGCAAAAAGTTTAGGGGTGAACCTGCCAGAAGGGCCAAGTCCAACAAGACAGTACGCATATTTTGAGCAATCTCGATACTGAGTCTGATATCAGAAGAAACCATCCAGCCCAAATTCTTAGCTCATTTCGTTAAATACAGAAAATATTGTTCATTTGAGCCGTAGTGCATAAGAGTCTGATAAATCCAGCAACATTTAGACAGACGACAAAACCTGTCCAAAAACACACTATGCTCCATTGAGACTTCATTAGAAGAAGGCGAGCGATAAAATCTCTAAGCTGAAAGTATCTAAAAAAACAAAACCCTTGCCATGTCAATGTATAGCATCTGAGTTTTGCAATGCTGCAAAAGAAAGGACTAACCCATCATCAAATAATTGACTGAGCCGCCATATATCAATATGGTATTAAAACTACAAAACCCTCATGCAATAGCATAGACATGTTAGGGTTGCATCCAAGGTATATGTACCTGTTAAAACTAGAGATATTACAATGTTTTCTAATTGAAAACTAGATCTGGCAAACTGTATCAATCACACGCGGCGAAAGCTACCAAATATAACTGAAAATCCCATACTCTGTAAAGAGACTCGAAAATTGCCAATAACGTATATCCATAACTGCTGAAATTCTCCAGCCATAGGAAGAAATAAAAATATAGCCCCATCAAAGAGACAGCCATAACCCCCCCCCCCCCCCCCCAGATAAAAGATCCGTGGCAAGATGACCATTTTGATAAGGTTACACTTCCCAGTCAGCACCAAATTAAGCTTATCCCATTTGCGAAAGATAGACAAAGCATCATGATGGAGCCCCTCGTAATTAAGGCCTGCAATATCCTCATACAAGAAAAGAGCTGAACCTCTACATATGTAGCTTCCCTGGCATACCGAGGATATAGGGAGCACAATGATAGGCTTGTGACTATTTGTGTTTTAACCTTTTTTTAACTCGTATCCTGATACCTCGCCAAAGCACACTGCCAGCTTCTAAATACCAATAAGGGCTTGAGCTGGAAAAGATGATAAAAGTGCAATATCATCCGTGTAAGCCATAACGTTAGCCATACACTGATTGAGCTGCAGGGGGGGGATACTCTCCAGAGATTTTAACAGTGATAATAAAATCAACTCCTAACCCCATTTTAGCCATAGCATCCCAGAGGAGGCACCACTAAACCCTGTTGAAAGCTTTCTCTGCGTCCAACAGGATCATTCCCGCAGGCTTCTGAGACCTTGTTGCCACTTCTAAAGCTGAGATGACCAAAAAAGGAATTGATCTGTGACAGGAAGGAATTGATCTGTGCTGCGTAGTGTCTGCTAAGCTAGAAATAACCAATGTCAGTTGATTTGCAAGGATATGGATATAAACCTTTGTGTTCATAATTAAGAGGGTAGTTATCATTTTTGTATTTCTGCTCTTTACCACCCTACTGACCACACCCATGACCCTTGGCATTTCTAGCCTATCCCTAGCTTACTGCTCACCCTGATATAAGGTGTGTTTTATTCTTGTTAATATGTGCTTATTCATGGTAATATGGTAAACTCCTCATGATGCTTTCCCTGATATAGAAGTGATAATTCATGGCATTTTGTGTGCTCTCTTGACACTGTGCCCACCCCAGTCCTAATGCATTTCCTGGCAAAATGGTAGTAATCCATGGCATATTAAGACATGCTTGTTGTAATAGTGCTCACCCTTGAAATCATGCTCCATCTTGCTAAGATTGTGTGTCTTCCACCTATTATGGGAACTTGGTGTCATACGCCAACAGAGGCAAACTCTGACATGATGAGGTCTACCACTGGCATAATGTTGGGTCTTACACACAAAAAGAAGTAGGAGTAATAAAATGTCGCTTTTTAGAAGATGTTAAAGGATAACACCCACAGGTTGGAAAAACTGCCCTCATCATAGGGCTGCTAAACACACCACCGCGCAAGCCAACGACAGAGGTGGAGCAATAGGGTGGGGGAGACAATACAAACATAAACATAAAGAATAACTGGATCAAAGCAAAGTGCAGAGAAAAAACACTGTTAAAACTAACTCCGGGATCTTAAACTGCCCCTTTATTGATGGATTCCTTAGTTAGGGTTAAAATGGTTCCTATCAACCAGTGGATGATGGTATGTTTGGTTTTAATGGCCCTTCTATCCCTCCAGTCTGCAAGACTGTCAACATGTTTCAGCTGAATGCTGCTTCTTTACCGGCTTTCATCAGGACTAGATAGATCTCTAAATTGCTCCCCTATCTCCGACCTTTAGGAGTAGATCGGAGTCACAGCCTGTGTCAGTGCGCAGGCCGTGCAGCTCTTGTAACCACACTACGTGAAATTACCTGTAACCAAGAAAATATATGTACACATAATCATAACACACACAGTGAACATAATAGTCAAAAGCAAGAAAAACTATTCGGGAACCAGTGGTCTTGTCTCTCTAAACTAGTTAAGGTCGACACAATGTTTACACATTGTGATTTTAGGAACATTCTGTCTAACAGGACAAATCATCCTTAATGAGTGTGAGACCATTACTCGAGATGCTTAAAAAATGTGGGCTATCATTACTCGGTCCACTCATGTGAGCGTTATCTCGGTATCTCTTACCGAGTTCCACTTGAAATCGTGTTTGACCTGGGGGGAGGGGGGAGGTGGTGAGAACGGCTCCCTGTAGTCACACACTAAATAAGTAGATGGAAGGTACAAAATAATAATATACGGATGGTTAAATCAAGGTTCGATCTATCAGCACTGTCGATCGTACTTCATGCTCTGTCAACCACCACTGACTGAGTAGTCTCACATGCACCAATGCTCAGAGACGTGCCATGCCACACTGACTACCGTGATTAAATGGTCATTGGTCGTGAAGTGTCAAACAGTGGGCATATGGGAAACCCACTTGCTCCTAGGTCCAAACCTCCCGTCCCCCCAGCTTACTTCATCAAGGTGAGTCCGTCTCGGTAGCTGTGTGTGCCTCCCAGCGCCGCGTAGGTACCTGGAGACCTTCTCGCTACATGCTTCTTACCCACAGTGTGCCCCGTCACGTGATCCCAAATGTGACCAACGTGGCTCCGGTATCCCCAAGGGAAGAACTAGACTGCTAACCCTCGCCGCCATGTTGAGGTGGTGCGAAACTGCATGGGACCGCATACCTTCTGCTGGTACGTTCATTATGGATTTTGTTACCCATAATCAGAGCTGACACCTTCTTTCAGTTAAATGTGTAAGACCTAGGATATTGGTTAGCCCGTTTTCTCCATAGGGAATTATCAGAGTGTATGGGTATGTGCAATAAGTTGTTGCTTCCCATAGGGGATGCTGCAACATCCTATAAGATGATACCCATTCTGCACAAAGGCGTCTCGTGCCATAAGACTAAATGTTTGTAGCTGGAGTGACCCTACACTGCGCCTACTACTCCAGCGATCCTCCTTCTTTATGATGTATGTATCTAGGACAAACGTGTTTGGACCTCAGGTCTATGGTTACTGACCCAGTCACGAGTGTTTTAAAAAGGAAAAGAGGTATAATATGCTAGACTTTTTCTTTCGTGTATATCCTCAGATGGTAAGGGATCAATAGTGCAATGCCAAGGCTTGGTTGATTAAAAGACTGTGTCCATACATACAAGTAAGAATGTATTATGTCAACCACCAGGTGCATCTACATCCACCAAATAGCCAGAAAGACCATTAACCTCTGGGATTTCATTGTTATCTGGTCAGGGTATTCCAGGGGATATCATCATTCAAGCCAATCTCATGGCAGCGTACCCTGTATATCCTCTTTTGTTCCCTTATAAATAAGGTCCTGTCTGGATTATGGGTAGTGGTAAGGATGCAAGGTTTATCTAGCACCGTTCAAAAGGGGTCATTGAGTGAATGTTTCTTTTCTGCGTTCTGAGTGGTAAAACATGTCATTGCCTTCAGGCCCCTGATGGTGGATCTGTGTTCCATTATTCTGACTTTTACTTTCTGGGTTGTCATCCCAATGTACATTAACCCACAAGGACATTTAATCATGTAAATGTTGTTGTTGGAATTACAGTTGGTGTGGGTACGCTGCTCCCAACTTAGTGTTTTCCGTGAGATTACACATGTCACATGACCCGCACCGTGTATGCTCTGTCACAGGTGGGAGGCCCCAAACGTTTTCTTGGTGTCTCTGTGTGTTTGATCTGGGTCTAGGGTGCACCAGGTGGTCCCTTATTTTCTGGCTCCTTTTAAAGGAGGAGAGGTTTCTCCGGGTTCAGTCCATTAGAGTTTAGGATCCTCCAGGTCCGAGTTATGATGAGTTTAATGCAGTTTGAAGCTGTATTAATGGTCGTCACACAGATGGCACTATTTGTTTGTGGCTTATCCACTATTTCCACGAGGGCCTCCCTGTTGCAGTTCAGTGCCCTCTTATGAGGTCTTCGGACGATTCTCCATAGGTATTTCTTGGTTTGTAGTTTCCCTGCCAGAGTGTTTCACTCCTCTGGGAAGTCCCATGAGTCTGAGCAGTTCCGGAGGCGAAGGAACTGGCCCGCTGGTAGGTTTTCCCGTAATGATTTCAGGTGGAAGCTCTCGAATAAGAGGAGGCTATTCCTGTCTGTGGGGTTATGAAAAACCTGTGTCTGTAGTTTACCATAATTAGGGTTAATTTCCAGATCCAAAAAGGGAAGACATTCCCTCGTCACTGTTGATATAAAGTGTAAAGAAGGGTTTCTGGCTGTTGAGCCAGTCCAAGAAGTCAGTGATTGATTGTGCATCGCCTACCCAAATCAGGAGCACATCATCTATGAAACGTTTCCATAGTTTGCTGTTGTTATTCCAGGAGCTTGTGGGAGCGAAGATGAATTGTTCTTCAAAGGATGCTACATAGAGTCCCTCCATACTAGGTGCAAAGGCACTACCCATAGAAGTACCATGGGTCTGCAGATAGTATGTTCCTTGAAATTCCAAGAAGTTCCTAGTCAATGCTATCTCTGCCAGGTGCAGGATGAATGTCCTAGGAGTGCAATATGACCAATCCTGCTCAAACAGAGTTTCCTCTATGAGCCTCAGGGTTTCCCTCTGGGGTATGTTTGTATAGAGGAACTCAATATCCAGGCCCACCAAATTTTCTTTTGTAGGGTCAAACTCGATGTCCTTAATCAAATTGAGGAAATCGGTGGTGTCCTTCAGGTAGGCCGTTCTACTCTGATCCAAGAGTTTTAGGTAAAAGTTTCAGAGCTGTGACAATGTCTCTAGTATCGAACCAGTTCTGGAAACGATGGTCTACCAGAAGGAGGTCTGGTTGGTTTATGTACCTTCGGGAAGATATCACAGTGTCCACTTTACAGAGGAAGTTCCCTTCCTTCTCTGTAATCCAATCGTTGTTGATTCCTTCCTCAGTCTAGCTGCCTATCTCCTTCCTAATCTCTGGGGTAGGGACCCTCTGGAGTATCCTTTAGTTTCTGGTGTCTGAGAGCAATCCCAGGCATTTATTATCGTAGGCTCTCTTGGTTTGAAGTACTATTGCACCCTCGTTGTCCGCAGGTTTAATGATGATATTGGGATTGTTCTTCAACTGTTCTAGTGCCTCTTTTTAGCTTCTTGTCAGATTCCTGAAAGGGTGGGACTCCTTCTTTGTCATTGCTTCCACTTCGTGGATTACAGCTTGTTCAACGGTCGCTACCTCTATAGGGAGTGCCGAGGTGATGGAGGTAAAATTGGATTCAGGACGGAAGTTAGTATCCCCACCCCTATTTGTCATCTCTGGACTACCCTCAAACAAGACCTTGAGCCTGACGTTATGAAAGAAATCTGCCAGCTCTTGACGAATTTTAAAACTGTCCAGAGTGTTTGTCGGAATGAACCCCTAGCCTTTGTTTAGCAGCAACTCCTGTGGCCCAGTCAGTGGGGTGTCTGTGAGGCTCATAACCAGAGTTACTCCATGCTGCTCCTGGGGGAGGGATCCCTCGTCACCCTCTGATTCAGGTCCACCCACTGTACCCGTTGTGTGCCTCTCTGCCTGCCCCTGCCCTTCCCTCTTCCGCTCCCAAAAAAAGGATTCTGCATTTGCGGATATTAGGGGTTGTGGGGTACCTGCATCTGTGGAAAATGTTAAAATACCAGACGCCAACCAAAACCCTGTCCTGGTTAGTTTGGGTAAATAGGGTTGAATGTTGGGCGTGGGCCTGCAAAGTTGCCCCTGCCTCCTCTTCTACAAGGTTTCTTTCATAGTCACTCCTGTCACTGCTCGAGCTTATAGTGTCTGTGTTCCCCTGTGGTCCCTTTGCATTACCTCCATCTTTTTGTGGACAGGTGTACGGGTATACCCTTTCCTTGGGATATTTCTTCAAGTCTTTTAGCAATTTGTCACCTTTGGACCGAAGTAAGTAATCTTCTATTCTTCTAACTCAATGTTTGTCTCTTCTAGTTTCCTTTTGTATGTGGTCAGTATGACACTAGCTTTAAGGCCTTATTCGCTGGATTGAATCTGAATGTAGAGGGTATCTGTTATCCTTTTGGCTTTATTAATAATTAGGATCAGCCATTTCCTCGTACGTTTCCAGGCTATTAGAGCCAAATCCTACCTGAATGACGAGTCCTCAAGAAAGATCGCTGGTTTGTTGTTTACTAATAACCCCCTTGGTGCAGCATTTCCCCTGAGGTACTCATGTAGGATTGCCCTTCTGTGTGATCTCTTCAATTCCACCAATATGTCCCACCCTTCACCCTGGGTTAGGTTTGTATGTCTTCCACCTATTATGGGAAGTTGGTGTCATAGGCCAACAGAGGCAATCTCTAACATGATGAGGCCTACCACTGGGATAATGATGGTCATTTTGGTTTCCTGTCTATTTATGGCAGTTTGATGTACACCCCGAATATAATATTTGCCCTTACATAATGTTGATTAATATTAGGTGGACCCTGTGAAACTTATTTTATATTTTTGTTGTTCTTGACATTGTTTTTCCATCCCTGCCATAATGGTCAAAATCCCTGACATGTTTCTTTGACCAGCAATCCAGGCTTACACTATGGAGACTTCTGTGCTACTTGGACAGTGATTCATCTTACAAATCTAGCTTCCAGGTATGGCTAGAAAAGGGTGCATTTTTTTCTGTAGTTAGCAGCTCGCCACTGTTTAGTACGTAGATAAAACTATTGAGGGCAGTTTTCAGTTTAAATGGAAATAGCTGAATCTGGTTTACCAAATTCACTGTTAAAATCTCAATTATGCAGCCTGAGGTCTACTGTTTAGGGATAAGCATGGAAAATGTCTTACTTTTTGTTTTTTTCTCCTTTTTTCCTTCTCACAAATTACAGATCATAAACATCCAGCCAAGGCTAAAATTTTGGATTTTTACCTACCTTGAATGTATACTACTTTTTTTATTAGCTTATTGTAATTTATGATGGAAACCATTGTTTTGTAGGCATAAGAAATGCAACGGTTGAAATTTTGTTAGGGATGCCGGCCTTTAGTTTGATATTACCTCAAACTGCTGGATATGTCTTCTCCATTTGAAGAATTGTTTATTGAGATGCATGTTCGTTTCGATCCCAACCAGCCTTACGGTTTACAATTCTGCCTTCATCCTACATATAATTTGCAATCGCCTAATCAGTTTGTGAGACAGCAGTGTTTTTCTTAAAACGCAGGTCCACAATTTTTTGCTATGCATTACACTGCAAAAAAAAGCAAAGCCTGTTTCATTTATTCATGCTTACTACTTCTGTTTACCTTCATGTCCTTAGGGCATCTCTCTACGATGCATACTTTTATCCATATCTTGGTGTTTGGTAACTGAGGCATGCTGATGCACCCAAAACCACCCAAACTTTCCAGGTCCTTGTGTAAGATAGTTTTTGTGTGTCCTGACAGACGTTCAGTTCTTCCTCCGGCTATAGACATAATGAATAGACGATCCTGCCTATAAATTGGGTCAAGAAACTTGAAAATTAGCAGGCGCAAAAGGTTTTGCAGGGCCTTGTTACTCCAGGCAGAACATGAATTCTGTTTTCTCCTCATTCTTCTGCATCTTGGTCAACATTTCAAACAAGGTTTTACCAGTTTCTCTTCTGTTTCTGAAGAAGCAGACAATGTAAACTGCAGAAAAATAAATAGGTTAAAGAACAGATATCCGTACCCTACTATAGCAGAAAATAGATATCACTGATTAGTATCATACAGAGCCTTGTGTGCGCCAAAGTGTTGGTGGCTTTTAAAGGGGCACCGTATTCCCCTTTGGTCTGTTAATACTTTCAGTTAGAAAAATAGAGAAGATGCTTTCCATGTTATTTTAATGCGATTGTAAACCAGAGGCTAGACTCTACCAACATACTGCATTTTGATTGCCTCATAAATTTTTGGTATCTACCAATGAGATTAATGGGTAGTAGTTGAGACAAGCCATACTACTTTATCAGTGCACATATTGCTATGCCCTTTTCCCCGGACAAATGACTTTTGGGATCACTGGATGCTAACAAAGAACTAGAGTGTGCACTAACTTGCAGAATGTGCTCATATGGAGAGGCATGCTAGTGGAGAAGACAGCTTTACAGTCATTGACATTCTCGTGCAGAAGGCTGAATATGCAGATGGAAATGGTTCTCAGTTTTCCTGCAACAAGTTCCTGAAATAAATGAACCCCTGGAAACTTTTACTTCCATGAGTTTTTATTTTCAATTGTCAGTGTTCAGTGTGTAAACATGTGTGTGGTCACTAACAGTTTCTACTGTGTTTTTAACTGTCTGATTTACAATGTTATTTTACATTTGTTTTAATTAATTGTCTTTGAATAGAGTCAATAAGGTATACAGAAGGCCATTTTAAAGACTTCAAATACATATTTTTTAAATAGGTTTAATCATTTCCTTATATTTATCATCCAGTGAAAATTGATTTAAATCCAGTAAATGTCATGTTTAGTGCATGTTCATGCATAGGACACATCTAATCCTTTTAACTGTGACTTCTATCTGCAGATACCTTCTTTCACCTCTAAAATTCTTGTGCCGTGCATTTACATGGAAGATTGTCAATCAAAGTGTTATTATTTTAGAATTAAGCAGGTACTAAGTAACAAAGTCAATGGCTAGTCTGTGGAAACAGGCGTGGAAAGGGAATGGTGGACTTCAGTAGGGCTTTCTCTCATTAACTATTTTTAACCCTTCAAAAATAAATATTACGCTCAAAGACTAAAAACCCATACTTGGGTGTATCAAATCCTAGTAGAGGTTCAGAATGTTTTACAGGGTGAAAACTCCTTGCACCATAATCTTAGTCTGGCACCAGCAATAAATGATTTATATTGTGGCTAATCTGTTATCACCCTTTCAGTATGTTCTTTTTTTGTGATCCTCAAAACCAGGTATTCATTGTAGTGCATTTCAGCAGAACAAAAATGGCAGGGTCTTACTACCTCAATAATAAATCCCACAGTATGCTTCTTGTAAGCTTCCAACTAAGAAGTGCCATGTAAAACACACTATGCAACAAATGCATTTTCTGAATTTCACACAAATTGTTCAAGAATCTTATTTAGAGTAGCAATTTTATCCAAAGGGGAAGAGCATTCCCAGGTAGTTATTTACTGTAGTGCAGTAGGGCCCTCCTCACTCCACCTCGGTCAGTGTACCGGGTATTTGCCATCCCCTTCAATATTCTTGCCTAATTAACACTAAGGGCTTGATTACGATGTCGGGAAGACCGGAGTCCGTCAGATATTGTTTGGGAACTGGAACCGAATGACCTCCTGTCGTCCGGTTCTAGCCCAGCAAGTTACATGCGACTGAACTCTGTTGGGTCGCAATCCTGTTCTTTACAATGGGAGCATGAATTCCAAATGGAATGCATGCTCTCATTGTAAAGAGCAGAGGTGCAATTCATCCCTGCACCCCATGGCAGGCATCTTAAGGTGCCTGCCACTGGGTGTAAGCATCAACAGCCATCCGGAGGCCTTGCACCCTTGAAGGCCCTGATGGGGGGCCCCAAATCCGGATTCCCACATCCTTTGTGTCAGAAAGGCCGGCACAGAAAGGCTGTGGGAATCTTCCATCGTAATCCCTCAGCAGGAAAGAGCCGCCCAAGGTATTGTTGGAGGATTTCAGAATGGCAGCCCGGCTCTCCGAGTCAGCCGCAGGCCATTTGGAAATCCGGTTCGGATTCCTTTCCGACTGACCCCATCTAAATGGGTCGGTCGGAATGGAATCTGAACGGGACATTTCGATGCAGTCGGAACGGCTTCGACCGACAGTCGGATACGTTTTCGACTGCATTGAAATCGGCCCCTAAGAGTATACAATTGACAGCTAATCTGCACAGTTCCTTTGTGGGCCAAAACTTTTATTATATGCTTTGCTCTGGAGGCGTCCTGTGGGATCCAGCTTCCTATCCCCTGGGTGTGCCTTGTCCTGTTTTGCTTTGTTATGGCCTCATCCCTCTATTGCGCTTAGTTCCCTGATGCTGAATTTTCAATTTATTCGGTGAATAGTGCACCTAGCATTTTTAAATTATTTTTTTATGTGGTTTTTGGCAACGTTAAATTCTAGCCTGTCTGTTGATTTATATTCACTTCTTTTCCCTAGCTATTTTTCTGTACTGACCATTTTTTGTTGGTGCAAAATTGAGTGCCATTGTACGTTTTTTGCAGTGCTTTCATGTACATGCAGATATAACATTAAATAGGTTTTCACTTTCCTTGTACATACCCCAAAGTCCATGCTGAAAAGCATACTTTGGATCTGTTATTAAATAATATTTCCTTTATGCAGTTTACTGTTTTGATGTAGGGCTGAAATTTGTTGTTGTATGATTACAGTTATACATATGATAGCTCGTCGCCAAATTCAAAACGTAAATTTCCAGAGGAGGGAGAAGCTGAAGAGGAAGTCATTGAAGAGTACAAGGTAAATAAAGCATCATCTCCTCTGTCATTAAAATACTATTTGCATTTTTAAATTAGTTTGGTTAATAAACCTGATGTAATAGAATCTCTGGACTGTTGTGTTGCTGAAAGTGGATCGCTCTTCTTTTCACGTGTAAATCCATTAGATTCAAGCACTTTATTTTATCTAATGGGTATACTAGTTTTCACAATAGTCTGAAACTGATAGTCGTGTACAAAGAGATATATGTTCGTTATAGTAGACTAATCCAACAGTCACTAAAAATATCCTGATGTGGCTTGCATGATATACATCTTTGTGCTGACTGCTTACTTGTTAATATTTTATTGTGAGCAATCAGCTTAGACAATCATTTATTAGGTGCTGTAGATTCCGTTTTGTTTAATTAGAGAATCAACAGTTTTGACATGCCTGCAATTAACATACTTTTGAAAGCTACAAATGCAAACTCTTACGCCAAGAAGTAAACCTGGGACCAATAGACTTTCAAAGTCAGTGATAAGAAAATGAAACTTTTTTTATTTAGCCATGGACATGTTACTTGGAGGGTATCTCGGTTGCCTGACGTTTGTTGCCAAGCAAGGTGGGAAGATGTTCTGTCCTCAACTTGTATATTTGTCAACACAAAAAGAAGGATTCCACTCCAATTGTGTTGTTTTATTTGCAAGAGATAGTACACTTCTGTGTTAATCAAAGATAACATAGTTCCTAAAATCCATGTGCGCTCACGCTCCTCTTTTTGGAGTCATTAAACGTATTTGCCGATTCCCGGCATACACCGCAGCAGAATTTATTTTTTTGATTGTATGCAAAGGCTTTTCCATATCAATGTGTTTAATTTTCTAGATCTAAGTTTTGAGTAGTGTATTGGGAATCCTAATCTTTTATATTTTCATGCTATGAAGAGGAGCAGGTGGATTTAATGATGTCAAAAAGTGATACTGGAACTTGTATTTTTTTCATATGGTAAAAGACAGAAGCCCAACCACAAAATGGCATCCCATTCGGCTGCTAAAATACCTTGAGAATGAAACCGCGATATTCTGAAAAATTGTTTCTTTTTTCATTTTACTAAAAGGATGAAATTGCGCCACAGCAAGCAGAAGAGAATCTACCTTATGAAGAAGAAATATATAAAGATTCAAGCACGTTCCTTAAAGTAAGAAGCGTTCATCATAGAAAAGTTGTCAACTAGTGGATGATTTGGGTCTCGCTGACTAATTTTTTCAAATATATTTAAACTTAGAAAAAGGCAGAAGAACGTCTTTCTGCTGCAATGGCTGTACTCTGATTCCTTCAGACTCACTGAGTTGCCAAGCATTGATTTGCCAGACCTGCTACGTAAAATTGTTCACAAATAGAAGTGCTTGATTTTCAGTATCATCATTTTTATATTGGCCCTGGATTGTGTGGATTCAAAATGTTGAGTAGACTTGCCTTAAGCAATAGGTCGCCAGTTAAATTGTCCTCATGCCGGAGGTGTGAGGATACATAATGTGGCTGGAAATCACAGCCAGCACAGTATTGCGCATTGACATCAGAACAGTTGACAGTCCACCATTATGCCAGCTGTCAGAGAGAGCAGTGCACCTCACTCAGGGGTAGCTGTTGTGATATATAGTTAACTTTGGTACTGTAAAGATCTAGAAACTATTTAAATATTTTGCATATCATTGTGGGGGTATATCTTGGGTGGTACAAATCAAGCCCTGGATCCGGTGCTTATATGCAGCAGGAGCGGGCTCATTCAAATTATTGATATTAAGAGTTTGGAGGAGTCCGAAGCTAAGGTGACTAAAGTATTTATCTATTTTGGCTTTAAATTGCAGAACCTAATGACTCACTAATCTGTAACGGGAAATATGTTAATCAACGAAATATTGAAGCCAGTGGGACTCCTCTTATCTTCGAAATGCTGTATCCACAGAAAGAACCAATACAGATCTAAGTAGTCTGCTCCTGAGAAAGTGCTCTTTGGTCAGCTGATCGTGGTCTTTTCATCAAACCTTATTCTGAACTGTTAAGTTGGGTATCGAGGAGGAGAGGTGGGGAATAGGCTAACGACAAACACTTTGCACAAAATAAACTTTATATTGCATGAACCATTTATGACTTGGGATAATGTTGTCACCACAGTGTTAGTGTGTCTGGGAACTCCATTGCCTACATTGACTGTAACACATTTATGTAAACGTTCCTCAAATTATGTCCGCTAATGACAAGTTATTATAATAATCTGGATTATCACTGCCTATCCTTGCTATCCCACTATGAAGTACCAGTTGCCTTTTTGCATAAGTCTATTACTGTATAAATTAGTTGAGGTGTTTGAATTATGGCATGAACATTGGGGCTGCTCTTGACAATCTACAATCAAACCACTTTCATCTCTACCCACACTAAGATGCTGGTGGCATAACTATAGCACCTGTTTAGAGCCTATTAGAACAGCAAACTTGTAATTTCTTTTTTCTCTAAAAAGAAATTACAAGTCTCATATGCTGATGACACCCAGCTTTTGTTCACTTGCAGCAAAGGTGAGGCTTTTGATGGCGACAGGATAAAGCGCTGTTTGAGTGCAGTATTCGCGTGGTTTCTGAGGCACAGCCTGAAGTGCAACTCAGATAAGTCTGAGTTGCTTTTCTTCGGCTGTGCTCCTGATCCGGACTGGAAGTCCTGGTGGCCCCAGGACATGTTTCCCCCTGAGCAATCATCTTCCCAAGCAAAAAATCTGGGAGTGCTGCTTGATGATGCGCTCTCGTTTAGTCCCCATGTTATGGGGCTATCTGGGAAATGTTTTGGCATCCTCAAGATGTTGAGGAAGTTTCTTCCTCTGCTGTCCGTACAATATCGGAAGACAGTAGTGCAGGCGTTGGTGGGATCTAGATTAGATTACGCCAATGCACTCTTTGCAGGTCTGCCCAAGTATCTTCTGGCCAGACTGCAAGTTGTGCAAAATTCGGCGGCCAGAGCTATCTTCGGCCTGCCAAGGAGAACAAGCGCACAACTGCTTTTGAATAGGCTGCATTGGCTGCCTATTTCGAAAAGAATTAGATTTAAAATTCTGACGCTGGCCTTCAAAGCCCTTCATTCCATCGGTCCTAATTATATTAGGAAGCGGATTGCTTTCTATGTGCCTCGGAGGGTGTTACGATCTGCCGATCTGGCCAAATTGGAGGTGCCTCTGGCTAAGCGTGTTCGGATGGGAGAACGAGCCTTTCAATTTGTGGCAGCCCGATGTTGGAATGAGCTCCCTCTCCCTCTACGCAAAGCTACGAACCTCCTGGCGTTTAGGAAAGAGTTGAAGACTCTCCTCTTTTCTGCGTAATTCTTTTGACAACTGTGCTGCTCCTCTATGTGTCTGTAGATCTCAGGCCTCTTTGCAAAAGCGCCGGGACGCCCCCTTGGGCAGCCGTGCGCTCAAAAAATAGGCCCTTAACATAACATAACATAACATAAACATTTTCACATTCTAGTGTGCATATAGTCCAGTATCATCATCATTCATTTACAGGCACAGATTATGTGGATATGGTCTCAGATTTGAGGGTCAATCGAAATGAGTTGGCGACACGACAGGAGGGAATCTCCAAATCCAAGCTTCACTTAATACATTGTTTATTATGACACATGGAGTTACTTGACACGTAAATAAATAATTGTTTAAAACATGCACCTACCCGTGGCGTTCTTCAGATGTTGAGCCAGGAGGCAGACATTTTCAATTTGGTTTTAAATTTCAAATGTGCAGAAAATTAGACTTCTTATTGTTATACAGGATATGGAAGCATCTGCCTGAACAGAAAAATGGTGGTCTTAGTGTTTTTAACAATTTTACCACAAGGAACCCCTTTTCTGATTCCACCAGGCTGCACTGCCACACTCATGGTTTGAGTCCAATGTATCAATTTCTTGCAATTTACTCTTAATTTAATCCTTATTTCATCATGCTTTTTAATCAGTTTACTCCACATTCATTATCAATTCATTTTACTCAATCTTGTAAGCGTAGTAATTTCATTAACCCTTTCGCTGCGGCGGCAATTCCTCCGCAGCGCTGCGGGGGGGGCGCGCGGCGCTACGACGCTGGTGACGGAACCGCTCCGTCACGCCCCTCGGGTGGGCTGTGCATGTGACGGAGCGGTTCTGTCACGGCCCCGCCCGCTCAATAGAACGCGCCGCGCAGGCGCAAAATCAGCGCCGCGCAGGTGCGGCGAGCGGGCCGTGACGGAACCGCTCCGTCACCAGCACAGCCCACCCGAGGGGCGTGACGGAGCGGTTCCGTCACCAGCGTGGGAGGGGTTAAAGCACAGATTTCCATGTAGGGTTCCACTTGCCATGATTTTAATAAAACAACCCAATGCATTTCGGGAAATCACTTCCCTTCATCAGGGGCATCTATAAATACAAAAATACGTCATTTTAAAACCATATTCATACCAGTGAACTTAATTGACAATGTAACAACAACATTTTGCAAAACCAGTTTACACAATGCTGCACATTCAGGACCATTATCGTACTCTATTTCGTTTCATCATTAGTATTTAACTCGAAGGTTTCTCAAACCATTCACCCCGGATTACGCTGCTCAATGCGGCAGTTATTAACTAAGACATAAATGCAAACGTGAACCATTGTGTGCTTACCATAACATGTGAGTCCCGCGTTTGTTAAAATAAAACCTTCCTTCCTTCCTTCTCCGTGTGCCAGAGCTCTGCTGACACGTAACGAAACCTTTTTGTACTGAACAAACTTTTGCTTTTATGTTCCCACCCGTACTCTAGCCCCTAATTCACAACATGTGTGCGCCTAAAGAATTGTACCACTAACATTAACGAAGGACTATTCAAAACTACGGTTGCTCCCGCACATTTGTTCCTAGAATTCCCACAATGCTTTATAATTATACCCATTATCATTCTTTGACTCCGTAATCATCATGTATATTACACTGCATTATTAATAATAAGTCCATTTCTGTCTATTTTAAAAGAACAGTCCCTTGATTAGGTACTTCTCACTCTCTCGTACTTCAGCATGAAAGGGAGCCCGAGGTCTGTGCTTATCGCCTTTTAAATTTTAAACTTGTTCTTGCCTGGTAATCCTCGTGTCTTCATATTTTAATCCGGGGTGCAATCTCATCGCGAGACGAAAAAATCAAACTGATGAGTTCATGAGAAAAGAGATGCACACCATAATTAATCAATATTCTCACGAACTCATCTTCTAAGTGTTCTACCATGTCCCTAATAGATTTGTAACTTTCCTTTATAATAGCTCCCATATAAATAAATATTCTTATCTAGAATACACAATGAATTGTCTTAGTGTCATATGTTTGTTTTAGTTGCTTAACTCCGTGGTTCTGAATTTCATCGACCTCCGAAGAATGAGAGTGGGACAGCCCATCAGAACCATTGAGAGCGAAAGTATCCACAGGTTACTTGTGTAATGTCTCCTTCAGCCACGAAGGTCAAAATACCTTTTTAACTTCAGCACTAACTAAATGGGGTCAGTCCCATCTGCTTTATTTTCAGATCTATATTGGGAACATCTAAATCCAAATGGCACCTGGCTGCAACACAAATTGTCTCAACAGCCCTTTCCTTTAAGCAGCTTACCTTATTAGCAATGGGGCTGCGAGTTTCGCTAGCATTGCAACCTCGCTCTCCGTCTGTGTCACAAGAACTTGTATGACATTTGAAATAAAATGCAAAAGTATTAGTTTATCTGGCAGTAAGCAACATTAGTGCACAAATCACTCGTCTGCACTGCATGAAAGCCAATCATCAGTCTTTTTTCAAATAGTGTCACATTGCACCGCATATTCCTTTCAAGTGACCTACTTTTACCGGAAGCACAAAGGTTGGGAATAGCCCCATGATTTGTGAAAGTTTCAAGAATTTATTTAAAAAAAAGTCTCTAAAGCACGACTTTCAAGTGGTGACCTTTAGAAATGGTTGAAGGGAGCTCGTAAATTCTTCCAAGACCCCAAAATCATCCCTGTCTCTAGCTAGGAACTGTGTGGGCCATAATGTCTGTTATTGGAATTGTATAACATGGGCCTCTCACAATGACAGATTATGCTGATTTGCAGACATTATTGGTCCTGTCTGATTCAGTGGGGCATTCATTACAGCAAGGTGTGACTGATTTATTTTGCATTAGTCATGCAAGACCACTTCAAAGCTTGGGTAAATTGTATTGCAGTTAATAAAAACCATACACTTTGCGCTTAGATAGCAAAAAATTAAGAGATGTGCGTACATAAAAATATACAACCCATCCCCCTATAAGACAGAGATGCACTGTAACCTGAAATACCGATTCCCATTGAGCCAAGATAAGTTTTACAAACACAGGTGCCCACTGAGGGTCCGTTGCTGTGCTCTCTCCGCTTCAGTCTAAAGCACAAAATGCACAATAACATAATTTTAAAAACTGATAGTTTAAAGCTCTTATACATATAAATGTCAATGTTAAAATGCAACAGATTATGCCAACATCTCTATAATGCCAAGTGGCAATGGTCATAAAGGAGTGTATACAGAAGTTCAGCGTGGTCAACCATCTGTTAAAACCATGTTAATTAATTCATAAATAAACATTGCAAATCAGCAGCAATCATTATAGATGATGAATAAAATATGGTAGGGCTAAGTGCAAAAAGAAACCAAATTGGAACCTCATTCGCTATATAATACTTTTCTTTCCGTAATCGCTGTCCTAAACACTTACTGTACCAGCGCATTTGTAGATAAGGCAGTTTAGGAACAAATTCCAAATCCCAATATCTTAGTCTAAACAGTTACTAAATGTCTCCGCAAATTAGATAACGTTTTCAAGGGCTACTGAATGAAACCAGTAAATCTTTACTGCTGAGGACAGGCTGCTCCTAACTAAAAGACACACCATTTTCTCCATAAATTTTATAAAATGAACTGTCACCGGATGAAGGTCTCCTTTCAAACAGAAGATGATTGCATGATCTTATGCTGAACTGGAGGAATAGTAGTCGTAACCAATATCTTCTTTTACAATAGAGGCAGTGGCAGATACAGAGGAGTTGAAAAAAGGTTTCTTGATGAAGCAAACACAATCTACATCTATTTTTGGGTGGTGTAGCCACCCAATTTGGCAGCAGATCTAATGAATTGAATGTTACAAAGCATAATTGCATCAGCCTTATTATGAAATAGCATCTATAACTTTCGACTTTATAGCTTTGGTTCTGCAGCCCATTGTAAAAATTAAGACACCCAGCTGTGTCTTCTTTTCCTAATATTTTCTTTATCTCCCGAAAATGAAAGCCACTTTAGTTGCTTGTCGACTGCTAGTTTAAAACGAGTATATGGTAGATTTTGATTCCATGGTCTTTTAGCCTGAAGGACTTTCAGGGCAGAAGTCCGCTCTACCCTTCTCGAATTCTTGGAAGCCCCCATCTAGATCTCTTTCCGCATGTGTGCTTTAAGTGTACCAGCATCTACGTGCACAAAGAAAATGAATACTTGATCGAAGAGACCTTCTGAATTGTATGCTCAGGGAGGCCAAATTGATGCCTCGCCTGGGCATCTGATGCATTATTGGGGAGATGAAATAACAAATGGTACACTTTGCTTCGACAGACATTAAAAAAGTGCCCAAGCTTTGCTGGAAGTGCTAAGGAACCATAGGATAATGTGTGGGATTTGTTTTACCTTAACTGCCTGTAACAGAGGGATTAGTGAGGGGTTCAGCAATTTACAGAAAAGCACCTGAAAAGCATACATTATTGCGGCCAACTTAGGTTTCAGTGCATTCTGTTGCAAAAGATGTGATCCACGGTCTTGCAACCACACACTTTGGTATTTGTAACTTTGGCTTCTTTTGATTGTAATCTTGCCTAAATGCCAAACAAACTTCTTATTCACCTTTTTGCAAATATTACAATGTTTGTCTTGGTAAAATTAACTATCATATTCATTTAAAACATTCAAAGGCTCTTAAGACCCACACCTGTCTGATTAAAGAGCACAACATCGTCCACTTATTGTAAAGATGACAGGAGCTGGTTGATGGGTGGGATGACGCTTGATCTAACAGAGAACTTAAATCTGAAATAAACAAGTTGAAAAGAATAGGGGCGAGCATGTCTGGTTTTAATCCCCTATTCTTAGGCACTTTTGGAGAGAGTGCATGGTTATTATTAGAGTATAATAGTGGAATGGTATACAGCAAAGTAGAAGAAATATTCCAAGCAACCATTTTCCTCCATAGCAGGTTCCTATCGACATGATCAAAGGCTTTAGAGAAATCGATAAAGCAGGAGTGGAGTAGCTGTTTTCATAGCGTAAGCAATAAAAGCGAATTGAGAAATGGAAAAGGAGGGTTGGTCTTGAAATCAAGATTCAGTTATGGGTGAGATGGTGAGCATGTCGAAGGAAGAAACCAGGCTGCAAATCTGTAATTAGTAATGGACTAGTGGTGCACAGTGTCCCAGGCATTTTGTTGTTAGTTGTGGGAGGTGTGGCTAGATTTCAAAAAGGTGAATAGGTTTTGGGTGGAAAACGTTTGTGTTTTTGATGAGTTAAGAGTAGCGTTGGAGAAAGAAGCATGTTTTTACAGTAATGCAGTTTGTTGAGGACTAGGGCATTGATGGTTTTTACCAAATGGATTGTAAGATGAGGGTATGTTTTAAAGATACACTGTGGTTTATTAGGTGGCAAGAATTGCATCAACTCCCTATACCCCAGTGTTACTTGTGCCGCCTGGGCAAGTATGAGTCTTTGAACAGAAATGTCCAAGAAGGAAGTGAGACCATAACATAGTGCCTTAACCTCTTTTAGCTCACCATTATTTGTTTTGTTTTTTATTTGAAAAGTTTAATATAGCGCTACTAGACCCCGAGGTATCGGAGCGCTTTACATAAGTTACGAGTTACAGGTTACATAGGTACATCAATTAAATCAAAGAGTCACAGGGAGAGGAGGCGGGGGAAGATGAGAATACACAACAGGAAAAACAAGGAAAACAATATCAGATGTCCGGCTGGGTGTCTTGTGATGGTTAGTAGGAACAATAGGAATGTGTCAGTTCCTGTGATATTAATTTAATGGCTTTAAAGCCCCAGATAAGGCACTAAAATAAGAAATGATTAATGGTATAATGGGACTAAATATTGCATCAGTCATGCCTGCCAACCAAAACTGTCACATGAAACTATCATTAACATAAGAGACTATGATGGCTTAGGCAGCTTTAAACTGGGAATATGTTTGAATCCGGTATAGATACCACATCTAGTGGAATCTCTTTTGCTTCCACACATTCTCGTTTTTGGAGAGCAAGTATTTTTTGTTTGTTTACCACACCCATAATAGACGCCCTTTCTGTCCTTGGATTTCCATTCCCATAAAAATAGGGCTACCCAAGAAGATTGCCAGGTTCAGAGGGTAGTCAGTCTGAACAGAGCAAAGATGTCCATTTTGTACATTTTCAGTTTAGATGGAGAACATTCAAGGAGACCTGGGCTTCGGGGCTAGATTTGAAGGCTTTTTGTAGTATATGGTGTCTTGGACGGTGCTAAAGGCCCAGGTTGTTAAGTGCTGTATCAAGTTCTGAAGTAAAGACCCTTGAGTACACCTTTTCCAGTGCCACACCATCTCCCACCCCACCCTAAAAAGTTAAAAAGAGACTGCAGTCTTATATCTGAATCTCATCCCTGTTTTGGCTATGTCAGATGACTGGTAGGCTTCTTCTGACTCTGGTGGCAGTGAAGCTTGACCCTCCACCAGGGAGCCTATTCCCCCTTGAAATACCTCACTCCTCTTTTATGCTGTGTGCTCAGAGCCACTCTTTCTCTGCTCCTCCTCACTGAGCGAGTTTGCGGTCAAAAGGTACACATACATTTTCCTGTTTAGTGGTCGGGTGAGGGTCGGGTCATGCTTCTTGTTGGATCGGGTGGGCACCTGCAGAGCATGCTTCTACTGGCGTAAGGGGCTCTAGGCTGTACCAGCATTTCTCCAAGCATGGCCTCCTGCTAAGGTGAGGCAAGCTGCAGGGAGCAGTCAAGCGCAGGCCTCCAGTCAAGCATTGCCCTCTCCAACTCAGATAACCGAACACTCCTACTTGGAACACACCGTCTTGACCAAGGTCTGGTTCTGCTTCTGCAGTAGTTCTCCAAAAAGCTGCTAACTTGGCCTACTGTCTTGAGTAGGGAGAACAGTGTATTAAAAGCAGAGGCGGTAGATTGGTTTTCTTATAGTAAATGGGGAAAGCAGGTTGTACTTGAAGAGCCCATAATCTTGATCGTTTTCACGGCACAATCCAAAGCAGTGCATGAGGGCAGAGGTCCCTGGGTCAATAGCTTTCTTCTTCACCATCACTGTCAACGATTGGCATCATGGGATCGTTATGGACCCGTCAGCAAGAGTACAGAGAAGTCGAGCGGTTCCTCTGCCTCAAAGAGAGGGGTCTTCTGCTCTTCATCATCACCTGTCACGGGGACTCTATTATGTCTGGTTGTCTTTCAGATACCACGATAAGCCTGCGCTTCATGTACCGCCTATACTCCTCCATGCTCTCTTCATTGTACTCTGCATAGTATTTGCCAAAGGCCTTTTCCTTGGAGATATCTGGGTACAGATACAGTAGGGAGGTTTCTGGAATATTTTCTTCCACCAAGGTCTGTAAGCTTCGAACAATCTCTGGCAGCGGGATGGATGACAGGTCGCGCTTGGTGTATGGCACAACGGAGCGCACAGTGGGATCTCCATTAGGCTGGAATTCTACCCATGAAAATGTGATGGCACCATCTTTGCAGCTCTCACTAAAGCGTAGGAGGAAAGTACCAGCCATTTTTGTCTTCAGCAGTAACTTCTCCTTCTTACGGCTCACAAAATCCATGATCCACCCATCATTCCAGATATCCTCCAGATGTGTCTTCACCAGTTCCAGGACCCCATTAAACCAGGTCCAAAAGGAGAGGTTAAATCCGGATACCTTCTCCTTTGCAAATCTTGTCCACTTAACCTGGTTGGTTTTGGATGAGGCCCGCATAGTTTCTCAGCTAGCATGGAAAGTTGGTCAGAATTAAGTCCCCGCTTAGTGGTGGTGCTGAATTGCCAGCTTAATGCGTCGGCCAAGCGAGTCCAGACAGCAACAGGAGGATTGGAAAAGAATTTCAGGTTCTTAGTTTCTGTAGACAGAAGATTGAACCAGATGACAGATGGCCAACTACTGGACTGCTGGCTGACGTTTGAAATGATCACCAATGGCAGTGTGCTTGTCTCCAGGTTGAGCTCCAGATCCTGGTACTTGAACTGCATAGAAAAATGTATCTGATGTAGCTCTTCTGTTACCAGCCCATCATTAAATCCTTTACTTCCCTTGCCTCCAGCTCGCTGCTCTTGAAGAGTCAACAACTTGAAGTCCGCCACAAGACCCTTCTTCTGCACTTCGTCCATGCCCAGCACTTTGTCCAAGGTGCCCAGTATATTGAACTTCCGATACCCTTTGGTGGACGGAGGATTTTTGTCAATGGAAACAGTCACCTTTAGCGAATGGTTGAGTTCCTGCAGCTTCACCAACAGCCTTGTGCTGACAGAGAAGCGGACGCTGGTTCGTAACACTAACGGCCTCTTACAAGGGAAAGTCATGCAGGGCTGGTCCTCCACCACAAAGTCCCGTTTCAGAAGACAGGTCAGCAGTTCATGGACACGCTGCTGCAGAATGACTGCGCCCGTTCTTAGTGAATCATTCTCTTAAGACACCTTCGCAGGTAGATCTGCCAGGTCCTTCAACAGATGGCGAAGCTGGAAGAAATCCGTGATATGTGGCACTACAAAATTGTAGTGTCATCCCTGTATTGTGGGCACTCCTTTGGTTCTTATAAACAAGACTTGTTTATAAGAACCAAAGGAGTGCCCACAATACAGGGATGACACTACAATTTTGTAGTGCCACATATCAAAGATTTACCTAGAGACGTGTTAGGACAGACACGTCACCTGGTGGAACACCCGACCCCAAACTAACCAACTCATCAAAGGGAAAACCTTGAACTTAAGGCTGTGCGCCATCCACCCCTTTTTGCTTAGAAGCTGGAAGAAAGCCTCTACGGTCCCAGTGAACCAGTTCTCCAGGAGGCTCAGGCTGGTGGAGTCATTTTCATCAGCTGGACATGAGAATCTTTATATCTTTTAAATCCCTTACTTTTCAGCCTGTTGCACAAGTTAAGAATATCCTCTTGCCAATTTATCCTGTTATCCCCTAAGTGCATTGAGACATGCATAGTACCCTAATTTTCTCCAGAAGTCATTGCAATATCTTGAACCTCTTAAGAGTCTAGCCAACATGTTGTGCAGGTGTACACAATATTTAGCCTCAAATCCCCATTGCTCTTAACCTTACCATTTGACTATTGAAGTCCTAGGGCTTGGACATTGTGTAATCTTTCCCAAGATTGTTTTGACGTATTTGCCCAATCCTAGGTGATTAACCACTACAACTTCAACACAGTTTATAGAAAAGGGAAAACATTGTGTTGACACAAATAGAGTACATTACATTATCAGCTGTACACATTAAACACTTAAGGGTCTTAATTTTTCTTCTGCAGGAGTGCATCTTTCCTATCTCTGCTTGCCACTCAGACCTGCCATCTTTAAAAATATTTTTTTCATGTGAGAGAATGAGAAAGGGTCTGGGGGGGGCACATTAGTGGAGTTTGGATAGGGGGTGGGGCTTTGAGTCAATCAGTGACTTTCCAGCTCTGATGAGGTTGGGGCTGAGGGGGGCGTTAGGAAGAGTAGGCAGGGTTATGAGCCCAGTAGGGGTTGAGGAAACGCTCCTACCCTCCTCCCAAAAACATTACAAAAGCCTGTCACCCTGCCTCTTCTAGTAGGTTTTCCCTGCCTAAAAAGAGAACCCTGTGGGAACCACATCTTTTAATAAAACAAGAAGCGTCTGATTGTCATTACTATTATACTGTCCACACAGTAAGGCTGCGTTATAAAGTAACAAAGTATTCAATAGTTTTGCACGGTCAAAAGTGCCTTGCGATTTCTGCAGTGCTCATTGATGAGCAGGGGGATTAGAGGGTCAGAGTCAACCAGTTGCACAAATTATGCACAGGATTTGGTTGGTATAGAAAAAAACCATTAAAAGATGTATAAGTTATTGCAGGTGAGATTGGGTAATCATTTTGGATGTGTGTGCTGAGGACATTTAAACAGTAGATCTGGAAAGGGATAATGAATGCCAATTTTCCAGAAAACATAGCCCTTATATAACCTTGACTGAAACCACTAGCAGCACGTCTTCTTGTGTTATAACTGCTGCAGAGCTTTGTCGCCGACTCCACTGCTGCTTAATGACGCCATTCCAGATGTGCAGGTGAGAATACAATAATCAAGGTCACGTGACTTGTTATTTGTGTTTCAGAGGCTTGTGTTGTCTGCCACAAGTTCTAGAAATGACAGTCCTGAACATGTTGAAAGGCAAGGCTAGGTCAATTGCTTTAAGCAGATGGGAGTGAAGAAGAGGCACAAAAGTGCCGGGAAGCAGTGACTTTTAGGGTAGTAGTTATGTAACAAAGATCAAGCCTGTTCACGATGTTCATGAGTAAGGCAATCTTATTTGCAAATGAGCTCTGGATCCAGAACATAAGCTGAATTTAGAATTGCAAAATTCCCAGATACTTCTGCTTCTTGTAAATCCAGCTTGGCAAACAAATACAGAAACTATGTTGGAAAATTCATTGCTTACCCTTTCTCAAATTTTGTAGCACACATAATGTTTGCTATCGGTGTTTGTGTTTTTTCTAGGGTACACAGAGCTTAAATCCTCACAATGATTATTGTCAGCATTTTGTGGATACTGGGCACCGGCCTCAGAACTTCATCAGAGATGTTGGTAAGTCTGAAATGTATTCAACAAGCATTCGATCTTTGTTTTTCAATGAAATTGTAGGCTTCTCTTTCTAGTTGAGTGTTGCGTTCCCAATATTATTGTCTGGTCTAAGGTGTGTATATATTTTACTTTGTGCAATATATAGTTTACACCTCTCTAGTTAAAGCTGACACTACACAACAGAGAATAGCCTATTTTTGACTTGCAGATAACTTTGCACCAAACCTTCAAAAACAAAACCAGTTTGGTATCAATAGTAATTGACTGTCACTATTTTGATGAAAACAAGCTTGACACTGACTGTGTAAGACTTGGGTTATTAGTTGAGGGGTAATTAGCCACCTCAAGTAATAATCACTATCTTTGTCAAGCTGACCCTCTAAAGTCACTAAGTAAACTTGAGCTCAACCCCCTGGTAGCCATGGCACAGAGGCTTAGCTTAGAGGAAATGTGTAACGCGTATGTGCAGGACTAAAATAGTAATTCAATCGAAATGCAAAACCATAAAAACCCCAAAACATATTACGTAAATAGAGTATAGTTTGTTTTCCTGTACCTTTAACACGTTCCGTTCTTGTGTTGGCCAACGGCCGTCGCGAGCACTACCTCGCTAGTGCTGCGCACTTCCGACTGACGCAGCCCCGCCCACTCAGAACTCCCGCACCGCGGCGGAATTTGCACCGCGGTTAATGAGTTAACAGAAGGTCAGCCTTATGATCGTTGGCCAACTTCTTTGTCCTGGGTCCTAGAGGTACAGTGGTCTAGGCTCTTCTCCGGCTGTAGGTTCAGTCTTTTTCTGATCTTGCAAAAGTCCAGGAGTGTTCTAAAGTGGGTGGATGGAAGTGCACTAAAACATAACACATAACACAATAATGCTTGCCACAAGGTAATGGGTGTGAATGACTCATATGGAAGCCCTAAACATTGGAGTGAAGGTTCCTGGGGCTAACTCTACACACTTTGGGCATTTTCAAAATGCCTGAAGTCTTCGGCCACACAAATCTTGGGCTTTGAGGAATGAAAGTGTACATGGTGAGTATACTATGATAATCCCAATGTCGTCCTACATCTAACACCAAAATCCATTCAGTTTAATGCAGACCCTCTACTCCTAACAATATTCGAGACAGAAGTCTGGTAAATCAAAGCTGAGCTTTAGGCAGCCAGAGAGTGGACACTGATTTAGCTTTCTGTTTCCCTATTGTACTGTAGTTTCAAACTAGGCCAGCTGTGATTGGGGCCTGACTAGCTGGGGAGACAACAGAAGGGCCCTGCTCAAGTGTCTGCTAACATTTGCTTGTGACAGGTAAAGACACTTTGAAGTGCTTCCCAAATGTCATATGAAAAGCCCCAGCAGACCTGTCAAGCAGGTATAAGCCTGTCGCACGAAGTTTCTTTGACCGGTCGCGTTTGAAATTAAACCCTGCACAGCCACGCTACTAGAGACAGGCCTTTAGTTAGGTTTACATTATCACTGTAGTGGATGGCACAATGGGTGCTGCTGTCCACTTGTGACCTTTAACTTGCATGCCCTGGGTACACTTTGGTGCCCTATACCAGGAAAGTATAGGTAAGTAAAATATGACAATCAGGAGTATACTCATTTTACCATGTTGAAAGGAGGTGCACAAGAATCTTACCACTGGTTAGCAGAGTTAAAATGCTGTAACCAGCAAAAATAGGATTCAGTAAAAAGGGCCAAATTAAATCCGTGTGTCACTGTCGAAATTGCACATTTCCAACAGATGGGTTGCGATTAGAGTAAGGCATAATGTAAAGGAATGATCAAGGTACAAATGGAAAGAGTTAGACAAAGGTTAGCAAGTTTGGTGGATGGGAGAGGTACCGTGATAGCGTTTCTGCTATGATCAACACTACTCTGGGTTTGATGACCACCTTTGCAACACCCTAAAAAAGGAATTAAAAAACGCTGGATGGTTATTTTTGTGTGTTCTCAAAACAATTATTGTGAAAGCTGTCATCATTGTATGGTATGATTCTCGAGCCAGTTTGAGAACCTTCTCCATGTTTGTGGTCTCAAACGATTTGAAATGGTGGAAATTCTAAAGCAGTTGTTAAGGAAAGGGGTAGTGACTAACGATTTGACAAAATGACATGTTGTGCATCTGCTTCTGCCATTAGGACTGGGTTTATTGTATTGTATTGTATTGTATTAGGGTGAAGTTAGCGTCATACTCTTCATCTGGTATTCACTGTGCAAGCCAAAGATGTTGAACCCATCTATGAGGGAAGGGCCAACCTCCAATGCTTCAGGATATACTTAGAAACTGAGTTATTCATACTTGCCTTTGATAAAACTACAGATTCTGTGCTACTAGGCATGGAATATCAGATGGGTTTCGTACCCTACATTTCCTTTGGTCTCCTAATGTCCAATAACCATGGACCTACATTTCGAAATGCATAATGCTCTGAAATAACTGTCGGTCAACATGCAGCTTTCAACCACTTCTTTAATTGAAGATTTCCCAGTTTATTGAAATTGTGCAACTTACTGGGTTATAATTATGTACTGCGTGGTAATTGTATTTTTTAAGATACTGGGAATTTATTTATGCATGCTTTTTCTCTCCCAGGTTTAGCAGACCGGTTTGAAGAATATCCAAAACTGAGGGAACTCATAAAGCTGAAGGATGATTTAATCAGTCAATCGAACCCTCCTCCCATGTAAGTTGAAATAGACAGTGGTTTTATTCCATTCTGGCTGCATACTATTTAGCTACTCCTGGGCAGCTTAGGCAAGTGCATGCACTAAGTCCTCCTGCTTTTGTTCACTGGAAAGAAAGCCTTTCCACACTCCTATAGTGCAGTAACTACAAAGCTACTCATTTATGTACAGTTGCTAGCATGCGAGTGAGTGAAAGTGTGCATGTGTCTTGGTTAAGCGCGCCTGTGGCTCGGTTACCCCTCTGGTTCAAACAACACATTAAATGGTTAATTGTTTCCTTCCTCTGTTATGTAGAATAGGAGCTCAAATTATGTTTGTGTACATAAAGCAATAAGTGTTACTGTCTGTTTTTGCTACAGGTGGCATTTTTAGGTCTCGGCCTGTGTCGCACTGCGTAAGCAGTGGACAGAGACCGAGATTTTATGTTTTGGCTACAGTGGGGCTTGTACCCGCCCCTCTTCTCCATTGGCTGGCTTCCTAAACGGAGGCCAGCCATTGAAGGAGAGGTGCGTCACTCTTTCAAGCCCCGTCTTTTTGCGATTCGGGGGCGTTTTTTTTGCAGTTTTTAAGCTGTGACATCATCCGTCACTCAACTGCTAAAAACACACCCCCGAATCGCAAAATGACCGTGTTTCTCCGAGGCATTTCTGCCTCGCCTCGGAGAAACGTGGTCATGTGGAGCGCTCCTCTCTTGTTTAAGTGCTTGGCCCTCTGTCTGCTTCGGTGCCGCCCTGCCCACCGATGCACCAAGCACGGACGCGGTACTGGCTGAAGGCCGCAGGTGAGTCACGCAGCTTCCAGCGAGGCCTCCATAGAATCAACAGGAACAATATACCAGGGCGTGTGTTTGTCTATTTTAACAATAACATTGGTCGTCAGAAATCTAGGCTAAAAACCTATTCCTTTGTTAACCCCATCCCCTTCGTGGTTACTATCAGACTAAAATCAAATTAAAAGATTGCCGTAGTCTACTACTTTTTGGCTCGGCCCCCGCTGGCCACGCCCTCCTCCGTCCTTGCATTCGCCGTTCCATCCCTTCGCTTTCTGTTTTCGTGGCCAGCCCCACTCCATCTAGGCCGCACCCACTGTCGCAGTGGGTAGCAATAGAACCGGCGAGGCACCGCCCCGGCTGGCTGCTGCTGGCAGTGACGCGGCGGAAGCCTGCCCCTCCGCTTCAGCTGACGTCGGAGGAAGCTGGGCCCATCGGTGGTGGTGTTGTTGTGGTCATCGCCGCTGTCACAGCCAGAACAGCTGCGGTCTCTCGCTGTTTCACCCGCACCATGAAGTGGATGTTTGAGGACCCCTCTCTCGGTGAGACGCAAGGGCATGACGAGGCAGTGCACGAGAGGGGGCGAGTGAGGGGAAGGCTGCTGTACTGACAGGTGTCTGGGGTCAGGGACGTGTAGGAAGTAATGGAGAAATTATCTATCACCTGGGATGGTCGGGCGGTACGAGTGGCTGAGGCTTTTGTTTTGGGTGGGCCACATTACGAATGCTTAACTTCGGCCGATATTTGGGTCTGACAGTAGACCGTTGTGGTGACAGTCAACCCGGGAGTCTGACGGATTGTTGAGTGTGGGGTTAGAGGTGGGGCTTACCGGGGTAAGATGAGAAGGTGACAGGCGCATCTGTGGGGCCGTCGGGAACTTTTGCCGGATTCTCATTGAATTAGCAGTGGGGCAGGCACTTGTTAACCAGGCCCATTTGGGGAGCGGGCAAAACGCTTATTTGAAAAAGTGCCCAGGCAGAACGGCTCTATATGGATATTCTCTGATAGCCATGTGAAGAACTTGATGGACACCTTGAGTTATGAAGACCCACTGGATCTGTGCATTCTTCCCTGCCCCCTGGCTGTGCTTGCTTCCATGTCCCCTGGCTGTGCTTGCTCCCCTGGCTGTGCTTGCTTCCCTGCCCCCTCGCTGTGCTTGCTCCCTGCTTGCTCCCTCGCTGTGCTGGCTCCCTGCTTGCTCCCCTGCCCCCTGGCTGTGCTTGCTCCCCTGCCCCCTGGCTGTGCTTGCTCCCCTGGCTGTGCTTGCTCCCCTGCCCCCTGGCTGTGCTTGCTCCCCTGCCCCCTGGCTGTGCTTGCTCCCCTGCCCCCTGGCGCTGCTTGCTCCCCTGCCCCCTGGCGCTGCTTGCTCCCCTGCCCCCTGGCTGTGCTTGCTCCCCTGCCCCCTGGCTGTGCTTGCTCCCCTGCCCCCTGGCTGTGCTTGCTCCCCTGCCCCCTGGCTGTGCTTGCTCCTCTGCCCCCTGGCTGCGCTTGCTCCTCTGCCCCCTGGCTGCGCTTGCTCCTCTGCCCCCTGGCTGCGCTTGCTCCTCTGCCCCCTGGCTGCGCTTGCTCCTCTGCCCCCTGGCTGCGCTTGCTCCCCTGCACCCTGGCTGCGCTTGCTCCCCTGCACCCTGGCTGCGCTTGCTCCCCTGCCCCCTGGCTGCCCTTGCTCCCCTGCCCCCTGGCGGCTGTGCCTGCTCCCCTGCCCCCTGGCGGCTGTGCTTGCTCCCCTGCCCCCTGGCGGCTGTGCTTGCTCCCCTGCCCCCTGGCGGCTGTGCTTGCTCCCCTGCCCCCTGGCGGCTGTGCTTGCTCCCCTGCCCCCTGGCGGCTGTGCTTGCTTCCCTGCCCCCTGGCGGCTGTGCTTGCTTCCCTGCCCCCTGGCGGCTGTGCTTGCTTCCCTGCCCCCTGGCTGTGCTTGCTTCCCTGCCCCCTGGCTGTGCTTGCTTCCCTGCCCCCTGGCTGTGCTTGCTTCCCTGCCCCCTGGCTGTGCTTGCTTCCCTGCCCCCTGGCTGTGCTTGCTTCCCTGCCCCCTGGCTGTGCTTGCTTCCCTGCCCCCTGGCTGTGCTTGCCTCCCTGTGTGTGTATGTGGCTCTGGGAGGGGGGGGGGGTGGCTCCCGGGGGTGTGTGGCTCTGTGTGTGTGTGGGGGCTCTGTGTGTGTGTGGGGGCTCTGTGTGTGTGGGGGGGGGCTCTGTGTGTGTGTGGGGGGGGCTCTGTGTGTGTGGGGGGGGCTCTGTGTGTGTGTGGGGGGGGGGCTCTGTGTGTGTGTGGGGGGGGGGCTCTGTGTGTGTGGGGGTGCTCTGTGTGTGTGTGGGGGGGCTCTGTGTGTGTGTGGGGGAGGCTCTGTGTGTGTGGGGGGAGGCTCTGTGTGTGTGGGGGGAGGCTCTGTGTGTGTGTGGGGGAGGCTCTGTGTGTGTGGGGGAGGCTCTGTGTGTGTGGGGGAAGGCTCTGTGTGTGTGGGGGAAGGCTCTGTGTGTGTGGGGGAAGGCTCTGTGTGTGTGGGGGGAGGCTCTGTGTGTGGGGGGGAGGCTCTGTGTGTGTGGTGGGAGGCTCTGTGTGTGTGGTGGGAGGCTCTGTGTGTGTGGGGGGCTCTGTGTGTGTGTGGGGGGCTCTATGTGTGTGTGTGGGGCTCTATGTGTGTGGGGGGGCTCTGTGTGTGTGTGTGAGGGGGCTCTGTGTGTGTGTGGGGGGCTCTGTGTGTGTGTGGGGGCGCTCTGTGTGTGTGTGGGGGCTCTGTGTGTGTGTGGGGGGGTCTCTGTGTGTGTGTGGGGGGGTCTCTGTGTGTGTGTGGGAGGGTCTCTGTGTGTGTGGGGGGGGTCTCTGTGTGTGTGGGGGAGGCTCTGTGTGTGGGGGGAGGCTCTGTGTGTGTTGGGGGAGGCTCTGTGTGTGTGGTGGGAGGCTCTGTGTGTGTGGGGGAGGCTATGTGTGTGTGTGGGGCTCTGTGTGTGTGGGGCTCTGTGTGTGTGTGGGGCTCTGTGTGTGTGGGGCTGTGTGTGTGTGTGTGGGGCTCTGTGTGTGTGGGGCTCTGTGTGTGTGGGGCTCTGTGTGTGTGGGGCTCTGTGTGTGTGGGGCTCTGTGTGTGTGGGGCTCTGTGTGTGTGGGGCTCTGTGTGTGTGGGGCTCTGTGTGTGTGGGGCTCTGTGTGTGTGTGGGGGGCTCTGTGTGTGTGTGTGGGGCTCTGTGTGTGTGTGTGGGGCTCTGTGTGTGTGGGGCTCTGTGTGTGTGGGGCTCTGTGTGTGTGGGGCTCTGTGTGTGTGGGGCTCTGTGTGTGTGGGGCTCTGTGTGTGTGGGGCTCTGTGTGTGTGGGGCTCTGTGTGTGTGGGGCTCTGTGTGTGTGGGGCTCTGTGTGTGTGGGGCTCTGTGTGTGTGGGGCTCTGTGTGTGTGGGGCTCTGTGTGTGTGTGTGGGGCTCTGTGTGTGTGTGTGGGGCTCTGTGTGTGTGTGTGGGGCTCTGTGTGTGTGTGTGGGGCTCTGTGTGTGTGTGTGGGGCTCTGTGTGTGTGTGTGTGGGGCTCTGTGTGTGTGTGTGTGGGGCTCTGTGTGTGTGTGTGGGGCTCTGTGTGTGTGTGTGTGTGGGGCTCTGTGTGTGTGTGTGTGTGGGGCTCTGTGTGTGTGGGGCTCTGTGTGTGTGGGGGGGCTCTGTGTGTGTGTGGGGGGGCTCTGTATGTGTGGGGGGGGCTCTGTATGTGTGGGGGGGCTCTGTGTGTGTGGGGGGGGGGCTCTGTGTGTGTGTGTGCGGGGCTCTGTGTGTGTGTGTGTGCGGGGCTCTGTGTGTGTGTGTGTGGGGCTCTATGTGTGTGTGTGTGTGGGGCTCTGTGTGTGGGGGGCTCTGTGTGTGTGTGTGGGGGGCTCTGTGTGTGTGTGTGTGTGGGGCTCTGTGTGTGTGTGTGTGTGTGTGTGTGTGTGGGGCTCTGTGTGTGTGTGTGTGTGGCTCTCTGTGTGTGTGTGTGGGGCTCTGTGTGTGTGTGTGTGTGTGGGGGGCTCTCTCTGTGTGTGTGTGTGGGCTCTCTCTGTGTGTGTGTGTGGGGCTCTCTCTGTGTGTGTGTGTGTGGGGCTCTCTCTGTGTGTGTGTGTGTGGGGCTCTCTCTGTGTGTGTGTGCGGGGCTCTGTGTGTGTGTGTGTGTGTGTGCGGGGCTCTGTGTGTGTGTGCGGGGCTCTGTGTGTGTGTGCGGGGCTCTGTGTGTGTTTGTGGGGGGGCTCTGTGTGTGTGTGGAGGGGCTCTGTGTGTGTGTGTGGGGGGCTCTGTGTGTGGGGGGGCTCTGTGTGTGTGGGGGGGTCTCTGTGTGTGTGTGTGTGGGGGGGTCTGTTTGTGTGTGGGGGGCTCTGTATGTGTGGGGGGGGCTCTGTATGTGTGGGGGGGCTCTGTGTGTGTGTGGGGGATCTGTGTGTGTGGGGGGGGGCTCTGTGTGTGGGGGGGGCTCTGTGTGTGGGGGGGGCTCTGTGTGTGTGTGTGTGTGTGGCTCTGTGTGTGGGTGGCTCTGTGTGTGTGTGTGGCTCTGTGTGTGTGTGGAGCTCTGTGTGTGTGTGGAGCTCTGTGTGTGTGTGTGGAGCTCTGTGTGTGTGTGGGGGGGCTCTGTGTGTGTGTGGGGGGGCTCTGTGTGTGTGTGGCTCTGTGGGTGTAAATGCAATAAGTCATGCATTTGCAAGCGATTAAGCTATTGGCATTGTAAATGACAATGCCATTTATTTATGATTTAAAAAAAAAAAAAAGAAAGTAATGAGCAATGTCAAAAGCTCTTTCTTTAATAATGCCGAGACCATTGCATTGTAAATGCTTGTTAACATTTTAGTCAGGGGTCAGAATGCAAGGCGGACCTGTTGGTTTTGTGAATGCTTGTTAGTTGACTGTTGTAATATTTTCTGTTGCAAACCAGACGATCTATAAACATCCTAGGGGATTCTGTTTTGCACTTTTTGACTGCTTCAGAGCTAGCTCTTTAATTTCTTCATGTTTTCTACAACTAGTTCTTAACATTCTCAACATTGACTGTAGAATGTATTTTTACAGGGTTTCTTGTCTTCAAATATCCAACTCCTGCTGGTTTAAAATGGACATCACATGGATACAAGGATTATAGTTTTCTTTTCATGTAATGAATGCAGACACGACACATGGGATTTTGCTTGTTTCTAGGCATAATGTTTTGGTTGTCCTTTTGTCATTTGAATCCAAACAAACCTCTGTACTATGGTTGCCGTTTATAAAGGCAATTTGAGCTTAATGCAGTCTTTGTCGCCTGGGTAAGAAATATCCCTGGCAGTCTGGAATGCAAATTGTTTTCTTTTGGATCTGCCAGTGTATCTCTAATGCTATTCCACCATGTTCGCCTCTGTTGTAGAACACTTATTCTGGAAGTCAGCTTGTCATCTCGCTGAGGCATTTAGTCATTGGTGTCATCTGCAGCTCAGCATCTAAGCCACTTCACTTGCTTTAGCAGATACAGATTTCTCAACCTCTCTATGGAGAACACTCCATTTAGCAGTCTGTGATTGATGCTGCCATTTAGCTGCCCATATTTTAATCTCTTCATGCATTGGAAATTGAGGTTGATGTATGCAAGGTGAAAGTGGAGTACCTTTGTAGAGTATTCTAATTCAGTATGAATGAATGAATGTCTTTATTACATAAAATATTAAAATATTTCTTACAATAATAAGTTACAGTAAAAACAAAATAAACACCACAAACGTTATAAAGCTTAAATAAAATCCACATCTCGTTTGCATTTCCTTAAGGCACCAATAAGTAAAATATAAAAAAATTGGTAACTTTCCCAATACATTTACAGTCTTTTTTTGTAAAAACAATATGCAGCAGCCTCCTTAATAGATCTGCAATTGTTGAAAGAAATGCATTTTTCAAATATTTGTTCCTCAAGTCTAATAGGCTGGACACAAACAAATTAAATGCTCAATTGACTCCTCCTTATACATACAAAGACGACATGCCTTTGAAGGTAAACAATTAGCATCCCATAACCCTTCAAATTGGGATATCAGAATCATCATAAGACGAAATCTTACATATTTTAATTTACATCTTTAAACGTCTTTGATTCAAATTATGATATAAATATTCTTGTTCTACACTAAGATATGATTCTGTTACATGTTGAAAATGTCTGTATTTCTTTATTGCTAACAAATCAGCAGCCCGAGTATTCATCCTTAAATTAATATCCTCTAAAACAATTTAATCAGGTCTAATAATTACTGAAGATTATTTTCCATAATTACTCTATTAATACCTGCTGAATTTAATTTGGGATACAAGTTGCACTAGTCTGCAGGGCTTTAAGTGGGATGAAAAAAATGGGGGGACTCTCAAAGGGGCGTGGCTTATGTTTAAGGCTGTGGCTTAAAAACACTTAAGCTAAAAATCTGTTCTAACTTAGTGTGCTGCCCGACTTGTGTTTGTTGTTTCTGTCATTACATCCAGATAGGATACAACAAGTAACATCATACCAAGTCAGGACTATTGGCTTTGTCAATGACTGTTAGTCGCATAAGATAAATGAGCAGCAATTACGGCTTGTATATATTATTGAAAAAGCTTCCACTTAAAGCCCTGGTGACACCACAACAATGTTGCAGCTCCTGAGTTTCCTGAGGGAAATCCAGAGAGTAATGACTGTTTAAAGAATTTCCTTTCCCCCTACAACGCTTACCTGGCATGACGTCATGCCATAACTTCTCCACTAGTGAGAAGTGTGAGCAGTGTGAGCAGCGCACATCAGTGTGCCTGCTGTCACTGCTGTCCGGAAAAAACACGGACCGCCTGTGCCAGGGCACAAAACGGAGCCTGATCGAGACCCGTTTCGAACCGCCCTTTAAAAACCTGCCGGTGCTTAGCACCAGTGAGTCCCGGCCCACTTAAAGACCTGCTTGTTTGTCTTGATCGTGTTAATCAGCGATCTTGAGGAATCCTTGTTTGCGATTGCACAGTCACAATAATAATTTAACCTTGCTGAAAGCTATCTTGCAGTTAATGATATCGTAGATAATCTCAATCTCAGTTGACAATGTGGGAATGGCAGACGAATATTTAGTAAAAACGTTAATTTGTTTATGTAACTTTTATCAAAGTCCTTAATACATTTTCCAGGGAGCACTATTGCTCAATATAATGTAGCGGGGGCTAAGTTAGATTCGAATGCCTTAGGAGATTGATAAATTGCATGGCCTCCATGAACTTTCATAAATCTTCTAACTGGTTGTGCGGCTGGGCAAGCCTTAGTTTTCAAATTCAAGAGATGAATTGACCATCTAATCTTAGTATCTATCGGTCGGCCGTGATAATTATTACTTGTGACTTCCTCCAGAACGTGCTCATTCATTTTTAGATTAACATGATTCTGATATTTACCAAAGGCCATAACTTTTGTTTTACAGGGATTCATTTTAAGGTAATTTTCCACGTTGAATTTGTTTAGCTTATATGACTGTAACTGAAGGCCTAACAGGGCCATTGAGAAAAGAATAAGATCATCCACATATGCCATATAGGTCAAGTCAAGTCAGGAGCATTTATAGCGCGCACATATCACATCCGAAGGAGTCTCATGGCGCTTGCAGACGACACTGACCAGAAGAATAGCTAAAATCAGGAAAACAGCCAGGTTTTGAGTTTCTTGCGAAACCTAAGATGTTCAGTGGTAGTTCGCAAATCCAGCGGCATCTTATTCCAAAGAGAGGGTGCCAGGAAGGAAAAAGCTCGACCCCCATTTCTGGCCATTTGGATTGGCCGTGGGGTAAGCAGTGATTTGTTGCTTGATCTGAGTTGTCTGCTTGGCTCATACCAGGTGAGTTTGCGGGACCAATATTTTGGGCCTTTCCCATACATTTGTTGATGTGTCAAACACAAGATTTTAAACGTAATTCGCTTCTTTACCGGGAGCCAATGTAACTCCTTGAGGCAGGGGGCAGAGGAGGACATTCGTGGTAGGTTCAGCACTAAACGTGCTGCAGTATTTTGCAAAACCTGCAACTTTTTCAAGAGATTTTCATTCGTTGCCAATAATAGGCATTTCCATAATCCAATCTATTTATAATTAGGCCTTGAACCAGGGGTTTTCGTGCCTCGTCAGGTATGCATTTGAAAACTTTTCGAAGATTACGCATAATTCCGAAACATGTTCCCACAATATGGTCAGTTTGGCATTTCATAGAAAATTTATTATCCATATGGATGCCCAGATTACGCACCGATTCCTTAGGAGCTGGTCAGTCGCCTAGCTGCGCTGGCCACCAATCCTGTGTCCAGTATTCGGTAGCCTTGCCAAACAGCATGACTTCTGATGTGTTGCCGTTTAGCTGCAAATGATTCTTGCCCATCCAGTTCTTTACCTCAATCATACACTTTTCTAAAGCGGGATTTGGTTTCCATAATGTCAGGGCCAAGAGTGACCAGGATTTGGGTATCATCAGCGTAGGATAATACATCAAAACCAAATGACCTGATCACTTTGGCTAGAGGTGTCATATACACATTAAAAAGTGTCGGGCCCAGTATAGAGCCCTGCGGGACACCCCTTTTGACTGGTCGACTGTTGGCTACATTCTTACCCACTTGCACTGTAGTAGTGCGATTGGATAAATAGTTCTTAAACCAGTCTAGGACCCCCCCTCTGACACCAATCTCCCATAGCCGTTGGATCAGAATGCGATGGGAGATGGTGTCAAAAGCCGCAGACAAATCCAGGAAGATTAAGATAGTTGCTTGATGTTTGTCCAGCGCCATCCTGATATTGTCTGTGACCTCTATCAATGCAGTCTCCGTGCTGTGAGCAGCACGAAAACCAGACTGGGAGAGATCCAGCAACTCCTTACTCTCCAGGTAGTTTACCAGTTGCCCATGTTTTACAATTGAGATAGGTTATTGTTTTACCACCAAGATTTGCAGACAATGCCTCCGGATGGTTTAAATATTTTGACAGATCCACAATGTATAAAAAAAAAAAAGTGGCGCTAAAATGCAGCCTCGTTTGGGTCCATTTAATGTTGGTATTTTTGCTGATAGGGCATTTTTTGTCAGCTTAAACTGAAGCCAGATATAGTCATGGCGTGATATAAAAAAATGTAGAATAGCATGTTTGATTCCACATTTGGACATTTTTTTCACAAAGTGTTTTTCTAATTGACCTTGTTGAAAGCTGATATATAGTCAACATAGCATACGTATAAACTAATTCCTTTTTGAGGATTTATTTACTAAAAGTTTTTAATCAAAGATGTTATCAACCGTCGAGCTTCCAGTTTGCTCCATAGGAATGTGAATAATATCAGAGTCCCTCCATAAGAAGTTAACACACATGAATTTCGCAAAAAGCTTTCCATTCGGCATCTAAGATGAGAATGTGATAATTATTTAGGTTCTGCTCTGAGCCTTTTTTGTGCACACGAAGAGAGTAGGATACCAACACCTTTATAAATAAATCATCCCATAACCGAGGTTTTGCTTTTATCACATCAGTTGGTATACCAGTAGGGCCGCCTCTCTAGAGAAATGTGAATTGGTTATTACCATCACCATCTCAGTTCTAGTAATCCAAAGATCACTTTTGTAATAACATGGAATTTCAAATGTGGAGCTACTGCAAGCATAGAGATTGTCCACATGCTATACTTCATATGGTATGTAGAAATCGTTAGCCGGTTTAAGAGAACCCGTACCCCAACCAACCAAAGACCTGAATAGTCTTGTATTATGAGTTTTAATAGTGGTGCAATCTCATCCATGCTGACTCCTGATTCCTTAGACGGATTTCCTGAATTTCATTTCATGATTGTTTTTTTCCTTTTATTAACTCAATATCTCTCCAGACATATCTCAGTTTCTTTAACCTCTTTAGTGCGGGCGGAATTCCGCCCGTACGCTGGGATTTACTCATTCCCATGTTTCATGACGAGCTGGGCTCGTCATGAGCGTGCGAGGAGGCTACCTCATGACGAGCCCAGCTCGTCATGAGCGTCGAAGGGGTTAAAAAAAACTCATTTGTTTCTGATGGTTTCTTTTTGCTAAGATTATAAAGTGATCTTTAGTTTTAGGACAAATAAACAATCTATTCGTTGTGTCTATTGGAAATAAAATAAAATATATCTTATAACAAGTTCATCCAATGACTACACAGTTTAATAGATTTCTGTGAAAATAGAGATGTATTTAACATTGATTAAAACTGGCATTCCAATTAATTGATTTTAAATTAGTTAAAGTGCTGGTAATTTAGTACGCTCCCTCGATACACAATGACCACAACCCTGAACAGTATGTTGTGTATATGTTTCGAGGAAGCCTAACGACGCCACTATAATAGCTTTCTTATATTGATTGCTTGTCTTTTGACCCTGTATAATCTTTCAGATTGGTCACTCATGGAACATGGTGGCAACTTTTCCAGATGCATGAACTGAAAAACATTAAGGGGCAGATTTCCTAATATTTGGGGCAATGCAGCAAGTCAACTTGCACTGCTTCAAACGGAGAGAGAAGGAATGTGCCATGTTTACTTATGCGTGTTTCTGCTCTCTCTGCACAGGCACACAGTGCAGCCTAGCGCCAAAGCAGACACCCTTATTCTATGGTGCAAGGGTTCCTGCGTTACTTGGCAGGTAGGGTCACCTTCCTGCACAAAAACAGTCCTCTCAGGCATTTTCAAGAAATACATGTATTTCTCCTTGTTACACCTCACCAGGGAAGGTATAGCATTTTGTCGCATTCCCATGTTTACTAGTGTTATTAAATCTGGTACTGTGGCAAACACCATGGGTGGATGCGTCGGAACACCCACGCTCCACCCATGGAATGCCTTTCAGCATAGAGTAACACAAAGCAGCGGCATGCGCTGCCTTGCGTTACTCCAGATTTACTATGCCACACATAGCCACTCAAGGTGACTCTGCGTGGCATTGTAAATCTAATTTAAGGGCTTGCGTCACTTTGCGTGACGCAATGGCGAGGTAAACCATTAGTATATCTGGGCCTAAATTGTTTGTTCCCTGTTCCTAAAATGCAACAGCTAATCTCCATTAACTCTGCTGAGATGTGTCTGCATGTTATTGTTATTTAACTTATTTAACATAAACATAATTGTAATGAGAAAAAGAAAACAAAAGGTCCATGCCAAAAAGGTAGCTCATAAACCGTGAAGAAACCAGCTCATATTTTTAAAAGTAAGTGGCTATCGGCACATCTGGAGCGGAAGTGTCTGCCCCATCTAAAATTTAGAAAACAAAATTATACACAGACTTTTGGCTGTTCCCTAATACTCGTCTACTACACAATGTCACACCGAGGTGGGCCTCAGTTTTTTGGAGGATTGCATAAAACTACAACCACTGTGGAACAGATTTCTCCTAACTAGGCTTTGTCTTAACTAACTTCACTTTATGCTGGCTTTTTCCATCCCGGGGTCATGGTTTGCATTACTCCTTACATGTCCCCGCGATGGCAGCCCCATTCTACGCACAATGCATTTTATAATATCCTTTACACCTCACAAATTAAATGTTTTCTTATTCAAGTTTTACTTGGATCTAAAATGAGATCTCAAAGAGATGGCCTTTGCCTTTTTAGAGCAACTAGGGAGCAGCCCCGAGGTGCGTTATGCCATGATACATTTAAAAAATCCTCCCTATCAATCGGAAAGTGATATTGATATTGACTTGGATAGGCCACATTGTTTTTATTGTAATTATTAGTGTATATGTTATTTTTTTAAATCTTTTAATGATGGTTCAAGAAAATTTACTTTGTTTTTGATATGCACTTTTATGTCTCAATGTAGCCAAATAAAGTATGATGACTGACTGACAATGCACTCTAGACAAGCACTCCCAATTAAGCATTTGATTTGTATTTTTTTTTAAGGTATTTGCAGGCAGACATGGAAACTTTTGACCTAAGGGAACTGGGATCTGAGTTTGATGTCATTCTTTTGGAACCACCGTTAGAAGAATATTACAGAGAAACTGGAATCACTGCCAACAAGAAGTGCTGGAACTGGCATGATGTAAGTGCAGCTTGAGTGTGTGTGTGATGGAGGAGTATGTGCTTGTTATTTATGGAGCAAGCTATTTTCTCCAGGTATTGTGAAAAACTTTTCAGTTGTATGGATTTTGAAGTTTTTTTGTATCTGTTGGTCCTGTACATCAAATGTTTGTGGAAAGTAAAATGGAATTTTAATTTTTGGTACATAGTATAGGTGATTTGTTTTTTCAATGAGTTGGTAAGATTTCTTTCTTAAGAACAAAAACAAGGAAAATTGAGGATTCTGCAAACAAATTTAAGGACTGGTCACACTTTTGTTGCACATTCTCTTAGCAGGTCTGCACACTGTGCTGCCAATACCTAATATATTGTGTTTTTGTAATAGAGGCCCTTTGTGTAACTAATAGCATAATGACCTAATTGGCTATTAGATGTTTCAAAATTCAACAGTCATCCCTTTTTTTTTTTAAATACTTAGTGATATTTATGTTCATATTTTAAGTAAAACAGGCATATGTCAAAGCAGTGGCTAATAAACATAATCGCCCAAGACTTTTTAACCATTTGTTTGATCTTTTGGGGATCCACACATTACCCAAAGTGCTAGATGTCCTTGGAGAAATCTGAGATAGCCTATTCAGGGATATCAGTGATACATTTACAAGTAATGTTTCCTTCTTTTCTTCCTTTGAATGCTATATATGTCACAAATTACCCTGCCATTGCCCATTTCCCATAAATCTATGTTGCAGTGAAGTCAAAGACTTCACCAGCATCTATCACTTGAACTTGTGGTGTGATGACTTTTGTCTGGAGGTGTAAGCAATGGTGAAAGTAGTCCAAGACAAACAGACTTGGTTCTAGCTACAGGTAGAACAAAGAAGAGAAGGATTACTGTCTTTCAATGCCTATTAATTACAAATTGAGTCATATACTCAAATGAGGATTAAGAACGCTCCTTTATTGTATTACGTTGTGTTTTGTTCTTCTGTACTTTTACGAGGGATACTTGCAAATCGTGACACTTTAAACGCTTAATGGTTACAGTCAAGAAATGGAGGGTTCCAACAGCTATGCTAAAGAGAAAGCAGAGTTCAGAGGATAGGGTCAGTGGGTGTTGGATGGAGATCACCAAAGTGGAGCGAAAGATTGTAGCATTGTAGTTTATGCCACATTATACTGCTTTCATTGGAAATATAAGTGCAGTGTTAAGAGTCTTAATGAATCTAAACTTTTTATTCTAATAGGAAATTACAACATTACAAATGAAAGCAATATATTTGCCAGAAACATGCCTTGCATGCTAATCTTTGTCCTTAACCCAGAACCCAAATTGGATGGTTGTGAAACATAAGCTATTGCCCATCTATCTACTAACCAAAACGCTGCAGTGCTCTGTTCTGTTATACAGGGTCAGCTCCAATAAACCCCAACTCCTCCAAGGTCTGCTGGAAGAAGTTACATCCCTGTTCTTGTATAGTTAACCCCAGAGCGGATTCCACTAGCATGCAGTATAAAATAAGAATATTGCCAGCCCCTGAAGTCTATGCAAACTTCAAAAAAATTATTATGTCTTGTTCTTGACATGTGGAAAATAAAGAACCTGCTCTGATCTCGCTACTCGTATTACCCAGCACGATGTCAACAATACTTGTGTATCAATTTGCCTTTGAATTCCTCAACTTTTTCATTATCTGCTGTAAAGAGCTGTATTTCATAGACATGACACTTTGTGCCTAGAGCATTCGTAGCAATCAAGAAAAGTGGGGGGGGGGCTATAAATGACCCTTAATTCATGTTATAAAGCCCTTCCAGAAGTTCTGAACTGTGTCCAATATATAGAAGACCTAAGGCTGTTGTATGCCCTCACAAATAATTCTACTAGCCACATCACAGGTGGGAAACTCTATTATTGGGAATTAAACATATTCAAATGATTTGAGACTCAATTAAGTGTAATTAAGATAATTACTGAAAAACATTGAACTTTTACCCAGTTGTACTGGGAGCCCGGGAGCACAGCCATTACTTGAAAATAGAAACCGAGATTGGATCCCAATCATAAATCATTAGTTGTATAAAATGGCATTGCTAATCCCTCTGAAAAATGGATGATACATTTAGTAAAGTGTTAGCAGATATGACAAAGGATAGAATCCTGGAACAGAATACATGCAAGGGATGACCATTACTTCTGCTTCAGGGATTACTGAGGTATTCAATCTGATCATGATCTGTATTCTACAGAAGATGTGTATACTTTTTTTTGTTTAAAAATAAATATATTTTTATTGATCAGCAGTTTACCCCAAACGCAGGGCTACACAATATATTGCATCCGTAGTGTACAATTACATAGGGATCTCTGCCAGTGAACAGTGTAACAGAAACAATAACAACGAAAGTGACCGGTAACAGTACAGTCGCTGCGCAATTCCATTGTCATCAATGATACTTTACAAGAAGTTTGGTCTTTTTTCTCCTTTCATTTAGTCTTCACCCCCAAGTCTACCTTTAGCGCTTCCAGTGCAGCAGCAATTTGTCACCCAACCTTTAAACCCTCAGTCCCCACTACGCTCAATAACTGAATAACTCTATAGTTCCCCTTCCTAGATGTCATTATTCACCTTGATCCTGTAGCAGTTGCAGCTGCACCCATGTTTCCCAGGTTGTTCTCTTGTGTGTTCGAGGATTCTGTGTCTTGGAACTGCATACTTTGTTCATCACCCCCATCCCAAGTCGTGTGCATGTTCTCCAGTAACGTGGCTGAGATTTCTAGATCCTCCTGTAATTTATCATCCCGCTGGTTGAGCTTCATGTGTACCTCCTCGGCAATTGCCCACTCGTCTACATCCTTGCACCACAGTGTGATGGAGGGGGCTCTTGTACACAGCCATCCCCTGGCCGCCCTCCTTTTAGCCTGTAGCAGTGCCACTGTAGGGATCCCCAATCCATTTACCTCCTCTGGGTTGTTTAATAATACTAAGCTGACCCACCTGGGCCGACTCCTCAATTGTTACTGCAGTCACCTTCCTCAACCTCACAATCACCTGTAGCCAATAATCATGCACCCACTGGCTTTCACGCACCAAATGCAACAAAAAGGCTTTATCTCCCCCATATCTGGGACAGTCCACCCCCCCCCCACACACACACATACATTCTGATACATTTGATCAGTGTTAAGAACTGCGGTTGAAATGGGCCAATTTAAACTAGCATTGCACAAGACTTTCTTCACCAGTTCACAGTTTGTGTTCAATTCTAGATCAATCAGGGGTGCTGCCAGTTCCCTACACGCTCGCTGAGCCACTGGTTCACTCCAGACTCTTATCTGCCTTGAGGGCCTTATAAATAAATGTTTGTCACCATGTGCCTAGTCGACCCAGCTTTCAACAATAATTGCAGGGTGTCAGTCAGTCAGGGAGTATTCAGGAAATCATTCCAGATTCAAGTCACCCAGCTTCTTGTACCCTTCCTCCATCTCACCACGAACATAAATTCCCAAATAAAGTTGAATGGCACCAGTATCCATAGGACTAGTTCCCTAGTGAAAGGCAGTCGTTTGAATACCCCACCTGTCGGATCAAGTGGGGGGCGTCAGGCAGTGTGCGTGGGCTACGTATAAGCGGGGCCAACAAGGAGTGTGCGCAATAGGCTCTATTCAGCAGTCTTGTCTCCCCGGATGCCCACCAGGATGCGTGATGCAGCTTGGAGTCCTAGTAGTAGAGTTCCAAGGCCGGGAGGGCCATGGCACCCTCCAGCTGGTCTCTCTGGAGCTGTGGAAGTGCCACCCTGCTTCTTATTCCAGCCCTCAAAACGGAAATCATCAAGCTGTCCAGCGTCATGAACAGATTGCACGGTAGCGTGTAAAGAACATTTTGGATCATATACAAACATCTGATGATAAACACCATCTTTGCCACTGCAACTCTCCCAGCCATAGAAAGCAGCAATGTGTTCCAAAAGCGGACAGATTTCGTCAATCCGTTCACCAGTGGCTCAATGCGGTCTGTGCTGACTGTCCATTGTATATCCCAACATGATACTAGATGCCAAAAGGAAGTGGTCTCCCATCTGAGCCCCAACTGAGCTACGTCTGCTTCAGGAACGCCCTCCAGGGAAAACAACAACGACTTTTGCCTATTTCGCAGACCCGCTAGCTCTCCAAATTCCTCCAGTTGTCTCAGAAACAGCGGTATCGATTCTACAGGGTGCCCCTCTGCACACACTACTCATCAAACACCATTCCCCCTTTGCACCCGACTGCTGGTCGCTGTGTATAGAATCCTCACACATTAACAGAAATGGTGACCAAACCCCATCTTTCTGAGTAGGAGCAGCAAATTATGCCATTCCACTGTGTCAAATGCTTTAGTGATATCCACTGAGACCAGCGCCTCTTTCCTATCACTCTGTTGTACTGAGTGTATCACATGTTCGAGTCTTTGCAAATTAAGAGCTGTGCTTCGCCCAGACATAAAACGACACTGGTCTTCATGCACCAGTGTTCCCTCTACACCAGTCAGTCGATCCGCTAGGACCTTACACAGTACTTTCGTATCCACATTGAGCATGGTGAGAGGCCTGTAGGGTGACTGGTTTGTAGTATCTCCCCGAGGTTTTGGGACCATGCACACCTTCCAAAGGGTGGGGGTAGCATTCCGCCTCCCACGCCTCCTGGAATACCTCAAGCAACAGACCTGCCAACTGTGCCGTGTACACCTGGTAAAATTTTACTGGGACAGAGTCACCGCCGGGGTTTACTCCCTATTCATTTTACTCATCGCTTCCCTGACTTCTTCCAGAGAGATATCAGCTACCATTTCATCTAGTAACATGGGAGGTAACACAGGCAAGTCCACCCTTCCCAGATAGTTGACCAACTGAGCGCCGTCAGCTGCCCTTCCCTTCTATAGAGTTCACGTAAGTGGTCCCCTAGAATGTTATTAATAGTCCGTTGGGATGTGGCCATGGTCCCATCATGTTGTCGAAGAGCTACTATTTGAGTTCTATCAGTCTCCTGCTTAAGCAGTCAGGCCAGTTACCTATTAGGTTTGTCCGCCTCTTGATGCAACCTTTGTCTATATTCCCGACGCGTGAACTTGCCCAGCTTGCCCCACATGTCTTCCAAAGCGCCTCTTAATATCAACAATTGCCACCCTCTTGTCCGGTTCCCCGTTTTGGGCCTCAGTCAACTTATTCTCCAGGTCCAAGTTCACTCTTCAGTTTCCGGCACAAACCGCACACCTTACCAAGACATCCCTTGCCAATGACTGCTTTTAGCGCTTCCCATTCAGTGCCCCTACTACTCGTCTCACCCCATTTACCCCCCAAGTATTCTGTTATCTTTTCACCTAACATCTGCTTTCCAGTTGGGCATTAGTCTGCAGTCACCAATATCTCCGTCTGTCTGGAGTCCACGCACCACTCCACTCCAGCAACAGAGGGGAGTGATCAGAGAGGAACATTTTGTCAGGCTCATCTTTGTAGGGACTTCTCTTTCAGTTTCCTGATTTTGCACCCTCATCCGGCTAGACCGGCAACCGCGAGGACCTTTGACAAATAGAGCTTATCCGACCTATCTTCTCGGCATGAGTGCCCCCAGCCCAGCTACCGACAAAGCGGCTGTGCCCCCTTGTTCCCAGGACACTTGTGACTTGAGCCCCCGCATTGGGAGCTTCCGGACTAGTTCCCAAGTCCCCCTCTGCAGCCTTTTTTAGGTGGCCCCCATTCTTTCCCCAGCATAACGTGCAAAGCTACCAACCCGACCAGCACCTCTGCACCCAGACACACCAGGGCAGGTAACGAGTAACTGCTGGAGGTACTTTGGACCATGGCTCCTTACAATCCTAAGTCCCAAAGGAGTCCCCCAGAAACGGACCTTAAATAATTGTATGTGATGTATTCATTAATTCCGATAGGAAAGTTAGCTGTGATTCTGTTTGTGATGCTGGGCAGCGCTGAGATACCTTTCCCGGGGTGATTTGTGCACATTCTAAATTAAAGTAACATAACAGTGCTGCGCAAAAGCGCATTTAAGTAAACTGATTACTTGTGAAAATTAATATTTATAGAAGTACTTACTTGATAACAAAGTTCTTGGATTCGAAATGTATTTAAAAATGCAACTTATTTTTCTAAATGGTCTCCGATTTATTCTTGAGTGTCTCATTGTAGGAAAGTGCCTCTTTTTGCATGGTTAGCCCCCACTCTTTGCCTGACATCTGATGCAACCTGATTTGATGTGCCCTGGGTCCCTGCCAAACAGGTTCCTAGGGCCTGTGTCTTTCACAAGACTGTACCTTTGTACCCACAATTGGCACATCTCTGACTACAGAGAAGCCCCTTGTAAAAGGTACCATGGGTACCAAGGGCACTGTGACAAGGGAAGGCCTCTAAGGCTGCAGCTCCTGTTTTGCCACCCTTGTACCTTAACACCCACACACTGCCATTGCAGGCTGCGTGTTTTGGTGCAAAGAAAAGTAAAGAGTCGACATGGCACACATCCATGTGTGCCATGCTTGCAACCCACTGCCTGATGCCTAGGTAAGTCACCCCTGTAGCAGGGTGCACTAGCCCTAAGGTGAGGGTACAGTGGCATGAGCCCTATACCCTACAGTGTCTAAGCCCATTCTTTGACATTGTAAGTGTAGTAAAACCATAAAGAATATATAGTCTGAGAGTTGCTCATTACCAACTCAACAGCTCCATAATGGCTTTACTAAAAACTGGGAAGTTTTTTTTTTTTTTTTTTTTGTAAGACATTTATTGTGCAGACAAAAGGGTAAGAGGTACACTGCGTCACGCCAACAACCCGGAGGCAGGCCGCTATGAAGTCCACATTTTATAACCAACAGTGCAGTAGTCCGGGGGGCACCAACACAACAGGTCTAGTGACTCCCGAAGGAAGCATACAAGAAAGTGAATGACACGTACTCGAACAGTGTAACATTAGCATGATCAATGGTCTTACTTTTCACTTTTTTACCAGTGCTGTAGCCGAACAAGTGTATTTGAAGGTTCTGAGGCCGTTGCAAAGCTGGCACTAAAACACAGCCTGCGGCAGCGGCAAATCTAAAGGATGCGTCTAACAGCACTGTGTACACCCAACTCGTCCAAACAGACAAAAGAGAAGCTTAAACAACAAACAACGGTGCAGTTGAGAAATACCAATCATTCGATATCTACACACAAGTGGGGCAGTGCGCTCGTGCGCCGTGCAGCCGTGTACAAATGTCCAGAAGCTGTGGGGGTCTAAGTTCGCACGTGCCAGGACTCCAGCACTGGGACAGAGGGCGGGGGGGGGGGGGAGGGAACGATAGGATCACGTGGCCTCAGGGGAGGAAGGGGGTCACAGTAAACGCTGGATGTGGAAAGCAATGTGGGCTGTGGGATCGGGGCTTGTCTCAACTCCCAGTGAAGACTATCTTGGCATCGGACACAGGGGCAGCAGGCCCACGGCCATTCCTCACCGCTCTCATCCCATATCATCCGACACATCCACATCCTCTGCACCATCAGACATGTCCGAGCCCGCCTGCTCCCTAGTCCAACATAAGAAGGGTTCCCATATATCCTTAGGTCTGGAAGCAGTTGGCATTGTTTCCCAATAGTTAGTCAATTGTGTATGTCCGTATGTGACATCTTTTACCCAGTCTGTGTATAGTGGAAGGACTCTCCTGTCCCAATGTAGTGATATTTGTCTTTTGGCGTATAGGAGAAGCAATGCATGTAATTTTCTATCACAAGGGTCTGTGTCTTTGACATATCCTAACAAGCCTAGGAGCGGTGACGGTGCATCTGCCCTACGTAGAATCTGATTAATGGCAGTGAAGATGTGTGACCAGTATTCGTCCAGTTTAGGACAGCTCCATGCCACATGAAGGAAGGACGCATCTGCTCCTCCACACCTCCAGCAATTGGCATCCTCGCGGAGGCCTATGCGGTGCAGCAGAGCTGGTGTGCGATAGTACCTGTGCAGAAATTTGAAGTGGATGAGCCTCAACCTATAGTTCGGAGACAGGGCCGTGAGTTGCTTGCAGCAATATTCCCACATGTCGTCAGTCAAAGGGTCATTCAGGTCTGCATCCCAAGCCTGTCGAGCCGCGGGTATCGCTATCGGGGCCTGCTCCTGCATGCAATTGTACAGCCTTGACACTAGTTTTTTGGGGGAAGGTCTGGATAGCAGATTTTGAAGGGCCTCTAGCGCCGGTGGCTCTTCAGGAAACCGGGGTCCCAATTTTTTACAGGATTCCCGAAGGGAGTGGTACAGCAGTGTGTCCGCAAAGGAATCAGGTCCGTCGTCCCTACCTGCAGTCAATGACAGAAAGGTGCCCTCGGGATAGACGTCCGCAAATGTATGCAGCCTCTGCCCTCGGAACGTGAGTGCGTCTCCCCTAGTACTCAAACAAGGCAGCAACGGATTGCCCCGTAGGGGGATAGCTGGCGCATACAGCAGGGAGAGTCCCGCTCTGTTTTGTAATTCGCGCCAAGACCAGCGAACCATTTCCACAGTGTCCACATCCTTTGAGGGCCGCTTGACTTTACCATAAAGCGCCACCCGGAGTGGCAGCGGGGCAGCAACAGCGAGTTCCACCGCCACGTGTGGTTGGTAAGGGGTGGGGAAAGCCCAGAAATGTAGGAACTGCGCCTGAGCGCACAGGGCGTAAAGCTTGAAGTCGGGAGCTCCGAGGCCTCCCTGTCGCAGTGGGAGTGTGAGTAGGTTCCAGGATACCCTCGCCTGCTTCCCGGCCCAAACCAGTTGGAGTAGCAGGGAGCGGGCCCTCGCATGGAAGTGCGCAGTCATGGGCAGCGGAACATGCACGAACAGATATAGGAATTTGGGGAGTACCACCATTTTCACCAGCGCTATACGTGCCACCAGGGACAAGGGCAATTTGTTCCAGACCTCAATTTTCCTCTCAAGCCAGTCCACTGCTCTGCCAAAGTTAAGAGACCACAACTCCTGTGTATCCCGACTGATCCAGATTCCCAAGTATTTAGTCGCGTCAGTTTCCCAACGCAGGGGATAGTCCGGTGTCGGCTGAACTGTCTCGTCCGTGAGGGGGAATGCAACAGATTTCGTCCAATTTATGGACACTCCTGCAAGGCCCTCGAATCGCACAAACTCACGGAGCAGGGGATTCATGTTATCTCTGGGATTGACAACATACAATGTCACATCATCCGCGTATAGCGAAATCAGTAAACTCCGTGAGCTGAACCCAATACCCCTCGCCGTGTGGTGTTGCCGTATTCTGGCCGCAAGCGGCTCCATTGCAATGGCAAATAGGAGAGGGGACAGTGGGCATCCCTGTCTGGTCCCTCTCGAGATCGCGAAGGGTTTGGAGACGAGGCCATTCACACTCACTCTGGCCCTAGGCGCGCTATACAGGAGTTTGAGTAGGGTTATGAAATTACGACTGAATCCCATCCGTTCCAGGACCCTGAATAAATAAGGCCACTCCAAGGAGTCAAACGCCTTAGTGGCGTCAAGGAACACCACTGCTGCATGAACAGAGGGGTGCAAGTAATGCAGGACCGAGAATATGGTTCTAAGATTATGTGAGGTGGCTCGGCCAGGGATGAACCCGGACTGATCGGGGAGTGCGATGATCGGCAACATTGGCTGTAGTTTATCCGCAATGATTTTGGCATACATTTTAGCGTCCACATTGATCAGGGAGAGGGGTCTATAGGAATCCAGAAATAGTTCATCTTTGTCGGGTTTTAACAGTGTAATGATTAAGGCTTCATGCATGGAGTCCGGAAGGGAGTGCAACTCAAGGGCTTCAACAAACACCGAATGCAATTTCGGCGCCAGTTATTCCACGTACGTTTTATAAAAGGTCGTTGTCAGACCGTCAGGGCCAGGGGCCTTGTTGGCCGGCATGCTTTTTATCACCTGAATGATATCCTGAACTGTTACTGGGAGGTCCATATATTGTCTATGGTTATTATTGAACCAAACTAGTGCGATGGAATCCAAAAAGCTCTCCAGGGAGGCCGGGATCTCAGGCTGTCTGGTGGTGTATAGGGATGCGTAAAAGTCTGTGAAGGCGTGTAGTACTTCTTCCTGGCCAAGGACCAGGGATCCCCCAGTGTCGTGGATAGCGTGTATGTAATGTGATTGTGTACGGGGGGCTATCAATCTCGCTAGGGTCCTGCTGGGTCTATCGCCTTCCCCATACCTCCGAGCTTCGGCCTGTTTTCCCAGGAATCTAACCTCACGATCCGCCTCCTCATTAAAGGCAAGGAGCTTGGTCTTGAAATCACCTGCAGTGTTCAAGGATTGGTCACGGCAAAAAGCCGCATCTAGGTCCCTCAGCTCCCGTTCTAGCTAGTGTACCACGGATAGATCGTAACACCCCCGCCTGTCTTGCTATGCACTGTCCCCGTATCACCGCCTTAAAGGCGTCCCACTCAATGGCCACTGACGATACTGAACCCGCATTCTCTGCAAAATATTTAATTATGTCTTCCCTGATCTCTTCAACGAATACTGGATCTGTTAGAGCATGCGGGGGCCGACGCCACGTGAACTCCTTATGAATGGTATCAGGTAGACACAGCTCCATCATGCATGGGGCATGATCCGATAGGGATCTAGCCTGAATGTCAACTTCCCTCACCCATGTTGCCACCTCAGGCGACACCAGCCAGAAATCTAACCGTGACCAAGCAGACTGATGACACGTAAAGCAAGTCCCCACCTCTACCCCAGGATGTCGAATTCTCCACACATCCGCCAGCCTCCCCTCTCCCATTATATCTAGGACAGCCTGTCTAGCTCTGGTATGTGTAGGCCTACCCACACCTCTCCGATCCATGACATCATTCAGCACAACATTAAAATCGCCTCCCATAATCACCGACTGGCAATCAAGCAATGCAATACGGGCCCATAAATTCCGAAAGAAGTCTGGATCGTCCACATTCGGACCATATATAGCAGCCATCACCACCGGGCGTCCCTGCAATGTGCCCTGCAAGATAACATACCTCCCATCTTTATCCTGCACACACGTGTGTTCTCGCCAGTCCAGCCCTCTGCGCACAAGAATAGCCACCCCTCTCGCATAATTAGAGTATATAGCAGAATACACCATTGACCACCTAGCATTTCGTAGCCTAGGCGAAGGGACGGTATTGAGGTGAGTCTCTTGCAAGAAACAAATGTCCACATTATGTCGGGCTAGCGTACTGTGCATTAACCGGGCTTTCTTGTAGTCCCCAAGGCCTCTAATGTTCCAGGTCCACAGCCTAACCCCCCCCATTACAGAAGTACAAACAGGTCCGCATTGTACCCAACAGCCCCATCCTCCCAGCTTCTTCAGATCCAGCTCGCAGCACACTTCGTGCCCCTATGCGTGAAAATGTATTTATAAAGCAGTTCTCAGTGCACCAATGTAAAGCTTCAAACAACAACTCCAGCAACTCCCCCCACCTCCCCCCTCCCTCACCAACCCCCCAATCAGGTTGTGACAAACCCCTTAATAGAACACGCATAGCGTGATATAAAACCAACTCAAAAAACAATGGGATACACCCCATGGGGACGTGGTGCACCCAGCTTACACCCCCGTGTTAGCGGGGTGGCTACATTCAAGTATGAAGTCTTCGTGGCCCCATTGCACCCCCGCCCCAGGGTCGACCACCCCCACCTCAGCGACTGCCCTTTAATGGCCAAGTTCCGGGCAAGCACAAATGGGCAGCGTATAATAGAGCAGTGGCTCACCCCACACGGTTTTCAGTCCAAATGTACCAGCAAAAGGCGCGGGGATGTCCCCGATCACCTATCCAGGACGCGAGGGCAGCAGGGACCCCGGCGTTGCGTAGCACACAGGGACGGCTCATCTAGTCATTGTCACTGAGTTGCTCAGTCGCTTCTTCCAGTCTGGGGGATTTCCGTCTGGCACCCGGACCAGCAATGTGTTTCGCAAATTTGAGCGCAGACTTCGCATCTGTGAAGAAGTGCGATTCAGTAGGTCAGTCACAAATACCTCCATCTTGCCAGTGTTCGCCGTCTCTGGAACACCCGTGATGCGCACGTTGGACCTTCGGGAACGCGCTTCCAAATCATCTGACTTAGCGCGCAAATTGTTCAGTTCCCTCTCCAAGTTTGTGATATGTTGCTTGGCCTGCTGTTGAAATTCGCAGCATTCAGTTTGTCTGTTCTCCAAACAATCTAGCCTGGTCTCGTGCGCGCCCACTTTGGACTTGACGGATTCTAGCTGTTCCGACATGGCATCCAGTTTGGTATCTATACTCTTCAAGCTAGATCTAACTTCCATCATGAGTGCCCCAAAATCTATTTCCGCTGGCGCTCCCTGTGACGACGACTCTCTTCCAGACATGTCAGGTGTAGGGGTCTTTGGTGGTCTCTTATTATCGAAGCTTATTTTGGGCTGCTTGGCCTCAGTTTTACCCATGGCGATGGCAGTCTCCGGGCAGCAAGTGAGTCGCTTTGGCAACTCTTGTAAATATGCAGTGCTTGGACACTAGCAGTGCACGCCAGCGACCCACCAGCAACAGAGAGCGCAGTGTAACATGCAGTCACTCAGGTCACGGGCATATATCTCCGCCAGTCCCCCTCCTCCGGCCGAATGCAGCTCCAAGTGTATACCTGCGACAAAATGGCGGCAGCACCAATCAGTGTCCCTTTATTGAGCGCCAAATCCAGCCCAGGATATTCCCACTATTCGGGGCCGAGGTCACAGCAGGTGGCCCCCGTTTCCCCGAACTCTTCGGATTTAATGTGTGTAACTGGCTGGCCGGCCTCGGTGCGGTGGGCTCGATGCACCCCCCGCAGGGCAGTGCGCACGTAAGTAAATGCGGCCGTCTTGCACCACCTCCACAAAGTCCCTGCCTCACCTTGCTTATGTACAGATAGCCGCTGTGCGAGGTCCGCCCCAGCCCCTCGTCGGAATGGAGCAGCGTCGTTAATCTTGCACCAGTCACAGGGATATGGCCGGCACTCCGTCAGGATCGCAGCCGGTCCCGGTAGCACTGGGAATCTCCTGCCTCCACTCTGTCGCTCAGCAGGCTACCGGTCACCTCCCCGCTGCAGCAGGGGCTCGCCAGGGTGCACCGCCCAGTTGGTCCCGCCGCCGCCGGTCCCCGCTACCTCGCCTCCAGAATCTCCCAAGGCCTCCGAAGCCGCGTCCCACAGTAGCCCGCCGCAGCCAGGCTCTAGCTCCACGGCCACGGGGCTTGCTCGGCGGTCAGGGCAGCCGGGTGCAGGACGGTGATTACTCCGCCGTCCGGGGGTTTCCGCGCTCCAAACTCCAGCTACAGGATCGCTGGGTGAATGTGGGCGACCCCCAGGTGAGACGGGGATCCTCAAGGGTCCGAAGAAGGATTAGTGTAGGATTAAGAAATGCAGCCGGCGGAGCTCACTCACTGAGCGGCCATCTCGCTGCTCGGCTAGCCACGCCCCCCAAAAACTGGGAAGTTTTGGTAGCAAACTTCTAAGCACATTAAACCCACAATGATGCCAGTGGTGAATTTAATGTAAAATGCACTCAGATGGCATCTTAGAGATGTCCCCTAAAATCGACCAGCCCTGGTGTGGTTCCTGAATGGCTGGCCGCCATTTGCCACCACCAGACCGGTTTCTGGACCCCTGGGTATAGAACCTCTGCTCTCTGGGTCTGGAGACAAACACGGCGGTGAAGAGGCAAGCCCCATTGGTGTGAACCACCTTCGGGACAGTTGTGTTCTTAGTGGGTTCTCCCTGCCCGTTTCGAGTTCACTAAACCAATAAACTCATATTTGCATCCCGTGCTAGGGGAACTGCCTCCACACGTTGGGATCGCTCTAGGCCCTGAACCCAGGTAATTGACCAGACTAAGGGAATGAGGGAGCTTGAATGGGACTGATAGAAGTCCTGAGGAAGACCGACGTGACCCTCTATTGTGGGTATATTAACACGGTCGAAACATGTTGACATTGGCAGTCTAAGTAGGGAGTACCTAGTAATCTCTCTAACATGCCCATCCTTTTCTATTTTAATCCTGACCGTGGGACCCTAGAATAAAGGTGATCGATAGGTTACCCACAAGCCAGTTTTAACCTCTTTTTTCACTGTACTTGTTTCTATCACTGTCCCCAGTCGCTGGTAGTAGCACTTTGTACACACCATTTTGATTAATTTTTATGTTGTTTGTCTCTCTCCCTCCCTATGCTCCATCCTGTGCGTGGCTACGTCAGGGTGTTTTGTAAGCAGACCCGATGATGAAGCATGTCACGCACATTTGTGTGTGAGTGAGGGCAGTTTTCATTAACATAATTTATGCCACTGCATGTGTACCACTTCGGTTTCCTCTCTACCCCTCTTGGTGCGAGTATGTTGAATAAGGGGGTTTGGGGTAGATGAGTAGCTGACCCTCTCTCCTTGTTTTTGTGTGAAGTAGTCTGGAAACAAAGCCCATCCTGGGCAGAGGTGTTATGCCTCCTCTCCCATGATGGGCTGGGAACATGAAAGGGCTGCCTTTGGAAGCCTTACCTGTCTTTTGCTGCCCCCACAAATGACTTCTACTGGTTCTGGCCCCCACTTTGGGCACGAGAATCAGTGGGAAAACCAAGCTAGGAAGAGAGGAGTGTCAACCTTTGCCAACCCCTCAGGTGGGGGAGGCGAGGTGAAGCACACATCTCAGTCTCGTCTATCTTGAAGATGGGGGGACTCGGCCAATTAGGGAGAGGCTCCTGCCCCCTCCCACTAGAGGATGGCATAATAGGGGGTGTAATTTGTTTCTATACAAGCATAGGACTTAAGCACCAGTGAGCTGTGCCTTTGAGTTGGGGCGTATGTCACCCCAAAATGTTGGTATAATAGGGGGTGTACCCACCTCAAGGAAGGGACCCATTGGTCTCGACCTGCTCGCCACTTTAAAGCTCTAAATGTAGAATTTAGGGGCAACCCTGAAACTTGCCTCCTCAGATTCAAGGAAGAAAGAAGGACTGAGAAGCCATGCTGACCCAGGAAGAAGAGGACATCAACTGCTTTTTCCCCAGCCCTGCCAGCCTGTCCCGTCTACAACCTGCCTACAGCAAGAACCCCAGTGAGTCCAGCAGCCAGCAACCCCCACAGCCTGGAGGACTTGCCCTGCAACCATTTAACAGACTCTGTCTCCAGTTAGCACCGACATTGCTCAAGCGAAGACTCGCCCACAGAATCTGGATTCCGTTGACTCGGAGATTCTGCACCCAACGCCCTCGGCCCGAGTTTCAGTGGCCCAACACCACAAGGAGGTCTCTTCCCCAGCCATTCTGTCCTTGGGATCTAGTGATCCCTGACCTCCCTCAAGCTTCAAGACTATGCCTGCAGCCTCAACCTGAAGGCTCCCCATGACCACGACCGAAGCTGGTAAGAAAACCCAACACCAGAAGATACCCCTGCACCCGACGCCCCACGGCCTAGGGTGGCCCAACCGACGGTGTCCAGGCATCCCCCAATAACTCAACTTACCTCTCCAGCTGGTGAGCACCTTCAAGAAGTCTCCCTGCCCGAGCCTGCAGCAACTTCACAGAACCGAAGGTCTCCATTGAAAAGCTTGGGGTCCCGATGTCCTTTTTGCACCCTGCAGCTGACCGCCCCAGTGCCACTGGTGGTGCAGCTCCTGTGTGGGTTGTTGGCCCCTGCAGGGCTGACCTTAACCCCAGGAGCTTTGCTCCCACACCTAATTGGCGTGCTCGCAAGCAGTCCCTAACCGAAGGCCCCCTTTGCCCCTTTGGCTACCATGGGGCCCCTACACTCTTGCACCACCAGTGGCACTGGGGCGGAAAGGTGCACACGATTGCCCTTCTAGACCTTGGGGAACCTGGGTCCTAGCCCCCAAAACTCCCACTTGTAAGTCATGTACTTACCTGAGAAATCGCTAACACTTATTCTCCCATAGGAACTCTTGTTAAGAGATTTTGAGCCTAAATGTTCCAAGTGTTGAACTGATGTTTGTATGGAGGAAAGAGAACTAAACCGAAAAGTAATTACAGAGAGAAAAGACGGTTGACTATAGATTTCTGTACTTCATGCCAGTTCTAATGTCCAAGCCGATCCGACGCAACAAGCCCTGGCATCAACAGTCTATTTGTGCCACTGTGCTCCAGATCCTCCAAATTACAATTGGGTGGGCGTGCGCGGAATAATAGAGTACAATGGATAACAGGTTATTTTTAGTTAAGTTCTTTTATTTTGTATTCAGTATCAAAACAGAGCTTTAAATTCCAGCCAACGTGTTTCGTTCTCCATCGGAGAACTTCATCAGGGCTTAAGAGTATAGCAGCACCGTTCAGTGCGAGGCCTGGGGCTATCCGAACCTTCTCAGTTATAAAACGTGTCTAGGGTCCCGAGCATGTTGTCTTGATCAGTCTAGTTAAGCTGGCGTCCCAAGTCTTGACTATTGGTATTTCACTGTAAGAATGGGAGGCGCAAGCAGGATGTTACGAGAACGAAGACGTGAGAGTAGTTCCTGTAAAAGCCTGAATCGGATCGCAGTCCAAGCGAAGACTGAATTATAGTCCGTGTACGCCACTCACGATGCGATGAGAGATTGAAAGATGGACTTTGCTTGATGGCACACTAACGCGGTTATCTATAAAAGTCTGAAATATTCAATGGTTCCAAAAATGTGTGGTTAACGGTCCATGTGATAAGCTATAGTATTATAAGGGGAAACATTCCCAAGGCTGTGATAGGCCTGTTCGTTTCGTCTGCGAAGTCGGAGTGCCGAAAAGTATAAAAAGTCTTACTTATCGTGTATTGTGAGATCCTAAGGTGTGGTATCTAGGCATATCACCCCCAGTACTCGGTGTAGTCCAAAATTAACTAAAAAGTCATCAAAAAGTAATTATTGTGTAATTCAAACTGCATTTTAAAAGTGATACATGTAACAACTGCAAATCCATCCTCAATTGCATTTCTGTGTAAAGGTCTACAATTAAAAGTATATTTTACGTACCTGTACCAAGTCATGCTTGGTTCTAGAAATAAAATACAAGTATACCTTTTATTTATACTTACCCAATTGGTCTGGATTCAGGCTCTGAGTGTGTGCACCAGTCTTGAATGAGTGCATACAATAAATGCTTAACACACCCTCTGGATAAGCCTAATTGCTCACCCACACTACCACAAAGAGAGCTGTTAGTACTTACCTAATTTAGACTTTACTATACCTCTGGGGACTCCCTGGACTCTGTGGAAATTATACCTTACTTTGGTATAGTATATACAGAGCCAGCTTCCTAACATAGTTAATGTTGTTCTTTTTGCCTCTGTAAACCAATAATGATTGCCTGGACTCTTTACACAGTGTACCTCATTTTGGTTTAGTATATAAAGAGCCAGCTTCCCACAGTTCCCCTTCCGGTACCAGGGCCCCTGTCTGGTGCGTGCTGCTCTGTGGCAAGCCCTGCTACAATGTGTACAGAGTGATTGTATTACTCTGATGGCCTTTTGCCGGTTTGTTTTTCCGCATGATTGGCTTTGGGATTTTGCAAACTGTCACTCCTCAGCGTGCTTCCAGCTATCCCCAGTGTTCACGCTGTGCATCAATTTGTACCCACCGATATTTGGGCCGCCTGGTGTTGGAGGATGTTTATGCTGTAGTTGTAAACAATGTGAAAAACATAGCGTTCACACACCAAAAATTTGTTACATCCTTTTCAGAATCTTGGAAGCCAAGTGCTCTTTAGAAGAAATATAATGGTTTTCACAGTCTGCCAAAAGGTAAAGCCGGATATACTGATTTATATTTCTATATGCTATTTAAACCTGTAATTGCTCCAGTTTGTTGGTTTCGCTTAAAACCAGCTTTAGTTTTTCTTTGTTGAAGACTAAATGACTACAGTACACAGTGGGCTTTTGGTGTTTGCCCCTTGATTATCATTGGATGGCTTCTTATCTATCTCACACACGGCGAACGGAGTACTTTCCGGCCCGGGAATATTTACTGATACTATCATGGACTCGTGATTTCTGTTCTCCACACCTAACAAGTGATCATCCGATTTACTTTGGATGCACCCAGTAAGTCTCTTACCTGAGGCTTGAGCCTTTTACGTTAACACGTTTGGAGATATCTGAATGATTTGGTACTTCAAAATGTACCTCGAGTGCTCCCAAGAGGGGGCCATAAGGCTACTCATGTACAAGATATTACTGGTGGTTTGTGGATCGATTGGATTGTGGATGTGAACTTGTTACAGAGTCAGCCCTGAAGAAGTCATTGTGTGTGTGTGTAAATACACACAACAAAACGCATGTTGGCTGTAGATTGCTTTGTCGTATATCAACATCTGTGGAAGCTGTGTACTGAATGAAAATGTACTGTTGAACATCAGACGCTGAGTACCCGAATAAAAAGTGGAACAAAAGCACAATAAGAGACTTCATTACTGTTGGACACGTCATTTACAATTCTGAGTGCTCAGGGAGGAACTTTATTATCTATCTCAATTCCCTGTTCCTTAATTAAGGACTTTTCCTCCCTATTCTTGTTTGTCCCTGAACCGCAACCCTTGCCGTCCCCACTGCCAAAAAGCATTGTTGCTTTATATTTTTCTGGTTGGCTCAGTTGTATCCTTGCACTGCTATTTTCAGGGGACTTCTTTTTTCATCACATTCCATGCTCTATTCCTGTCCTCTTGGTACCCCTCTCATTCCTGTCCTCTTTGTTTGTTCTTTGTTACCCCATCAGCTGTTGCTTTCCCTCATCTTTTCTTGATTTTTTTCCCCTCTAATTTCAGTTGTTTTCTTAGGGGCACATGCTAGCTTCATCCCCATCCTGCTCCCTGTGTCCTAAATTGTATGTTCGAGGCATGTGGGCTGCTGAATTCATATCTTTGCATAGATCGCCGCCTAGTGTTGGGTCTGGATGATTGCACTTTGTTGTCTTGGAAGAGTCGTCGAAGTATCACGAGATAGGTGACTCCTCACTTGGACCATAGTGCGCATAGGCATCCACTCCATCCTCAGATTGTTTTTTTCCGCCATTGGGTTCGAATGTTATTTCGTACACTCCAGCTCGGAATCGAAACTAACTACTCCCTAAGGCCAAAAGGCCTTCGAACTCAACGGTATTGTTTTCGCTCGGTACCCCTCGACTCCATCCAGATTTTCATCTTGATCCGGTCGTCGACGCGGGGCGTTGGGCCTTATCGACGCCACGTGCGACTAACGTCGATGGAAAGGAGTCCTTTTAAAAGGTGCCCACAATGCCACTAAGTTCCCACATACTGACAAACACATAGTATGCAACAAGTGTTTGTCACCTGAACACAAAGAAGAGGATTGCCCGGCGTGTGCCCAATTTCGATCCAAGAAAACTATCCGGAATCGACGGGCTGCCAGGCAAGAGATGCAGAAGTCGGCACTGGAACCGGAGAATTTCTTCGAGGACGACCAAGAGCTTCCCGAAGCTGCCGACTCCGATCTCGAGATCGCCACCGTTGAGGACCAATCGGACTCCGATGACCAGATCACACCGGGGCAAAAAACTGTGAGTACCCAGCCCACCACTCCACTCAGCCCAACAAAGAAGGCTCCGGTCGAAGCATCGCCGAAAGGCCTTAGCCAAGATCGAGACATTCCTTCGGAGACCCCACCTCTCGGCTCGGCTCCGAAGCACAAACAAACGCCTTCAGTTAGCCCAGGCCCGAAGAAAGTCATCGAGCCAATAAGAGTTCTCCAGCCAAAGGTCATCGAACCAAAAAAACTGGTAGACCCGAAGGGCGCACAACCAAAAGAGGTGGCCCGACCGAAGATCATCGACCCAAAAAGTAAGGTCGTCGATCCAAAGGGTGTACAGCCTAAGAAAGCTGTCGACGCCGAAAGACCATCGGCACCGAAACCCTCGGCACCGAAGAGCGTCACGCCGCAAAAACACTCGGCACCAAAAAGCTTAGCACCAAATACAATTGTCGAGCCCAAAAAACCATCGGAACCGAAGAAAATCATACAACCGAAAAAGGTCGTCGATCCAACTAATACAGACGGACCTAAAAAGGCTGCCGAACACACAAAAAAGACAATCGACCCAAAGAAACACCAGGCTTCGGACAAAAAACGTACCGAACCAAAAGCCCCGGTCGATCCAAAACAAGTCGCCGAGCCTAAAAACGCTGCCGATCCAAAGAAAGACTCTAAAGCCAAAGAACGCGCCGAACCAAGAAAGGTTATCGAACCTAAAGCAGCTGTCGAGCCCAAAGGAGCTCCGACACCAAAAAGCACCGAGCCACAGACTCCAAAAAAGGTTCATAAACCAAAACCCTTGACGCCAAAGCCACGGACTGTCGAGGAAGAACTACTCCACCCACATCCAGTGTCCGAGGAGCAAGTTAAATTATATATTGATCCAGATACAGGACACGTCATAGTCTACCACCGGAAGAAGAGGCCTTTACCACAAGACAATCCTTCTCCAGTTCCTCCAAAGAAAAGACTTTGGCACATCTCCCTCAAGACCTTTCACTCCTCCTCCTTTTCTGCCTGATATGCCTTTCGTTCCTTACTCTCCCTACTCTCCCACACACTCCGATCACAATGAGGGAGAGGACATGGGGGAAGATCCTCAATACAATTATGATGACACTGGGGATCCTGATCAACAAGATAACACATGGGATGACCAAGATGATGACGAGCAACAGCCCATCCCAGATACTTCCCCATACCCAACAAAACCGTCACCTACAGACAACACAACCATGTTTAATCAGCTTATAGATAGGGCAGCTAAATATCACAAGGTAGATATGCACACTGACCCTATAGAGGAAGATTTCTTGTTCGACACCTTCCCCACTTCTGAGAAAAATGTCAAAACTCTTCCAATGCTTAAAGGGGTCCTCAAGCACGCGCCAGATATCTTTAAAGATCCTGCTAGGGCACGAGTGCTCAATCCAAGAATAGAGATAAAATATTAGGCAGCACCAGCAGACCCTACTTATATAAAACAACAGTTGCCTTTAGATTCTTTAGTCGTTGCAAACGCTCGTAAACGAACCAATTCGCAAACAGGAGACGCTCCCCCTCCTGATAAAGAATCTAAAAAAAGCATCTGGAAAAAGAGTAGCTTCACAAGCTGCTAATTCTTGGAGAATCGCTAATACACAAGCTCTATTAGCGAGATATGATAGAGCACACTACGACCAACTCAAAACTCTAATGCAACACCTACCAGAACTCTTTTAGGCGCAGGCCAACGACCTCATTCAGGAAGGCAAATTCATAACAAACGCCTCCATCAAATGCGCGCTAGACGCAGCCGATACTTTGGCCAGGTCTATCAACACCAGCGTTCTACTGCGCAGACACGAATGGTTACGCATATCTGGATTTAAGAACGAGGTGCAATCCACCATCCTCAATCAGCCAGTAAACCAAGACTTTCTGTTTGGCCCTGCAGTTGACACCATTTTAGATAAAATGAAAAAGGACACTGAAACTGCCAAATCAATGGGGGCGCTTCAGTTCCAACAACACCGGGGGCTCCTTTAGTCGCTCCTCATATAGGTGCAGGAAGGGGCAGCACTTCGCAAAGCTCCTCCACCTTCAAGTCAAATACCCAGAGCACTTTTAACAAAGGCTCCAATAGAGGAGGTTAAAGAGGAAACAATAATAAGGGCAGAGGACGTGGAGGCAATAACACCAGAGCCTCCACTGCCACCAAATAGTGACTTCACCACACTCCCTCCAGAACACACAACACCTGTCTGAGGCAGAATCAATCCGTTCCTACCTGTCTGGAACGCAATTACCACAGACAGGTGGGTGAGACAAATTATCCAGTATGGTTATTGCCTGGAACTCACTTCTACTCCACCCAACATACCATCCAAACACCATCCTATGTCCAAAGAGCACATAACATGATAACCTTACAACAAGTTCTCCCACTGCTTCAGCAGGGCGACTTCCTTGCCACATTAGACCTCAAAGACGCATACTTCCACATTCCTATACACCCAGCTCACAGGAAATATCTCCGGTTCACAATACAAGAACAGCACTATCAATTCAAAGTTCTCCCCTTTGAAGTAACTACAGCTCCAAGGGTGTTCACCAAGTGCCTAGCTGTAGTGGCAGCACTCCTCAGGCGGCAACACATCCACGTGTTTCCCTATCTCGACGATTGGCTCATAAAAGCCAAGTCAGACATCCAATGTACAAGTCATACGTCTCAAACACTCCAGCTGCTGCACAGTCTGGGTTTCTCAATAAATTACCCAAAATCTCATCTGCAACCCTCCCACATTCAACAATATCTGGGAGCTACAATAGATACATCAGTAGCAAAGGCATATCCCAATCCAGTCAGGATAGCCAACATGCAGACACTAATCCAAAGGTTTCAGCCACAACACTCCCTACCAGCTCGGTCCAAGCCACAAAGATCTCGGCTACCTGTTTTGGGTTGATGAGGATGTTGCGGAGGGTGCTCCCCCTGCTTCCTTTCCAGGCTAGGAGGATCCTGGTCCAGGCCCTTATACTATCTCGCCTGGACTACGGGAACGTCCTCTTTATGGGAGCCCCGTCCTTTGTCATCCAGAAGCTCCAAGTCACCCAAAACAGTGCGGCCCGTCTACTCTACAACCTTCCTCGCTGGCAGTCAGCGAGAAATGCCCTGAGGGAGCTTCATTGGCTCCCTATTGCGGCTAGAGTACAATTCAAGGCTATGTGTATTTTACACAAGGCCTTCCATCATACTGGTCCTGCAATCTTACAGTCCTTGGTTACTCCCTATGTCCCGCCCCGCTCCCTCTGTTCCGGTACCCTCCAGCTGGCTACTTCCTTCAGAGTTAGGAAAACCCGTTGGGGAGGCCGCTCCTTTTCATACACTGCGGCCAAGCTCTGGAACACCCTCCCTCTACCCCTCCGTGGAACTATTAATCATCTCTCCTTCAGGAAAGCCCTGAAAACTCACTTGTATGCTGAATCCTGCTGATCTGCCCGGGGCAGCGCAAAGTAAGTCACTTGTATGCTGAATCCTGCTGATCTGCCCGGGGCAGCGCAAAGTAAGTTCACAGTCATAAGCGCTACGAGGCCTCCGGGTAGATAGCGCTATACAAGTGTAGTTTAATAATAATAATAATAATAAGAGTGCTCATGCAACTCATAGGCATGATAGCCTCCTGCATATTCATTGTCCCCCATGCCAGACTTCAAATGCGTCCATTACAAGAATGCCTAGCAAGGCAGTGGAGCCAGGCTCACGGACAACTAAAAGACCTAGTGTTGGTAGACAGTCGCGCATACAACTCTCTGCAGTGGTGGAATCCACAAAACCTTTCCAAGGGGCGACTGTTCCAAGAGCCAGTTCCACAAGTAGTATTGACAGCGGACGCATCACTGACAGGATGGGGAGCCCACCTACATCAATACACAGTCCAGGGACTCTGGACAGCCAAGCAAAAGACACTGCATATCAACCACTTAGAGTTGCTAGCAGTTTTTTTTCTGGCACTGAAAGCGTTCCAAAACCACATATACAACAAAGCGGTGTTGATCCGGACGGACAACATGACAGCCATGTATCACATCTAAAAAGAGGGAGGGACTCACTCTCTACAGCTTTCCCACTTAGCGCAGAGCATATGGAAGTGGGCAATTCCAAAGAACATCTTTCTCCTACCACAACACCTGCCAGGGAAAGACAATCAAATAGCGGATCTGTTAAGCAGAGACAGCCAACAGATACACAAATGGGAGATTCATCCTCAAGCTCTCCAACCATTCTTCCAAGAATGGGGGCATCCAGAAATAGATCTGTTTGCCACAAACGAAAACTCCAAATGCCAGTACTTTGCCGCCAGGTTCCCACATCCGTTGTCACAGGGCAATGCGATATGGATGAACTGGTCAGGCAGATTTGCGTACGCTTTTCCACCAGCCCCACTGATTCCGCTAGTGGCACGCAAACTACGTCAGCAGTCTCTGACACTGATCCTGGTTGCTCCAACATGGGCCAGACAACCATGGTACACAACATTCCTAGAACTCTCCGTGGTTTCACACCAAAGACTGCGTCTATCGCCACATCTAACTCAGAACCATGGAGAAATCAGGCACCCAGATCCCAATCAACTGAACCTAGCGATCTGGCTCCTGAAGTCTTAGAATTTGGATATCTCAATTTGCCTCCTGATTGCATGAACATTATCAAAGAGGCAAGACGCCCAACCACTAGAGCATGCTACATCAATCCATTAGACGCTTCAATACAAAACATTATCTGTTACCTGTTGCATCTTCAAGGATGCAATCTAGCATACTCTTCAATAAGACTTCTTCTTGCAGCTATCGCAGCTTACCTCCAAAACAGACAACACCTATTTCTGTTCAGAGTTCCAGCAATCAAGGCTTTCATTGAAGGGCTCAAACGGATAATCCCTCCCAAACATCCACCTTCACCGGTCTGGAACTTAAATATAGTACTTACCAGACTTATGGGACCTCCTTTTGAACCACTCATGTGAACTGCAATTTCTGACATGGAAGGTGGCTTTTTTAATTGCCATCACTTCACTCAGGCGAGTAAGTGAGTTACAGTCTTTAACTATTCAGGAACCTTACCTGCAAATACATGCAAATAAGGTGGTACTACGTACTAACCCTAAATTCATGCCAAAGGTCATTTCCACTTTCCATATCAATCAGTCCATTGAACTGCCCGTTTTCTTCCAAAACCCGCAGTCAGTAGCTGAAAGAGCCTTACACACACTAGATATAAAAGAGCTCTGTTATATTACATTGACAGAACTAAACCATTCAGAAAGACAAAGCAACTGTTTGTTGCTTTCTCACCACAACATAAAGGTAACCCCATCTCTAAATCAGGAATAGCTAGATGGATAGTTAAATGCATTCAAATATGCTACCACAAAGCTAAACGCACTCTAACAGTACCCCCAAGAGCACATTCCACGTGCAAAATGGGGGCATCCATGGCGTTCCTGGGAAACATTCCACTAGAAGACATCTGTAAGGCAACCACATGGACTACAATAGACACTTTCACCAAACACTATTGTGTAGATGTGCAAGCAAAGCAGCAAGCTGCTGTAGGCCAAGCTGTCCTCAAAACTCTTTTTCAAAGTGCTGCAGCTGGGACAGGCGTCCACCGCTAGAGGAGGTACTGCTATACAGTGTATGCAAAGATATGAATTCTGCAGCCCACATGCCTCGAACGGAAAATGCTACTTACCAGTATGCATCTGTACTTGGCATGTAGGGCTGCTGACATTCATATCGCCCACTCTCCTCCCCGGGGCCTGTCGCAGCTGCAGGGTTTTCTTTGCATTGCCATCTTTACTCTACTATACTCCATCTTTGCCACTATGGCGAAAAACAATCTAAGGGTGGAGTGGATGCCCATGCGCACTATGGTCCAAGGGAGGAGTCACCTATCTCGTGATACTTTGAAGACTCTTCCAAGACAACAAAGTGCAATCATCCGGACCCAACACTAGGCTGCGATCTATGCAAAGATATGAATGTCAGCAGCCCTACATGCCAAGAACAGATGCATACTGATAAGTAGCATTTTCCTTTTGAATTTTTTAGAGGGCCTGCAGGCCTCGAGAAATCTATTTGCTATGGTGAGTCAGGCATTATCAGGACAAGCTATTTTAGGCCTTACTGGCCCGATCTGGCCACATAGCAGTTGGCCTGGCACATTTTCAAAGAATAGCAACACAAAAAAATGATGGACAAAATGGTGAACATTGTTGAACGTTCCAACCCCCCCCACGTCACTGATCCATTGTTGGTTTGCTCACAATGCCAAACCAGATTGGACCCAGCCATATGCAAATGAATCTCGACCCTGCTCCCCATGGGAACAGTTCAGCCCGAAGTGCCAGGCCAGGTCCTCCCTGGACCGGAAAACAAGCATCCTGGGATTGCTTTCGGGGTATCACCCCATATCAGCCAGGATAGCTTGAATCCAGTGACATATCTAGCGCGGCACTGTCCAGCATTCGGCCCATCATCTTTTTGTGTTGCTATATCTTCAAAGAAACCTTTGATTTATCAGGTGGACTTCAAAAATGGGATCCATTGGCAATTTGTGACACAAAGGGATGTACAAAAGTTCCCCGGGAAGAGTGACGGAGAGGGGTGTGTGTGCTAGTGAGTGGGGGGAATCCCCAAGTTGGAACTAGAACCCTCACACACCCAGCAAGCTAGGTGTCATGCTTCATCATATGGGCTCTGCTCCTCGTCAGACTGGCGCTGCAATGTCTGACGGGCTCCCGAAACCGGGGCTCTTTAACGGAGATCTTCTGTTCCCGCCATATGGTGCATGCGTGTGAGAGGGCCTGTGGAGTGTGGTCGTGAAGTGGGTGTTAAGTTAAAAAAGGTGAGTCAGTCTACATACTGAATTTATTCTCGTAGTAGACTCCCTTGGTTAAAAACAAAGAACAGTGGTGTGGGAGGGGAGAGACAATGACCCTAACACTATTAGGGAGAATTGGACTACTACCCTCAATTATCGGTCGACATGTTTCTTGCCTGATGGCAATTCTTCAGGACCTAAATAGGATCGTACCACACAGTGAAAAAACTAGTGACGAATATATACAAAAACAAAAGTAGGGGGTCAAAACTTGCAGGCAGGTATACGGACGTAATACAGTCAGTAATACCAGGGTGCAGGCTAGTCTGTCCTGCTGCAATTAGAATGCCTGTAGAAATGAAATAAGGTATGTAAAAAAACATAGTACAAAGCAACTGCATTGATGAATTTTACACCTTAAAAACATAGTGAGCGCACACACACCCCCACAGTAACCGTGCTAGTTAAAAACCGAGCATAACATTTGCTAATAGTGGCAAACCATCAATGTGATCAAATGGTACCAGCCATTGCATGCATCGGTCGAATTAAAACATGAAGAAACAACAAAGTACAATGCTGTGCAGACTGAGGAGTGTAAACTAGGTAACCTTACCCTAAACCGGATCCCTGATGGACCTCTCAGTCTGCTCCCGTGGGACTGGCTGGGGAGGTATAGTACCTAGTTTCCAGGAGACAAGGGTATTTTATATGGGGTGTATATAGGCTCCTAACCATATCGTTAGGGGTGCTGACGAGTAGGTGTGGTCTAACCATGTGGCCTACGAGACGAGGTAAGGTAGAGTACCTCCCTATGCACCCCGAGCATTAGAGCCATCCGGTGAGTCTCCCGCCGCCATATCCGGCCAGGGCTACACCATCAACAAGGGGGCGAGAGCGGACAACAGGGCCAGCGCCCGCCGTGACCGCGCTGTGCCCCGAACTCTGCGTTGGAGAGCAAACGCGAGCCGGCAGAACAGCTGGGCAAGGTGGCCGCGCCCGCCCCACAGCAATAGCAAGGCGCGCTGCACCGTAGTACAGCGGGAGACGGGCACCCAGAGTCAGATACTCCTGGAATACAGTGGGGGTTGCCAGAAGAGCTTACCTGGTCCGTCGATGATGTACCATGGCGACTATCTAAGGAATTCTCTCACCTTCAGCGGCAGCAGTCCAAACTGCTTCACCTACCCCACGAGCAGCGTCTAAGCAATGACGCAGAGCAGCTGGTGACGAGCTCTATGCGCGGGCAGTATTTAAGCGCCATAAAAGTTGCCAGTCACAGCGTCGTTCTCCACTAAGGGACCGCCCCCACCTCATGACAACGCATGTGTAGTATGCAAGGCGATTTGTTAGGAGATGGGCTGATGGCTATGGCGGCCATCTTAGAGAGATCGAGAGTTAAGAGGCAAGCAGGTGGGGATTTGGCTAATGGCTATACCGTTTACAATGTTTAGGCAGTGAAACAGTTGACTGCAAATGTCCCAATAACAGGGTTGTCAATTTGTTAATAGATTTCTGCGTAACCAGGAAACAGGGACCGCCCCCACCCAAGATTGCGCAAGAGTATAGTGCGCGACTTGTTAGGGGTCTGACTGTCGGCTATGGCGGCCATCTTAGAGAGGTGACAATAGGTAGGGGAGAAGGCTGATAGTTACTCCGGTTAAAAATGCTGGACAGTAAAACTAAAGGTTGTGGAAGTCCAAATAACTGGGTGATAAAATGTCACTTGGTCATTGACAAAAACCAGAGGAACAGATTTACACATACCATAGCCCGTGATGGACACAGCGTAAGGTAGGGTCACAGGGTCATGTTCCTAGCGAGACCCAAGGGACAGAGTCATTTAATCCGACCATGTCCAAGCGGAGACGGTGGACCCATCTTTGTTCAATCCTGAACAAGGCTTTTTTGGAAATGGCTGGGTGGGCTTCTAACACCAACCAAGTGAGGCTGTCTGCCGTGTGGTTGTTTTGGGCAAAATGTTCATATAGTCTGGTATGTGTTTTGTGGCATCTGATGTTACTCTTGTGCTCTAGAATCCTTACTTTGACGTGCCTCATGGTCATTCCTATGTACTTTTTGCCACAAGGGCAGGTGATCATGTAGACACATTTGGTGCTATTGCAATTGGTGTGCTTCCGTAGTTGCCACTGAAATGTGTCAGACAATCTTACTTCTTTACATTGGGATGTCTGAGGGCATGCCGCACAACCTCCACAAGGGAAATGGCCAACCACAGGGGGAAGGTCCCACAATCTCCTTTGGTTGTCACTGTTGTTATGTCTCGGGCGGGTGTGTATTAAGGCATCCTTCAGGTTAGCAGTTCTCTTAAATGCAAATCTGGGTTTTGGTATTTCTAGCCCTCCCGAGTTGATTATTGGCCAATGTTTATTAATAGTTTTTTTGAGGAATGTGGAGTTGGGAGTGAAGGAGGTCACACATGTAATCAACTCGTCTTGGACTTTAGGATGTTCTTCCAACAGGTTTGACCTAGGGTTATTCAAGGCTCTTTTCCGTGACTGTTTTACTAGTCTGGTGGGATACCCTCTGTCTTGTAGTTTGTGTTGCAGCAGAGTGGCCTCCCTTTGGAAATCTACAGTGTCCGAACAGTTCCTTCTAATACGGAGGAATTGGCCAAAGGGTAGGTTATCCCTCAGGGCCCGTGGGTGATGGCTCTGAAATAGTAGAAGACTGTTTCTATCAGTGCTTTTACGAAAAAGAGTCGTGCTCAAGCTGGTAGGGTTGAGGTTAATGCATAAGTCCAGGAAGGGGATAGTGGTGGTTGATATTGTTTCCGTGAACTTAAGGTATTGGTTTTGGTTGTTGATCCAGCTGCAAAATGCCTCACAGGTCCTGCGATCACCCTTCCAAAAGACCAGGATGTCGTCGATATACCTGCGCCACAAGGTGATGTTATCACGGTAAGGATTGTGTGCAGACTGGATAACCCTATCCTCAAAGGTTGCCATGTAAATACATGCCAGGCTTGGAGCAAAGGTAGAACCCATAGAGGTCCCCTGGATTTGGTGGTAGAGTTGAGAACCATATTGAAAAAAGTTTTCAGTCAAGGCTAAGGATGCACATGCCATGATAAATGCAACCGGGGTAGGAGAGGACCAATCTTCTAACAGAAGGGTGGACTCCACTGCCTCCAGAGTGGCCTGTTGGGGGATATTGGTGTAAAGTGCCTCAACATCCATCGTTAGGAGGAGGTCCACACCTTCCCTCCCCTCCAGGGATTCAATAAGTCGGAGTACATCCCGAGTATCTTGTAAAAAAGATGGGATTTTCTTCACCACTGGTTGCAGAAAGAAGTCGCAGAATTTTGACAGGGGCTCGAGAAGGGAGCCTATGCCAGAGGCAATGGGTCTCCCTGGTACTGGAGTGACACCCTTGTGAATTTTGGGGAGGGTGTAAAAGTAAGGGATGACCGGGTCCGTAGTGACTAAAAATGCTGCTTCATTTTTTGAGATCCACTCATTTGTCTCGCCCTCAAGTACAAGGCTTGTAATAGTGGTCATGAGTCGTTTGGTGGGATCAGAACTGAGTGGTCTGTAGTGGGAGATGTTAGCAAGTTGACGTCTGCATTCTGTGTCGTAATCAACATGATTCTGGATCACAGTAGCACCACCTTTATCTGCTTGTTTAATCACTATGCTGGTGTCATTTCCAAGTTCAACCACCGCCTGTTTCTCAGCTTTAGACAGATTCATGTAGGAGGAATGGTTGGGTTTGTTATCTAAACTCCTCAATACTGCTTTCTCAAAAGCAAGGATTTCTGGGGGAACCATCGAGTCTGACGGTGTGAAGGTAGATGGCTTGCGTAGACCAGTGTCAGTTTTGTCCTGTTCTGGTTTGTCTGCAAAAAAGGAACGAAGACGTACCTTTCTAAAGAGTTGCTTTACCTCACAAGTTTCGGTGAAGTTGTCAGGAGTAGGAGTGGGCACAAAGCCTAGTCCTTTCTCAAGGATTTTGGTTTCCTGACTGCTTAGAGCTCTGTTGGACAAATTCACAATCAGACTCTCCTGCCCCTGGTCGTGCTCCTGGTCTCTACCGCTGTCTGTGCAGCTGATTGGTCTTGCCACTGGACAGTTTTTCGCCCTCCTCGCTTTCGCCCTCTTCCTCTGCCCCAGCCTCTGCCTAAAAAAGGTGGGTTGATTGGGTAGAATTGAGGAGGTCCTTGAGGATAGAAGGGGTATTGCCAGGGAGGTTGCATCTGTGGGGGTCCCTGGAACATCTGACCATTGTTCGGCATTTGGTTCCAGCCCGGGTGGGGTTGGTTACCACGGTTGTTGGGTCTGTTGTTATCACTGGAGTCACTGCCAGAGGAGCCCCTCCGGCTATCATTATCCGTGCTCCCATCAGTGGAGTACCCGTTTTTGTTATTGTTGTAAACGGTATAGCCATTAGCCAAATCCCCACCTGCTTGCCTCTTAACTCTCGATCTCTCTAAGATGGCCGCCATAGCCATCAGCCCATCTCCTAACAAATCGCCTTGCATACTACACATGCGTTGTCATGAGGTGGGGGCGGTCCCTTAGTGGAGAACGACGCTGTGACTGGCAACTTTTATGGCGCTTAAATACTGCCCGCACATAGAGCTCGTCACCAGCTGCTCTGCGTCATTGCTTAGACGCTGCTCGTGGGGTAGGTGAAGCAGTTTGGACTGCTGCCGCTGAAGGTGAGAGAATTCCTTAGATAGTCGCCATGGTACATCATCGACGGACCAGGTAAGCTCTTCTGGCAACCCCCACTGTATTCCAGGAGTATCTGACTCTGGGTGCCCGTCTCCCGCTGTACTACGGTGCAGCGCGCCTTGCTATTGCTGTGGGGCGGGCGCGGCCACCTTGCCCAGCTGTTCTGCCGGCTCGCGTTTGCTCTCCAACGCAGAGTTCGGGGCACAGCGCGGTCACGGCGGGCGCTGGCCCTGTTGTCCGCTCTCGCCCCCTTGTTGATGGTGTAGCCCTGGCCGGATATGGCGGCGGGAGACTCACCGGATGGCTCTAATGCTCGGGGTGCATAGGGAGGTACTCTACCTTACCTCGTCTCGTAGGCCACATGGTTAGACCACACCTACTCGTCAGCACCCCTAACGATATGGTTAGGAGCCTATATACACCCCATATAAAATACCCTTGTCTCCTGGAAACTAGGTACTATACCTCCCCAGCCAGTCCCACGGGAGCAGACTGAGAGGTCCATCAGGGATCCGGTTTAGGGTAAGGTTACCTAGTTTACACTCCTCAGTCTGCACAGCATTGTACTTTGTTGTTTCTTCATGTTTTAATTCGACCGATGCATGCAATGGCTCGTACCATTTGATCACATTGATGGTTTGCCACTATTAGCAAATGTTATGCTCGGTTTTTAACTAGCACGGTTACTGTGGGGGTGTGTGTGCGCTCACTATGTTTTTAAGGTGTAAAATTCATCAATGCAGTTGCTTTGTACTATGTTTTTTTACATACCTTATTTCATTTCTACAGGCATTCTAATTGCAGCAGGACAGACTAGCCTGCACCCTGGTATTACTGACTGTATTACGGCCGTATACCTGCCTGCAAGTTTTGACCCCCTACTTTTGTTTTTGTATATATTCGTCACTAGTTTTTTCACTGTGTGGTACGATCCTATTTAGGTCCTGAAGAATTGCCATCAGGCAAGAAACATGTCGACCGATAATTGAGGGTAGTAGTCCAATTCTCCCTAATAGTGTTAGGGTCATTGTCTCTCCCCTCCCACACCACTGTTCTTTGTTTTTAACCAAGGGAGTCTACTACGAGAATAAATTCAGTATGTAGACTGACTCACCTTTTTTAACTTAACACCCACTTCACGACCACACTCCACAGGCCCTCTCACACGCATGCACCATATGGCGGGAACAGAAGATCTCCGTTAAAGAGCCCCGGTTTCGGGAGCCCGTCAGACATTGCAGCGCCAGTCTGACGAGGAGCAGAGCCCATATGATGAAGCATGACACCTAGCTTGCTGGGTGTGTGAGGGTTCTAGTTCCAACTTGGGGATTCCCCCCACTCACTAGCACACACACCCCTCTCCGTCACTCTTCCCGGGGAACTTTTGTACATCCCTTTGTGTCACTAGTCTATAGGACGAGTACACTGGACCCCGTAAAATATTGTCCTATCTATGTCCCTCTTCCTTGTAATAATAGTTTAGCGCGAGAGCTCTCTCGTGGGACTTCAAGGCTACCTACAGTAACTAAACCTTTACTGAGAGGACCATCCCTTGCCCACTGATACACACTACGTACAGTCGGCTTTCTTTACCACCTTTTCACCACCACTCTTTACCAAGACCAGGACCAATAGCACCTCACGATGGAGGATATACCAGGTCTTAGTTTCGATGAAGAAACAATTGAAGAGGCATTGAGATCAGCTCCCTCACTCTTTGGAATGGGTGGAGCCTCTGCCTCCAGTGCGACTACTGAGGATTGGGTGACTTTAACTACCCTTAAAAAAGAATGGCTCAGGATAACTATACATGGGGAAATGATGATGGAATATCTCAGAGCCAAGATAGCTCCACAGGGTCTCATAGTGAATATCATGCCGAGACTATTCCTAGAAGACGGTCAATTTAAGGTGGACTGGTGTCACGTTTCTTGGAAATGTACCAAAGACCTCTTATTTCTGATCGTCAAAACAGCTAAAAGATTGCCCGATGCCCTCCTAGTGAAGATCACAGCCATCGAAGCCACACTTCTAAGCACTATGAAAAAGACTCCTTTTACCACGAAATTGGCGGAGATTAACCAAGAGATTACTGACAACCGAGAGTATCTCATACAACAAAAGATGACCAAACTTAAGAAGGATATAGCCAAATTTGACAAGGAAAAGGTATACCCCTACCTTAAAGAGGGGTACAGCAATAACAAAAACGGGTACTCCACTGATGGGAGCACGGATAATGATAGCCGGAGGGGCTCCTCTGGCAGTGACTCCAGTGATAACAACAGACCCAACAACCGTGGTAACCAACCCCACCCGGGCTGGAACCAAATGCCGAACAATGGTCAGATGTTCCAGGGACCCCCACAGATGCAACCTCCCTGGCAATACCCCTTCTATCCTCAAGGACCTCCTCAATTCTACCCAATCAACCCACCTTTTTTAGGCAGAGGCTGGGGCAGAGGAAGAGGGCGAAAGCGAGGAGGGCGAAAAACTGTCCAGTGGCAAGACCAATCAGCTGCACAGACAGCGGTAGAGACCAGGAGCACGACCAGGGGCAGGAGAGTCTGATTGTGAATTTGTCCAACAGAGCTCTAAGCAGTCAGGAAACCAAAATCCTTGAGAAAGGACTAGGCTTTGTGCCCACTCCTACTCCTGACAACTTCACCGAAACTTGTGAGGTAAAGCAACTCTTTAGAAAGGTACGTCTTCGTTCCTTTTTTGCAGACAAACCAGAACAGGACAAAACTGACACTGGTCTACGCAAGCCATCTACCTTCACACCGTCAGACTCGATGGTTCCCCCAGAAATCCTTGCTTTTGAGAAAGCAGTATTGAGGAGTTTAGATAACAAACCCAACCATTCCTCCTACATGAATCTGTCTAAAGCTGAGAAACAGGCGGTGGTTGAACTTGGAAATGACACCAGCATAGTGATTAAACAAGCAGATAAAGGTGGTGCTACTGTGATCCAGAATCATGTTGATTACGACACAGAATGCAGACGTCAACTTGCTAACATCTCCCACTACAGACCACTCAGTTCTGATCCCACCAAACGACTCATGACCACTATTACAAGCCTTGTACTTGAGGGCGAGACAAATGAGTGGATCTCAAAAAATGAAGCAGCATTTTTAGTCACTACGGACCCGGTCATCCCTTACTTTTACACCCTCCCCAAAATTCACAAGGGTGTCACTCCAGTACCAGGGAGACCCATTGTCTCTGGCATAGGCTCCCTTCTCGAGCCCCTGTCAAAATTCTGCGACTTCTTTCTGCAACCAGTGGTGAAGAAAATCCCATCTTTTTTACAAGATACTCGGGATGTACTCCGACTTATTGAATCCCTGGAGGGGAGGGAAGGTGTGGACCTCCTCCTAACGATGGATGTTGAGGCACTTTACACCAATATCCCCCAACAGGCCACTCTGGAGGCAGTGGAGTCCACCCTTCTGTTAGAAGATTGGTCCTCTCCTACCCCGGTTGCATTTATCATGGCATGTGCATCCTTAGCCTTGACTGAAAACTTTTTTCAATATGGTTCTCAACTCTACCACCAAATCCAGGGGACCTCTATGGGTTCTACCTTTGCTCCAAGCCTGGCATGTATTTACATGGCAACCTTTGAGGATAGGGTTATCCAGTCTGCACACAATCCTTACCGTGATAACATCACCTTGTGGCGCAGGTATATCGACGACATCCTGGTCTTTTGGAAGGGTGATCGCAGGACCTGTGAGGCATTTTGCAGCTGGATCAACAACCAAAACCAATACCTTAAGTTCACGGAAACAATATCAACCACCACTATCCCCTTCCTGGACTTATGCATTAACCTCAACCCTACCAGCTTGAGCACGACTCTTTTTCGTAAAAGCACTGATAGAAACAGTCTTCTACTATTTCAGAGCCATCACCCACGGGCCCTGAGGGATAACCTACCCTTTGGCCAATTCCTCCGTATTAGAAGGAACTGTTCGGACACTGTAGATTTCCAAAGGGAGGCCACTCTGCTGCAACACAAACTACAAGACAGAGGGTATCCCACCAGACTAGTAAAACAGTCACGGAAAAGAGCCTTGAATAACCCTAGGTCAAACCTGTTGGAAGAACATCCTAAAGTCCAAGACGAGTTGATTACATGTGTGACCTCCTTCACTCCCAACTCCACATTCCTCAAAAAAACTATTAATAAACATTGGCCAATAATCAACTCGGGAGGGCTAGAAATACCAAAACCCAGATTTGCATTTAAGAGAACTGCTAACCTGAAGGATGCCTTAATACACACCCGCCCGAGACATAACAACAGTGACAACCAAAGGAGATTGTGGGACCTTCCCCCTGTGGTTGGCCATTTCCCTTGTGGAGGTTGTGCGGCATGCCCTCAGACATCCCAATGTAAAGAAGTAAGATTGTCTGACACATTTCAGTGGCAACTACGGAAGCACACCAATTGCAATAGCACCAAATGTGTCTACATGATCACCTGCCCTTGTGGCAAAAAGTACATAGGAATGACCATGAGGCACGTCAAAGTAAGGATTCTAGAGCACAAGAGTAACATCAGATGCCACAAAACACATACCAGACTATATGAACATTTTGCCCAAAACAACCACACGGCAGACAGCCTCACTTGGTTGGTGTTAGAAGCCCACCCAGCCATTTCCAAAAAAGCCTTGTTCAGGATTGAACAAAGATGGGTCCACCGTCTCCGCTTGGACATGGTCGGATTAAATGACTCTGTCCCTTGGGTCTCGCTAGGAACATGACCCTGTGACCCTACCTTACGCTGTGTCCATCACGGGCTATGGTATGTGTAAATCTGTTCCTCTGGTTTTTGTCAATGACCAAGTGACATTTTATCACCCAGTTATTTGGACTTCCACAACCTTTAGTTTTACTGTCCAGCATTTTTAACCGGAGTAACTATCAGCCTTCTCCCCTACCTATTGTCACCTCTCTAAGATGGCCGCCATAGCCGACAGTCAGACCCCTAACAAGTCGCGCACTATACTCTTGCGCAATCTTGGGTGGGGGCGGTCCCTGTTTCCTGGTTACGCAGAAATCTATTAACAAATTGACAACCCTGTTATTGGGACATTTGCAGTCAACTGTTTCACTGCCTAAACATTGTAAACGGTATAGCCATTAGCCAAATCCCCACCTGCTTGCCTCTTAACTCTCGATCTCTCTAAGATGGCCGCCATAGCCATCAGCCCATCTCCTAACAAATCGCCTTGCATACTACACATGCGTTGTCATGAGGTGGGGGCGGTCCCTTAGTGGAGAACGACGCTGTGACTGGCAACTTTTATGGCGCTTAAATACTGCCCGCGCATAGAGCTCGTCACCAGCTGCTCTGCGTCATTGCTTAGACGCTGCTCGTGGGGTAGGTGAAGCAGTTTGGACTGCTGCCGCTGAAGGTGAGAGAATTCCTTAGATAGTCGCCATGGTACATCATCGACGGACCAGGTAAGCTCTTCTGGCAACCCCCACTGTATTCCAGGAGTATCTGACTCTGGGTGCCCGTCTCCCGCTGTACTACGGTGAAGCGCGCCTTGCTATTGCTGTGGGGCGGGCGCGGCCACCTTGCCCAGCTGTTCTGCCGGCTCGCGTTTGCTCTCCAACGCAGAGTTCGGGGCACAGCGCGGTCACGGCGGGCGCTGGCCCTGTTGTCCGCTCTCGCCCCCTTGTTGATGGTGTAGCCCTGGCCGGATATGGCGGCGGGAGACTCACCGGATGGCTCTAATGCTCGGGGTGCATAGGGAGGTACTCTACCTTACCTCGTCTCGTAGGCCACATGGTTAGACCACACCTACTCGTCAGCACCCCTAACGATATGGTTAGGAGCCTATATACACCCCATATAAAATACCCTTGTCTCCTGGAAACTAGGTACTATACCTCCCCAGCCAGTCCCACGGGAGCAGACTGAGAGGTCCATCAGGGATCCGGTTTAGGGTAAGGTTACCTAGTTTACACTCCTCAGTCTGCACAGCATTGTACTTTGTTGTTTCTTCATGTTTTAATTCGACCGATGCATGCAATGGCTGGTACCATTTGATCACATTGATGGTTTGCCACTATTAGCAAATGTTATGCTCGGTTTTTAACTAGCACGGTTACTGTGGGGGTGTGTGTGCGCTCACTATGTTTTTAAGGTGTAAAATTCATCAATGCAGTTGCTTTGTACTATGTTTTTTTACATACCTTATTTCATTTCTACAGGCATTCTAATTGCAGCAGGACAGACTAGCCTGCACCCTGGTATTACTGACTGTATTACGGCCGTATACCTGCCTGCAAGTTTTGACCCCCTACTTTTGTTTTTGTATATATTCGTCACTAGTTTTTTCACTGTGTGGTACGATCCTATTTAGGTCCTGAAGAATTGCCATCAGGCAAGAAACATGTCGACCGATAATTGAGGGTAGTAGTCCAATTCTCCCTAATAGTGTTAGGGTCATTGTCTCTCCCCTCCCACACCACTGTTCTTTGTTTTTAACCAAGGGAGTCTACTACGAGAATAAATTCAGTATGTAGACTGACTCACCTTTTTTAACTTAACACCCACTTCACGACCACACTCCACAGGCCCTCTCACACGCATGCACCATATGGCGGGAACAGAAGATCTCCGTTAAAGAGCCCCGGTTTCGGAAGCCCGTCAGACATTGCAGCGCCAGTCTGACGAGGAGCAGAGCCCATATGATGAAGCATGACACCTAGCTTGCTGGGTGTGTGAGGGTTCTAGTTCCAACTTGGGGATTCCCTCCACTCACTAGCACACACACCCCTCTCCGTCACTCTTCCCGGGGAACTTTTGTACATCCCTTTGTGTCACTAGTCTATAGGACGAGTACACTGGACCCCGTAAAATATTGTCCTATCTATGTCCCTCTTCCTTGTAATAATAATCCATTGGCAATTTACCACCAGATTTATAAAGATGCTAAAAAAAAACTGGAATGTTTTACTATTGGAACACACTAAGGCATTCCAGATTTACCATCTCCCATCTCTCAAATTCATTCTGCGTTTGCATATGAGTGGGTCCACGTGTAAAGCATTGTATGCCATAGGTCCACCAGAAGACATTTTTTGTTTATAATTGCAATTCTTCTTACAAATGTAGTTGAATTCATGGATAATCATCCTAAGAGGTATGACTTGCCCAAAGTCTCTCTATAATACCTAAAGAACCTGACAGAAGTATTAAGTAGAGACCGTAGAGATTGAATTTATTTAGCTGGTTCAAAATACTTTAACAACATATTTCCCTGCATGGAACATTCACCTACCAGCTGTGACCTTAATGATAACTTTGTGTCTAATTGCTAGCAATGCAAAGGCCAAGCAAGCTGTGTGATAAAAATAGACCTCTCTGTTTGGTTTTCAAAGACCTCTGTAAAGGCACAACCATAACTCCATTAGTACAGTTCTAAAGTAAACAATTGATACAAGCAGCTGATAATGTATGAAGAGTGCCACTTTGCATCAACCATTTTGTTTTGAAACCACATTACGATGCATTTCTGTGTTGTACCAAGATGTCCGTGAGGGCCTCCATATCATTTTAATATCGGCACTCATAAGCAAGAACATTTGATTCCTATTAACTCAGCTGACTAACTTCTGCCTTATATTTTAGTTTCTATGTCTTTAGACTGTTTGTCATAAAAAACGAGGGACGCCCATTCTTGCTCCTATTATCAGTATTTTGCGTTCTGTCTTAAGAGAGTATATGGGGCCCTTTACTCCATTCTGTATATTCAGCTATCACACATGGTGGGGATATCCCTGACTCATGGAAAGGTGCTGAAATTCTTCCCATATTTAAAATGGGCAGCAAGGGAGGCCCGGGAAACTATAGGCCTTCTTAACCTTATAGATGTATCCCAAACAATATTCAGTAAAATGATCTTAACACACCTCCAAGGCTGGATGGAGGACTCCTGTATACTTTCTCATCTGCAGGCTGGTTTTAGATCCTCTACGAGTAGCCTAGATCAGGTGTTTCGGTTTTTACTATTAATTTGGAAAGAGGTAACTATTCTGAAGGGCCATTTATACATCGTATTCGTTGATTTGAAAACGGCGTTTGACTCAATGGAGCATTCCAAGCTATGGGTTGCCTTAAGGGATCTTGGTTACCCCTGGGGGGCTGCAACAACTCCTGGTCTGGTTGCACACTGGAAATAATGCCAAAGTCAGATGGAATACAGATGGTAGCCTAACAAAAAACATCCTGGTTTTAAAAGGGGGAACGCCAAGGCTGTGTCTTTGCGCCAACCTTGTTCACTTTATACAGGAACAAGCTTATTAAAGATCGCCATGACTGCGGAGGGGATCCACTAAAACAGGCGGGCAAACAAATCCCCTGTCTTCTTTTTGCAGATGATATGCTGCTTATTTCTAAAACCCCTGCAGGGATCCAGAAAGTACTAACTAAGTTTGCAACTGCCTGCAAAGAAAGAGGATTAGAAATAAATTGCTCAAAGACTAAGTTCATGGTTTTTAACTCATATAAGTCTACAAGGAATAAACAGAGGCTAGATACCCAAAGGTTAGACCAGGTCAATTTATTTGACTACTTGGGGGTTAGAGTAAGTGAGAACCTGTCTTGGATTCCCCAAATACAAAAGAGTGTACTATCTCTGCAATATGTAGATTATGCTGTAATTAAGAAAGCCAAATGTTCCCCGTTCCGTCCAATTTCTCCAATTTTAGAAATACATCGGGCGAAGGGAAAGGGTGCAGCTTTATAAGGGGCAGAACTGTGGGGGATGGAACAAGTGAACCAATTAGAAGTTTCAGAAAACAAATTTTTATGAGCTGCGTTAAACCTCCCAAGGAATACGCCATTAATACCACTCCGTTTAGACCTTGGTCTAAGGCCTGTTGCCCATTCTGCGGTCCTGAAGTTGCTTCTGTTCTAGATTAGACTCTGGACCAGTAAGACACAGATTCCTGTTAAGGAGGCAACAGAGGAGCTTCTAACCTATCATAGTCAAACTGGGCGCCTGGTGTGGTTTAAAAAAGTAAAGGTCTGGCTCTATAAACCTAGACTGGGTTTTATGTGGGAAGATCCGAAATCTATCACAAAAAAATGGGGTCTCATTTAAAAAAGAGATTTGGGGAGTTTGTTGATTCCTCATGTATTGAAGCTAGGACCACCGGTTCCCTAACAATGTGTTTTCTAGATGTTAAAAGTTGTTTTAAGCTTGAATCTTATATGGATGAAATTGAACCCCTTCAAGCATGTGCACTTTATATACAGTTCATAACCGGGGTTCTCCCATAAAACGCGCTGAGAAGTAATTGAAAGAATACATCTGTAATTTCGCTTTGCCCCCTATGTAATGTTAGCCCTGAAACAATAGAGCAATTTATATTCTTCTTTCCGTTTTATGCTAAATTGCGGAAAACCTGGAGTATTCCAGCTTGTCGTGTTATCTTTCTCACGTCCTAAAGAATCACTGCTTGTCTTTACATCAGACACTACTAGGTGGCTTGTTTTCACACTATCTAGATACTTTCTGTATGTATGGTGGAGAAGATCTAGATTCGGATAGAGCACAGGTCATAAAACCGGGGCTTATACTGGGAAAGGAAGAAGTTAGGCCCTACTGACTGTTGATTAGAAATAAATTCTGTGGCCGTTAATAAACCCATATTATATGTGTTTAAGAATACAATAGGAATCTATCAATTCTTTTTGTTACATTTCACATAGTATTGATTAATAACCTCTTTTAATCTTAATGTTTTACGCTAAATCGAACTGTATTAATATAAGTGATAAGTTGTAGTTTTAATTCTTTTTTAACAGATTGCGATGTGTGTTTATGAATTACATGTCTAATGGAAAGTTTTTAATGAAATGTTTGTTTTCATGGATGATAATGTTATTGATTGAAATAAACTACTACTAAATTGCACTGTGTTTATCCAGATTAGCATAGATGACTGGGTATATATCAAAGTAACTGAAAGGGAGCGTCTTCTTTTTACTACTTTGGTCATGTCTGCACAGTAATACCCTTTGCACCTCTGTTGGAAGGTGATGGAATGTAATTGAAGTACAAAGTTGCCCTAAAAAGTTGTCTCAATTCACTCAATTGTGTTATTTTTGCCTTCATTTAGACGCCTTAGAGCATGCCATCTTGTATGGATTATCGCTTTCATTCCGTGATCATTTCGGACTTCTCCAGTTGCACTACATTCAACTTCACATGCTTATATTCAATTTTAAGATTCATAAATGAGGATATCCTTTCACTGATTTCCATTAACTGGCTGTTTAAAGTTTGTTGTGTCACACCTGTGCTTTCATCTGCCTTTATAATCTTTATATTGCTATAGTATTCACTTGTTTTCTCGTAGGTAGGTGATCCTGCTTCGCTCTTGTTTTTTTTTTTTGCATTCACCTGGAATCCATTAGTTCAATTGCTGCCACGTAGGCCAAAGGCTCCCTCATTTGTATTTATTTATTTATTTATTTATTCAAAGTTTTATATAGCGCGAACAAGATCCTTACGGATATCAGAGCGCTTCACAATGACAGGGTAGGGGCAGTAGGAATGAACAGAGGTAATGGGAGCAATGTAGTAATCACTAACATGCACGGATAATAATAAAATACATAACATATATCAATATACAGTCAGGTAAACAGGTAGTATAACGGAACAAATCAACGATCCCATAACAGAGGTGTTCAGGTACACCTTGAGTGTGTGGAAGGCTTACACCAGTGTTTAGTATAGAGAGCGCACTGAATGGGGGCATCGGGAGGGTGAATCAGTGACCCAATGTGTCTCATATATTGGTCGATAGGAGAGGGTAGCGTAGTAGTGTCACCATCAAGTAGAGGTATAGTGCCAGAGTGACAGTGTGACTGTAGTGACAAGGTGAGCATTGATACAAGGCGATGCAGAGTCTCTGATCCAGCACCTATAAGGTTCAGGAGATCTTGGCCAGAAGGATGGTTTTCACCTCTTTCTTGAAGAGTGCAGCGGAGGAGATACGCCTAGTTTCAGGCGGGAGCGCATTCCAGATCCTAGGTGCCATTCCTGAGAAGGAGCGCTTGTAAGTTTTCTCTTTCCTGAATCTACGGGGTTTCAGGAGTAGATTTTTTGAGCTTCTATTGGATCTCGAACCTCCTGATATGGACAACTTTTGAGCGAGGTAGTTGGGTGCATTGTGGTGCACGGCCGCGTGTGTCATAACTGCAATTTTTAGTTGTATTCTGGCTTCAAAAGGCAGCCATTTTAGGGACTTAAAATCTGGGGAAATATGCGAATGTTTTCTTGAGCCAGTAATAAGTCTTGCGGCAGCGTTCAGGGAGGCTCTTAAGGGTGCTGTTGTGGTTAGCGGGAGTCCGCTGAGGGTCACAATTCCGTAGTCGATAGAGGGATGACTAACGCTTGTACAGCAGTTTGGAAGTCTTCATTAGGGAGGAAGGGTTTGATTTTCCTCAGTGTGTTGATTTGGAAATTAGCTGCTTTTGTGGCTTTGCTGACGTGCTGCTGCATGTTGAGCTTGGCGTCCAGTGTGATGCCTAGGGATTTCGCTGAGTCCACGATGATGGGTTGGACATTGAGTGCTGTTAGGTTGTTGAGCCATGTTTGAGTGGTGGAAATTTTCGCCGGGGGTGAGATGAGAAGGAACTCAGTTTTCAGAGCATTTAGTTTGAGGTGATTATCGGCTAGCCAGGATTGAGTGTTAATAAGCGTGGAATTCAGATGTTTGATATCTTCTGGAGATTGAAGCTTTAGGTACAGTTGTGTGTCGTCGGCGTACATATGGAATTGGACATTAGAAGCTTGGAGCAAGGTGGCGAGCGGTTCCATGACGAGGTTGAACAGCGTGGGGGAGAGGGAGGATCCTTGTGGAACACCTAGATCTGCAGGCACAGGTGACGATAGTACATTATCGATCTTGAACTTCTGAGACCGGTTGTGTAGGAAGGACGAAAACCATTTGAGAACCGTTCCCGATAGACCCATTCTAGTGCTTAGCAGCTCCAGCAGGTTCTCATGTTTGACCGTGTCAAATGCTGACGAGAGGTCAAGAAGGATGAGGAGGCAGGACTCATTGCGATCAAGAATTTGGAGGGCGTCATCAATTATGTGTGTCATAGCTGTTTCCGTGCTGTGTTTCGCTCGGAAGCCTGATTGATGAGAGTTGAGGAGGTCAAATTGGTCAATGTGTCTTGTTAGTTGGAGTTGGACACATTTCTCCAGCAGTTTGGCCAGGGTGGGGATATTGGTGATGGGCCGGTAGTTGTTTAGGTCAGACGGATCAGCTGTAGGTTTCTTGAGTATAGGCGTGACTTGCCCCACCTTGAGGGAGTCTGGAATGAGGCCTTGTTGCAGGGAGCAGTTGATGATTTTGGTCCAGAGAGGGAGGAGCAAGGGGATGAAGTCTTTTACAGCACTAGCAGGTAGAGGGTCTGTGAGGTGGTTAGATGGCTTCAAGGTGCAGAGCAATTTGTGTATTGTTTCTTCCGAGTAGGTATCGAAGTACTGCCAGGAAGCCATGTTTTTAGGTTGAGTGTTAGCCGTTCTTGTGTGGTTGGGGAATCGGCTTACATCCATGATGAGGTCATTTCTTATGTTGTCAGTCTTTAGCTTAAAGAAAGCAGAGAAGTCTTCACAGTGTGGGGTGTCGCTTGTTGTGCTATTTGATTGTAGGGGTTGTGCCTTTGTTTGGGTTTTGATTAGTTCGAAGAGTTTTCTTGGCCTGTTTTTTGCTTGGTCCAGTTGGCGGCTGAAGAAGTCCAACTTTGTCCGCTTTATTTTCCTGAAGTAGGCATTTCTCTTGTTTTTAAGCCTTTTGAGGTGCAGTGCTGAGGGGTCCGCTCTCCAGGTGCGCTCTGCCATTCGCATCGAACGCCTGTCGTTATTGAGTCTGTCGTTATACCAGGGGTTAGAAGTTTTGGTGGAGACTCTCTTCAGTTGTAGTGGGGCGACTTCATTGACTAATGTATTCATAGATTCAAGGTAGTGGTCAGTCAGAGATTGAACATCCGAGGCACCTGAAGGGGGAAGGAGGAGATTGCCGATGTGGGGAGGCAGAGTAGAGGGGTTGAGATTCTTCATGTCCCTTTTCCATGTTTTGGATTTGATTGGTTGAGCCGTGTTAGGTTTAACTTTTTCATTGATAAAGAAGGTGATAATGTGGTGATCTGACCAGTCGCAGGGTAGAATCGTCTCCAGTTGTGTAGAATTCTCTTTGGCAATGAGGAGATCAAGTATCGCGCCTTTGTCGTGTGTTGGTCTATCGCATATTTGGGTGAGGTCAAGTGCATTAAGGAAAGTTTTGAGACTATTCACCACTGTGTCTTTCTGATCGTTCCAGTGGAGATTAAAGTCACCCAGGTAGACTTGGGTGGTCTGCCGACCGGCATTAGAAGTGATCATGTCCATGAGTTGTTGGGTGAATATGAGATTGTCACCAGGCGGGTGATAGATGAGATGTAGAGCACAAACTTGTTTGCCCTCGCTGGTGATGTCGAGGCCGAGGAGTTCACAGGAGGAGAGGGTGGGGGAGGTGACTTTGGTAACGGAGAGGTTGTTTTTAAAAATGCATGCAATTCCCCCGCCCGTCTTGTCTGAAGACCTGTCTAACCTAATGATGTGATAGTTGGGGGGGACTAGTATGTCCAAAATCGGGGTAGAGGCTTCAGTGAGCCAAGTTTCTGTTAGAAAGGCTAGGTCCAGATCCCTAGCTGAGACGAGATCTGCGATGTCGGAGGAGTGTCTCTGGGCTGATCTGCAGTTGAGTAGGATGCATTTGAGTTTGGGAGAGAGAGGGGTGGTCGAGCTTTCTAGAGTGAGGGGAACTTTTCTGAGGTTGTTGGGGATGGAACCTCTGTTGTTGAGTGTTGGGAGCCTCAGAGGGTTTGTATGAATTGTGGGTATGGGGATGTGTGTGCTGGGAGTGTGTTTTACCGGACCTGAGCCATAAGAGCGTAGGAGTGAGCGTAGGTCGCGGTCCGACAGTGGGTTGAGGACACGACAGGGGCGGTGGGAGTTGTTGCGAACGGGGATAGTCGGCCAGCGCGGATGTCGTTGGAGGCGAGGGTATGTAGGGCGGGTGCGTCCTTTGTAGGGTAGAGGGATGATGGGAGGTGGACTGGGCTGTGATGAGAGCATGTCTTTGATTGCGCGGACATCTTTTTTGATTTGTAGAATATCCTCTTTGACTTGTTGGAGGGTGGGTAGAGTCTGGTCAGGGGGAGCATAGGGGATGGCGTAGGTGGTGGGAGCCATTGGTGAGTGGTTGTGTAGTGAGCTGGAAAGCGGGCAGGGAATCACAGGGGGGGATATACTGGCGTTGTTGGAGTGTTCTGCGGTGTGAATGGGTGGGATGGCATTCATAGAGTGGGCGTCTTTGTGGGCGGGGGGTGTGAGTGAAGTAGGCGGTGATGGCGGTGAGTGGGAGGCATAGGTAGTGCCGCCAGTGGGAGAGGGTGCCGGTGAGTGGAAGAGTGAGTGAGGGCTGAAGACATTAGGGGAGACCGGAGGGTAGTGAGGGCTAAGAATAGGAGGTGGGAGAGAGGGGGATGCTAAGGTAGGTGAGGTGGTATGTTCTGTGTGTTTTGTTGGGAGGGTGTGAGTGTCGTGGGTGGGAGTGGGGAGGGGGCTGGGGGGGGAAAGGTGTCCGCCGTGGGGCGTATGGGAGGGGGGGTGGATAGGCTTCGAGTGGTGAAGTTATCAGATGGTGGCGTGTTGTGGGTGGGAGTAGTTCTGTCAGGTGTGAGAGTGTCGCGGGTGAGAGTGGGGAGGGAGCTGGGGAGGGGGAGGCGTCTGTCGTGGGGGAGATGGGAGGGGGGGGTGGAAAAACTCTGAGCGGTGGTGTGTTCAGGTGGCGTGTTGCGGGTGGGGGTTGTTATGTCAGGGAGGAGAGGGATAGGGGGGATGTGATTGGGGATAAAAGGGATCACGTTAGAGGGGCGGTTAGTATAATAGGTGGCGACATTTGTGTCTGTCACAGCAGGTGGGCTATTTACTGAGGTGCTGGCGGTAGAGGTGTTGTAGGTGGGGGCTGCGAAGTCAGGGGTGCTGGTGCTGGTGGAGATCAGGGTGGGGGTCTGCAGATTGGAGAGGTGCTCTTTGAACTTGGGGAACAGGTTGTCTAGTAGTTCCAGGTTCTTGTCCGTGGATTGAATTAGTACAATCCCATTGTTATAGATAGTAATGGTAGTCCTGCCCGGGAAGAGGTGGGAAGGTGTGATAGAGAGAGTTAGGCCATGTGTTGTTCTCCTGGTGGAGGAGACGGTGAGTAGGGTTAGGAACGCCTTTCTCCATTGGGCTCTGCGTGAGGTGTGGAAGATGATATCGGTATTCAGGGCACCATTGCCCGGTGAGAAGTAGGTGTCGGCAAAGGGTGTTTCAGGGTGCGACCTCATGAAGTTATGTTTAAAACGTTTAGTGGCTTTTTTGGTGAGGGTGGTGGGGTAGTTAATTCTAAAAGTGTGCTTGCCGCTGCGCTCCATTTTAGAGGCTGTAATGTTGGGTGTAGGAGCTATAAGTGACACTAGTGAGCATCCAGAAGGGATATGAGGTAGCGTCCAAGAAAAGATATGAGGTAGTATGTAAATCTAAATCACTGTGTCTAAATACAATAATCACTATCGGATTCAGCAGTCGTTGTAACCATGGTCAGAATCAAAATCTAAATACAGTAATCACAAGTACATTAAGGGAATAGAAGTGAGTTCGATGTAGGTTATAAACAGGTGCAGAATAAAGTAGAAGTATAATACTGGCATCAAATAACTAAGCAGACCATAAAAATACCTCAATCGAAGGTGACAATAGTGCGTAGTCAAAAATACGTAAGGAACAGGAGTCAGTAGTAGGATACAGTTGCATACAAAAATTATATGAAACAACAGGTGGCATTGGTGAGCATCAAGAAGAAATATATATGAGGTAGCATACGGTGTATTACTGGTGAGTATAAAGTGGGACGTGCAAGATACAATTAGGAGTATAAAATATAATACCACTGTATAAGGCAATAATATATGGGTAGCAATAGGTGCAGAAAAAGAGGAATGTGCTGGATACAATTAGGAATATATTAATAAGTACCAATGTAAAAAGGCAGACTATCAAAGACTGATGTGAAAAACACCAAACTGTGTCTTAGGTCTTTAGGTCATACAAATAGAAAAATAATACTGCTGTAAAAGGCAGACATTCGCTAGTGAGAGTCGGTTGGAAGGCCACTAGCCTAAGCGATAGCAGTCTTATAGGAGTGTAAAGTATACACGTAGAAATATAGTATTAGTGAAATATCGGAGCAATATATTCGAATAACAAAATAGACACAGAGCCAAATGAGCCAAAAAATTGTGACTAGAGAGCGGCCAGGAAAATAGGAAGTACCAATCGGTGCATTAGCTACAAATAGCCATTAGACTAAGCAGGCCACCTCAATGGATGACTAGTCAAAGATGGCCGCCCGAGTATCCTATATGGAGACAAGCGTCCTTTGTAGTAGTCCTTTGTCTGTTGTGGATGTCTTTTTGAGAGTTTTGTTTCCCTTTCTTCTCTGGGGCCGATCTGGTTAGACCCTCATCTATGTTCGTTGGTGGGGAGGAGAGAGAACATCTCCAGTGTTGCAGGGAGGAGAGGAGAGCGTCTTATCTCTTTTTTTGGTAACCCTTGCCCCTTTGGAATGTAGCCTCATGGACGTCTGGTGGGCAGAGGAGGCGATTTATAGCTCTTCTTTATGGCCCCCGCCATTTTAGTTGGTGAAGAGAGCAGAAACGCTTTGTCCGGAGAGATAAGATCTTGCAGGCATAAAAACTTGCATGTAAAGGACCCCTGTAGTAGTCGGTTTTGCACATTCAATATAATTGTTTGCGTGCAAAAACCTTCACGAGTCTCGAGTTCGTCATGTACATAGGCTACACCACTTTTGCACACAGCAAGTGCCTCGCCGAGGACGCCCTTGTCGCAGGTCTCTCTCATTACTCACTGCCTACATTGGAGGGGGGGAGGGGGTGACGGGGTGCATCCGGCTGAGGGGTTCGCGAACTAAATTCCGCGTTGACCCCTAGAGTACCCACGGGAATGGGGTTGCTCTCCCTTCTCCTCGCTTTGCCTCCCCTCGCTTTGCCTCCCCTCTATACAATACACAGCTCACCTTCCTCCAAATGTCGCCGCGTTGTGCAGATTCAGCCCGGGGGAAGATTCAGGCGCCGCGCAGGACAGCCCGGCACCCTGCTTGAACGGGGCACCAGCGCTGCTTGCGGCGGTGAGCGTGATTGAACAAGCGGTAGCTGCAGGCAGGCAGGAGCAGAAGTCAGGCGACCAGCCCGCAGGGCAGCAGGCTCCCGCCGTGTACGGGACACCAGGGGTCTCGGCTGTGCTTGTAGGCAGGAGCATTCCGCAGTGGTATTCCCACTATATGTTCGGCGCCAGCGATGGTCCCAGTCCGGATCCAGCTCCACTATGGATATCAGCGTGGCCACCGACTAGGCAGGTGGAGATGGCTCGTCTGCTCTTCTCCTGCTCTTCTCCTGCGAGGCTCCGCGCACCAGTGCATGCAGGCTCCGGGAGCCTCAGCCGCTCAGTCCCGGCAGCGCGTTGGGGGTCTGTCGTGTCCAGTCGCAGTGGTGATCACAGGGTAGGAGCCAGTGCAGGCAGGCTCAGTCCAGTATCAGACCGCTTGTGCTCCGGTTTCGTGGAATGGGCGGGCGGGCGGGTCCGTTCTCGTGGTCTCGTCCTTTTTGCAGTCCCGGCTTAGCTACCGGCGTCTTCTACCGGCGTCTTCTGCCATGGGAACGGCCAGGAGGGGGTGTCTCTCTAAACCCTCCGATTCCACAGATGTTCCTCTGCTGCAGCGATGATCCGTGGGGAAGTGTAGGCTCAACAGGCTCCCGGATTTTCAGCCGCACAGTCCAGCAGCCCGATGTGGGTACCTGAAGGCGAGTGTTCAGCAGCCGATCTCTGGGCTTTGCAGGTTCAAGCCTCCATCGATCAGGTAAACAGGCAGTCCGGGGCAATCCAGTTACTTTTGTATTATTCCAGTTACTTTTATTGTTTTTTTCCAGTTACTTTTCGTGAGGGCTGATGGGTGCTGACAGGGATAAAGCCCTAAGTGGGATCCCGAGCACTGGGAGCTCTTAACGGGAGCTCCTACCAGGCGGCCATCTTCACACGAGAGGGTGTGAGGCGCTCCATGCTTAAAACATCTCTCCTGAGGCATCTCTCCTGCTTAAAACATCTCTCCTGAGGCAGGTTGCTTGCTGTACTCTTTCAAAACCTTAGATGGATGCAAAGCTTTATCCTTCTACCGGGCTCTGAATATGTGTTGTGCACATTGAGTGTAGATTAGCATAACTGACATATTCTCCAACTAAGGTATTTTTTCTGCCTAATATTAGCATGTTTCCCATATTTCTTTACTTTTTGATACTTTGCAGTATGTACAGCTGGTGGCCTTTTAGGCTTTAAATGGTATTGAAATTCTAATATAACACAGGAAGAGCTTCCAACTCAGGTACCGAAAATGTATGTGAAACGTATAGTTGTGTGGAAGTTTATTACATAATCACCCAAGGAGTTTGTTCATACTCCATATCATAAAGGATTCTTCTAGCTTGTTCCTCTCTCCTGCTCTAGTAGGGTACTCCTCTCCAGAGCCATACAAGTCTCTTCTTATTCCTCTCACAATATGTTTCTAGTGGTTGTGTTCCATCAAATGGTGCACCATTTTCCGCAAATCTGAGAGCAAGAGGCGCACGATAATTGTTTACCACTCAATTTTACTCTTGTTCATAATGAAGAGAGATTTAATTTAGTGACAAGCAGTCGTTAATCCAGGAACACAGCTTTTCAGCCCAGGCTTTCTGTTTTTATTGTGTTTCCTTTGAAAAGAATCCTATTAAATGCTATATAAAAAATGAATATTTTAATTGTCCTGCTTACTCCCTACTCCAAGCATTCCAAATAGACTGGCTCATCAGCGTTCAAGTGCTTTTTAGGTCGAGCTGGCGTTGGAGCGCGAAGCGCTCCCGCCAGCGAGACTATAGTCACCTTCCTCCCTGTCAAGGGAGTACAGCTGTGAACGAGCCCGATACAGACCTGGGCACGAGCCGACCCAGGTCTGTGAACGCACTTCAAGGTTGAGCAGCTTGTGCACGTTTGTTGGACGTCAGGCGCTGCAAGCCCGCCAGACCAATTATCCCAGCAGGAGTCTCCACTTCCTCAGGCGCCGCAACACTTATCACAGCATGAGACCCACTTATCACAGCATGTCAACAGGCGCCCCAGGCTGCTGGAGCACTCAACTATAATTAATGTGCAGTTGAGTGCTCCAGCAGCAGCGTGGGGCGGCTCTCTGCATGCTGTGATAATTATATCTTTGGGGCCTCATGCTGTGATAATTAGGGCGGCATGCTCTATTTGCAGCACTGAACATTTTCAAAGAAGGCCAAGCAGTGACATTCATTGGAGACACTCACCCTCACGCCCTCACCCCTCACACACCTCCTCACCCTCACACCCTCACCTTCACACCCCCTCACACACACCCTCACATACCCTTACCAGCACAGCAAAACACAACACAGCAAAACACAACACAGCACAGCAAAACACAACACAACACAGCACAGCAAAACACAACACAGCACAGCAAAACACAGCACAACACAACACAGCACAGCAAAACACAACACAGCACAGCAAAGCACAGCACAGCAAAGCACAGCAAAACACAGCACAACACAACACAGCACAGCAAAACAACACAGCACAGCAAAGCACAGCACAGGACAGTACAGCACAGCAAAACACAGCATAACACAGCAAAGCACAGCACAGGACAGCACAGCAAAACACAGCAAAGCACAGCACAGCAAAACACAACACAGCAAAACACAGCACAGCACAACACAGCACAGCACAGCAAAACACAGCACAGCACAACACAGCACAGCAAAACACAACACAACACAACACAGCACAGCAAAACAACACAACACAGCACAGCACAGCAAAACACAGCACAACACAACACAGCACAGCAAAACAACACAACACAGCACAGCAAAGCACAGCACAGGACAGCACAGCACAGCAAAACACAGCAAAACACAGCAAAGCACAGCAAAGCACAGCACAGCAAAACACAACACAGCAAAACACAACACAGCAAAACAGAGCACAGCACAGCACAGCAAAACACAGCACAGCAAAGCACAGCACAGCAAAGCACAGCACAACACAACACAGCACAGCAAAACACAACACAGCACAGCACAGCAAAGCACAGCACAGCAAAACACAGCACAGCACAGCAAAACACAGCACAGCACAGCAAAACAAAACACAGCACAGCAAAACACAGCACAGCACAACACAGCACAGCACAGCACAGCACAGCAAAACACAGCAAAGCACAGCACAGCAAAGCACAGCACAGCAAAGCACAGCACAGCAAAACACAGCACAACACAGCACAGCACAACACAACACAGCACAGCACAACACAGCACAGCACAGCACAGCACAGCACAGCACAGCACAGCACAACACAGCAAAACACAGCAAAACACAGCAAAGCAAAGCACAGCACAGCAAAACACAGCACAGCATAGCACAGCACAGCACAGCAAAACACAGCACAGCAAAACACAGCACAGCAAAACACAGCACAGCAAAACAGCACAGCAAAACACAGCACAGCACAGCAAAACACAGCACAGCACAGCAAAACACAGCACAGCACAGCAAAACACAGCAAAGCACAGCACAGCAAAGCACAGCAAAACACAGCACAGCACAGCAAAACACAGCACAGCACACCACAGCACAGCAAAACACAGCACAGCAAAACACAGCACAGCACAGCAAAACACAGCACAGCAAAACACAGCACAGCAAAACACAGCACAGCACAGCAAAACAAAACACAGCACAGCAAAACACAGCACGGCACAGCAAAACACAGCACAGCAAAACACAGCACAGCACAGCAAAACACAGCACAGCAAAACACAGCACAGCAAAACACAGCACAGCAAAACAGCACAGCAAAACACAGCACAGCACAACCAAGCACAGCACAGCCAAGCACAGCGCAGCCAAGCACAGCACAGCCAAGCACAGCACAGCCAAGCACAGCACAACCAAGCACAGCACAACCAAGCACAGCACAACCAAGCACAGCACAACCAAGCACAGCACAACCAAGCACAGCATAACCAAGCACAGCACAACCAAGCACAGCATAACCAAGCACAGCATAACCAAGCACAGCATAATAAAGCACAACAAAACATAGCATAACAAAAAATAGCATAACAAAACACAACAAAACATAGCATAACAAAACATAGCATAGCATAACAAAACACAGCATAGCATAACAAAACACAACATAGCATTGCATAACAAAACACAACATAGCATAACAAAACACAACATAGCATAGCATAACAAAACACAACATAGCATAGGATAGCAAAACTAAACAGAGCATAGCATAACAAAACAAAGCATAGGATAGCAAAACAAAACATAGCCTAACAAAACATGGCATAACAAAACATGGCATAACAAAACATATAATAGCATAGCAAAACATAGCATATCAAACACAACAAAACATAGCATAGCAAAACAAAGCATAGCATAGCAAAACAAAGCATAGCATAGCATAACAAAGCATAGCATAGCAAAACAAAGCATAGCATAGCATAACAAAACATAGTATAGCATAACAAAACATAGCATAACAAAACATAGCATAACAAAACATAGCATAACAAAACATAGCATAGCATAACAAAACACAGCATAGCATAACAAAACACAACATAGCATTGCATAACAAAACACAACATAGCATAACAAAACACAACATAGCATAGCATAACAAAACACAACATAGCATAGGATAGCAAAACTAAACAGAGCATAGCATAACAAAACAAAGCATAGGATAGCAAAACAAAACATAGCCTAACAAAACATGGCATAACAAAACATGGCATAACAAAACATATAATAGCATAGCAAAACATAGCATATCAAACACAACAAAACATAGCATAGCAAAACAAAGCATAGCATAGCAAAACATAGCATAACATAGCATAACAAAGCATAACAAAGCATAGCATAGCATAACAAAACATAGTATAGCATAACAAAACATAGTATAGCATAACAAAACATAGTATAGCATAACAAAACATAGCATAACAAAACATAGCATAACAAAACATAGCATAACAAAACATAGCATAGCATAACAAAACACAACATAGCATAGCATAACAAAACACAACATAGCATAGGATAGCAAAACTAAACAGAGCATAGCATAACAAAACAAAGCATAGGATAGCAAAACAAAACATAGCCTAACAAAACATGGCATAACAAAACATGGCATAACAAAACATGGCATAACAAAACATGGCATAGCAAAACATATAATAGCATAGCAAAACATAGCATATCAAACACAACAAAACATAGCATAGCAAAACAAAGCATAGCATAGCAAAACATAGCATATCATAACAAAGCATAACAAAGCATAGCATAACAAAACATAGCATAGCATAACAAAACATAGCATAACAAAACATAGCATAACAAAACATAGCATAACAAAACATAGCATAACAAAACCTAGCATAACAAAACATAGCATAGCAAAACAAAGCATAGCATAGCAAAACACAACACAACATAGCATAGCATAACAAAGCATAGCATAACAAACACAACAAAGCATTGCATAGCATAACAAAACAAAGCATAGGATAGCAAAAAAACATAGCATAGCATAACAAAACAAAGCATAGAATAGCAAAACAATACATTGCATAGCATAACAAAACATAGCATAACATAACAAAACATAGCATAGCATAACAAAACAAAACATATCATAGCCTAGCAAAACATAACATACCAAACACAACAAAACATAACATAACATAGAAAAACAAAGCATAACACACACAACCACACACAACCACACACACACAACCACGAACACATAACCACAACCACACACACAACCACGACCACACACAACCACCTATCTATCGCCCTCACTCTATCTGTCTATCGATCTATCGCCCTCACTCTATCTGTCTATCGATCTATCGCCCTCACTCTGTCTATCTATCGCCCTCACTCTATCTATCGGCCTCAGTCTATCTATCTAATCGCCCTCACTCTATCTGTCTATCTATCGGCCTCACTCTATCTATCGCCCTCACTCTATCTATCGCCCTCACTCTATCTATCGCCCTCACTCTATCTATCGCCCTCACTCTATCTATCGCCCTCACTCTATCTATCGCCCTCACTCTATCTATCTATCGCCCTCACTCTATCTATCTAATCGCCCTCACTCAATCTATCTATCGCCCTCACTCTATCTATCTATCTATCTATCGCCCTCACGCTATCTATCTATCGCCCTCACTCTATCTATCGCCCTCACTCTATCTATCTTTCTATCGATCTATCGCCCTCATTCTATCTATTTATTTAGATACTGATCGCCATAACTCTATCTATCTGTCTAGCTATCTATCGCCCTCACTCCTATCTATCTATCTATCTATCTATCTATCTATCTATCTATCTCGCTCACTCAATCTCTCTATCGCCCTCTATCTATCGCCCTCCCTCTATCTATCTATCGCCCTCACTCTATCTATCTATCCCACTCACTCTATCTATCGCATCACCACAGCATCACTCAGCACCACCACAGCATCACTAAGGGGCACAACAACATCACTATGCGCTACCACAGGATCATTGAATGCCACAGCATCACTAGTCGCCACCACAACATCTCTCAGCCCCACCACAGCATCAATCTGTGCAACCATTTACCAACAACTGGGTCAAATATGATCTCTCAATGTTTCAAGCTTTATTACAAATGTCACAAAAAGAGGTTAGTATTTCACTTCTGTTCTTGGGTTTTTGTCACAATAAAATACACTGAACATATTCTTCACAAAAGTTATTTACAAAAGTTTAAGCTATTGCCATTATAAATTACAATAACTTTTATTTAAGTATTAATTATTAAAAAAATTCAAAGCCATTGTTATTTGTAATATCAATACATCTAAGTCACGTGAATACAACACATATTGCATTACAAATGCTATAGGTGTCACAAGTTATAACTATTGGCATTGTAAATGACAAAGCTATTATTTTTGCTATTTTCAAAAGCAACACATATATAAAAAATGTGTCATTTACAATACCAATAGCTCAAACTTTCCTAATGCGAGACCTTATGCATTGCAAATGCTTGTTTTAATTGCTGCAGTTGACCTCTATTGTATGGCTTAGATTTTCGAAAATGTACATACTGGTTTTTAGTATTCTCTGCTCTTGTTTCCAGTACCCAAACAAGAAAAATCAGCTCCCATATATTGCAATTTAAACCAACTCGCTTGTCTAACACTTATCTAGTTGGAGTAATTGTCGTCTACATTAGTCATCTCCTTTTGCACTGAGTTTATTCTCATGAGAAGGATAATTAGGAAATAGAGAAAGGAATGGGACATCTGTGCCACGCCCAGTTCTTATAACTTAACCGACTTTCTGTTTTTTAAAACAGAAGCTGATAATGAGCTGTGAATAGTGGTTGGTTATGGGAAAATGAACAAATTAGTGCCTGGGAGTTTTGGAGCTAATATGACAAGAAGCTTTTGTTTACTCAGTAACTCATCCCTGATCTATTTTGTTTCAGCCAGATGTTCAAGTCCGCAATTCTATATCTTGAGAAAGTAGCTTGTAATGGGTATCCCTTAAGAAACCATTGGGCAGTTTGTTCTGGGTCACCAGATGAAAACAGTTTGTTTAACCCTTTTAGCGGGTAGAAAGACATGAGTAGCCAAAATAGCATACATTTTTCTTGTATCCGACTCACAGTTAAAGTGTACAGTGTTAGTTTAGAACTGCAAGTATTTAACAAAGAATCAGAGAATCATTTTGCTGATTGTTAAGCTTAAACTGTTCACAGCAGCAGTGAATTTGTAGCGGTGGCTTATAGGATATACTTAAGGTAAAACTCAAGTTGTTCTTTGTGGGTTTGAGTTCTTCAGTTAGTACTGGGTTTTTCAGCAACGATGACGTAGTAAAATGTTCGACTGGAAAGTGTTCCCACTTGCTAGCCAGTGGCTAAAATTATTTCAAACATTCCTTCCATCACGTTGTTTGTTGCAGTAGATGCTCTAAGGGCAACATTTGTGCCTAAGATGTCGGTCCAGTGCTACCTGTGCCAATGGTTAGGTTTCATCGTCTGGACCTTAGTAAGCTGAAAACGGTCTGGGTTGCTTAGGTTTACATCTGGATGAGACCTCACCTGGCAGTTCAGATGGACTATTCGTACTGGACCAGGAACAATACTAATTTGCACATGGCTGGTCTCCATCTACGGTGGCATATTGGGTGAACGCGATGGACTGGAATGCTGCCATAGTTGTCTTTAGTGGCTGAGATTAATTTAAGCATTCCTTCAATCACCCTGTTTTTTTCTTCATCTATTATATTTAGAACACTGGTGGTCAGGTATACAAATTAACCATCAAATATATCCACAGGGCAGTGGGTCAAGTGAACCTTGTTTACTGGTTAGCGGTTTAGAAGGACAAGGTGTGTGCTTGCCTAAAAGGATTTAGAATAGAGAAGGATTAGAGAAAGAAGGAAAATCTTTTCAACAGATTTTTGTTATAGTGCTAATCACCTACTGATGCTCTCTTTTCTTTTTTTTTCCTCTGTACCACACCCCTACTTTTGTGCATCTTATATAAGCAAAAACATTTCCGCTTCACCATCTTCCATAGCTTGGGATGCAGTCATTGATGTCTTCTTCAGGTGTAGTTGCCATTGATATTCAAATCTCGTAGGATTTCCCCAAATTAAATGCATTTTGTTTGATACAGTAATGACCTTTCTTATATACGTGAGATACCTCCTTAACCAATCCGGCGCACTGTTTTTTTTTTGGTGATAGCCATTACTTACTGATTTAATGTCATGCCAGTTATATTAGATGAAAAAGCAAGATTCTGCTGGCATTTTCATAAGGAACCCCTCTCATATCATATGCTAAATACTTAATGATGGGCTTACCTCAGTTGTATTTTTTGAAAATGTCTGCTAATGTCACACTTATTTAATTTGAGTAAGAGTGAAGGCTGTGCAACTCAAGAAAGTCATCTGCAGCCAGTTTGCCACACTTTTTGTAGGGCACCTCTTGGGACTACTGAAGGCTAAGCAGCTCGCACATTGTTACCAGACATCCACACGCCCAGATTCATTGACTTAAAGATCAATGTCCATAGAGCCAGATATTATGGTTTGAAAAAAATACTTTGACTTGGGGCAGTATGTAAGGGCCATGTGTGTCAGTGAGAGTGTGGTCTTTGGGTATTTACAAACGTGTGCATATGAATGGGATATATGTGAGTGGTTGATTGAGAGCCTGTGTCATGTGTATTTGTGGCTCAGAACATACCTTTCAGCATATGTGGCAAGTTACATGTATAAACAAACACACACCTATTTAAAAACAATGGGAGAAATTTAAAGTGCAGAAACATCTTCTGCAAAAGTGTCAAAGGTATGGAACATTTTTCTGCACTTAAAATGTCTCCCAATTAAAAAATTACTATTTTTAAACTACACATATGGCACAGTGTCCTCTGGCCACTGTGAGCAGGAGGCCTGTTTGTAAATACAACATTTTGAAATGTGAGAACATTAAAACAAAGAGTTAACTTAATCATTCGGTTAACTATTCACTTTAATTTGTTCCCATTTGAAAGCATTCAAAATCATAATTTTCTTCTTGCTCTCCAATATTGAGTTGACACAGACTTTTGTTTGAGTTAAATACTTCAGTGCTTCAACATAATGAGCACTGCTTATTATCAGGTCCTGCTATCTGCAGCCTGATGAGGATGATTTAAAATAAACACAGCCTTCCGTTAACTTTAAAAGAAAAAGCGACACTGCACTTATTTAGAAATAAACTCAAAGCTGTGAGCTACTCGGAATGTGTCTGGGAGCTACTGGTAGCTCGCTATCCCCTGGTTGGAGACACCTGTTCTGGATAAACTCTTGAATGTAAAAAAAGATGGTTCTATTTAAAGGATGGCAGGTTTCACAACTTCGTAAAGAGTGCACATATTGCCATTTCCAGGTCTTGTCTTGACAAGCCTCTTTCCAAGATTGTACATAAGGCCCTTTATATTTAACTCATCTGCTGAACATAACGTATTATACCATTTTGTAACCTCCTTCACAAATCTGCTACTGTGGACTTCCTCCTCCATGTCCATTTGAAACGGCCGTACTCACTTTTGTGAAGAAAAGCAAGCTTGCAGTTACTGATAGTTTAAGCTTGATATCCTCCCTGCTATGTCATTATTCCAGGTCTTTCCAAGATCTCAATGATGTTTCTTCAATCAGGTCCCCCAAAAAAGAAAACAAGCTTGCTTTAATGGTCGACTCATACCTTCCTTGACTTCTGGGTTTCCAGGAGAATCTCAAATTAGGGACCTAATACTATAATATGGAATGTCCCATCTGGGGCGGCTCTAGGCTCATGGTGGCCCTGGGCAGGGAGCGTTGGTAGGGGGCCCCGGAAGAGGGGGTCCAGGCGGGGCGGTGAAGGGGGGGGGGGGGTGTCAGGGTGTTTGGAAGTGGAACAGAGCCGGAGGCCGCCAAATCCCTGCCACTGGGGCCTCCACTCAAATATTCAAATATGTATCCATCCTCAGAGGATTATTATATTAAGGATATATAGTGGCGTGGTGGCCCCTGGGGTTTGGCGGCCCTGTGCAGGTGCACAGCTGGCACATGCCTAAGGCCGGCCCTGCTCCCATTCAAGCCTGACATTGTACAACATTTTGACACTGGTCAGAAGGATCTTGGGGCGCACTTTCATAAAAAATGGGGGCACCACATTTGTATTCGAAGGCTCGGTCCAGATTCATCTGTCTTTGCGTATATTTCCGCATTTAACCTCTATATGGATCTGGGAGGTCAGTTAACATGTGACATTTCCTAAATCAAAAGGCCCAACAGTAGAATAAAAGGTCTTGGAGTTGCAGGTCACATTTCTCTTATGTCCTGATGTTCCTCCAGGACAGCCTAATACCCTTGGAGGCCCTTCTGACTGAAACTGGACAGTTTACCCTGAAGGTTAAAGAGCTGATATTTATGAAACTCTAATGGTATGGTCCCTACCTCACAATTTATGTCCAGGTAGCACTGGGCTGAGCTAAAAAACTGTTTTTAAGAAAATCTGGCTTGAATTCTATGTTGAAAATTGCTGTACCTTACATGCATCAATTTATCACTGATTAGATGAGAAATTACTCTGTCTCTTGCTTCATTACGTGTTGGAATATCAGCTGATTAATCAGCTTATCTACCTGTCTAAGTTGTACACTGTTTTATCCCCCATCATTATTGTGGCAGGAAACCTCCTTTGCACCTTAACTCCCAGGGTACAGAGTTCTTGCTTTCTTTACCCAAAGGTCTGCTCTCGCTCCTCTTTTGCTTGGCAAATATCTGATTTGATGGAGAAAGCACAATTTTCATACAAAATAGTTTTTGGCTGTGGTCAGTATCTGCACCTTAACTGTATATGTCAGAAAGTAATCCAAAATCTCCCTTTGCTTCTGGTGATTTGGGTTATTACGAAAGGGATCTCTGTTTTGTGCTCTAGATCTAGCTCCTTGCTCCCTTAAACATCTTCTCTAATGAGAATGACTACAAAGGACTTGAGTCTTTTAATTCACTGCCCTCAGGAACATTATATATATATAATATATATTACCTACTGGCGATAGCCAGTAGGTATATATAGTTAGGATTGTTTTCCATAGGGAAATCGCAACATTCTATTGGGAATACCTTTGGCGCCGGTTGAGGAATCTTCCTGAAATTTTCCTTAACTTTGCCTCGCGGCGCTCCGGTCCTTCCCTGAAAGTTTGGGGGGGATCCGTCAAGCGGGGGCCGAGATAAAAGGGGGGTCCCAAAACGTGTTTTCCCCATGTTAATTTCCATAGGGCGGTTGGACTCACTTTTAGCCCGAACGGCTGAATGGTTTTCCACCAAACTTGGCAAAATTGTAGGGACTGGTAGCCCGATGTGCCTTTGCTATGTCTCAAGATATATGCTCCAGTGGTTTTTACGAAAATTAACTTTGAAAAAATATATATTGGGCTACATTGGGCTATATATATATGTTAGAGCCCAAATGTAGCCCAATGTACCCCAAAGATGGCCACCAGGGACAAAAAAAAACAAATGTAGCCCAAGTATCAGCCAGCTGTAGCCCAACTATAGCCCAATGACGGGATGTCCCAGCCAAATGTAGCCCAATGTAGCCCAAAGATGGCCACCAGAGACAAAAAAAAACAAATGTAGCCCAAATATCAGCCAGATGTAGCCCAACTATAGCCCAATGGCAGAATGTCCCAGAGTGTTCTAAAGAACAACTAGAGCGCTAACAGTCTTACTTATGACAAAAGTATGGCACACCTAAATTCACTGAAAAAAACATAGGATTCAGGCCTTATATAGTTAGGAATTAGGCACAAGAAAGCAGAAAAACAAACGTGTAGAACACAAAAAGGGGGCAGGGTAGAAACACCCTGACCCCTTAGGGCTGCTCAGGTGGTCCCACTAGGATATTAATATATTTAAACGTTATCCGCTAATAGAATTAGCATTTAAAAAACCTTTGAAATTCACTGAAAAAAACCATAGGTTTCAGGCCTTATATAGTTAGGAATTAGCATTTAAAAAACCTTTGCAATTCACTGAAAAAATCATAGGTTTCAGGCCTTATATAGTTAGGAATTAGCATTTAAAAAACCTTGCAAATTCACCGAAAAAACCATAGGTTTCAGGCCTTATATAGTTAGGAATTAGCATTTAAAAAACCTTTGAAATTCACTGAAAAAACCATAGGTTTCAGGCCTTATATAGTTGGGAATTAGCATTTAAAAAAACCTTTGAAATTCACTGAAAAAACCATAGGTTTCAGGAGTTATATAGTTATATAGTTAGGAATTAGCTTTTAAAAAACCTTTGAAATTCACTCAAAAAACTATAAGTTTTAGTGGTGTTATAGTTTATGGTGCATTTAATCAGACTGCAGCAAGTTCGTCTATTTTGCATGAAACGCCACAGAAGAAGGGAGTTGGTTCCTCCCGAAACGCGTCTGGCGATGTAAGTTTTAAGTGGTGTTCCTGAGCCTATCTGCCACCAGCACGCTGCAAATAAACCTTGTGCCTTGCTACCAATCTTCAGGTTGGCCTTCTTCAAGTTTGGGGTCTGGTTTTGTTGGATGTTTAGCGGCCGCTCCAGGTCGCGAAGAAGGCTCCCCGTTGTAACACGGATCCGTCAGTGCCGACTGGGACTTGACGCTAAGGATTGAAGAGGAGTGAGCAGGATTCCAGTGAGTGCTCACTGCGGCACGTTTTGCACCGGCAAAGCAGGGTGACATGAGGCCAGTTACCCCCTTATCCCACAAAGGATTTTACTTTGCTTATTGGGACTGAACTGCGCACCCACATGGGAAATATATTGCACTACAATACCCAGGAGGCTGTTCTACGGCCGCGCCCCTCCCTAGGGGCAGGGACTTTGCATTTAATCAGACTGCAGCAAGTTCGTCTATTTTGCATGAAACGCCACAGAAGAAGGGAGTTGGTTCCTCCCGAAACGCGTCTGGCGATGTAAGTTTTAAGTGGTGTTCCTGAGCCTATCTGCCACCAGCACGCTGCAAATAAACCTTGTGCCTTGCTACCAATCTTCAGGTTGGCCTTCTTCAAGTTTGGGGTCTGGTTTTGTTGGATATATATATATATATATATATATATCCAACCAGACGAGTCGCTTTAGAACCCTGCCGCTTTTCCAAAGGCGGGCCCCGGATGGGATAGCGAGTCCCTATGCATACAGCCAAAAACCTTCTCCTTGGTAAGAAAAGCAATCCGGGCCACTTAGAAATGCAAAGCGTGTTTATTCAATGGCTTCCTCGACGCGTTTCGCAGGTGAAACCTGCTTTATCACGAGACAGAAACCAAATACCAAGTGCTCTTTAAATACAGTCACATGTTTGTTCAATTCACATCCATGGAAAACAGACTAGTAGGTGTATCTGCGGGCTGAGTTTGTTACTCTTAGAGGTTGATAAGTGACAATAATAATGAAGGCTGCAAAATACGTTATAAAGTCAGACACGCAAAATGCAGTAAATTAAATTAAATCAACTGGACTGAAGTTATACAAGCTGCAAATGCATAATAACATTAGTGAGCAGAGCACGTTAAGGAATTATAACACAGGCTTCTCAATGTAAACCCAAGGAGCTAATACACCATTATTCATGCGTTATGATTACCGCCCAAGTGGGCTAAATAAGTTTATCATAATTCCTTTCACCATACAAACTGGCATAATGCGGTAAAGCCCAAGTGGGCATAAGTTGCTCATAGTCTCAATTCAAATAGTCCATATCAATAGTCTTATGTAATCAGGTGCTCCCAGAGGTCGAACAGATTCCCAATTATGATCACCAACAGATTCTGTAGACCAAAAATTAAGAAACACAAAGATCAGTGACTGTTCTTTCGGTGCAAAAGTGATAAATAAATGGTTAAAAACAGCAGGTATGTATATACACAGTAAGCTCACACTTTAACCCAAGTGGACATTTAATTCCTCATGCAAATTATGACCATTAGGTTGGGTCGTCCTATATTTGATAATGAGTCTGGACTCAAGTCTCCTCATCTCCTTTATACGATCTCCTCCTCTCTCTCTTATCGGCACTGTCTCCAGTACACAGAAGGACAACATATTGACATTGCTATTGTGGTGTGTAGCAAAATGCCTCGCAATGGGGTACTGTCTGTCTACGTTTGATATTGCCCGCATATGTTCCAGCACTCTTTTCTTGGCCTGATGTTTAGAGCTGCCAATATAGCATAATTGGCAGGGACATTGCAGAGCGTATATGACATGGTCTGTTAGGCAAGTAACATGTTTGGTGATTTTGAATTTGTTGGTGTCTTTCGATAACTGTATCTCCTTCAAGTTTTTACTGTTGCGACAGGCTTTACACCTGCCGCAAGTGTAAAAACCTTGCACCGGAATTCTAGGCTTCACTATCTTGGGTAAGAGAGTGGAGCAGAGAAGGTCATTGAGGGACTTGGGTCTCCTGAAAGTCAGTTGGGGATGATCAGAAATTTCAGGGGCTAGGTCTTTATCTAGCTTCAGTATATTCCAGTATTTACTGAGTGCTTTCCTCACTTCTTTGGAATCACAGTGATAGTCCGTGATAAATCTACTCATATTTTTCGAGGGTGATTGGGTTTCTTCCTTTCTAGTTTTAAGTAGGCTGGTTCTCTCTCGCTTATTAGCCTTAGCTAGGGCATTCGTTATGCATTTTCTTCCATATCCTCGTTCCTTGAATCTGTCGCTCATCAGAGTTATTTCTCTTTTATAGTCAGTTTCGTTCGAGCAATTTCTTTTTGCCCTCAGAAATTCTCCTACAGGGATAGAGTTGATCAGATTAGTGGGGTGACAGCTGGAGGCATGTAGCAGACTATTGCCTGCTGTACTCTTCCTAAATAGAGTCGTGGTAAGGTTATTGTTTTTATTTTCGACTTTAACATCTAGGAACTCAATGACTGTGGGATCTATATGGCTTGTAAAGCTGAGGTTGAAATTGTTTGTGTTCAGGTCTTTAACAAATTCCAATGCTTCATTCTGGCTGCCGTTCCAGATGATAAAAATATCATCTATGTAGCGGAGCCAGCACACAATTTTTTTAAGGAATGCTTCGGATTTATAGACCACTTTCTCTTCCCATAGTCCCAAGTACAGACAGGCAAAGCTGGGCGCCAGACAAGTCCCCATCGCGGTGCCCAGTAGCTGGTGGTAAACTGTATTATTAAAAAGGAAGTAGTTCTTGGTAAGGCATGAATATGCCATTTCAAGAAGCATCTCAGTATGTAGGAGGTAGGAGATAGACCGTGTTTTGTAGAAATGCCTGCATGCTTCGATACCTTGCTGTTGGGGGATGCAGGTATAGAGGCTGCTGACATCCAGGGTCATAAACAGCCAGTCGGGGTTCCAGGACATGTCATTAATTTTTTGTAGGAAGTGACCGGAGTCCCTAAGGTACGAGGGTAAATTTTGCACCAAGGGCTGTAGGAAAAAGTCTACGTATCTAGAGGTGTTTTCCCAACAACTCCCTCTAGATGATACGATAGGCCTCCCTGGGGGGTCAGTCATGCTTTTGTGGACCTTTGGTAGGAGGTAGAGCGCCGGTATTTTGGGGTGTTTGTTAAGGATAAAGTTGAACTCATCCTTACTGATCAACTCACTTTCTCTCCATTTATTAAGTTGCTCTGTGTACTCTGAAACGCAGTCAAGATAAGTAGCCCTGCTGCTGTTTTTTTCTTACTTGGTACAGTCGCTCAATTGTGACAAACCCTCCTTGATGTATAGGTCTCGAGGAAGCACCACAATATTTCCCCCTTTATCCGATCTTTTGATCACAATACTTTTGTCATCGTTAAGGGATTTAATCGCTTTAAATTGTACATTTGTGAGATTACATTTTACATAATTATTGCGCTTAGACAATCTTTCAAATTCTTTCATCATCGCCTTCTCAAAGATGTCAATTGATTCATTTACAATCTGTGGCATAAATATAGATTTAGGCCTAAAATTGCTGTTATACTTTAAACCAATGTTAATCTCATCACTAATCAGATTCAGCATAGGGCTGTTAGGTATGTCCAAGTCCCCCTCCAGTTCGTGGAGTAGATGCAGCGTTTCTACATCTGCGCCTGTGATACTGGTGGGCACTTGTACTGGCTCCTGAACATTAGTGGTAAGTTTCGTAGCATGCCATTTCTTTAAGCGCAATTTGCGGGTAAAATAGAAGAGATCAATACGACTCTGGGTATAGTCAAAGGTAGAGGTAGGGCAAAAAGAAAGTCCCAGGGACAATACCTCTTTCTCTGCTGTGGTCAGCTTCCTGGTCGATAAATTGATTACTGTGTTCGAATCCATCATTTCCCTCTCCTCTGGCCCCTTGTCCTTGATCCCACTGGGCTCGATATGTTGCTGGTAATCATTGTATTGCTTTTGCCTGCGCCTTTCCCGCCTTGACCGCGTCCTTTTGTTCCTCCGGTTGGTTTGTTTTGCCCTGTTAGTCTTCCTTAGGCAACCATTGCGTATTCCATTAAAATTTTGTCTTTTGGGCTCATCAGCTCCGGGTTCTGTGTTCTTAGTATGGTTGGCCCCGCAGGAGCAGTAGTTTGCTCCCTTGCGTTATCCGGGCTCCTTGATGTTGTTGGTGCAGTGGCTCCCTCCGTTTGTGGAAGTTGCATGGTTTCTCGTGTAATGACTGTTGTTCTGAGATGATCATATCTCTTAGCAAAGGTCAGTACTTGGCCTTGCTCATAGTCATTTCGATCTCTGAGAAACTTGCTTTCTTTTTTATCCCGTATTTCCTTCTCTAATTTCTCCAACTTAGTGTCGAATTTGGCCATCTCACTCTCAAAGTCTTTCTCATCATCATAAAGATTTTTCAGTTGATTTGTAATGGCCTCTATTTCTTCCGCCAGTTTTTCGCAGTGTTTATTGGCGTCTTTTACGAGAATTTTGAGCATTCTTATGGAGCATTCGTGACTGTTCCCCGCCCATTCTTCCACCATATCAGGATCAGGGTCTGAGAATGTTGGGGTAGTGTATATTCGCAATCCTCTAGGTATTCTATTCACCTCAATATACTTTTGAAGTGTGGTGGCTTCCCACCATTTACTTTGCTCAGCCACTAATAGTTTCCATAGGGTATTCCAGAGATTTTGTTTATTGGGGCCTGTGTTCCTCCGATTAACATTCTCAGAGGCGTTGCTGGTTTCAGGAGTGTCCAGATCAGTAAACATGCGGCTTGCTGCTTCATACCGCCGTTGGTTTCTATTAGAAGCCATTGCAGGTTCAATTAGTTGGTTTCCGCGGAAAAAGGTTACCTTCCGCCCGCTTAGCTTTCGTGATCACGTTTCCGTAGAGATATACGTTGCGTGTATCAAGCCTTTAAACGTGTTGAACTAAAGAGCGCTGATATTGGTTTCCGCTCGTGTTATATGTTTTACAACAGATTGAGTTCACCGTGGTGTGCAGAGGGGAGCGCATTCACTCACCATTGAAGTCGGGTGTGACAGCTCAGATCTCCGTTGGCAAACACCGCAGTAAAAGTCATTCGGTTATGGAGACGTATTCTCCCCAAGTTACCGCAAGTTCGTTTGTTGTAGAAACAGCGCTGACACAAAGTATCCGTGTCTAGTTCAAACAGGTGGGCGGGGTTCAAATCAAGTAATCCAACCAGACGAGTCGCTTTAGAACCCTGCCGCTTTTCCAAAGGCGGGCCCCGGATGGGATAGCGAGTCCCTATGCATACAGCCAAAAACCTTCTCCTTGGTAAGAAAAGCAATCCGGGCCACTTAGAAATGCAAAGCGTGTTTATTCAATGGCTTCCTCGACGCGTTTCGCAGGTGAAACCTGCTTTATCACGAGACAGAAACCAAATACCAAGTGCTCTTTAAATACAGTCACATGTTTGTTCAATTCACATCCATGGAAAACAGACTAGTAGGTGTATCTGCGGGCTGAGTTTGTTACTCTTAGAGGTTGATAAGTGACAATAATAATGAAGGCTGCAAAATACGTTATAAAGTCAGACACGCAAAATGCAGTAAATTAAATTAAATCAACTGGACTGAAGTTATACAAGCTGCAAATGCATAATAACATTAGTGAGCAGAGCACGTTAAGGAATTATAACACAGGCTTCTCAATGTAAACCCAAGGAGCTAATACACAATCATAACGCATGAATAATGGTGTATTAGCTCCTTGGGTTTACATTGAGAAGCCTGTGTTATAATGCGTGTCTGACTTTATAACGTATTTTGCAGCCTTCATTATTATTGTCACTTATCAACCTCTAAGAGTAACAAACTCAGCCCGCAGATACACCTACTAGTCTGTTTTCCATGGATGTGAATTGAACAAACATGTGACTGTATTTAAAGAGCACTTGGTATTTGGTTTCTGTCTCGTGATAAAGCAGGTTTCACCTGCGAAACGCGTCGAGGAAGCCATTGAATAAACACGCTTTGCATTTCTAAGTGGCCCGGATTGCTTTTCTTACCAAGGAGAAGGTTTTTGGCTGTATGCATAGGGACTCGCTATCCCATCCGGGGCCCGCCTTTGGAAAAGCGGCAGGGTTCTAAAGCGACTCGTCTGGTTGGATTACTTGATTTGAACCCCGCCCACCTGTTTGAACTAGACACGGATACTTTGTGTCAGCGCTGTTTCTACAACAAACGAACTTGCGGTAACTTGGGGAGAATACGTCTCCATAACCGAATGACTTTTACTGCGGTGTTTGCCAACGGAGATCTGAGCTGTCACACCCGACTTCAATGGTGAGTGAATGCGCTCCCCTCTGCACACCACGGTGAACTCAATCTGTTGTAAAACATATAACACGAGCGGAAACCAATATCAGCGCTCTTTAGTTCAACACGTTTAAAGGCTTGATACACGCAACGTATATCTCTACGGAAACGTGATCACGAAAGCTAAGCGGGCGGAAGGTAACCTTTTTCCGCGGAAACCAACTAATTGAACCTGCAATGGCTTCTAATAGAAACCAACGGCGGTATGAAGCAGCAAGCCGCATGTTTACTGATCTGGACACTCCTGAAACCAGCAACGCCTCTGAGAATGTTAATCGGAGGAACACAGGCCCCAATAAACAAAATCTCTGGAATACCCTATGGAAACTATTAGTGGCTGAGCAAAGTAAATGGTGGGAAGCCACCACACTTCAAAAGTATATTGAGGTGAATAGAATACCTAGAGGATTGCGAATATACACTACCCCAACATTCTCAGACCCTGATCCTGATATGGTGGAAGAATGGGCGGGGAACAGTCACGAATGCTCCATAAGAATGATCAAAATTCTCGTAAAAGACGCCAATAAACGCTGCGAAAAACTGGCGGAAGAAATAGAGACCATTACAAATCAACTGAAAAATCTTTATGATGATGAGAAAGACTTTGAGAGTGAGATGGCCAAATTCGACACTAAGTTGGAGAAATTAGAGAAGGAAATACGGGATAAAAAAGAAAGCAAGTTTCTCAGAGATCGAAATGACTATGAGCAAGGCCAAGTACTGACCTTTGCTAAGAGATATGATCATCTCAGAACAACAGTCATTACACGAGAAACCATGCAACTTCCACAAACGGAGGGAGCCACTGCACCAACAACATCAAGGAGCCCGGATAACGCAAGGGAGCAAACTACTGCTCCTGCGGGGCCAACCATACTAAGAACACAGAACCCGGAGCTGATGAGCCCAAAAGACAAAATTTTAATGGAATACGCAATGGTTGCCCAAGGAAGACTAACAGGGCAAAACAAACCAACCGGAGGAACAAAAGGACGCGGTCAAGGCGGGAAAGGCGCAGGCAAAAGCAATACAATGATTACCAGCAACATATCGAGCCCAGTAGGATCAAGGACAAGGGGCCAGAGGAGAGGGAAATGATGGATTCGAACACAGTAATCAATTTATCGACCAGGAAGCTGACCACAGCAGAGAAAGAGGTATTGTCCCTGGGACTTTCTTTTTGCCCTACCTCTACCTTTGACTATACCCAGAGTCGTATTGATCTCTTCTATTTTACCCGCAAATTGCGCTTAAAGAAATGGCATGCTACGAAACTTACCACTAATGTTCAGGAGCCAGTACAAGTGCCCACCAGTATCACAGGCGCAGATGTAGAAACGCTGCATCTACTCCACGAACTGGAGGGGGACTTGGACATACCTAACAGCCCTATGCTGAATCTGATTAGTGATGAGATTAACATTGGTTTAAAGTATAACAGCAACTTTAGGCCTAAATCTATATTTATGCCACAGATTGTAAATGAATCAATTGACATCTTTGAGAAGGCGATGATGAAAGAATTTGAAAGATTGTCTAAGCGCAATAATTATGTAAAATGTAATCTCACAAATGTACAATTTAAAGCGATTAAATCCCTTAACGATGACAAAAGTATTGTGATCAAAAGATCGGATAAAGGGGGAAATATTGTGGTGCTTCCTCGAGACCTATACATCAAGGAGGGTTTGTCACAATTGAGCGACTGTACCAAGTATGAAAAAAGCAGCAGGGCTACTTATCTTGACTGCGTTTCAGAGTACACAGAGCAACTTAATAAATGGAGAGAAAGTGAGTTGATCAGTAAGGATGAGTTCAACTTTATCCTTAACAAACACCCCAAAATACCAGCGCTCTACCTCCTACCAAAGGTCCACAAAAGCATGACTGACCCCCCAGGGAGGCCTATCGTATCATCTAGAGGGAGTTGTTGGGAAAACACCTCTAGATACGTAGACTTTTTCCCACAGCCCTTGGTGCAAAATTTACCCTCGTACCTTAGGGACTCCGGTCACTTCCTACAAAAAATTAATGACATGTCCTGGAACCCCGACTGGCTGTTTATGACCCTGGATGTCAGCAGCCTCTATACCTGCATCCCCCAACAGCAAGGTATCGAAGCATGCAGGCATTTCTTCAAAACACGGTCTATCTCCTACCTCCTACATACTGAGATGCTTCTTGAAATGGCATATTCATGCCTTACCAAGAACTACTTCCTTTTTAATAATACAGTTTACCACCAGCTACTGGGCACCGCAATGGGGACTTGTCTGGCGCCCAGCTTTGCCTGTCTGTACTTGGGACTATGGGAAGAGAAAGTGGTCTATAAATCCGAAGCATTCCTTAAAAAAATTGTGTGCTGACTCCGCTACATAGATGATATTTTTATCATCTGGAACGGCAGCCAGAATGAAGCATTGGAATTTGTTAAAGACCTGAACACAAACAATTTCAACCTCAGCTTTACAAGCCATATAGATCCCACAGTCATTGAGTTCCTAGATGTTAAAGTCGAAAATAAAAACAATAACCTTACCACGACTCTATTTAGGAAGAGTACAGCAGGCAATAGTCTGCTACATGCCTCCAGCTGTCACCCCACTAATCTGATCAACTCTATCCTGTAGGAGAATTTCTGAGGGCAAAAAGAAATTGCTCGAACGAAACTGACTATAAAAGAGAAATAACTCTGATGAGCGACAGATTCAAGGAACGAGGATATGGAAGAAAATGCATAATGAATGCCCTAGCTAAGGCTAATAAGCGAGAGAGAACCAGCCTACTTAAAACTAGAAAGGAAGAAACCCAATCACCCTCGAAAAATATGAGTAGATTTATCACGGACTATCACTGTGATTCCAAAGAAGTGAGGAAAGCACTCAGTAAATACTGGAATATACTGAAGCTAGATAAAGACCTAGCCCCTGAAATTTCTGATCATCCCCAACTGACTTTCAGGAGACCCAAGTCCCTCAATGACCTTCTCTGCTCCACTCTCTTACCCAAGATAGTGAAGCCTAGAATTCCGGTGCAAGGTTTTTACACTTGCGGCAGGTGTAAAGCCTGTCGCAACAGTAAAACTTGAAGGAGATACAGTTATCGAAAGACACCAACAAATTCAAAATCACCAAACATGTTACTTGCCTAACAGACCATGTCATATACGCTCTGCAATGTCCCTGCCAATTATGCTATATTGGCAGCTCTAAACATCAGGCCAAGAAAAGAGTGCTGGAACATATGCGGGCAATATCAAACGTAGACAGACAGTACCCCATTGCGAGGCATTTTGCTACACACCACAATAGCAATGTCAATATGTTGTCCTTCTGTGTACTGGAGACAGTGCCGATAAGAGAGAGAGGAGGAGATCGTATAAAGGAGATGAGGAGACTTGAGTCCAGACTCATTATCAAATATAGGACGACCCAACCTAATGGTCATAATTTGCATGAGGAATTAAATGTCCACTTGGGTTAAAGTGTGAGCTTACTGTGTATATACATACCTGCTGTTTTTAACCATTTATTTATCACTTTTGCACCGAAAGAACAGTCACTGATCTTTGTGTTTCTTAATTTTTGGTCTACAGAATCTGTTGGTGATCATAATTGGGAATCTGTTCGACCTCTGGGAGCACCTGATTACATAAGACTATTGATATGGACTATTTGAATTGAGACTATGAGCAACTTATGCCCACTTGGGCTTTACCGCATTATGCCAGTTTGTATGGTGAAAGGAATTATGATAAACTTATTTAGCCCACTTGGGCGGTAATCATAACGCATGAATAATGGTGTATTAGCTCCTTGGGTTTACATTGAGAAGCCTGTGTTATAATTCCTTAACGTGCTCTGCTCACTAATGTTATTATGCATTTGCAGCTTGTATAACTTCAGTCCAGTTGATTTAATTTAATTTACTGCATTTTGCGTGTCTGACTTTATAACGTATTTTGCAGCCTTCATTATTATTGTCACTTATCAACCTCTAAGAGTAACAAACTCAGCCCGCAGATACACCTACTAGTCTGTTTTCCATGGATGTGAATTGAACAAACATGTGACTGTATTTAAAGAGCACTTGGTATTTGGTTTCTGTCTCGTGATAAAGCAGGTTTCACCTGCGAAACGCGTCGAGGAAGCCATTGAATAAACACGCTTTGCATTTCTAAGTGGCCCGGATTGCTTTTCTTACCAAGGAGAAGGTTTTTGGCTGTATATATATATATATATATATATATATATATATATATATATATATATATATATATATATATATATATATATATATATATATATATATATATATATATATATGTGTATATATATATATATATATACACACATATATATATATATATATATATATATATATATATGTATATATCCGGAAAACCCTCCTGAAAGAAAGGCAGAGGCCACAACGGGGAACAATTTGAAGGCTGATTTATTGAAAGGTTTGGACGGCACTCCGGGCGTAGGCATTTCCGCTGTGTAGCTCCGTCAGCGCCCAGCGTGGTACTCAGCAGGATGGTCGAGTGCCTGTCAATTAGTTGATAGTTCACACATTGCCTCATTTGTAGGACGCTCCGCCCTAGATGATGCCGGACAGCACCAATCACCGTGTCTTTAGAGTGCAAAGCACTTCTGATCCCAGCATGCAATGTGAAACCAGGAAAGGGCAGCCAAATGGAAGCGCGACCCTCAAAGTAGCGCTCGATCACTTCTCTCGCTGTTGCCGTGAACCCTTCAATGTGCAGCTTCCTCGGGTCCCCAACTGCATAACCTTCGTCTTCAGGGAACAGTTATACGGGGGAAAGTCCGACAGTGCGTCTCTCCCAATGCGGAGCTAGTGACTCCGACACCGCAGTGTTACTCCCTATTGGCTGGGGTGGGTCTAATCAGTATCAATAACTTGAAGAAGAAAGTCTCACACCGAGGCAAGACAGAACGCCAGTGCCTTTCTTTCAGGAGGGTTTTCCGGACATTGATAATTGCCAGCCAGCAGCAATTTACAGAGGCCCCTGCAGACAAGTTGGCCTGATCGACACTGGCGTTCTGTCTTGCCTCGGTGTGAGACTTTCTTCTTCAAATATGTATATATATATATATATATATATATATATATATATATTTTTTTTTTTTTTTTCTTTAAACTATTCCTCCTGTATAGATTTACTAGTTTCTCTGCAAGCCTTTTATCATAGTGTTCAAGAGTTGCAATTTTCTGCCTGGATTTGTTTTTGTTTTTTTGCTTCTTGTTTTATTTTTTTTATCAAACATTTTTTTTAACCCCTTCCATGCTGACTGCCCCCATCCGTCATGCATCACGGTGGGCGTGTGCTGATGATGGCTGGGGGCCGTCATGATCCCGCCCACTCTTTAGAAGTGCCTCATAGGCGCAGAATCACGGCCGCGCCAAAGGGGTTGAATTGTGTACGGATAGTTAAGTAATCCATTTTTTCCCAGTGTGGTGCATGTCTCTTAGATGCCTTTTTGATTCTTCTCAGAAATAGTGAAACTACTTTGATCCCCAGTGATAGATAATGAATGGGGGAGAAGGAATGGGTAGGGTAGAGTGAAGGTGGTCAAGGCTAACCTCAACCTCACAATACTTCTGACAGCTCTCTACTTGAACCCTGTTTCCCCCCAGTAAGTCTCCTTGTGGCCGCTCCTGACATCCTGGTGACTCTATTAGCTTCACTATTAGATTCTAGCTCAGTCACCATAGCGTATTAATTACTGATGCTTATGCCAGTTGGGGTTACCAGGGCAGTTTCCTCCTCTTCTTCACAGACCGGAATCCTAGCCTCTTCAATTCCCTCGGTCTTGCATTATGTCCTGAACTACCTCTGTGGCTTGACCTGCTTCTGTCACTGGAGGGATTAATGGTTCTTGTAGAAATGTGCCCCTTTTTTGCATGGTCACCCCCACTTTTTGCCTGCTATTTGATGTAATTTTGAAAGATGTACACTGGGTTCCTGCTATCTAGATCTCCAGTGCCAGATCTCTGTCTCTAAAACTGTTCAGTTGTTCCCCCCCCCCCCCCCCCCCCAGTTAGCTATACCTTTAGCACTCCCTGGTACGTAGGGCAGGGAGGCTAAAGAGGGTCCCTAAGAGCCACAACATGTATTGTGCCACCCAAACGGACACCTCAGCACACTCCTACAAACTGCCATTACAGGCTGTGTGACATGGTGCAGAGAAAAGTTAAGACACAACATAGCACCCTCCTGTGTTCTATGCCTGCAGACACTGTATGTAATATAAGTATGGCACCCCTACAGCAAACCGTTCAGCCCTAAGGCAGGAGTCATATTATTACATTATTACATAGGAGGACATATCTGCATGAGCAGATATGCCCCTGTGATGTTCATGTCGATTCTTGGACATTGCCAGTGAACAGTAAACCTTCTTGAGTATATGGTCTGGGCACTGGTGATTACAAGTTCCCCAGCTACATGATGGCTTCACTGAAACTAAAGATGTTTGGTATCAAACATATTATAATAATAAGCCCATCTGATTTCAGAGATGGATTTATTAATACATGCACCCAGAGGGCACTTTAGAGATGCCCCCTAAAAACCTACCAACCTCTAGTGTACTGGCTGACTGGTGAAGACCAGCCTGCCACCACAGACAGGTTTCTGAACCCTGCAGGTGAGAGCCGACGCTCTCTGACGACAGAAACAATGCCTGCTCCGGCTGTAGGTGTCACCTCTTCTAAGCAGGATGGCCATATCAAGGCAGGAGGCTTCAAAGGCCTTTGCTGCTTTTGATACGCGATCCCGGGTTACTCCATACTTGGGAGATGCCACTTCCTGCCCTGAGGCCCATTTGACACCACGACAGGTGAGAAAATTAGCTAGTCAGGAGGCGTGTTCTCTAATCAGGCTGGTACCGCTACTAAGGTGGGCTACCTGATGTGAACACGAAAACAAGAATTCCACCACCTTGGTGTTTGGTGGAATTAGGCTCACTGGGTCAGGCTTTTGCCCACTTCCCACAGGAAGTGGTCATATGGAGGGTGTAGTCACCCTAAAGGTAGGTAGCCTATTGGCTATTACCTGTCACTCCCCTTACTGCCCCTAAATTGAGTATTTGGGGCACCTCTGGTTCCAGGAACTCCGAATTTGATGGATCCAGAAGAAGAGGACAAAGAAGGGCCACAAGAGAAGGAGAACTGAAGATCTGCTGTGGACATTTGGTGCCAAACCCTGCCTGCCTGTACCAGTCTCTACAAACATGACTGAGTGACTCGTCTGGCAGCTGAGCAACAGGCTCTGAAGAGTCCTGTTTACAGGACCCCTTACAGCAAAAAAAGGCCTTTTTAAGTCCATTCGGGACTCTAACAGCACCAAGACCAAGTATCCATAGAAGGACGTCCGCACCATAGAGACCCTATTCCACAGTGGCCCTGCTGTCCTGATTTTGCAACTTCCACAGGCAAGACCGGCATCTGCAAAGGCCTTAGACGCACAGAGCCCAGCCAACTTATCTACTGTGCACCGACCTACCAACCCGGCCAGCACCTCTGCACCTGGATGCCCCAGGTTAGGTAATGAGTAACTTCTGATGGTACTTTTGACCTTGAGCCCCTATGACCGAAAGTCCAGAAGGAGACCCCCAGAAAAGAACCTTAAATAACTGTATGCAACATGTGCCTTTTTTCCCATAGGAAAGCGGTGCTGCGAAAAGAATAATTTAAGAGAGAGAGAGAGAGGGGAGAGGGGTTGGCCTAACGGCTAAGGCGCTCGACCTCGGACCTGGGGATCTGGGTTCGAGTCTCGGTAACAACGCCAAAAACCCCCTGTGATTCTGGGCAAATCACTTAATCTCCCCGTGCCTAAAAAAAAAAAAAAAAAAAAAAAAATGAAAGTGTGTCCTCATGTAAAGTAACTGGTGCTATGTAAAGCGCTCTGATAACTGATTCGGTTCGGTTCTAGTTCGCGCTATATAAAAACTGCAAAAAAAAAAAAAGAGAACATTTTACTTGCCTGTAAAAAATGATATTTAAAAAAGTACTTACTTGTATAGCGAAGACCTTGGTATCAAAATTTACATAAAATGCGATTTAGTTTTCTAAATTGGTCTTGGATTTATTCTTGAGTGTGTGTTTCATGTATTGTTTTTGTTAGTACGACAGATGCTTAATACTACCCTATGATGAGCATAAAGTGCTCGCCCACACTACCTAAAAGAGCATTTAGTATTCGCTTTTTTGCCTTTGTAAACAAATAAGGGGTTGCCTAGACTTTTTACACGGTGTACCTCGTTTTGGTCCACTATATACAGAGCCAGCTTCCTACAGTTATGCAGGCAATTTCCTATATGTTCCTTCTAGTTGACAGCTTCATCTTAACTCTTTTACCTTCAATCTCTTTTAATCCTGATAGAAATAGTAATGGTGGTTTCCTTCTCTATAGTTCTTCTGTTCCTATTTTAAAATAGAGACGTAAGAATGATGTAGGTTTAGGAACATAGCGTAGAGGTTCCCTCTCTGTTTTTCAGGATTGTTTTACTGACTCCCCACTAGTATTTAGCTCTCCGTTCAAGAGTTTTCAGACTCCCTTCTTTGGGGTTACCCTGTTGCTTTGTCGGAGTCAGTGGACTTGTGGGACTTATATTTGGGAATCTAAGTGAATATCTTTTTTTCTAAATTCTCTTCCCAGCCTCTGACCCTTTGTCAAAACACTGAATGTTATTCTCCAATGCAACATCGTCCTCCCCTTGCCTTGATACTAGACATTCACCTACTTCCATCAAATGTTTTACTCTCTGCTATTCTTTAGCAAAGCCTCCAGTTGTCCTTTCAACAGGAGTTTTCCCTGACTCTTCCGACTTAACGGTTTGCTGGGAATTATTTGGGCAAGTTCCTGCATTTTTGTTTCCTCCCTGCACCCGGTGTGCAGCTACTGTGCGGACACTGCATATGCTACCATACAAGGCTATCCGCTGCACTTCCTTCCTGTCCTGGTGGAGGTGCTGTGCTGCTCTGACCCCCCTGACTGGCTGCGTCATATTCCTGAGTCCTGTCTTTTGCTTGCAGGATGTATGGGGGAGCATTGGGGGCATGGGGAGCATTGGGGAACAACTTAAAGAGACCTAAAGAGAAGGAGACATTCCCAAGAGGCAGTAAATTTGAAAACAAATTAATAAAAGCTTTTACGCTTCATACTACTTCCTCGAGTTATGCGAGGGTCTGATCATGGTCTTGCGATAGGTCGCTTCAGCCTGCCGCTATGTTCCAAGATGCAAGAGAGAGATAGAGAATCAATGTTTGTTACAGTTCAGGAGTTTTCAGGGTGTTTTATTATGTCAAAAACAGTTTATTGCTTTCGAAGTTGCTCTTTCTGGTTTTTATACATAATTTTACCTTCTGTCACTTAAATGTAGTTTGTACCTTTTTCCTGGTTAAAGATTTAGACTTAACAATTCAAGTCAATCTTTTATTGAGCAGTAAGTATACACCCTTTTCTGTACCAAAAGAAACTCTATAGTACATTTATTGCCATCTGCTTAAAAAGAAACTCTATAGTACATTTATTGCCATCTGCTTAAACAGGAGATGCTCATAATTGCTCATGATGATTTGTTTTAACTTGTTTTCAGATTATGAACCTTGGCATTGAGGAGATTGCAGACCTCAGGGCCTTCGTCTTCCTGTGGTGTGGCTCTGGCGAGGGCTTGGATTATGGTAGAGTGGTAAGTAGGCTCCCTAGCATTCCCATTTATTATTATTGAATATATTTTTTTTAGATGTGTATTTTTAGGGCAATCGTGTGCTGGGCAGATGGTCTCATAAAGGGCATTACATTCTCCTGCCTTAGTTCATTAATTATTGCCATTGAGTAATGGGAAGGAAGAGATTATCCATGAAGTGGCAACATTAATACAACTTTCAGGCATTACACAAAACAGATACTCATCAAAATGTCAGCTTATTCATCCGCTTCACTTAATTTGCACCAAAAATAAACACGTTTTCATCTTCTAGATTGACATTTCTTTCAACTGTCATATGTTTTTGCTCTTCTTGAAACACTGCTTAATTATAGGTTGTGAGTTGCTGCTGTTCAGGAAACACAAGATGGTTACAGAATACGTTTGCCACATTTCACTTAAGTGTGGAATCATTACTGCATAAGCACTTTTTAAAGTGAAAGGAGTGATCATTGTCCAACACCAGTATTTACACACTTTACGTTCTGAAATCTATTGGTAGAAACCTGATATGAGTTCTTCTAACCAATCCTGTTGGAGGTATTCATTCTGGGTTCTACTTGGAGGTTGTAATATGTGGCTTGAGATGGTAAATGTCCCGCCCAATACAGATCTGTATAATTTTAAGTAAATTGTAAGCACATAATAATTTGGATCATGATATAATCCTCAAATGCACACACTTACATATAAGATGTCATTTTTAGAGGCCTAAGCTACAAGAGAAAGATATCCCTTATCATTTAATCAGTCAGCATTTTGATGTAGAACACTGTTTTGTGCTGTGGTACACAATAAGGGCAACCAAATAAGGGTAAAGTGTATAATTAATTTGATTAAAAATGGACTTGACATTTGAGTGGGAGTTAACTATTACTTCAAGTGACCTAATGATGGCACTTGATGTTACAATCCTTGCTGCCTAAGGTGCCTTTGCATCTTTAGAGTGCCTGTGAATGACACTAGTTCAGGCACAGGTTTTCCTGATTGTGCAGCCAGTGAAGAAGAAAGCTGGGAAAGCAGAAAGCTTTTGAAGAAAATAAACACCACTTTATTGGAAGAGAAAAAATCTGTCATGTTACAGTTTCAAAAACTAAAAGGATGCTATAATTATTGAATTCCAAATTGTAGAAGGAGTACCAGAGAATACTCTTCAGTTAACTTATTGTTGTGCATGCATTCTGATGTGTACTTCTGGACTCTTGAGTTCTTGCCTTGCCAATCTCCCCAGGGGCTACACTGGATCAGCAAAACTTTTGCAAAACTCCTGCATGTCAACAGGTGAGAAAGTTGCCATCAAAGACAATACGTTTTAGACTGTTTCACGCATACTAGGAGCAGATGTCAGTTACATATCTGCTTGGGGTTCCTCCACACCAAACATACTAGTAGAGCAAGGGAAAAATGCTTCCAGGTGACCTTCAAACCCATCAGGGAGAGGGTTCCTAAACTAAGCTGCTAAGCAAAAGAAGTAAGACTATGACAAGGAACAAACCAGGTCAAAAGAATTGTTCCTTGTCAAGATCATCAACATCAAGAAAGTCAAAAGACAAGTAAAAAAAGCATAGGAAAAGTATGCATGGCTATTGATGCCCAGAAATTCCAGGTCCCTGGAGAGGTTTCTCAGTTGGCTTTCCAGAAACCAGACTCCGGCTTTACCTTCCTTCTTGGACCCAATACCAACCCTGAATCCAATGTGCCCCGAATTCCCCAGGCCATTGTCGACGCTACTGCAATTTGAGGCCTTCATATCGGCCATGTTGCAGATATTTTGCCTCCTGGCTCCACAAACCCAGCAAGGACTCCAGCCAAATTATTCACTGACTGGCCCTCCCTCAGTGCCACCTGACCCTGGGCAAAGCCTGCTTGGACCACTTCAAATTCTGACTCTCGGTCACACACCACAGTCTGTGCTGCTAGCTTCTCCGGTCATTCCTCCATTGGTGCTACCACCGACTCCACAGTACTGGGATCCAGCTCTTTCTCAGATTCATTAAGGCTTCAGCCCACATACTCCTCACCCTTTGGAGCCTGGTTTCTTGGTCTTAGTAACTGTACTATAAAATGTTAAGAGGGTGATGGAACAAACGCCTTTCAACTTTTGTTCACGATGCCATTCAAATTACCCTAGGACTGACCTACATTGGGTCTGTAACCTTTGTCTATCTCCTGAGCACAACAAGCTTGAGCACAACGTTCCTTTAGATCCAAAAAGACTGTTCGTGACCATTGGGCCCAACGTTTAGAGATGTTCCAGAGGGGCAGTGACGATCCATGGACCTCTTCGGTTGGGAAGAGTGTTCTAAACACCATGCCGAGGTGTCAGCAGCTGATGAAGAAGTGTTCTCTTCAGAGGAAAAGTACAACACCCACTTGGAAATCGAGGAATTACCAGCTGCACAGACCCCTACACAGAGCAGGCCTTATCGAAAGGCCATGCACTACCTTCGGGCCATTGTAGGCACTGAGGACAAACTTTGAACATTATGTCCTGCCCTAGCTCGGCTCCCGAAAAAACAGCTAAGCCAGTTTGCTCGGCACCGACCACTCTGGGCTGTGCACCGATATTGTTGGCAGTAATTAAATCTCCATTGGCAAAGAGTCTTTCGACGCCGAAGCCTGCTGGCACATCAGTCGAAGCCAAAACAGTTGAGCCATTCTTTCCTTAACTCCAAAAGGAAATAGATGCCCTTCAGAGACCCTTGTTAATTCAAATACAGACGGGAAAATTATAACTAGACCATCAAAAGGGACAGCTTTTGTTAAAAAATGCATTAGATAAAGGCCCAGTGCAAAAAGCAAAGAAGAAAGTGGAGAAGGCCACCAGCCCATTGCCTGCACCCCATTCACCAGTCCAGCCGATACAGGAACCACCTTCCACACAATCCTCGCACTGAGACCCTCTCGCATATACACCACAAGGATCACCAGTTCCATTACAAGAGGAATAGAATTGTGAAGAATTAGCCCCTATATCACTACATCTATACCCCTGTTGGCAGGCCTCATTGCTGAGGCCCCTGGAGACTCTGAGCCAGACCTATACCCATCTCGGCAATACCCTTTAGATGATTTGTCCACTTATGCAGAGCTAGTAGCCGTAACAGCACTATCTTCCTAGACTTAATTGTATGTTAAGGCACACGGGGATATCTTCAAGGGACCTGCCCGTGTATGGTGATTACTCCTCCTGTAGACAAAAAATACAAGAAATCAGAATCCGATCCACCTTATGTTAAAGGCCAACTTACAACAGACTCTCTTGTTGTACATACAGCAAGGAAAAGGGCTAACTCCCAAACAAAAGGGAAACCTACCTCCTCCACACCTGACAATGAAAGCAAGAGAACAGACACAGCAGGGAAGAGACCAGCAGCACAATCTGCTAACCCATGGTGGATTGCAAATTCTGTAAAGCAGGTATGACGGAGCCGCATGGGATGAAATAGAGAAACACCTCCGATATCTTCCCGAAGAACACTGTAAAGGAGGGGCAAGAGTTGGTGTCTGAAGGAAAGCTCTTATCAAACACTACCATAAGATGTGCCATTAATGCTGCTTAGCTGCTCTGGGCATCAATTCAAGCCTCATTCTTAGACAGCATGCATGGCTGCGGGTATTATGCTTTAAACCAGAGGTAAAACAGAACTTGTTGGCTCTCCCATTAGACAGGGAACATCTGTTTGGGCCACAAGTAGACAAAATCTTTAAAAAAAGAAAAAATACACAAACTGCTAAATCAATGGGTGGACTTCAAACACTTTCTTTCCGTGGTTCTTTTTGACACACTTCCTTTTGTGGAGGCTCAACGCAAATACCGCAGGAAACCACTACAACATACAACCGGTCCCTAGCGGGTAGAGGCTATTCCAGAGGCACATATAGGGAAAATAATTCAAGAGGAAGAGGCAAGTATCCCTCACCCGAATCTACCCTTCTACATCCACCAAACCCTGACTTTAGAGACTTACCCCCGATCACATAACGCCTGTCGGGGGTCACTTACAATAGTCCCTCCCCATTTGGCGAAACATCACCTCTGACCAGTGGGTACTAGACATTATAGCAAAAGGTTATTGCCTGGAGCTCATTTCCACACCTTCCACAATACCACCTTGCAAACACAAAATTTCACCAAACTACATAAAGCTGCTCATAGAAGTACAACCCTTCCTTCTCGAAGAAGTGCCACCACAACATTAGGGATTAGGAGTATACTCCCTGCACTTTCTAATACCCCAAAAAGATGGCTCACTCTGGCTTATTCTCGATCAAATGCATTTGTTCAGATCATTTCCATATGGTCACCCTTCGAGAAGGTATACCTATTCTACAGCAAGAAGACTTTGACCACACTCAACCTCAAATATGCGTATTTTCACATACTAGTTCACCCAGCGCATCAGTGTTAATTCGGGCTTTTGGTCAATGGCAAACACTTTCAGTTCAAGGTAGTCCCATTCGGGGTCACTACAGCTCCCAGGGTATTCACAAAATGCCTTGCAGTAGTAGTTGCCCGCCTAAGAAGACAAAACAGTCACGTTTTCCCTTATCTGGACAACTGACTTATCAGAAGTTCAACCCATCAATTATGCAGCATACACACTCTGGAAACTTTACATCAGTATAGCAAAATCCAACTTCTAACCACAACAATTTAAACCATACTTAGGAGCAATTCTAAATGCAGATAAAGGGTTGGCATATCTAAATGCTGCAAGAATATAGTCTTTCCAGATGATAATCAGCGCTTCCAACCCCAATCTCCGGTTACAGCCAGAACAGTTACACGTCTTGTAGGCATGATGGCCTCCTGCATTGCAATAGTGCTTCATGCAAGACTGAATTTGCGTACACTGCTGGAATGCCTAGTGCAACAATGGACTCCAATGGAGTATCACTGGGAAGATCTAGTGTTGGTCAGCCGCCAAGCTTCTCGCTCTCATCTGTAGTGGAACAACAACAACAACAACAATAATCTGTTACATGGTCAACCTTTTCGTCACCCAATTCCGCAGGAGACCATCACCACAGACGCATCCCTTATGAGTTGGGGAGCACATCTAAACAATTTTACCATCCAAGGACATTGGAAACCCAGACATCAGGAATTTCACATCAATTACCTAGAGTTTGTAGCAGTACTGCTAGCGGTAAAAGCTTTGCTGCCACACCTAGTGGGAGAAGTAGTTCTAGTTCGAATTGAGAACACCAGAACCATGTTTTAGTTATAGATACAATGGGGGACTCAGTCTCCACAACTCTCTCAGCTCGCACAACAAATCTGGAGGTAGGCTCTACGTCACAAAATACACCTACTGGCGGGACACCTCCCAGGAACACAGAACGATTTTGCGCACCTCCTCAGCAGGACGCTGCAACTAGTCCAAGAGTGGAGACTCCACCCAGAAGTCCTCCACCAATACTTCCTAATGTGGGCCTTTCCTCAAATAGATCTATTCGCAACCGCTAAAACTGCAAAATGCTCTGACATCGCTTCTGGGTTCCAACACCTATAGTCCAAGGACAATGCTCTGTGGTTGAACTGGTCAGAGATATTTGCTTGCACTTTTTTTCTTGTCCCCCCCCCCTACTTCCATTTCTGGTTTGCAATTTAAGGCAGACATCCCTCACCCTCATTTTAGTAGCACCAACTTGAGGGCGCCAACCATGGTATACAACACTTCTGGAACTGTCACTGGTCCCTCACGAGATCAGACCGGACATTCTTGTACAGAACCATGGAGAAATACGCCAACCAGGCCCCAGGACACTCAACTTTGCAATTTGGTTCCTGAGGTCCTAATATTTTGCTACCTTTAACTACCACTTGGAACTATGACCTAATCAAAGAGGCAAGTAGACCTACTACGCAGCAAAGTGGAAATAATTTGTTAACTATTATCATTCTAAACAAATAGACCCACTCACACCGGCATTACAGGATATTGTCTGCTCCCTGCTACATCAACAAAGCTGTGGATTATCATTTACATTTCTATCAGGCTTCACCTAGCCACAGTGGCTGCATATCTGCAAATTAGACAGCATATGTCTCTTTTCAAGATTCCAGTAATCAAAGCTTTTATGGAAGGCCTCAAAATGGTAACCTTAAACCTTGTTCTCACTATGCTTATGGAGCTCCCTTTTGAGCCACTTCATCAAATCCAATTCCTTTCTTGGAAAATGACTTGTATAGTCGCTATTACTTCCTTAAGATGTGTTACCGAACTCCAGGCATTAACCTTGGATGAATCTTTCTTTCAGGTACATAAAGACAAAATAGTCCTTTGTACCAACCCGAAATTTTCTACCAAAGGCGGTGTCCCAATTCCACCTCAATCAATCTATAGACCTTCCGTTTTTTTCCCTCAAGCAGAATCATTTGCAGAAAGGGCACTGCATGTACTAGATGCCTAAAGAACACTCGTATTGTATAGATAGCATAAAATCATTTAGAAAGACACAAGGTATTCGTTGTCTTTTCAAAACCTTACAAAGGGAAGGCTGTCTCCAAACTGGTATTGGTAGGTGGATATTCAAATGCATACAAACCTGCTATGCCAAAGCAAAGAGAACCTTAACAGTTCCTCCAAAAGCTCACTCCACTTGCAAGAAGGGAGCGCCCATTGCCTTCCTAGGGAACATTCCAGTAGCTCATTTTGCAAAGCATCTACCTGGTCTACACTTCATACCTTCACAAAACACTACTGTGTGGATGTATTAGCTAGACAACAGACATGGGTTGGCCAAGAAGTACTATGTGTGCTCTTTGAAACAACTGCAACATCCACAGTCTAGCCACTGCTTTAAGGAGGACTAATTTGCGGTCTATGCACATCTATCTACAGCCACACATGACTTGAACGGAAATTGTTACTTACCCATTAGAAATCTGTTTGTTGCATGTAGTGCTGTAGATTCACATGTGCCCACTCTCCTCCCCAAACACCTGTGGCCTTTGCAGCAATCTTTTAAACTCACACGTATTCTTTCTATGGGTATCAATATCTACATAGCTTAGCAAATCACTCCATCCTCACTCATCTCACGGCAGAAAACAATCTTCAAGGCCCATGTGAATTACCAGCAAGAGGAAGAATCACAGAACCTCATGACTTGAAAGATTTCTACAAAGAAAAACAACTTGCACATATGCGGACCCAACACTAGCTGGAGGAAGTATGCACAGCATGTGAATCTGCAGCACTACATGTCACGAACAGATGTCTAATGGGTAAGTAACATTTTCCTTTAATTGCTGCCACTTTTGCATGTGACGTTAGTATTATAGCGTTTTTAAGAAATTGGAAAATAACTATTGCTGAAAAATAAATATAATGTTGGATCTAGTAGGCCACTGCGCCTCTCACCAGGCCTGGTCACCCCCGTGCTCCTCCTGCCGCCTCCTGCTCCTGCCTGCCAGCCTTGCCGCCTTTTTTCGCCGCAGACGCCCCCCTGTCCCCCCGAGCGGCCCAGCCTCAGCAGAGCCGCCCGCTCGCCAGTTTCCCGCCGCAGCTCGCCACAGGCCCCGCCCACCATCGGCCCATTGGCCGAGCCGCTCCCGCCGCCCAGCTGACCCGCCCTCTCGTCCCCCTTCTTAAGGGGACAGCAAGGAGTGCTCGGGAGGGACCACTGCGCCTCTCACCAGGCCTGGTCACCCCCTTGCTCCTCCTGCCGCCTCCTGCTCCTGCCTGCCAGCCTTGCCAGCCTTGCCGCCTTTTTTCGCCGCAGACGCCCCCCTGTCCCCCCGAGCGGCCCAGCCTCAGCAGAGCCGCCTGCTCGCCAGTTTCCCGCCGCAGCTCGCCACAGGCCCCGCCCACCACTGGCCCATTGGCCGAGCCGCTCCCGCCGCCCAGCTGACCCGCCCTCTCGTCCCCCTTCTTATGACGCCCCCAGAGCGACCGCGCAGCGGACGCGCGCAGCGGGAGCACCGATTGAGCGCCGAAGGTGCGCCAAAGGTAACCGGGCCCAGCGCCAGGACCCCTGGCCCCCGCAGACCCCAGCCCACCCGCCGGACGTACGACGCCGCCACCCTCAACGCACTCAACGCCGGACGAATCCCAGGATGCTACCGAGCCACCCCGAGACGCACCCACGGACCCTTCTGCTGCAACGTCTGAAAGTTCACCTGCATCCGGACCAGCAATACTCCTGCACCAACCAAGACCAAGACGAGCAACAGCCGCAGCCACCTGAAATGCATCCTGCTCAACACCTGCTCCATCCACAGACACGCCATCGAGCTCTGGAACCTGCTCGACACAACCTCACCAGACGTCGCCTTCCTCACGGAAACCTGGATGAACGCCTCTTCAGCACCCGACATCGCCATCGCCATCCCAGACGGCTACAAGATCATCCGAAGGGACCGCATCAACCAGACCGGAGGAGGCATCGCCATCATCCACAGGAACACCATCCGCATCACGACCAACACCGGCGACACTCTTGCACCCGCCGAGCACCTGCACTTCCAGGTCCACATCAACCCCAAGACCACCCTCAGAGGCACCCTCATCTACAGACCCCCGGCACCACGCACACAATTCAGCGAATGTGTTTGTACACGCAACAGTGGTCCCATGCATACAAAAGATGAGTAAAAAGTAAATATAGACAGAGTCAATCTATATTGCGAGTGACATGTCCAGCCGGACAGTGGTCTTCAAGGTTTACTCAATATACAAATTAAAAGCACAAGAAATACCTTCCACAATTCAACCAGTGCGGTACACAAGCCTGTGCAGGTCATCGTTCCGCCCAGGGGTGGTGACCTCACTCGCCTACTTAATCGCGAAGAACTCAAATGGATTCTCAAGACTGATAGTCTGAATTCCGGACTAAATCTGCAAGATGAATGGACTTCCTTAATTTAGTTTGGGCCTTGAACCAGTCCTTTTGCTCACTATAGTTCCTGCTTTATTTGTTGGTTTTAATTTAATTTTTCCTTAGGATTCTGAAGACTGATAGTCTGAAATCCAGACTACATCTGCAAGATGAATGTACTGCTTTAATTTAGTTTGGGCCTTGAATCAGTCTTGTTGCTTTACTGTATGGTACTATTTTGTTCCTTTAAATCTGTCACATGCATCCCACCTGGGCACTCCACCTCGACCACTATCCCCTCTCCCAAGATGGCCGCCGACTTCTCCATCGTCTATTTTTATAGCACATGAATCCCACCTGGGCACTCCCCCCCCCCCTCTCCCAAGATGGCCGCCGACCATGTCTATCGTCTATTTCTATGCCCTTGGCCATCACATGCTATCTGTCCAATCGGCACTCTTTATATTGAGCAGTCGCCGTCTATCACGAGCACGCCAGGGAGCACACCAGCCGACCGACTCAACCGGTAAGCCTTCTCCCCGGTTCCGCCACCTCCCCATCCCCTCGCTTCCAGCATGCCTCCTGATGCCTTGGTTTTATTTCAGGTTCCCTTGGCTCCGACGGAAACACCCACGTTCCGCGGAATTGTGCGCTCCATTGTGGTAAGCCCCAATTGTTAGGTCCGCCGCAATGTACCTTTCCTTCACTACGCACGCCCCTAATAATTCCATTCCGTTTACAGAGCGAACACGTCCCCACCTTCCATTCTGCTGGCAGCGATTTGATATTACTGGTAAGCGTGACTGCTCGTAGGCTTCACTCACTGTCTCCAGATGCGACCACCTACGACCATGCATGCGTCCTAACCTTTTGCACCAGCTCATTTACTCTGAGATGACGGTTGCAGATCCCGACGTATCGCTCCGCGGCTGCTCCCGGTTGCCTTCACCCGACCGTGTTCCTTCCTGCCGTTAGTCACCACTGTTACCGGCTGTGCATGTTCTCTGTTAGCCTTTGACTCATCGCAATCTGTTATATGTAGATTCAACCAGCTATTGCTCATTGCTGAACCCACGTCCCACCCGCAATTATTGCCGGATATGTGACCATCATACGGCCTTTCCAGACCTCGGGTTTTCACCTTAGCATGCCCATATGGGATTATTCCGTTTTTGCACGTGTTTTGCATTCACCCTGCCGTGTATATCTTGCCGCAAATCACAACAGTTACCGTATGTGCAATGTTTTACCGACCTTATATCTTTCTCCGCATGCTCGAGCCACATTTTCACGGAAGTCAGTCTGAAATTCCACCAGTTTTACAGTCTGGTGCCTCACTTTTCACCACAAGTCACTTGTTTTCAAATCCTTGTAGTTGTTGTTTCTAAATGTATATATTTCCTTTTCTCCCTTTCTAGGCAATTAGAGGCTAATTTTAAGTTAAGGCTTTCATTGAAATGTCCTGATGATGGTCCCCATGATTTACTAGGGGGTCCGAAACGCCGTCGACCTATCTAGCACCTAATACTAAACGTGATTACTATGTGATGTAATGGTGCTATGTTTACAAAATCTGTACAATTTGTATTTTGACAGAAAACGTTCTTTTGCCATAAAAAGCCCTTCTTTGCTATCCTTGTTCACCTCTGTACCTGCTCTGTCAGTGCCGGGCACAGGCTTGTGTACCGCACTGGTTGAATTGTGGAAGGTATTTCTTGTGCTTTTAATTTGTATATTGAGTAAACCTTGAAGACCACTGTCCAGCTGGACATGTCACTCGCAATATAGATTGACTCTGTCTATATTTACTTTTTACTCATCTTTTGTATGCATGGGACCACTGTTGCGTGTACAAAGTATGTTCCCCGAGGTCCCTGCTGACTAATTTGGGGCCCCTTGTTGCTGCTAACACAATTCAGCGAAGACATCGCCGACTTCATCAGCCCTCACGCCCTACTCTCCGACGACTACATCCTCCTCGGGGACCTCAACTTCCACCTGGAGAACAACGACCGCAACACCACCACCCTGCTGGACAACCTCGCCAACCTCGGACTCAAGCAACTGGTTAACACCCCCACCCACTACGCCGGACACACACTCGACCCCGTCTTCTCATCCTGCAAGGACATCACCTTCAGCCACGCCACCGGACTCAACTGGACGGACCACAGCTGCGTCCACTTCAGCTTCAGAAGGACCACGATCCACCACCACCAGCAACAGGCTGCACGCAGAAGCTGGAACAAGATCACAGCCGACCAGCTCGCGACTTCCCTGAGCAAGAACCCACCCACCAGCGCAACGAACCCAAGCCAGGCGGCCACCAACCTCGCGAAGTGGATCAGCAACTGCGCAGACGACCTCGCCCCTCTGAAGACCCCGCCTAGCAGACCCGGTAGCAAGAAAGCCCCATGGTTCACCGACGAACTCAAGAGCTCCAAGAAGAACTGCCGAGCCCTTGAGAGAACATGGCGCAGAGACCCTACACCGGACAACATGACTGCCCTCAAGCTCGCCACTCGAAAACACCACCAACTCATCCACGCCACCAAGAAAACCGCATTCAAGGAACGACTGGACAACAACGCACACAACAGCAAGGAACTCTTCAACATCGTTAAAGAGCTCTCCAACCCCAACGCCGGAAACAACGACATCACCCCTTCGCAAGACCTCTGCAACTCCCTCGCCTCCTACTTCCACAACAAGATCGCGGACATACACAACAGCTTCAGCACTCAACCGACGCACGCCACGACTGAATCACCGCCCCCCACCACCACCCTCCGCGCCTGGACCCCGATCAGCACAGAAGACACCGTCCGCACGATGAACTCCATCCACTCCGGATCTCCTACCGACCCCTGCCCTCACCACATCTTCAACAAGGCCGACGCTGTCATCGCACCCCACCTGCGGGACATCATCAACACCTCCTTCGACACCGCTACCTTCCCGGAGAGCTGGAAGCACGCCGAACTCAGCGCTCTACTAAAGAAACCATCAGCCGACCCCACCGACCTCAAGAACTACCGCCCCATCTCGCTAGTCCCGTTCCCTGCTAAAGTCGCCAAGAAGACCGTCAACAAGCAGCTGGCCGCCTTCCTCGAGACGAACGGATCCCTCGACCCCTCGCAGTCCGGCTTCCGGGCCAACCACAGCACCGAGACCGCCCTGATCGCAGCCACCGATGACATCCGAGCACTGCTTGACAGCGGAGAAACAGCAGCCCTCATCCTCCTAGACCTCTCCGCGGCCTTTGACACTGTCTGCCACCGTACACTAGTGCAGCGACTCAGCAACGTCGGAATCCAGGAGAAGGCTCTGGAGTGGATCATCTCCTTCCTCGCCGGAAGGACACAGAGAGTCCGCCTCCCCCCGTTCAGATCTGAAGCCAGCGAAGTCATCTGCGGCGTTCCTCAAGGCTCCTCGCTCAGTCCAACCCTCTTCAACGTCTACATGAGCCCCCTCGCAGACATCGCACGCCAGCACAACCTCAACATCATCTCCTACGCCGACGACACCCAGCTGATTCTCTCCCTCACCAACGACCCCGCCACCGCCAGAGCCAACCTTCACGAAGGGATGAAAGAGGTATCCGAATGGATGAAGAACAGCCGCCTGAAACTGAACTCGGACAAGACTGAAGTCCTCATCCTGGGATCCTCACCCTCCGCCTGGGACGACTCCTGGTGGCCCCCCGCCCTAGGCAGCGCACCCAAACCAACAGACAACGCACGCAACCTAGGCTTCATCCTGGACTCCTCCCTCTCCATGACCAGACAAGCCAACGCCGTCTCCTCGTCGTGCTTCAACATCCTGCGAATGCTACGTAAGATCTTCCGGTGGATCCCCACCGAGACCAGGAAGACGGTCACCCAGGCCCTCGTCACCAGCCGTCTGGACTACGGCAACTCCCTCTACGCCGGAACCACCGCCAAGCTCCAGAAGAAACTCCAGCGGATCCAGAACGCCTCAGCACGTCTCATCCTGGACATCCCCCGTCGCAGCATCATCTCCGGACACCTGAGAGACCTGCACTGGCTCCCGGTCAACAAGAGAATCACCTTCCGACTCCTCACCCACGCACACAAAGCCCTACACAACCAAGGACCAGGATACCTCAACAGCCGCCTCAACTTCTACGCTCCCAAACGCCAGCTTCGATCGACCGGCCACGCCCTTGCCGCCGTCCCCCGCATCCGAAGAGCCACCACAGGGGGATGGTCCTTCTCCTACCTCGCCGCCAAGACATGGAACTCCCTCCCGACCCACCTCCGCCTGACCCAGGACCACCTCGCCTTCAGGAAGCAACTCAAGACCTGGCTGTTCGAGCAGTAGCGGACCCCCCTCCCCCAGCGCCTTGAGACCCTCCGGGTGAGTAGTGCGCTATATAAATGCTTTGATTGATTGATTGATTGAGTAGGGATGTTAAAATTAATTCAAATACATTTAAAACTAATTTAATTTAACATATAAAAGTATGTTTACTAACCTATTTTAGTTAGTCTTCATTTTATTGAACATGGATGCTGTTTTGCTGTCTGTTCTTCACTCCTGTTTCTTCCCCCTCCCAAACTGTTCCTCTGTTAAATTTTCCTTTCACACATCTGCAGAACGAAGATATGTGATACAACGTTGTATATATTGGGAATGAACTTTCGAGTGATGTAAATGTTCAGGGTCTTTTCTGCTGCAAGTTCTGTTGCTGGGTTAGCTCTCTTCGGCTGCTGTATGGGTCATTGTTAAGTCTTTCATTTTAGTTGAACTTCCTGTGAGGATGTGATGCTGAGGCTGCAAGAAGCTTTCTTGGAAAATAGTCCTTCTAACTCTCCCTTGATGGGAATTAAGTAGCCGAATGGCAAGTGGAAAATCGTGCAGGATCTCAAATATTTACAAGATAGTGATTTCATGTTGTCATGTTTTTTAAAAAAAGATCAAGAAGGTTTCCACTTCACTGTTGGTACAATATATTGATGACCTAATAGTGGTATCAAAGATAAAAGAAGATTGTAAACTCAATGCAATTGCACTGTTGAATCATCTAGCATAGATTATGGTTCCCCAACTAAAATGCAGAATTATTAAAAGTAAGTTATTTATCTTGGACACATATTGAAAAAGTGTGAGGAAAGGCTTAAAAGACGTGTTTTTGCAATTTTGAAAATGTAACCGCTGACCACTCAGGTAGGTTTGAATGTCTTTTCCTTGATTGTTTAGTAAGGTTTACATGCGGTGGGTGACATTCACGCTACAGTACTTTGTGACAAAGAATGTCCTGATGCATTTGAAAAGCTAAGAGAGTCTTTTGTCAAACGCCCGCACTTTAGATGCCTGATTAGTCTTCTATTTTATTTGTACTGCCATGAAAAAGATGGATGTGAATTTTTAATTCTCATCCAAAGGCATGGTGTACTCTTGACCCCTATGGCCTGTTTGTCAGCTGTACTAGATCCCTTAGCTGCATGTCTTCCATGTTTGAAATCTGCTGCAGTTGTTTGCATTCTCACTAAACAAAGTGAAGGGATTGTGATAGACCATATTTAAATGATTTATGTCCCACACTCATTGGTGACCTTTTTGACTAGAACTAGAGCTCAGCATTTTACTAATAGTAGGTTGACACGCTATGACCAGGTATACTTGTAGCTGTAGATATCTTTATAAAGAGATGTAGTCCATTAAATCCAGCAACACAGCTTTCTATTTTAGACGAAAGTTGTGAATACAGGGAATTTGCTAATGATGAAATTGAACCTGAACAAGATTGTATAGAGATGACTGATTTATGCACAAAACCAAGGCCTGATATAAAAGAAACTCCTCTACAGATGACTGATCTGACATTATTTATTGATGAGTCTTGTTTAAAATAATATAGTGCACTGAGAACTATCTATGCAGTGTGCACTGTTTCAGAGACCTTGGAAGCCTCTTTCTTGGCGAATGTAACTTCAGCGTGAGTGACTGTGTTAGTTGCCTTGATAAAAGCTTGTTGCTTGTCTGAAAATTTTAATGTGACAATTTATACAGCCAGTGTGGATTTGGAGTTGTGAATAACTTTGGCCAACTCTGGTCACAAAGAGGTTTTAGAACTTGTTCCGGAGCTCCAATAAGAAATTGTGCCTATATACTAAATGTGTTGGAAGCCATACTACTGTCAAAGGACATTGCTGTGGTAAAATTTGTTGCACATGAAACCGGAAACACTTGGGAACAAAAATGCAGACTAGCTGGCAACATACTGTGCTTTACACAATGACACAGTTGTGCAGGAAGGTGAAGATGATGAATCGAGAACAAGTACAGTATCAAATGTAGAAAATATAAATTGTTTTTTTTAATAAGTTTGGTTCAAACTTCTCTGAGTGAGCTAAGACATCTCCAGATAAATGCACCTGATGATGAGAGAAAGAGATGGGGAAGACGAGACTGCAAAAAGAATGATCAGGATTTATATGCAAGTAATGAGTAAACATGTCTTGCCTGACTCTACATTGTACACAATTTGTAAGTATATGCACAACATGTGATATAGGCAGTCTAATCAGAATCTTTAAGAAATACTGATAAAATGCAAAATTCAGAAGAGCTACTGAGGATGTTTATGCTGGGTGTATGTCATGCCAAATGAATGATCTAGCCAAAAGTACAATCGAGTTCATAAACCATATTGGCAAAACAAGTGGCCCGTTTACATGATTCCAGGCAGACTTTGAGATGCCTTAGTGAAATGGTTTAAAATACATTTTGTTAGTTGCCTGCCTTTTTCTGTAAATGGGTGAGGCCTATCCCACCCGGCGATCAGATAGCCTTACAGTTTTGTTGAGGGAACAAATATCGCATTTTGGCGTCCCCGCTTCTATTGACGCAGATTTAATTTAAAAACTGAAGCTTTGCAAACCATCTGTACTGCATTTGAAGTCAAACAAAAATTCTACTGTTATTGTCCACAATCCCCCAAAAAGTTTGTGCTTTGGCTGGATTGAAATGGCTAGATGCCCTTACTCTTTTATTGACTAGCATGATAAGTACACCTGACAGACTGTTTTGTCATCCCATGAAATTATCATGGGCAGATCAATGAGCACTTGTATGGATAACTGACATCATTGTACTGGATTTCTGCAAAAGTCCAGTTGATATGCTTTCTCATCGGGTGAACATCATGATCTAAGCCCAGGTGACTGGATAGTAATCCAGAAAAACACGTGAGGAAGAGCTGCTTGGAAGAGAGATGGAAGGGTCCCTGTTAAGATATTTTGACAACAAACACAATGGTTAAACGCCCCTATCTACTCCATATCCCAGAGCTCGGTATTCAGACCCGCAGCTACTCGTATGTTCCCGAGCAGCCGCTTAGACCTCTGGCAGGCGGTTGCTCCCCACAGGACAGAACATTGCTTCCTGACCCGTTGTCCATACCCTTGGAATTCTCCGATCCTTCCATTGGTCATTCGACTCTCCTCGAAGGACCGCCTCATTGGAATTATTTTCCTTCCCTGGATCCAACGCAGGCTACCTCTCAGGCATTCAGAATCCTTTGTCCTGATGATGATCCCGACATTATAAGCTGGCATCAAATCATTGTCAACACCCACACCGATTCTATGATGATTAATAGGGAACACAAGCTGTTTCTTGTTCTGTGACTTTAAATAACATGTATTGTTGATTGTCACTTTTTTAAGCTAATGCCTGAGGTTAGGAAATCTTGATTTCCATACCCCTCCACTTTTACCCACTGGATTGTAATTGGATTGGTTCTTGCTTTAACTATTCCTTTTGTGTGTTTAAATAAATAATGTTTCCATTGAGTTATATACCAACACAGCTCTGAATTTTAGTTCTGTGGTTATAACCGTATGTACCTTTGGTTGGGACATCTGTCTCTTGTAATATGCCAGATGAGCACCAGCTATTTATAAGGCCTGTAAGGGATTCCCACAGGAACCAGACCCACATGTTCTTAACCAAGCCTTGCCAGATATGGGGGGAGAAGGCAAACTGATCACCAGGCTATATCTATTATTCCTGCTAAAGGATGCACCTCGTATAGGTATACTAAGATCACAATGGGAAGGAAAGATTGGTTAACCATTGCGAGACTCGGAATGGAAGGCTATATTGGGAAATTGTTGTAAAGTATCGCATAGTGCGACCTACAAATTGATCCATTATAAATAAGTGCATAGATACTAAGCTAGCTGAATGCACAAGTTGGCCCCTGCTAAGCCAGATACCTACCCAACATGTAGGCATGCTGTTGGAACATATATACACATGTGGTGGGAATGCCAATGGAGAAAGGAGGTTTTGAAGATGTCATTAAGACTATAAAGGATTTAACAGAATTGCCTTTGCAATGCTGTATACAGGTATGTTTGCTGGCTTCGATATCACCCACTAGACATGCTGAAAGAAATGTTGGATTGTGATTAGTAACTGCGAAGAAATGTGTAGCAAAATGATAGATTACATCTAAAATCCCCCAAATTAAGTATTGGTGCGACAACATACATGATAGCTGTCTGACTGAGTAAAGCTACAATGGTAGGATGATCTGGGAACTGGCGGAGATACAACACCAGCAAATTATAGATAACTCAGCAAAGATGTCTAAAGCTGTAACAACTGAAGTTTGAGATTATATTGTACTAAGCGTGTTTTAGGATACCGCTTATGCAATTATCATTTGATATCTGCACCCATAATGATGCTATTGGATAATATGGTATATCTACAAATTACATGTACAGTTCGCTCCCATGTTATTGGGGAAAGGGAATGGGTGGTAATTGTTAAATGTAATTATTGTCATGATGCAACATACAATAAAAACAAATTGGGGAAAAGAAAATGTGTGACAAAACCCCCCAGAGGAAGAACAAAGTTCACAATGAACCAAGTAGAAAAACCTGGATACGGTTCAAGTCTAAATTCATGTTCAAGTCTGAGTTCAGCCCTAAGTTCCTTGGGAGATAGTGACTCTAACAAAGACTGTTGCTGATCAGTGTAAAACTGAAAAAGATAGTCCAAGGAAATGAACTTGTAAGAGAATACAGTGCGGATCAGTTGAAAAGCATGAGACACAAACCGGCTGAAACTCGTGAATGTGAATCACCAGTGACCAAAAGATTGACCTGAAGAAGAGTATCACTAAATATAAAGTATACGTCTCCTGAATGGGTGTATCTAGCCAAAGTACCCGGGGGAAAAAGCAGACCTAAAAGATTATGGTGCAGTAAATTATTGCCAGTACAAGTTTGAAACTGAATTTGAAAGTGGAACAGAAACTGAGGAAGTGGGCCCAGCTTGAATTAAGACACGGTTCAGATTAAAATAGATTAATAAAATTGAAAGAGAAAAAAAGAGAAAGGGTATGTTGAAAATTCAGGGAAATTACTGAACGAAGACTGCAACTTTTGAAAATTATTTTTAAAACTAGATCTTGTATAGTAAACATATTAGTGGGTTGGAGGGAAGAAGATCGAAAAGGTGAGTTAATGGGATAGGTTTGAGAGGGGAATGAGTGAATGTGAAATCCACAGTAGAAGGCTGAGACAAAGAAGGAACATTGATAGATGAGGTGAAAGATGAAATGGGTGGAGGCGTAAAGTATTGGTTGCAAGCAAGGAGTGAGAAAGATGAGGCAGCATTTATATGACACTGCAGAGGTGCGGGGTGGGGGGGGGTGTTAGTGTGTGTGTGTGTGTGTGTGTTAGAGCAATGAAATAAGGATTTTCAGCCTAGAATAGAGAGACTACGAGAGAGATGGAACGGTGTGAGAGAGGTTTGAAGAAGGGAAAAGGAAATGGAGGACACTTTATACTTATGAGCACTGAGGACTTTGTTATGGATCAGTTCCAGGTATATCAAACGAGGTGTGGTGTTTAACCTAATAGCAGTGAAAGCTCAGCTACAAGAACTACTTGGATAATTTGTTAGATGGAGATCTGCGTTTACATTTCAGATGTAGCACTTAGATCTTATGCAACAGAGACTTAGCTCTTAGCAGCAATTGACTATTAGTTGGTGCAATTCCAACAGAGGTTCCCATTTTGAGTTGAGTATTAGTTATTGAGTCCGTCACCGCTGATGAGGCATGTTGTGTATGCTGGAACTGGGTCCTGTGCACACTATCACTGGAAACAAGGTATATCAGACTGATAAGCCCTTAACAAGGGTGAAACTGGTCTTGGGTTGCTTGTGTTCTGGTTCAAGAAGGACCTGGTCCAGCAGTTTGTGCTGTATTGTTCCCATGGAGGCAGGGTCGAGCCTGATTTATGTATGACTGGGTCTAAACTGAAGTGGCTTAATATGCCAAATAACAATGGACTGGGATGTGGCCAGAATGATCACCAGTGACTGAGATTAATTGAAGCATTTCATTCATCACTCTTTTATTATACTTTAAGAAAGTACCTTTATTCTGAGACAACCATTCTCACCTTGAGTCTTAAGCAAGTATATGAGATCATAGAACTCAATTGGTGTGACCAATCTAAGATTAGCTTAATGAACTAGCAGTCCCTCCAAAAACTGGGATTTCGAAATGATTTTAGCTCAATTGGCAGATGGAAAGCTTGCAAAGACGCACATCCATTATGGTGTGTTGCTAAAAACAGTCATGGCTGTCTTTTAGAGCTGTGCATGGTGGCAAAGATTTTGCTTGTCTAGTAAGGGGCAGGCAAGGCAAAGACACGCTAATAAGGGAATGGAGAGTTGCCAATGCCACTTTCCTAGCTGACCTGCCCTCCCTTTTTTGCAGCTTTGGCACAGTTTTTGCGTTTATGGCACCATTCTGATGCAGCTGTTGATGATGACCCATTAACTGTTATGATGGTCTGTGGCTGGCGATTGAAATGCACTTGGGAAAGGGAAAAGAATAAAATAAAATTGCCTCCACACTTGTCCTTGCTATCATTTCTTGCCCTGCTTTTTTAGTGATGGCTTGGGCACACTTTTTGCTATGACCTTGAGGGAATTTACCTCACTTAAGGGTGACTGTGAAAAGGGTGTGCCTCTTCAATGACCTGTGTCTGTGTCTGTGTGTGTCTGTGTCTGTCAGTCAATGACAACCGTTTTCTTGGCATTTCAGGACTTCTTAGTATTAATAGGAATCTTAAGCCAAACACCAGTAGCAGAATTGCTATTCCCTCAGAAGGCACCTTGCCAGCTTTCTGATCCAAAGTTTATCCAGCGGGAGTCGATGACGTCCATGTTGGAAGGAACTGTGGACCGAAAGGAGCCCTAATCCATGCTTCACATTTAAAAAAAATTTATTTTCTTCATTTTCTTAATACAATCGTTTGCAATATTTTTAGCATACATCAGATCAGTTTAATACCAATAATATATAAGTATACATTTACATAGTAAAGTATGGTTCAGTAGCGATACAATCCAGTGATTTGCATATGTTTTTTAAAAACTTTCAATTCTTTGCATTGCTCACTAGGATACCAGTATTCTAGTACACATAATGTATTGTAATGTTTATAATAGTCTAGTCAGTTCCTCCCTCCCATAACTTTAACAAACCAACTATATCCCTCCCCTCCACACAGACTCCCCCCCCCCCCCTCCGCAGCTTGCCGTTATGCAGTGGAACACCAGTGCGGCCCAGGACCCCAGAACTTGACCCGCTAGTGATGAGGGAGCGCAGTAGTGGCGTTCCACCTAGAGAAGTGTGCCCAGCGGGGAAAGCGACTCCCTTCATCAGCGCGGACTCCCCGAGTGATTGACTCGTGTGGCTGATTCCATGGAGGTACTGCGAGGCAAAGCAGCGGGCGCCTGAACGCAGGACAGAACTGGGGCTACGGGGATGCAAAGAGGTACAACACGAATGCTGAGTCCAGGGAGCCCCCGGCGGGCACGATATCTGCAACATGACTCCGCCCACTTCTCTCCCCTTGCCAGAAACCCGGATGGAACAGACCGCGGGGCGGTAAATCAACTGAGGGGGGGAGAGCACAACTCAGGCTCTGAGACGGTGCAGCATGGGGTGGGTTCGGGTCTATGAGGCTAAGAGTAACCTGAGTGGAAGAGCGTCCTGCCGCCAGTGAGACAGGGTAGAAGCCACCGGAATTGCAAACAATAAGAGACACTGCCACTACTCGCACACTGAGGCACATAAAGTGGGTGGCCCCCTGACTTAGAACAAGGTCAAACACCAGCTCCGCTTGCCTTCGGGGGTTCCTCAGCACCGCTATGCGCTGTAGAACACAGTGCCCGAATTAGGTCTCAAAAGGCGCTTGTCTGCCCGTTGCCTGTTACGTGCATAGCCCTCGCCCGACCCATATACCCTCTCATAAGTGTCCAAAGTCTCTGCTTGCACGCTTTGGTTTCTGATGCGGTCTCATTGTGATGGCCGCCATTTTCTAGTAGCGTTAACTGGGACCTTGTGGTTTCGGTTTCAGTTTCTGTTGTGGGTCGGGAGCCCACGACTATGCACAATGGTTTACTGATTTATCCCCTCATTGCATTTTAAGGGGGTCACGATATGCCTAACCCGCCTCTGGCTTGCAGTTTCCGCGCAGGGTCTTGCAGCGTTGGGAAACGATTTGTGACCACCGTCGCTGTTGCTGACACACACGGTCTTGCACCCTGCCGCTAACTGCTATACGCTTTTTCTTTCACCTGTGGTGCACAATGCTCACAGTTGTTGGTCGTTGCTGTTCCGGTGGGGTAAGCAGTATGCCTTCGGTTCTCACACTGGTGTCTCCCCCGCATCTGTGGATGGATCCGACACTGCAGCAGGAAGGGGAGCTGCCATTTTCCACTCACTCGCCCTCACTCTTCCACATTCCCCTTGCCTGGGCCCTCATCCTTACCGCCGATTTGGCCGCATTCATCCTGCACGGTGCCCAGGCCGCCCCCTTCGATCTTCTGCCCGTTCACCTCTGCACAGACCTCGGCATGGGAGACAGGAAGTGCGGGAGCGCTAGGTCTTCTGCTCCTCCCTCCACGCGAGCCGAGCACATCTAGTTCCGGTAACAGAGGTTCCTAGGAGGAGCTTAGAATCAGAGACAACAATATACGTCATTGCAAATCTCAGACCCGGTAGCATTTATTCTTATTTAATGCATTTTTATATAGCGCGGACTTTACCCGAAGGTGTCTAAGCGCTGTACAAGCAAAATGGTGGCAGCACCAGCAATAAGCCCCGTCCTTTTCAGACTGGGGGGCGTGTTTTCTGTTGAGTGACTGAAGACGTCACGGAGAGAAAGGAGAGCAAAAAACACGCCCCTCAATCCGAAACGGACGGGGCTTAAAGTGACAGACAAAGCTCTTCTCCAATGGCTGGCCGCCGTTTAGGAAGCCAGCCAATAGAGAAGAGCTAGCTCGTTTACCTCCGTACTAGAAAACACACAATCTCGCCAGCGAGACTGCGCAAGCGCAGCCTACGCTAGCCGAGACCTTAAAAGGAACATATTGACAAACAGAAGCGAAAATAGATGTGGTTCAAATCACAAAATGGACCTATATAGGTGTCTTAAAGTTTTTGTTTTTTTAAATACCGTGCACAGAACTTCACATCTGTGAAGAGTAAAAAAAAATCACAACGTGTATCTGAAGACAAGTAGATTTAATCCAGTAATGCAAATATTTTCCAAAATAACGTTTTTTTCATTGTGGATTAAGATGACTTAATACTAATCAAATATAGAACATTTTAACTTGTGTGGAAAACTGAAATATGTACTCGGCGATGAGTGCAAATGAACTATCACAGACAAACCGCTTTCTGATGGCGTCAAGAAAGCGTTCTGGGATAGATCACATGAGTGAAGATATTGTAAAGTTTATGAATTTAATGAAGATACTTGTGCTCAAGAAATGAAATTGCAAGCAAGTTATTATTTTTCTCTGAGTTGATTTGAGTACGTGGCTGACAGATCATGCTTACGCTATGCTTTAAAATTATTTTATGAACTTGATGTGATTGTTCAACATTGTCATGTGTGTGGATTGTTATTGAACTCCTTAGTCATATGATTTATTAAAGAAATGAGCATCGCAACTGACCACTACTTCTTTTGCCAGTCTCTTCTGCGAGACCAAGGACAACATTTGAAAACGTAACTGATTGAACAACGTTGTTGCTACTTCTATGAGTACTTCAAACCGTAGTGCTCTCCTTGATATCACATTTGCCAAGCAAAATCATGCATACAAATTTTCAACTCACAATGCAGATCTGCCTGTACTTTCAACTGTCACTTATCTATTACATGAATTTGTGTGTTTTTAGCAGTGTTATAATAGAATTGGAATTAAACTGTACAGTTTCTTACCTAGTTCAGATACTGAGTCAGTAAGTGTGCAAACAATGTTTCCAGGATTCCAGATTTTATGATTTAGTATGATCACTGTGGTGATGCTACTAGTGTCATCAAAAAGGCCGGGTGTTATTTGGTCTTATCGATAATGGATTATATTGCAAGCTAACACCAAGAGACCTTGTGATTTTCATCTCTTGGAGCAGAAAATGCTGATTGAGATTGGCATTTAACAAAAAGCTGCTAATTTTGTGAAGGCCATCTCTCAGCAGACCCCTTTTGATGGTTTCATGTTCACAGTCATATCAGTTTGACAATCTTAATGGTGTTCTGAGCCATCAATTTGTTGTTGCCTTTTGGGAACTCTGCAAACAGTGGAGGTTCTGTCAAAGTTGATTGTATGGACTCACTGGCCAATTAGCCGTTTCATTTTGTATGACAGTGCTTAAAATATATCAATATATTCAAGTAGTGGATGTTTAACTAATTCTCTACATTTAAACGTTTGATTTCAGTGTTTACGTAAGTGGGGTTTCAGAAGGTGCGAAGACATTTGCTGGATTAAAACTAACAAAGACAACCCTGGCAAGACAAAGACTTTGGATCCAAAGGCTGTCTTTCAGAGAACAAAGGTAAAACTTGTGTTGATATGAGAACTGTGTTCAACTGTAACAGCCAGCAAATGAGTACAGTGGCATACTTTTGTTTTACTTGGATTAGAAGTAGAGGTTTCTCAGAAAAGACTGCTGTGTTGCAAATACTGAGTTAATAGCCGAAGGACCAACATTAATTTGTGCAGTATTTTAAAGCACATGGATACAGTTGCTAGAAAAGTGCAGCGACTATTGTTGATTCAATGTAATCCTTATGGGACCTGCTAGTATTCGAGTCAAAGTGAGTGGTGCAACATTTAATTATTTTCCTATTGTGGTGCTCAGTTGTGTTAACAGTTGTCATAACCAGCAGCGGCCCGTGAAGGGAGGTGCGGTGGGGCGGGGGAGGGGCAGGGTGGGGGTGCCAAAAACCGACATATGGATAATTTGAGGTAAGTAAACAATTTAATTAATAAAACGAATTTCGTAGCGCGATGCAGTGCGTGCTACGAAATTTGTTTTATTAATTAAATTGTTTACTTACCTCCAATTATCCATATTCCGGTTTTTAGCACCGCCCACCCAGCCCCTCCCCCGCCCGCCCCGCCTTCCTGCCCCACCGTAACTCCCTCAAAGGGCCGTGGCTGGTCATGTGTGTGTTTGATTGATAAAAACTTCCTTCAGTTGGTAAACTAGTGAAATCGACACTCTCATGGTTGATGCCCATATTTTAATTTTTTGAGCAAAACAGTTTTAAGTTGCTAGTAATTGCATATCACACTTCTGCTGCTGATGTGTTCTTCTAGCAAGTGGGGTGTTGTCTGGATTAAATATCCACACTTTCTCGCTAGATGGAGGAATTATGTACAGCATGTGAATCTATAATGCACTAGCTGCAAAACATTGTTTCAGGTAAGTAACTTTCTCTTTGTCTGCTGGCCTTAGGTAGGCAGAACTAAAGGAGACATATGAGGCCACCAATCCAGTTCATGAAGCCTCTACTCACCTTCTGTTAAAAGCTTCATGTATCAAAAATCTTGAAGGTGTTCCTACATCTGTGTCTGAAGGTGAGGTACCTTGATGAAGTGATCAGTAATTTGTAAACCAAACAGAACTAGCCTGCTTTTACAGAAGGCGTGAATTTTCCTCATGTGCCTGCTTCCCAAACCTCCAAATAGAGTTGTGTAATGATTGTACTCAAAGCGGTGATGGTCATTCTATCGTCTACTGCTGCAGCTTTGTGTGTCTGGAGGAACTCATGCCATTCCGTACAGCCTGTCAGCAAACATTACCAGCAAGCACAAAAGGACAAAAATTAAGTTTGTTGTTTAGTGCTTATGAAACTTTTAAACCAGTGCTATCACAATGAGTATCTTATTACAGCATTGAACATGTATTACTGTGGTCCCTTTCGTTTTGTTTGCAGGTTTGACCAAAGACAGTTCAGATATTGTCGGCACACAGAAATGAGTAGTCAGTACTGTTGTATCAATAATCCTTAACTTTGGTAATGTATAGTGAATTGAATAGCAAAATGTAGATCGAAACATGTAGTTGTTGTATAATGGGTAATAGAATGCATATGCAAATGGATGCTCATCCCTTTTATCTGACGATAAAGTGACTTTTGATAGAAGGGAGGTCTTTTGCCATCCCACAAGAAGTTATTTACCTTTAGTTGCAAGGATCACAGAGCCTTAGGAGGAGGGGTCAGGGAAAGTGTCTGAGCTTGTGACACGTATAGAATGCGTGGGAGTAAAATCATTATAGCTGCTAATTGGCCAGTCCAAGATAGCCTAAGCCGTCTCCTTGCAGCTAGCACTCAACGTTTCTGGGAAATGAGAAGCCTAGTAATTATAAGACAGAGTCTTGGAAAGGGATCCGCCTAGTTTGATACTGAGGTAATCAATGGAGTCCCTTGCCCACTCACATAGAAATTGAGCACACAGGGCAGATTTGTGAGTGGAGTCAACAAAGCGGTTCAAAATCTGCAATTTCTGTAAATTTGCTTTAAAACCAGAAACTTTGCTGAATAGATAAAGCTCAGACACCAGCGCAAGGAGTGATGACATATGGTTGGCTATTGACAAGATGCTATCATCAGCATAAAGGCTAATGAGATGTTGGTCACCTCATATGCGACACCAGCAATGTCTGGATTATCGTGAAGCCGCTTCGCCAAGGGCTCCATATATAATGCGAAGAGAAGAGGGCATAAAGGGCACCCATGTTGTGTTCCTTGAGATATTGGAAAGATGAAGGAAGAGAGGCCATTGACCCTCGCTGACGCTGTGGATGCAGTGCATCCTTCAGCAGAATTCGTCCCCAAAGCCAACCGGTGTAATGTCATGAAAAGATAGTGCCAGTGGATGCGGTCAAATGCCTTTTCGGAGTATATGGAAAAGAGCAAAGCTTCTCTCCGAGATCTAAGGATCTTATCCAAAATATGAAGAAGGCGCTTGGTGTTATTGACAAACCATAATTAATCAGGCCTGGTCTGGCTCTATTAAACCCTGCATGGTGCACCGCGATACCAGTAAATAGTTTAGCATCTATATTCAATTTTTAAAAATGGGTCTATAGGATCCACATCAAGTCGGATCTTTGCCAGGTTTCCCTATGACCAAGATAGCAGCTTCCAGAATAGGGGACAAGAGAGAGCCAGAATCTGTGAATGAGTTATACAGCCGGGTAAGTATGGGTGTAAGGTTTTGGCAGAACACCGTATAAAAGAGGGCGCCAAAACCATCAGGTCCCGGGGCTTCAGGTGGGAAATCAGCAAAATTGCGTTGGCAATTCATATAGGTTGGTCCAAAGCCTCAAGCTCCGTGACAGGAAGGGCAGTGAAAGTAGACCCATTAAGATAAGGGAGAGGATTTCCCTGAGGGCTATCCACAGTAGAACATAAGGAGCCATAAAAGACCCAGAAAGAAGACTCAATCTTTTCGTAGGAGCAAACCGTTGAGTGAGGCCCAGAGCGAATCCTTCTGATCGTACCCGCCTTGGTTTTGCTGTCAAGGCGATGAGCTAGCATTCTCCCACAGCGATTGCTGCAGAGATAAAATTTGTCTTTGAGGCGCACCAAGGCATATCTGCCCGATCGTGATCAGGATGCTTAAGGAAGAGGCGCTGCATCTCCTGGTTCCTCCAAACCCTGGGGGGCGTCCTTTCACTTATTAGTGGCCTCTAATTTGGAGACCAATTTTTCTAAGAGCAGCCGCATATGTCAGCGTTTATAGTTCTCAGCTGCTGAGAGAGTGATGAGTTCTCCCTGGACTACAAGTTTCAGGGCCTCTCAAATGGAGAATAAAGGGAGCTCGCCAGGGTCGATACAACACAGATGTAATTGGTATTACTACATTGAAGGGAGTCTACCATTGCTGGAGACTGCAGCAAAGAGTCCCTGAGACGCCAGTGAGAAGACACAGGTTGAGTCACATTAATTTGAAGCGATAGGGAGAGGGGGCGCATCCAAAACGCCCTGTAGCCAGACTGGCTACCGGGCGTTTTGGCATGCTGCCGAGCTGGGGGCTGATGTCACTGCTGTGGGGGCTAATTTTGTTGATGGAGACCTGCGTGTGCTTTGAAATAAACAAAGCAAAACTAATTTCATTCAGCACACGCAGGTCCCCATCAACGAAATCAGCCCCCAGCTCGGCAGCATGCCAAAACGCCTGGTAGCCAGTTGGGGCCTGGGGGGCATGATCCGACATCGATCGGGGAGCAATGACTGCCTCTGTGATGAGGGCCAAGAGAATCGGGGTTGTGAGGAAGTAATCAATGCGCGCAAAGGTTTTATGGGCCACTGAATAGAACGTATAGTCTCTGGACAGTTGGTGGAGACATCCTGTAATCCGCAGTCTGCTATCCACTGTAATCCTGAAACAGAAAAAGCTCCTGTTTAGTCAGAGCGCTACCCAAAGCGGTCTAGATCGGTGTCCATTACTAGATTTATGTCACCCCCGATAAAGATGGCTGAGTCTGGGGACCTGAGGACATGAATCGGAGAACTAATGATGAAGGGTTCTTGAGATTTATTAGGTGCATATAAGTTCACTAAAGTAAAATGAAAGGTACCCAATTTAAGTCTCACTGCAAGAAAATGCCCCTTGATTTCGGTGACCGTGTCTAGAAGCTCCCCTTTAAATCCACAGGAGAAGAGAAGGGCTACCCCTCCCTTCTTAGAAAGGCCTGAGGACCTGATCTGACGTGGGAACCACCGGGAGTGCATTCTGAGTGTATCTTTTGAAAGTAGATGTATCACCTGTAAAAGGCTAATATCACTGCCGGACTGTTCTAGTGATGAACGCACAGCAAACTTGATTGGATTGTTAAGGCCCTGCACATTGAGGCTGATTATCTTAAGGGCCTGGGATATGAGAGGGGGGCAAAGACTGTGGAATCTGATGCCTATCGAGATGAGAGCTCACTGGGGTGAATCCTTCAAAGCAAAAGAGAATTGTGTGGTCGCCCAGACTCGGGCCCAGAGAACGGTCCGTACGGAGGAGCAAAAGAACAAAGGAAACCATCGGACAAGAGCATTTAAAATGTACGTTTAACAAGAAAATAAGTCCATCATGGCAAGGTGCATAGTCTGGAACATGAGCCAGATAGGGGCAGGGAAAAGCTACCATGGCCTCAGGAACAGAGGATCTCAGGGAAAGGAACAGCAAGGTTATTACCCAGGTCGAGGTGCCCGACGCACCCCCATCCCTGCCAGCAAGGTGCCCTCCTGTCCGGCATTGTAGTGTTATATATAAGAGGTACAAGCAGTTATGGTTGTGTCGGACATGTCCGTGCCCTCCATTAGCGTCTTCAGGAGTGATTTCATTTCTTGAGTTATAGTTACATGGTCTGGTTTCATAGTTGCAGTGGAGTTTGCAACTCACCTCCGGTGGAAATGCTTACAAGTCGGGTGATCTTTGATCCTGAGAGCAGGCGCAGTCGGGATCTTCCAAAGAGTTGGTGATACCAAGAACCCTGCTTCCTTCGGTTAGAGATCTAGGGGTAGGTGGGCAAATACCGGTCGGTAACGGAAGAAAATCGGTAAATTTCCCGTTACCGACCGGTATTTAGCCCTTTGCGATTTAGGAGGCTGGATTTAAGTATTCGATAATTTACCGATTCCTTTAATTTAAGGAATCTGTAAATTACCGAATCCTTAAATCCTATGTAGGGAGCACTCAAGTGAGTGCATTTTTGGTTTAAGGATTCGTTATTTATCATCAACTACAAGTTGGTGGTAAATAACGAATACCTTTAAAAAAGCAATTTTGTGCTTTTTTAAAAGTGCCATGTGGCAGACATACATGCCCTCAGGGTATCTATGTGCGCCACATGTGCACACATGCACGATTCAGGGGTGCAACAGGGTGTCAATGTGACTCCCTGCCACCCTTGAATATGCTCCCCCTATTACCGATTCGGTATTTACCGAATCGGTAATAGTGAATGGCTTCCCATTCATTCTTATGCCAGGCCCATAGGAATGAATGGGAAGGTATTCCTTATTACCGATTCGGTAAATACCGAATCAGTAATAACGAATATTACCAAATCGGTAAACTTTACCGTTTTTTTTTTTTTTTTTTTTAACCTACATTCTATTTACTGATTCTTAAATACCGAATCGGTAAAATTCGGTATTTAGGAATCGGTAAATAGAAATTGCCTTCATCTAGCCCCAAGTTTGCTCTGACGGCAGAAAATCACAAGAGGCTCCAACAAGTGCACGACTGGGAACTCCAGCCGCAAGTCCTCCTCCAATACTTCCAGCATTGGGGATAACCAGAAGTAGACCTCTAACCTGCAGCAGAGAACACCAAGTGCCCAAACTTCATCTCCAGGTTCCCACACCGCTACAGTTCAAGGGCAATGCACTATGGATGAGCTGCTCTGGGAAATTTGCTTATGCTTTTTCCCCTCACCTACTGCTTCCCTTTGTGGTTCACAAACTTCAGCAGAAATCCCTCATCCTGATGACTCCCATGTGGGTACGGCAACCATGGTTCACCACACTTATTGAACTGTCAGTAGTTCCCCAGGAACCACTACCGAACAGGCATGCCCTTCTCATGCAGAACCATGGACAAATCAGACAACCGGACCCCAGATCACTCAACCTTGCAATCTGGCCTAGTATTTGGCAACCTTAATCTCCCACAACAGTGTATGGACATTCATAAAAAGGCATGCAAGCCTACTACTCAGGCATGTTATGGAAAAGATTTGTTCACTATTGTCATTACAAACACATCGATCTCTTAGGAGCTAAAGTACGAGACATTATCGCCTATTTACTTCATCTATATACCTCTGGTTTCACTTTTACATCTGTGAGGCTACACCTGGCCACGGTAGCCGCATATCTACAAATAGGCAACGCACTTCCCTCTTCAGGATTCCAGTTGTCAAAGCCTGGAATGCCACCAGCTCCACTATGGAATCTCAGTATTTTATTAATAAGATTAATGGGCCCTCCATTTGAAACACCCCATTCCCTCAAGTTTTTATCCTGAAAGTTAACATTCCTAGTCTCTCTCACTTCACTTAGACACGTCAGTGAGCTTCAGGCATTAACTTTAGAAGAACCCTTCTTCCAAATACGTAAGTATAGGTTTTTACTTCGCACCTACCCCAAATTTCTTCCAAAGGTGGACTCACAATTCTACCTTAATCGATTGAACTGCCTGTCTTTTTTCCGCAACCTCAGTTCCTTGAAAGAACTCTGCATATGTTAGAAGTAAAAAGAGCTCTCATGAATTACATTGACAGGACTAAATCATTTAGAAAGACACAAGAACTTTTTGTTTCTTTCTTAATACCTCACAAATAAAGGGCCAATTTGAAATCGGGCATTGCACGATGGATTGTTAAATGCATTCAAACATGCTATGCTAAAGCTAAAATAACTTTACCCATTCCTCCTAGATCTCACCGCACTCGTCAGAATGGTGCTTCAGTGGACTTCCTAGGGAACATACCTATAGATGACATATGTAAAGCAGCTACATGGTCTACACCACATATATTTACAAAACATTACTGCTTATATGTACTTGCATGTCAACAAGCCAATGTGGGCCAAGCAGTTCTATGTGCACTGTTTCAACCAACCAACTCCAATGGTCTAACCACCACTTATGGTTTACAGTCCATGCTAAGCATGTGCACCTGCAGTCATACATGCCTCAAACAGAAAATGTTACTTGCCCGGTAAGCATTTGTTCGTGCCTTGTAGTGCTATAGATTCACATGCATTCACTCACCTTCCCGGACGCTTGTGCTTCTTACAGTTACTTTCACTGCTTTTGATTGGACATACTACACTTTGCTTCACGTTCCATCCTCACCCGCCATGCAGGAAAACAATCTAACAATTCAGTCGATTACCATGTGCATTACCAGCAAGAGGAGGAGTCACACTGCCTTGAAAAAACTCTCTTAGAAGAATAACAACATGCATACGTCCGAGCCCAGCTCTACATGGCAGGATTATGCTCAGCATGTGAATCTACAGCACTACATGCCACGAACAAATGCTTTCTGGGTAAGTAACATTTTCATTTCTGTCTGGGATATCGAATGATGATTACTTCTGTGCAAGGGTTAGAAGATCTCTCTTGGACAGTGGCAGATTCTAGGGCACATTGTATTTCTGGATTACTCCAATGTTTTTAAACTATTACAGGTACAAAGAAAGGTGGAATGATAAACAAAATCAAAGGAAATAATACAAGAACCAAAGCCTAGACTAATCAGTCTTCTGTTTCCACAGCGTTGAAAATGAAAATTGTTGCACAAGAATGTGAAATTGCTTAAATACATATGTACTTACAGAACTCAGATCATAGATAATCGGCGTTTAATTAAATCTGGTGGCTTTTTTAACTTCTTTCAAGGTGCCAGTGGACCTGTCAGATCCCACTAGTGTTGGGATAGCACAGTCAAACACAAAGCCTTGATATATGTGTTATTGTCTGTTTTCTGCTTTAAATCTAATCCTTAATCCAAAAAATGGCTAGTTAGAAGTTTGTCTGCTTTTTATGGAAATAATCATTGTTTTCTACATACATTTTGTTGAGCTTTATTTTTGTATCTTAGGAGCATTGCTTGATGGGAATCAGGGGAACTGTGCGGCGCAGCACCGACGGGGACTTCATCCATGCCAATGTAGATATCGACCTCATAATCACAGAAGAGCCTGAAATCGGCAACATAGAGAAGCCAGTGGAAATTTTTCACATCATTGAACATTTCTGTCTGGGCAGAAGACGACTTCATTTGTTTGGAAGGGACAGCACCATCAGGCCAGGTAAATGGGTATTTATTAAATGTGTGTTTTGTACTGTTTTATAAAACACTAGGTTCCTCCGACATTGCTTAAAAGTGCTGATAAATATGAAATGCTATTTGTAAGACCCTTTCATGATAAAAGATGCTGAAATAGTGCGTTCTGCACTGAGTAAGATTGAGTGAAACTCTACTGGTGCTTGTAGTGACAGTAAATTGCTTGTAAACAGTAGAGGTTGTTCTTTCTGAGGCACCTCATTGACCATTTGATGCATGACTCGACATTTTTCCAGACTTAAACATAATGGGGAACTTTTGACTGGGGGAGAATGTTTGCATTGTCAGCATTCCGTCCATCATTTGTTTGCTGTAGAACTAAGCAATCTCTGCAATGGGTTGTGTGGGTTTTGTAGGTGGGTTCAGTATTTTATCTAGCTTGAAGACCAGAAATGTTGTGGTTTCAGTGATATGTGACTAGTTGTCCATTACGTTTAAGGAGTCTGGTCATGACTCAAATGTATGTTAGGTTTTCTTTTATGGATCATTTATTTTGTTATTCTACAAGACATGCAGAAACTCCCACGTCAGTGCTACAGTTTAAACATATATGTTTTTGTATGTGTTTAAGATGCACGACTTTTACTGTGCAAAACAAAACCTTCTTTCTTCATTCCTGTTTGTGTTTGCTTTCCTCCATACAAACTAAAAGTTAAACAATATAGTGCCTGAAAAAAAGAATAGAACCTGAAACTGCAGCTGGAAAATACTGGTTGTGCACAAATGTTCAGATTCTAGTACAGTTTTTGAAAATGCTGATGTGAATTTAGGCAAGTGATGATCCTAAAGTAAATTCTCAACAGCTGTTTAAGCCCACACAGTGAAGTACTGAGCTAAACACCAAACAGCAGTTGCACACATCTGGTTTGGTGATGCAACCAAGAAGGATTATTGGATAACTGTTCTGTTCTCAATTTGCTACAGGCATGTTTATGACGGCTGGCCATCTTTGACAGTACTCTTGCCTCCAGCCTTTCCTAGTATGTGTAAACTGTACCTTCCTGATGACAGTAAATGAAGATTGTGCAGAACATGCAGGGCAAGACCATAAACAACTTATGTAATGGAAAAGACCGGTCATCTTGGTTTGGCAAGTCTTTCCCTAGTCTTCTGTTTTACAAGGCCACCATAAGTGCAGAACAAGACCACATTGCATATCCCAAGAAGAGATGCGGAGGTCAATGTTCAATAGACTTAGCCAGCAACTTCCAAATATAAATAAGATATTTAGCTGCAGTAAATATTAGGTGAAGCTTTGTCTACCCTTTTTATCACCAGTGGCCTGTGATATCCCAGTGTCCATGGATCCTTTCAACCCATTACTGTCCAAGACTGTGAATCCTAAACTCTCCTGCTGTATTTTTCCCAAATAAGTATGCATACATCCACACACTCCTTGTTAATACTTGGAAAAACCTCTAAATGCAATGGAGCTGGATCTGGAGGAGTTTAGGTCTTTTTATCTGCATACTAGGTTGTGTAGCATGAAGATGTCCGGTGCAGGCCATGTACCTGCACTCCTCCTTTAAGAAAACGTGTTTCACTTTTACAGTTTGGGAAATTCAAAGATTCTTCTGGTGTTGGGCCTTAGGGTAAAGCAGTAAGTCATTGAGGGTGTAGGACAGGCCAGTAGATGTACATTTGAAGGATTTGTGACTTTTCGGTGCACCATTCAGTCCTTACTAAAGTTTTGTTAATGTTTAAAAAGGTGGAAATATGTGTGTGCGTGTATATGTGTGTGTATATATATATATATATATATATTCACTGACAAAAACATAGGTTTCAGGGACGTTATAGTTAGAAATTTGTATTTAAAAGCCTTTGAAATTCACTGTAAAAAAACATAGGTTTCAGGGACATTCTAGTTAGTTGGACATTTGACTCATACAAAACCAGAGAAATTCCGCCGTTCTAGTTAGTTCAGCTAACTAGAACTCGTGCCCCGCAATGCACTGCTGATGACATCACATATTACATCATTCATGACATGGTCAGTGACATCACTGATGACATCTCAAATGACATCACTAATGACATCACTGATATAATCCACGTGAAACTCTGATGCACCTCCTCACACCCTAATATAACCTTTGATACACCCACTCTAAAATACAGACTACCATTTTCGAAACCATAGATACATCAATACCACTTACTACATACGCACTCACTGATTCCTAGGTTTTTTAAATGCTCATTCCGAACTATAACGTCCCTGAACCCTATTGTTTTTTCAGTGGATTTCAAATGTTTTTTAAATGCTAATTTCTAAACATAACATACCAGTTGCGTTTCCAGAGTGGTTGAGAAAGGTGATCGTGGCCTCAGAAACACCTCTTAGCAATCCCACTGTGTGAGATTTACTGGAGGTAACAGGAGGAGTAGTTGGCCCCCAACGTCAACCTTGGGGGCCAACTACCCCGTTTATTACCACCAGTAAGTCCCACACAGCAGGATTGCTAACGTCTTATATCAGGCCAGCCCCCTCCCTGCACCACTGTGCAAATGTGCCCCCTAGCACGTTGTAAGTTGGGGGATTAAGTCCCCTTGAATCCTGAGGGTCCCTGGGGGCCAACTAACCCACCAGGTACCTCCCAGTAAGCGCCACAGAGCTGCATTGCAGAGAGGTGGACCGAGGCCATGCCCCTTTTTACACCTCTCTACAACGCAGCTCTGTGGCTGTGGCACTGGCATACTACAGATCTACGAAATCCAGCACGGAGATGTGTAGCTGCTGAGTGAGCTCAGTACCATGAGGCTTGGAGGCAGGGCACCTTGCAGCACAGCTATCATCTGTCGCCCTGTTAAGTTGGGGGCTTTAGGCTAGTTTTGTTTTTTGAAGTTAACACCACTTGTCATGCTTGGGTAAGGAAAACTTTGGTCCCAGCACACGTTTCTCTTTAGAAACACTGGACTTACTAACTAATATAGCAACTGCATAGCTGTGGACTCGTTATCTTAAGTATAACTATTTTTGCTCGGTCCTACATTAAAGCGGTGACTAATGTAGTACCTATGTTTTGCTGAACGAACATTTGGTGTATACACCGCCCCTCACATAGAGTGCAAGGCAAGGTGTTTTTATTAAAGATTCAACTCTGTGGCTGTACTGTTTTTTTCACCAAGTTGCAGTTCCTTTGTTATGGAACAGAGGCGACTGTGCGAGGATCTTTTGTAACAAATAGCAAGCATTTGCATTGCGATTGGTCTTGCAATTGCGAGAGTTCGAGTTAATGGCATTGTAAATAATAATGCCTTTTATGTTTTGAAAACTTACAAGCGATGCGTAAACACGCACTTTGTACGTATAGTCCTTGCTTACGAAAGGCAAGGCTGCCAGTAAAAGAGGTGCAGTTACTGCCAGCCTTACTTCTCAATAGCATTGACTATAAGTACAAAGTGCGTGTTTACGCACCGCTTTGAGGTTTTCAAAACACATAAATAAGTCATTTTCATTTACAATGCCAATGGCTGAAACTCTCGTAAATGTGAGACCTACTGCATTGCAAATGCTTGTTCTTAAAAAGAAAACCAGGTACATTTAAAAAAAAAAAAAAAGAAAGTACACCTTTTATTTTTTAAGAGCAGGCAGTAGTCTTGGAACACTGGCTGCTCTCAAAATACTTTTTCAACTATTCTCAAAAGGGGAAATGGGTGCTTCCCATTTGCGAATGGGTTTCAAACAACTTTGGGTTGATGGTAAAGTGCAAATGTCTTGCAAATGCATTTCAGTAGCAAAACATTCATACATATCAATGCGAAACGGTATTTGGAAGGGGCTCTCTAAATGCGCCCCTTGTAAATACCGATTCGCAAACACAAAATACCATTCGGTAACATGGACTTTGTACATTTGTAAATGTCTTTTGCTTTCCCAAATGGCCTGATTTGCAATCGCCAATAGCCTTAGTACATCTAGCCCCAAATATACAAGACAAACAGAGAAGTTTGGCCTAGCGGGAATTCATATGCCTGCAGCACAGTGCGAGTACACTTTTTTTTGGGTGAACTTGCAGTATGAGACTGCTAAAACTATTAGAGTTGCAACTTTCAATGTGAAGTAAAATAATAAGTAAAATATCAACCACTGTCTTGTTGAAAATCAATTGCTAAAAATTGCTGGCGAGCTTATGATGAAGTGTTCTTTGCATCTTATACCGAAGGACTGTAAAATGAATTCACCCAAAACCCGTGCAAGGATATAGATTTTTTTTTTTTTTAATGTTTGACATTTTATGTGGAATTTGATACAGCCAAAAATTATGAGCAGTTTTAATGGAACCTGTCTGCATCCACTTCCATGTCCCTAATGTGCTTAAAAACAAGAATGGCTCTTAGGGTGGACTCTGAGCTCTGCTTCAAAGAAAATGAAAGCTCACTCACGTCTAAAATAGTCCTTTAGGTGGCCTATAGAACAGTCCTCCCCTAGACCATTCACCATTTAAGTTGGAGCGGGCACAAATGGCACAATTGGGGGGGGGTCCTGCCTGCACTACCATTTTGGAGTTGGGGGAACTCGGCGTCTCCTTCCGGCCACACAGATCACGATAACAGTCTGGGATAAAGCTGTGAAAACTATTGGGTGGCACGGTAAACCCACAAGAAAAACACCTTTCTGGAAAAGTCACTGGCTTCCCGAAATACAAAATAATGCAGGAATTTGAGGCCTGGTTTCTGCTTGGGATCTCTAAAGTGGGACACCTACTTGAGGGAGGCACTATCGTGCTGTTCTCTTTACTTCAGTGAGATTATGGGGTGAATGCAAGTCAGTTCCTCATATACGTACAAATAAGACATGCATGGAGGGCGGAAGGGCTCCTTGGGATGGTATCCTGGAATATGCCTCGCAGAGGAGGTGGGGAAAGGTGCGATCTCCTTAACCTATGGAACCCTAAATAATAACATGCCAGTTACCTTACATAGGCTGTGGGAAAAGTAGATGATGGAGGTATGGGAAACTGGAGGACATCGATTGGGAAGCAGCCCTTATGCACATGAAGGAGGTAGCAATCAGACCCCAGCTATATCTAGTACATTTCAAAATAGTACAGAAAGTGTACTATTATGGACGTCGAATGCATGCCATGTGTTGGGCGCAGACCCTGCATTGTCAGATCTCGGGGAAAGGATGGCTTTCTAACATATGATCTGGAGTTTCCCCCTGATTCAGGACTACTGTGTTGCAGTTATTGGGGAACTTAATGGAGTGTTCTCGGCACATTCCATTGGATGCTAAATTCCTTCTCTTGGGGATCCCTATTGACATTGACCTACACAGGCTCAGCTTCTGCTCTGTGGCCGTGTCGTGACCAAGAGAGCAATAGCTCGATACAGTGGGGCACAGGAGTGCCCCCAACATTACAGGAATGGGATATGGACATGTACATGGTGGCTGAAAAAGCTGCCTGTGCCAGCTTGGGCTGCCCAAAACAATTGTAGGGTTGGGGGTAAATGGATGCATTATTACTCTTAGGAGATGGTAGAGGACAGTGGGAGATAAGGTTGGGAAGTGTCCTGAAGACACCGGGTGGGTCATTACCTGCTGTATTGATGTTTACAAATTGGTGTTGATTTCTGCTATTGAATCTCTACTGGCAAATGTGTATCTGGGAAGGGGGTGGTGAGGGTTTCAATGGATGTTCAGTGTTGTTGTTACTACTATGCAGTTACGGGGGTTTGCCTCCAGATTTGTACTGTATGTTGCTTTTATTTGCTTTTGCTGCACTGTTTTCATAATAAAATAAAAAATATATTATTCGGTTTAAAAAGGACACTGATGGAATCCATTACCTTTTGAAATTAGAATCCTTATTGTGAATGCTTAAAACTCATCTTTCCATGTTATACACTTTCAATGTAATAAATAAATATTTTTTGCAGATATTATTGTACTTATTTTATTGGATATATTACTGAGGGCATCAAGCCAGAACTTGCAACGCTTTAGAAAATTGAAGAGCATGCAAAATCAAGATATTTGTTTACCATATAGGCCCCTGTTCCAGTCTTGGGTTATCCTGTATCCTTCTGACGTATGCCTCAAATCAGTTTCACAGAGACTAGCTCATTTTCTACAAGTGTCCTCCCGCAGCCATGGAATTTTCTGTCACTCTGATGAACCTGGAACCTCTACCACAGCATTAGCTCCATGCTGGCTGAATGACTTCATGGCGCTGTGTGACATAGTGCAAGAGCTTGGCAGTTTAAGGTTAGCAAGGTTTTAACTGTGGTAAATGTCATGATTTTCGATGGTCTGAATGACTTTTGTCAGCATTCCATAAAGCAGTGGCTGATTAAAAAAAAGGCTGTGCTGCTCATAATAAGGAGGTTGGGATAGTTTGGTAATATGTGCATACTGCCTGTCAATGGGAATTACTATTTAACCCAAACCTTGTTGCTGTAAGCGCTGATCTCCGCTGACTGCTTACCCACCTGCCTGTAACACTGAAGATAATTATTGATAATTGCCCACCCCATCTACCCATGTCAAGCAGGATTACTTTAGAAGCCATCCCAGAGGCATTGGATGTCAATCCAACCATATTAGAAGAAAATGTTCAAATCGTCCGATACCATCAAGTAATTGAAGCCATCAGCAAATCTTAGAAAATTGTGCTTGATGATTTGAGGATGACTTGAAAATAGGTACCCGTTAACTCCTCTAGATGAGATTGTTCCTGGTGATTTTAGGATGACTTCAAAATGAGCTTCTGATGAGTTCACACGATGAGTTTGCTCTTGATGATTTGAGAATGATTACAAAACTAGTATCTAATGTAGTACTTCCAAAAAAACAAACACAAAATCAGCAGGCAGAACACCGCTCCATGGTTCCCCCTAAGTTGAGAGAACTGAAACAATCCTGCAGAAGGCTTGAAAGGAAATGGAGAAAGAATTATTCAGACCTTACTAAATCAGAATATAGGGAGGCAATCCGATTCTACAAACTTGAAATTAAAGCTGCCCAAGCTGTCTTCAATGAAGATAAGATTAATCTATCCGCAAACTCCCCCAAGGAAATTTTTCTTATCGCTAAGACCCTCACCAAACTGCCCTTGAAACAGCCCTCGCCGGATAGCGCTCTCACACGTTTCAATAGCCTGGCAGAATTCTTTTCACAGAAAATTCAAAACATTTATCTGTCCTTTCCAATTTCACAGAACCCTCACTCTGTCACCCATGCCAGAATCACAACCTGGAACCCAAACTTCACTAGAACAATTCCTCCCCCTTGATCTTGTTCTGTTGGGCCCAATTATGACGAAACTTAAATCTGGTTCTCCAAAAGACCCTGCCCCTCCGAAGATCCTCACATTAGCCACCGACATCATTTGTCCTGCTATCCTTGACCTCGTGAACTCCTCTGTTTCATTTGGCATGGTTCCCACGGCCTGGAATTGTGCTATAGTCAAAGCCCTCCTAAAGAAACCTAATCTAAATGAGGACGATTTCTCCAACTACTGCCCCATTTCTCTTCTTTCTTGGGTGAGTAAGATTCTTGAGAAACCCAAACACTATTATGGTGGATTTTCTGGAATCTAATGATTTACTCCATTCCTCCCAGACTGGTTTTCGCCCCCAATTTGGGACAGAAACCGCCCTCCTCGCAGCAACTGAGGAGGCTAGGAGGATCCTGGATCAAGGGGGTAAGGCTGCGATTATCCTCCTTGACCTCAGTGCCGCTTTTGACACTGTAAACCGCAACACTCTGATCCTCTGAATCAAAAACCTAGGAGTATCTGGTACTGCTCTAACCTGGTTACAATCCTTTTTGAGTGAGCGATCATTAAGGTCTTTGAAGGAGTTGTTGTCTCCAATCAGTGGCCTCTTAGCTGTGGGTTCCTCAGGGCTCCTCCCTGAGACCCACACTGTTTAATGTTTTCACGAGACCCCTGGCAGAGATCGTCCATCCATTTATCATAAAAATTATCACCTATGCAGATAACACTCGGCTCGTGGTGGCGTTAAACCACCCCAAGCGGTCATCTAGCACCCTAGGTTGTTGCCTAGAGGAGGTCGCCAAATGGATGGAGCTCTCATGCCTTAGACTCAATGGGGACAAGACGGAGCTCATGTTCCTGGGCAGCTCCCCCTCCTTCAACTCTGCCTTGCATTGGCCCAATTGTCTTGGGCCCGCCCCAGCCCCAAAAGACAAGATTAAGAGACTGGGCATATGGCTTGACTGTTACCTCACTTTTAACCATCAAGCAGCGAAAATCTCAGCCACTTGTTGTGGTTTACTTAGGATGCTGTGTAAGATCCTTCCTCTTCTCCCTTTCCAGGCCAGAAGGATCATGGTCCAGGCCCTTATCCTTTCCCACCTGGATTATGGGAATGTACTCTATCAGGGTGCCCCACAATACACCATCAGTAAGCTCCAGATCATCCAAAATTTTGCTGCCCGCCGTCTCCTACAGGTCCCTCGCCGACAGTCTGCAAAACCAGCCCTGGAGACCTTGCTTTGGCTGCCGATTAGGGAAAGGATTCAGTTTAAAGCCATGTGTTTTGCCCACAAAGGATCTGGAAGAACGGCCCAGCTGTTATCCAATCCTTGATCACCCCATACCAACCTAGGAGGAACCTCCGCTCAACGACCACCTTCCTCTCCTTACCCCCAAAATAATGAGCTAGATGTGGCGGACCGCCTTTTACCTACAACGCTGCCACTCTGGAACACTCTCCCACTTTCCCTTCGACAGGAGCCCAATCTGCTGGCCTTCCGAAGGCTTTAAAAAACATGGCTCTTTAGGAACTGTATCTAACTCTTACTTGCTCGGCCATCGGCTGTGCCGTCTGTAGCGCTGGGAGGCCTCAGGGTAGCATTCACGCTTTATAAATTTAATTTCATGCATTCATTCAGTACTGCACTAGAATAGTTTGCATTCAAAAATATGAGCGTTCTTAAATGCTTGTGGATAATTTACTGATTTTTAAAAACAAGTTTGCCATTTTTGTTTCAGTTTTGTTTTAAAGTGTAACCAGTTGAGTGGTTTCTGGAGTATTTGCTGTTAATTGCGCAGTGACCTCATGTCATATCTAATGATCAGCATCTGATATACATCAAATAGCGTGTTAATTTAGTCACATGTTAGTATTTTTACTGGCTTTTGTTACTTACAAATCAATCTTATTAATTATAATTGGTAGAACAAACAATTCAAAGCTTAAAATGTTCAACATATAATATTAATTTTGCAAATCGGACTATGTGCAACACAAAGCCTTCACTTAAAGGGCCATAAGCCTTTCTTTTGTTAAAGTTTCTTCTTAGTTGGGGGCTTTCTGGCGCCTAACACCTAGATACTAATGGAGTGGAGGGACACCAGGGCACTCAGATTATCAGTTCACAAGGGCTTAAAAAAACCTATAATTTGGAGGCAGGTTTTTGATTTAGTTCAACCCTTTTATGTACGAAAAATGCGTGTACTGTAAAAATGGCAGATGCATCTGTATGGCGGTTACAAGGTGTAGGAGTCGCACACCGTCCATACTGGTATGCATTATATTTTAAGAGTACTTGGTCTGGAAATATAGAAAGTCATAGTATACGCTATCCTTTTTTGATCATTATGTAAGAGTTTCTCTGAAAGCAAGCTAGAACGTTTGATTGTGTATAGTGATTTATGGCACATAATGGACTGTATTTCGGGCCTGAATAATATGTGTAAAAATCAATAAAATATGTTTGAAAAAAGGGGTTTAATACATTATTAAACGAATGATAATAGAGTACCTTAACCTTCCGCTTGACGTAATGCAGATTGCTTCAGTGTTCCTACTATGAGGCTTTTAACAGGTCCCTGTTGAGATCAGAGGAAAACACATCATTATCTTTTAGACTTTGAGAAGAGCCCCCTGACCCATGCCATTTGACCAGTGACCATGACGTTAGTTTGCCAGCTGGTAGCTTTGGTCATTTAACTTTCATTCAATCAATTACTTTTACGCGTTTAGCCTACTAGATGCAGACTCTTGCATGTCGTGAAATCTGAATATTATCTGTCATTCTTTAATGCCTGCTACACAAAGCTGAAAGACACAAGATGAAAGTATTTGACCAGATATATTAAAAGGCTGTAGTAAGGATCTTTGAGGCACTCGTCATATCAAAAGAGCAAATGCAGATGCGAATGGCGAGTGTTGCACCAACAATGTACAGTTGGAAAGAAATTAGGAAATCCAAAAAGAAGCGGTTTCTCAAATATTCCTCCGCAGCGCACTGCTAGCTGGAAGAGAAAAACATTATTTGGCCCATGCTGCATTTGGGACCCTTGGTCCCCACTTATCCTATTACTTTATTGAATACAGACCTGGATTTTGACAAACAGGGCCAGTGGATGAAGAGGCATTTCGAAAGTCACGGGGAAGAAAATCGTCCCTGCCAGCACAGTAGTGGAAGAGGTATTTGGTGCCACTACCAGTGCAGTAGCTCATTTCTCCATGGTAGCAGCAACCCCTTTCCCTTTCAGCTTCTCTACCACTTGACATTGAGTGTACCATCCTCCTTTCCATATATCCTGGTATGCGCAACAAAAATGGAGTCCCTGGCTTATTTTAGCTGGTAGATCCCCCAATGAACTTTGTGGGTGACTTCAGACCACTATCGTTAAAGGAAAGCAGATTGCATGTTTTGCTTAATTGTGCTCCTGGGCACTTGCTACAGCAACCCAAAGCCTGAACTGTACGGTAGATTTACATTATTTGGCTCAGCTTAATTTGTCCTACTTCTCCTGAATTAATCAAGAAAATGTCATGAACCTTCCCTTTACCCAGAGTAAGCTGAAAACTTGATGCAAATTCATAGCGGTAAATGCAAAGCTCTTTTAAGCCTACTCTGAGGCCCTTTCAGGGTTTTAAAGCTTTTGACTTTGAGGATAATGCAATGTCACTGTAGGGTTTTTAAGGTTTCACCAACTGTCAGAATGACAAACATCGGTCGAACAAAGGAGGATGTACCAGAAGTACAAAAAAGCCTTTTACCTCTTCAAGAAGCATTTCTTTCCCACAGCAACTGCAGAGCACAAGTAAAATAATTTCCCGTTATTCACCTTACCCATGAATGCATGCAAACAATTCTTTTTGTCTTTTTTATGCAGACTTCAAGTTTTTCTGTGTATGCAGTGCACAATAGGAATAAACGCCTGTGTCATTCTTTACCCCGACATCTTTATTCTCTTGCTCCCAAAAGAGTCTTTTGAATTGGAAACATTGGGATACATGGATATAACCTCTCGGCTATCAAGAAATATTTTAGTGTGCAGTTGAACTAAGATTTGCATATCCAATGGACATCTAGCACGGACCAATCCCTGCCATTTGTGTTGGGGATACTTTTCAAATGCAAGACGCTCCACTGGGGTTGGCCTAGGGTCATTGGGTCTTAGCCAAGGAAGGATTTGGTGGTGGTCAGTGGTCAGTGTTCATATCCAGCAGTATCTATAAACTTGAGAAATACTCCTAAAGCCCTACAAATGAATTTTCTTAATCGGAGTGGGTTGATCATAGTATATTCTTGCCCCCAAGTAATGCTGGTAACTCATCAAACACAGGCATATTTTCAGCAACCTTGCGTCGATCACCACATGGTGGTCCCTGAGGGCCCCCTGCCAAGTTATTGTCGTCCTGCTTCAAAGTTCTAATGCTCTTAGCAGCACAACCAGCAGTTTGATCCTCAGTGGGCTTATATTCCTGACTGTTGGAAGATATTGGGCAGCATTCCTTTGTGGTACCATGAAGCAAACTAGTTGTTCCACCTCCTCCTTAGCTCTTCTTGAACCACCAGGCGACAGTCTGCCTGCTGAAAAGGAAACTTAGCCCATTTTCAGTGCATGACCTTTTCTCTAAAGACGCATCGGAAAGACTGGATTGAACGCAGTTTCTTTTGCCCTAGAAGTGTTTCTGTTGAGCTACCATCTGCAACATCATAGTTCTCATGGACAACGTGAGTACCATGGTCTAAGTCAAAAAGCAACCTAGACTTCATCATCTTATCTGCTGATCTACAAGGATGTTGCATAAAATGGTGCAAAAGGGATCCGGGTAAGTAGTTTCTTAGAAAGGTTAGTCAGAATGGCTGAATACTGTAGCTCCTGCAGAATGTGTACTCTTTTTGCTTGTGCCTCTACCACACCTTCCTTCTGTTCCTTCCTTAATATGCATTAGAAAAGTCCCAAACTTGAAATATAATGGGAAGACATTCATAACTAGTGTAGCTAAATATTTTCTTGGTAAATGCAACATCTGCTCTGGAACTGACGTCCAGGTGATAGTGTTCCTAGCACATGTGGTGGCTTTGCAAATAACAAAGACATCAGCTTGTCTTAGAAAGGTGACTCCCTCTTTGTTCAAGGTGATGGCTTTATGATAAAAATGTATCCGTGAAATGTGGACTGCTCTAAATTGATGCTCATTCAAAGTACTGTCTGCCGCATACACTTTACGGTTATGCTGCAGCAAAAAACTAAAGATGTATGACGCGTATGTACATCTCTACAAAAGTATAAGATGTGCACTTCTTTCTATTTTTCTTAGTGTCTCATCACTACAGATCAACCCTAGCATTGTTATTAGCAAAGAAATGGGCCCATGAGCAGGAAGTTGGAGGGAGCTTCACACTTGCCTACTACTCTCTTAAAAGGCTTTCAGGACTGTTTTATACTATATTTACACATCAGCGTAAACATAACTTAGTTTTATTTTATTCATTTATTTCTTTTAAAGTACTAGTAAACACCCAAAGGCTGCCTCAGAGCTGACCACTGCCGCCATTGTACGACCAAAGCATTTTCCTTGCAGTGGGAACTCCCATTGAAGTAATTTCTGTGTCATTAACTTATGTGGTGTGATGTAGTGATGGGGATGCTCATCAGTCAGGATTTCAGCTGGCCCTTCCTGCTTTTTGTCCTGTTTCTTAACCCTCTGGCTGCGGCCGGAATTCTGCGCCTGTGCGGCACATTCCGATCGCGGACGTGGTCATGACGGCTCCCGGCCGTCATCAGCACACGCCCACCGTAACTGATGACTACCAGGAGCCGTCATCAGCACCGAAGGGGTTAAAACTTCCTTTTAGCTACTTTAGTTTCTAACAAAAACATAAAGTAGCCGGCTTTTGTCTTTAACCCCTTCAGCGCGGCGCGCATTTTCGCGCTGTGCTGAAGGTTCTAATGAGCCTATGGGCTCATGACGGAACGGTTCCGTCATGAGCACAGCTCAACCGAATCTCATGACGGAACCGTTCCGTCATGAGCGTCGAAGGGGTTAAACCCTGTTTGGGGAAGTATCCCCCATGTATATGCTGCCTAGCTAATATTTTCTTTCACATAAGACTTATCTGGACTAAACCAGTGCTTTCTACAAATTGTAAAACAGGTAGTGTATTTCAAATGTATGTAAAGGTCTCTTTATTGAGTAATCTTTTTTAACAGCTTTCTTATTTTTCAGTAAAATCAGGCAATTTAGGTTCAATTCCTTCTGACTTAAACAACAGTTGTCACAATTCTAGACATTAGTTTGTCAACATTACTAGTTACCAAATTATATGAAAATCAATGTTTACTCATTGTAGATGATTGACTGATTGGTATCTCAGATTAGAGCAGGCATTAAAAATAGTAATGAACCTAGATCGATTTTTAGAAAGTGGTCCTCTCTGTTTGCATCCTGTTTCTCTGACTAGGAAATACTACTTAGTGTTCTGTTCTCCTAATGAAGGGAGGTCTTATTTTATTCCAGTCTGGGTATCACCATCCTATTCAGAACCCATCTTCCCTACAACCCCTACTTATTGTTTATCTTCCTCATTTTTAATTTTGTGTTAGAACTGAAACATCTATTCTTGATGCACAGCTTCTAAGAAGGCTGTGCCTAAGCAAGCTCCATTCTTAGAAGCGGAAGTCCTATTTTCTCTTTGCGGATCTCAACAGTAAAAAATGCATTTAAAATTAAAAAGAAATGGTATATTTTTATTTTGAAGTACTTTGTCTCTAGTGTATCCAAATCCCCCTGGCTGCACAGGGATTATTCTTATTCTCTTATCTCGGTTGTTGCTTTCAGAGTAACCGGAGTGGAAGCAAACATGCACTGGTTAATACACAAACAGAATGAAGATGGATAAGCGGTAGCATAAAATCATAGTGAAGATGCTAAATGTTGCACTTTGGTGATATTTATGATGTTGGACAACTAATGTGTGTGAAAAGGTATGATTTTAAGTGGTGGCTGTGCAGGCTGTTGACTGAAATATTTCACAACTTTTATAAATTACTCATCATTTGTTCTCATCCCATTCTCTAGGATGGCTTACAGTGGGGCCCACACTCACCAACAGTAACTTTAATGCTGAAACGTACGCTTCCTACTTCACTGAGCCAAATTCAGCTTTGACTGGCTGTACGGAAGAGATCGAAAGGTTACGGCCCAAATCTCCTCCACCCAAACTGAAAGCTGATCGAGGAGGTGGACCTTCCAGGGGAGGTGGAAGAGGAGCAGCCTCTCTTGGCCGAGGGGAGAGAGGCAGAGAAAGAATGAGAGGAAATTTCCGTGGAGAAAGAGGATTCAGAGGAGGACGCGGAGGTGCACAGAGAGGAGGTTTTCCTCCTCGCTGATTGCAGACACTCCTGTTCATTCTTGTCTTAGTCTCTATTTGTTTCTTTACTCTAGAACCCTGTGGAGAATTATTTTTTACTTATCAAGTGCATCCGGCCGTTGTAAATTGTTGTAACTTACATTACCTATTTCATGTTTTCTTGAACAGAAAGCAGGGCATTTTCATGAGGATAAAACTCTTATGCTTCTAGAGGGCTTTGGGAGCTGAACAAAGTGGTGCTTTTCATATGATGTAACCACACACTGTGAACTTTTTGTATTGTGTATAAGACCACAGTATATGCGTGGATGACCTTGGACCACATTAGCAACATGGATTGGAAAAGGATTCCAGTGCTTCACTCCCTTGTGCTCCAGAAGAAAGACTGCTTTCTCAACCTTTGAAATGCCCACTTTGTTTTACTTTGAGTTCAACAATAATTCACACAGATTTGCCAGAGCACACGGTTTGTAAATTTTCCAGTGTTGATCACGTATGCATTACAAATGCATTTCCTAGTTCTGGAATCTTTTATCATTGAAATTTTTAGCCAGAGAATTAGAAAAAAAAAATTCTTTCTGGGAATTGCCAAGCAATAAGGATGTTAATAACCTGAAGGACCTGAGATGGTTTTACTACTGGAGGCATGTCTTCATTTGCGGAAATTGAATTTGAATGTTCAGATTTCATTGATCAGTATTTTACTCTTTCCCAAGTTTACAAGATGATGTCCTTGCAAACCATGTCAAATAAAAGCGTACACATGTTTTGATAAAATCTTTTTTCATAATAGGCGTTTTGCATTTGTTTTTTAATGTAATGAGCCATTTGATTTCTATTTATGTTGTATTTTAGCTAGCTAGTTTTTATTATGTTTATTTACAGTGCTTTTCCATTGCACAGCTTCACCTTCAGGTATTAGTCCACTTCACATGGAACTGCCCCTAAAGTATATCAGAAATGCTCAACATTAGCAAGAAGATCAGTTGAGCAGTGTCCTATGTTAAGATGATCAACTGAATTGTATGGTGGTCGGGGGTAAAGCTGATGGAGAGTTAAAGGTATGCTGAATGTGAATTACAAGACAAAAAAATTGGTTTGAGCAGTGACTTTAAGGAAGAAAGGCACATAGGCCTTGAAAAGTATGGCTATAAAGGACATCATACAGAAATCCAAGTGCATAAATCGTAATGGTGCTGGATATGGTAAACCTCAGTGAGAGAATCCATGGTCAAGTGAGATCTTGGATTAGAGTTATATTAACAGTTGGGACTTTAGTCTGAAAGAGTTGATGTCAAGTGCCATTCTTAAATGGGTCGTAAGGGAGATCTAGTTCAAAGGGACTGTGCCTGAAAAAGATTGCGTTTGAACCAAGGGAGTTTTGAATTGTGGGTTTTTGCTAGTGAAACAGTCCTAGATGCTTGGGATTCTGAAACCACCAGATATTTTTGACAATTATGTTAGATATCACGTTCTGCCCATATGGATGATTTAAACGGGAGACAGCAAATTTTGAATTTTTATTTTGTCTTCCTTTGTCATGGTTTGTCCTAAAACACCAGACCTTCTTGGGTTAAAATCTGATAGAGACTACTAGCTGCAGATTCCTTACCTTAGAATAATTCCCAGGTATCAGACTGGAGCCGGACATTTTTTGAGCAGTACCCCTACACTCCGGTAATGGCGTGTGCAGTAAATATATACGCGGCACCCCAACGCACTGAGGTAAGTTCTTTCCTTTCAACCCCAGATAGCGCTAATCCGGTCAGAGCTACCATCAGTTACTTTTTGACTGGTTTTTTTCCAACTATTTTTGCAAGTTGTCTTCTCTTTGTGTGGGGATGTCACCAATGAAACCGACTGTTTTCAAACCATGTGGTGCCTGTCACAGTCCGATATCTGTAACAGTCCCCACTTGGTTTGCTTCTGGTACTTGGAACTTGACCCCTGTTCCAAGACCTGTGAAGACTGCCGCACCATGCACCCTAAGGGAGGAATCCCTCAAGCTTCTCGCTACCTGATGTCAGACAACCCAGCGACGCTCATGATCCCCATTGCGCCGAAGGACCCGGAATAGTTCACAGAGCTGCACCAGGTGATCGCCGTCGCTCTTGAAGTCCTACCAGCATAAAAAAATCAAACAAGTCGGAAAGGTCTTTTAACTTCATCATCCCCTTCTTAAGTCATCCAATGAGGCGCAGGAGCGTCGGCACTCCAGACATTACTCTTTGGCGGTGCCTGAGTCAGGGTCCACTCTGTGTTTCCGTGAGTTTCCCAAGTCTGGCACGACACCAGGCCACCTTAAAGAATTTTGTGAGGCCATGCACCTCACATGTGAGCTGCCCGGTCCCTCTGGAGTGTCTTCGAGCCCCTTGTTGGATCCAGAGCCGAGCCAATTGCAAGACTGAGACCTTTCCCGGTGCCTGCTCCAACGCCCCATGGCGGCACCATCCCCATCATCATTGCTGACAAAGAGCCAGATGGGCATTGTCTGGCGCTGGTTCCGGTGCCGACTGGGACCATGCTCTCCAGATTGGAGCCAGTTCCTTTTACTTTCGTCAGTCCTGGGGCGAGAGAAGAATTGTAGGTGGTGTGAAGACCCTTATGGATATGACCATCCCATAGATGAGTGAGGAAAACTGGTACGAATAAATGGTGGAGTGCAGTAGGTTAGACACCTCTGACACTGGCTTAGTCTTTCCTCCTACTGTGGCTACGGAGGGAACTTCTTGATGTGGTGGTGCGTAGGACAGCTGAGGTCTTGGACCTTCAGCTGCCCATGGTGGCAGTAAAGACGAATGTCTTGGCAAAGTGCTTCAGCTGGGAGTCAGCCCCTCTGAACCTGTACTCCCTTTTAATTTAGCCCTTACTGACATGCTCCTCTGGCCTGGTCCCAGCCCTGCACAGGAGCTCCTGTGCATAGGTTGATTGCCCGTCGCCATCACCTCATTCTAGGGGACCCCAGTTTCTATACCCAGCACTCCACTCCAGAGAGCTTGGTGGTCCAAGCTTCCACCTTGAGGATTACCCTAGCGCGTTCCTACCACTCCACCAGATGGGGAATCCAGGAGGCTGCATACTTTTAGCAAGAGAATGCTATCTTCTTCCAGTTGTGCACTGCTGTCAGTGAACACCGCATGCCTTTTCAGCCAATTTTCCCATACGATCTGGGATTCGGCTGCTCAAGTGCTGCCTATGGTCTCAGAGGAGGTCCGTACCATACTCGGGAGAGATAAAGTTCACCATACGATGTGGACTCGACTCTACTGACTTTGCTGAGTAGAGCTACTTCATTGTCAGTGGCCTTACGGCGCCATGCCTGGCAGAGAACAACTGTTTTTTTAGTGGATGCCCAAGCCTCTGTTATGGCCATTACCTTTGATGGCTCTCGTCTTTTTGGAGAGAAGGCAGACTCAGTGCTGGGGTGCTTTAAATACAGCATGCTACAGACTGCTCCTTGGGCTTGTCTATGGCCCTCCTCACCACCAGTCTGCCTTCTGCCTTTTTCATGGTCACGAAAGGGGTCTACAACCATACCCTCCCAGCCACTATGGGCAACAGGCTTCCCAGCCTTTCGTGGCAAGGACGGAGGTCCCATAGACCACCTGAGACAGGTAGCCAGAGGTCGCGACAGTCTAGTCCACTCCATCATGCACCCTCCAAACCTCTTTAATTTGCCCTGTGACCATCATGGGCATCCAGAGGGTAGCAGAATACACCATCACCTTCACTACTGGCGGTCAGTAATAACGGACCATCGGGTTTTGCAAACCCTACAAAAGGACTACTCCCTCCGTTTTGTGACTTCCACACCACCAATCTACGACCGCTGACTGATGACCACCTCTCCTTCCTCCCTCAAAGTGCTGGCTCTCTTGGCCAAAGGAGCCATAGAGAGAGTGCCGGCATCAGAAGTAGGTTGAGGTTGCTATTCCAGCTACTTTTTGGTGCCCAAGGAGGACGAAGTCCCTGGTCCTATCCTATACCTGCACCTTCTCAACCTCTTTCTGAATAAGGAGAAATTCAAAATGCTCACGCTCGACCAAGGTCTGTCTTCTCTGAACAAGGGAACCTGGATAGTAGCGCTGGACTTGCAGGATGCATATTTCCACATCCTGCCTGCTTACAGACATTACATGTGGTTCACAGTGGGCCAAGAGCGCTTTCAGTTTGCTGTGATGGCAGTGGTTGCAGCTCTTCTGCAGAGGTCAGGTGTTCCAGTCTTCCCCCTACCTTGACGATTGGCTGATTAAGGTGGGCTCGCCCTAGGCAGCTGTCTCCCACCTCCAGACTATGGGGAATCTTCTGCACTCACTAGGGTTCACTATCAAAGTGCCGAAGGCACACCTGACTCCTTCTCGGACGCTCCCTTTATCGGAGCTGTTCTGCAACCAGTTCAGTTTCGGCTTCCTCAGCCCAGTCTGCAAGTCTAGGATATTCAGGCTATGATACTGATGTTTCAGCCTCTATCCTGGATTTCAATGAGACTGATCCTGAGTTTGTTGGGCATCATGGCCTCTTGCATCCTGCTTGTTATTTATGCCTGTTGGTATATGCAGGCTCTGCAGTGAGACCTAAAGCTCTGTAGTGAGGCCAAAAGTACCAGTGGGTGCAGAAACAGGGGAATCTCTCCGGCAGGTTCAGATTTCGGAGAGAACTGAAAGAGATCTTCAGTGGTGGGTGAGCCCTCTCCCTTCCACAATCAGAGCTGACTGTGGTGACAGATGCTTCACTTATGGGAAGGAGTGGCCATCTGGGAGAGGTAGAGATCAGAGGACTCTGGTCTCCAGCAGAGTTCGAGCTCCAAATCATCCTGTTTGCTTTGCACTGAAAAACTTTCTGTCTTTGATCAGTGGTAGGCTGTTGCAGGTGTTCACAGAAAACACCACCGCCATGTCGTACTACAAAAAAAAGGCCAGAGCGGGGTTGTGGGCCCTTTGCCAAGACGCTGTACATCTCTGGACATGACTAGAACGCCATGGCATTTCCCCGGCGATTAAACACCGGACAAGTTCTCTGAACATCAGGGCGGACTAACTCAGCCGAAGGTGCTTAGCGGTTTACGAATGGCGTCTCCATCAGCAGGTGGTGCTAGGACTCTTTCAGCAGTGGGAAGAACCTTTGTTACATTTGTTCGCCACTGCCGAGAATGCATAATGTCAGCAGTTTTGCGTGCTGCAGTTTCCATGACACCTATTGTTCGCAGACTCTTTTCGTCTTGAATGGCGCTCTGGCCTCCTGTACGCCCTTCGCCCATACCAAGTTATTCTTGTGGCTCTGGATTGGACAAAGAGAGTCTGGTACCCCGACCTGTTGAGCATGACCATCGGTCTTCCAATCAGACTGCCTCTTTAAGAGGATCTTCTGTTGCAGCAACAGGGGAGAGTTCTGCACCCAAGCTTCGTACCCTTCAACTTCATGCGTGGAGATTGAGCGTCCTCCTGAAGTCTGTGATGTTGTTCTGGCAGGCAGGCATGCCTCCACCAAGTCGGTATACACCTGTTGGGATGAGTTTGTGACATGGTTTGATTCCCAGAACATTTACCCCCTTTCTGCATCATTAGCCAAGGTTCTTCTGTTTGCTCCATCGTTAGCCCAGCGAGGCTCTGCTCTGGGCATAGGTAAGGGTTCTTTCAGCAATTTTGGCATTTTTGCGATTTACTGGACCAACCTTCTTTGTTTGTCTCGTGTTGAGGCCAGATTTCTTGCAGCACGTTTCCCCCCCAGGCCATTCATCTTGCTCCAGTGGGATCTGAATCTTGTAGTCACCTTTTTGTTGTGTGTACTTTTTCAGCCTCTGCACAATTGCCCTTTGCATCAAACTGCCTTTCCAATGGCCATAACATCAGCCTGGAGGGTCTGCAAATTGCAGGAAGTCTCAACACACCCTCCATACACCAGCTTCTACCCATACAAGCTGGTCCACCGCACATGTGCCTCCTTCCTTCCGAAGCTTGTGACTCCCTTCCATGTAGAACAGAACATCACCCTGCCTACCTTATTTTCTCTGGTTCACCCCTTCAAAGAGGGGGAGAGACTACTGTTTGGACTCAAAAAGAGCCTTGACCGCACAAGAGTTCCAGGTTGACGATCAACTTTTCATGGTGTACGTAGGATCTAAAAAAGGGAAGGTCGTGCAGAAACAGACCATCTCAAGATGGTTCGTGCTCTGCATCAATATTTGCTACACATTGACAAAGGAGCAACCCTGTGAATGTTTGCATGCTCATTCTAACAGAGCTAAAGCTGCGACCTTAGCACTAGCCCACAGAATCTCGTCCTGGATACCGGTCAGGCAGCAATTTGGGCATCTTTGCAAACGTTTACCACACTCTACTGTCTGGACAGTGAGGTCTGTTGCGACGGGCACTTCACCCGTTCAGTCCTACAGGACTTTTTGATTTTTAATTGGCTTTGCAGACCCACCTCCAGAGACTTTGCTTGGGTATCTTTTCTAAGCGCCGGGACACCCCTTCGGGGGTAGCTGCGCGCTGTATAAGCTACTTAAATAAATAAATAAATAAGCTGCAGGTAAAAGTCGCTATCAGATGAACAAGTTACTTACCTTCGGTAACGCTTTATCTGGTAGAGACTATCTAGCCGCTAGATTATGTTTTCAGAATAACCTGGGTGGCCAACACTGCCTTTTATATTTCAGAAGATGATTAAATGAAGACTATTGAGTTGTGTGATAGTAACCATTCTGATAGACTTGTAGCTTCAGTGTCTTTGCCTTTTGAATATTCTCCAGTAATCAGACTGGACCCTGAAGCTTTTAAGCAGTACCTCTGCTTGCCAGTAGGTGGCACCGTGTGGCTCCACACTGACACAATTCCATTCCGAAAATAATGTGCAGAGCCTATATAGGCGCCATTCCTGTGCAATGACATCTGTTCTTTAATCTTTTATCGCCACAAGCTATGTATTCCTCTCGTCTATTTGAGACAGTTACCTCTTCAAAATTGTAAAACAGCATGCAAGGGAAATGCCCCTTCCCAAAACGACAGGTTTTAAACCTTGTAGGCCAGTCGTAAATCTGTGTTTGTGACAGACACTCGTCTGCTCTGCCTGTGGTGCGTGGGGCTAGCCATGACTATAAGGCATGCAGTTACTGCACATCTATGAGCCCTGAGGCCATCTGAAACTGTGAGGCGAAACTCTACATTGCCAAGCATCAGAAGATTCCAAGACGGGACTGTTCCAAGTCGAAAGTTCTGTCCCGTTCCAGAAGATGTCAACTAAGTTGTTCCAGGGGTTGGTCTTCATTTCGATCAGTTGTCAGGTGGGTCCAAAAAAAAATCAAGTAATCTAAGGGAACACTGCCCTTTCCTGCCACTTCCACTGTTCTGAGACTGGGACGCCATACTTCTCAATCCCAAAGTCAGTTGACATCTATCCATCAGCTTTTTCCGGCACAACTCTAGTTTCCAGTGCTGCCCATCCCACCAAAACAAATTGAAGAGATCAGGAAAGCCCTATTTCCACTCTTAGAATCCTTACTGACTCCCTCAGGTGTGCCTTCAGGCCCCACCGGAGCCAAGAGGCCTTTCACCCAGAATACTGTTGGCGGGTTTGCCATCTGCACCGGTTGGACCCTCCAATCTCGTAATGGGGTCGCTTCCAGCTTCAGTTCTGACTCCACCTCTGGCGCAAGGTCCAACCCAGTTCCCGGCATTTTAGTGCCAATGCTAAGTCAGTGTCAGAACTAACCTTTGAGACAACATTTCCACAGGAGCAGAAGAATGTTCCCAAAGTCCACCTATTTTCGCATGCAAGGAAGAGACATCCACATTGGTATGTTTCCACAGGTAGGGGGGATAGAAATGAAAGAGAGCTGCCTCTTTATTATTTAGTACTGTCTTCTGGACGTTTGCTCTACACCCCTGTGTCTGAATGGAATTTCGCCAAATCAAATGGTGATGAGGCAAGCACCTAAAATCAACCGCGATAAAACTCTAAGCAATTCACACGCTAAGCATTTTCAATGTGTACAGATCTATAAAGCTCTGAAGCACTTTCAACACTCCACTTCATAATGCTCACACAAGTGTATTTGTATTACCTAATACTTCTGAGGCTTTTGCTTCTCCCTTTTGACCGGTTCATATAAGTCATGGACTTCTTGGAAGACACTAAAACGTAATCTTCTGACATTACATATCATTTGGATTTTAAGCTTGCTTAAATTCTTATTAGAACAGCAAAACAAATAGACTCCACCTGCTAATTAATATGCAACACTCCTTCGAATAACTCCTGTTAAGAAGAGCTCTGAAGAGAATTTGGCAACTGTGACAAAAATGAGTCTTTTCTCTGAATGGGGAATAGCCCAGCTGTGCTCACCAAAAAGCCTGAGGAGGTGGAGGGGGGTAAAGAAATTAGGTCTATACCCTCGTGCAATGTGATCTTCAGATGCTTGCGTGAAGGATCACAACCCTAGACTGCTGACCTCTTTTCTGTTTTACTAGGGCCACCATCTTGGAAATCTGCCAACTCCGAGTTCTTAAGGAAGTTGAAGAATTAGCTGAGAACACTCAGTTATGGTAATTTAGTGCCTCCAATGTGGGTATTTTTTTTAGTAGTATGCCATCTAGACAGCTTGTTCTGTTTTGCAATGACATTCACCCTGCTGTTCCCTACACTCTATCAATGATTGAAGAGGAGGTAGCTATTGTATTCTGACTCCGAGTGAGCGCCAGTTCAACCTTGACCCAGGCCGCGCCCGGGTGCTGTTGAGGTGCCACTTCATCCACGTTTTATTTCACTGGAGAGAACACATAGTCTGTGTTCCTTGTTTGCCACAGATTCAGATAATGATTACAACATGGGTGATAAGATTGGCCAGCCATGCCATGAGGAGTTACAAGAGGCTAGTATCCTTGATATCTCCTCTCAGTCAGGGCTCCTCATACCCCCGGTCCTGCCACTGAGGAGAGCTTCTTAATCCATCAGTCAGTTAATCAATCAATCAGGATTTGTAAAGCACCGCAAATGACCCATGAGTGTCTCAAGGCGCTTGGGATGCTAGGTGCTTCGTGGTGATCTTGTTCATTTGAACAGCCGGCTAATCGAATGAATCCACAGTAGCACGTGTAGGATGCGTAGGATGGCCGAAGTCCCTGACCTTCAGCTCCCTACCTTGGAGGTAGGGAGCTGTGTACTTACATAAGTCCTTCAGCCAGGGCAAACACCCACAGACCCCCTGTTACATTTGAATGAGGCCCTTATAGACGCTTTGTTGGTGGCAGGGGCCAAACCTTGCTCTGGTTTCCTGGTCAGCCGCCACATTGCACGATGCCACCACCCTGGGTGACCTGAGATTTTTATCTGTGCACCCCTCCACTGAACTTACCTCAACCCGTTCCCAACTACTCCCAGTGATAGACCAAGCCCCCCTGCGTTCAGTAAAAGGGTCTCCTCATCCATCAGCTTGGCGCTACGATCTGTAAATGCCAGTTGTCTGCCTGGGTGCTAGTCCCACACCCTGTGGGATTTGGTGTCTTCAGTCCAATCAGGTGTTCTGAAGAGCTCCCAACCATACTCTGTTGTGACGTAGACACGTTCACTGATTTCATTGAGCAGGCCATTAACAGCAGTGTCACCATTAGCTGCCAGGCTTGGCTGTGGTCCACCAGCTATTCAGGTAATGTCCAGTTGTCCCTCTTGGACATGCCGCTTGATGGAACTCGCCTGTTTGTGGACAAAGAAGACTCTGCTCTTGAGCAGTTCATGGAGCGCAGGGCCTCGGCGCAATCCTTGGGCTTATCTGCCCCACGTCGCCAGCCACATTAGCCCTACTTCTTTTTTTCATGGCTTCGGCAGTGGTGGCCCAGACCACCAGTGAATCTAACTTCCAAAAGGCACCCAGCAGCTTCGCAGTAGAGGCCGTAGTGCCCACTGATCAAAGTGTACGGGTAGACCACTACACTACCCCTACCCCCTGCAGCCACACATGCCAAACACTTTTAGCGTGCCCCTAATCGAGCTCAGAAGCATGGTCGGAAGCAGGATCTGATGGTGGAGAAGTGTGGCTCACCGATTAGAGTGGCAGACCCTGAGGCAGAGGTCTGGCCCGGGACCAGGGTTCAATTCCTGACGCGGCAGGGTCTTGGGCTCAATGTCCACGGACTCGATAATTCTCGCCTAGGTGCCTACTCTAATCATGGGTCCCACTCTGCAACTCTGGGCAATAGCTTGCTTAATCTCCACAACGGCCCGAAAGCGCTAGGATACCTGGCCTCACCTTGGAGGTGCCCAGTAAGGGGGCATCTCACAGGGAAAGCCAGGAAGGGTTCCACAGCGGTATAAAGCGCCAAGATACCTTTCAGGTGATAGTGCGCTTTACAAGTATACACACATTTACATTTGCCAGGTTGGCAGATCATAACAACTGACAGATGGGTCCTGCAAATTGTTTGGCAGGGTTATGCACCTTCCAGTGTCTGACAGAGGACCATCCCTCCATTTTGTGGCAGGAAGTGCAAGCGCTTTTGCCCAAAGGGGCTATGGAGAGGGTGTCAATGTCAGAAGTCTGACGGTTGTTATTCCTTCTACTTTATTGTGCCCAAGAAGGAAGAAGGCCTTCATCATATTTTATACCTGCACCCTTTCAACTCCTTCCTCTGGTAGGAGAATTTGAAAATGCTCACCCTGACCGAGGTCTTGTCTGCTCTTGACTATGGATACTGGATTGTGGTGTTGGATCTGCAGGATGCCTTCTTCCGTATACATGCACATTGGGACTACCTTCGGTTTGTGGTGAGACAGGAGCATTTTCAGTTTGCTTTGCTCCCTTTTGGTATCACCAGTACCCCTTTGGTATTCAAGAAAGTGATGGCAGTGGTGGCGGCAGTTCACTTTGAGGTCAGTGGTGCCAGTTTTACCCTACCTCTGCAACTCGCTGCTAAAGGTGGGCTTGTGCCAGGCAGTCGTTGACCACCTCCAGACTACAGTGAACCTCCTTTCATCTTTGGTGTTCACTATCAACCTGCCGAAGTCACACTGACTCCTCCTCAAATGCTCCCCTTCATCAGAGCCATTCTGGACTCTGTTCAGTATCATGCCTTTCCCCTAGATGAGAGAGTACAGGACATTCAGGCTATGATCTCAATCTTTTGTTCCTGGATTTCAGGGAGGTCAACTGAGGCTGCGGGCGATAGCCTCCTGCATCCTGTTGGTTGAGAACGCCAGGTGGCCTATGCAGACTCTGCAGTGGAATCTGAAGTCTCACTAGGCCCAACATTAAGGGGACGTCCCCGACAATGTTAAGATTTCAGAGGAGACTAAAAGAAATCTGCAGTAATGGTTACTGGACTGCGATTGATTTAGCAGCAGACCCCCTTCTCCACTCACAGCTGACAGTGGTGCCAATTTATCGCTTCTGGGTTGGAGTAGCCATCTGGAAGAGGTGGAGGTCAGAGGTCTCAGGTCTCCAGGGGAATCACTACATATCAACCTCTTGGAGCTGAGGGCCATCCGCTTGGCATTGGAAGCCTTCCTTCCATCCACCAAGGGGAGACTTGTGCAGATGTGCATGGGCAACTCCTCCATGTAGTACTGCAGCAAGCCGAGCGGGGTGGGGACAGGGACCCTGTGCCAGGAGGCCCTGTGACTTTGGAAATGGCTAGACCACCAAGGAATTTTCCTGGTGGTGTGAACCACCTGACAGGATAGTTGAATGCTATAGGAGGTTAGCTCAGCCATCAGCACCTAGCAGATCCTGGAGGTGGAGCAGTCTCCTCTGTGAGTGGGGAGAACCTTAGCTCAATCTGTTTGGCACTGTTGTACGTGCAATTTCAGCACTTCTGCATGCTGGAGTCTCTAAGGAGTCTCTTGCTCAGAAATGTGTTCCGCCTCAAGTGGAACTCGGGACTCCTTTATGCCTTTCCACCGATACCACTCCTAGCCTAAGTTCTCAAGAAGAGCAGGACAGACCGGGCCAATGTCATCCTAGTGGCTCCTGATTGGGCACGGAGAGTATGGTATGCAGAACACCCAGGCTTGAGCATCTGTTCTCCGATCACAATGCCCCTCTGGGAAGATCTGATGTCATAGGGCAGGGTTCTGCACCCAGGCCTACACAAGCTCCAACGTCCTGCTAGAAGTTTGAGGTGCAACAGCTGACCACCTTCGACCTTCCTTTGGAGGTGGTTGATGTTTTCTTGGCTGCTGGGCGTCCCATGACAAAAACGGTATATGCCAGTCGTTAGGACAAACTTATGGCTTGGTGCAGACAGACTTCATCCAGGCAAAGTGATCTGATGTTTTATTTATGGCCCTTGCCTGGCATGGCTTCGTTCTTGGCACAGTTAAAGGGTATCTTTCTGCTTTTTGACTGTTGCCGGATTAGTCCTCATTGTTTAAATCTCCAATTCTTATGCTTTTTAAAAAATGTTTACGTTTGTTTCCTTCCTCTCCTTTTGTCATGCCACAGTGGGACCTTAACTTGGTCTTTACGTTTCTGATCAACGCTCCATTCGAGCCACTTCACAACTGTTCCTTGGGGCTTCTCACCCAAAAGACATTGTTCCTCTTTGACATTACATTGGTGCGGCATGTGAGTGAGCTTCAAGCTGCTGCATACCACCATCTTTATACACAAGCTGGTTTTGGAGACATGGCACATTTCTTGCCTAAGTAGTGATGCTTGTTTGTTTGGTCAGAGCATCACCTTGACAGCATATGTGAGAGGCATTTTTACAGGCTCCACATGCCATTTCTGGAACAGAATGGCCTCAGTGCAAACCTGCATTGTGGCACCAACAGGCACGTACTGGTACTATTTCCAGACCCATTCTGACACCTGGGGAATATTCAAGAGGTGAGGCATCTACAGATAGTCTCTACCAGAGTGTTATTGAAGGTAAGTAACTTGTTTATTTGAACCTTTGTGGGGTGCATGAAGCAGACAAATGCATGGAATGTGTTCAGTACTTTATTATTATTAGTTGCCATTTATAGAGCACACTGCTACCCATCGGGGTTCCCGGCGCTACGCGTAAGCAAGAAAGTTACTGAAGACACCATACTTAAAAGAGCCATGTTTTTAGAAATTTGCGAAACTGCATTAAAAAGGTGCAATTTCTTATGACGTAAGGTAGGGCATTCCAGAGCTTTGGACCCAGATAAGCAAATGACCATCCACCGGATCCAACCCGGCGGATTCTGGGCACACAGTATAGGTCCTGACTAGCAGATCTCAGGTCCGAGGAGGGTAGATAAGGGGAAACCAGATCTTGTACGTCTCGGGCCAAGTCCCGTTTTAGCTTTAAACATGAAGCAGAGAGCTTTAAATTGTACTCTTTTTTTCAATTGGTAGCCAACTTTAATAAGGTTTAAGAGTGATATACCCTTTTAGTTGGTGCTCTACCAGGTGGAAAGTTGTGAAGAAAGATTAAAATTACCTATACATTACAAAGTCCAACTCGATGGAATGAGCAACTTGTGCAGTTAAACTAGTTGAAACCAATGCACCTTCTTTACAGAACGCACTTGATAGAGTTCAAATAGTAATGAACATGCCAAATGATACAATAGCTTTAGAGGATTACATTGTTTTATTCTCATCACAATCAATTCCTTCCATCTGGTTTAAAAATGTTATGTAGATAGACGAAATGAATAAGATACTACACCAGAAACATCTCTCTTTTCAAGTCTGCACAGTGAACAAGGCAATTGATCTCAGATCTCCAAGCCACATGGTCATTGATAATTTTTTTAAGCAAAGTTAGTTGCAAATAAAATCTAAATATCCTTCCAGAATTTTCACAATGATGAGTAAAGAACCCATAACTTTGGGGCAAATTTCTGAAGCCAACGGACAAGCCTTCCACGGAGTAATGATAATTTGGTTACAGGAATTAAACAGGTGTTCTAAATCTGCCCAAGAGATTTACGCATACTCTGTTACTTTTATTTTAAATAAGTCTGTTTAATAGAGTGTTTGCATGTTTGATGATTTTACAAACATGTCTACCATTGTTAGTAGTTGTTTAAAAAACCATGGGGGGTAGTGTGGAATGCCCTTGTAGCTCACTGGGACATCCCCTTGATGCAGAGTAACACATTACTTCGCATTTCTTTTAGGCAACTTTCTATTTCAAAACACATTTTATGCTTTAAAGAAGAACCTTTATCAGGACGTTGTGCCAGTTTGCATCTCATTTTGAGACTTTGCACCAGAGCAAAGCCTTCACAAATCTGCCCTGAAGGGATTTGTGAAAATACATAAAAAGGACATTTTGGAGGTCGAGAAAGAATGATTTTCTAACATTTGTAATTAAGGGCCTGATTTAGAGTTTGACTGGCGGGTATCCATCACAAACCTTATGAAGATGCCATTTGCTTCATTATAAGTGACATACGATAAAATGCACTTGTAATAAGGGATACTTGATATCTGTCACATTTGTGGCGCAGTAACCCACCTGCCAACTCTAAATCAGGCCCGTAAGGTCTAACAGTAATAATGAACCCTAAATCCCTATTTAAACTCCAGACTCCCATGACAACTAATGTAATCTGACAAACCAAATTAGAGTAAATCCGGTCCCTGTACCTGATGTAGGCCAGGGAGTAAATGTCAGTCTAGGTCCTCCTGATCCACCACCTTCTTTTCAAGAGATTTCTCTTGACAACATTTTTATGAAATCCACATACCCTATCTTTTTAGGTCGAGCCTGGGCAGCTTGTGAGGCATGCTGTATTGAGTTAGGGATTTGAAGCTCTTTCCACATTATTCATTGGCTTATGTCGTTGTTCATTGTAAATGCTGGCTTCTGATTCCTTATTCGCCTTGTGACAGGGGGTGAATGTTTGCAGTGTCCAGCATTAGGTCCATCAGTTGTTTCTCTTGCATATGGTGCCCTAAGTGGGAAGGGTATGCCCAGACACGGGTCACTTGCTCACTGTGCCACTGGATTCAAACTAGCCTGGCTGATGAACGGTGACATACCCCCAAACCGGTCTCAGGATGTTTGTTTCCGGTCTAGGGAGAACCTGGCTTGGCAGTTCAGTCTGGACTGTTCCCATGAGACACAGGGTCAAGACTGATTTCCATATGGCTGGGTCCATACTGGGGTGCTGTGATGAGCAAAAGAATGATGGATTTAACCCAGATCCTTGTGACTGGAGGTGAATGTTTGCATTGTCCAGCATTCCGTTCATCAATTGGCATAGTGGGCAAAATAACAATGGATTTAACCCAGGTCACTTGACTGGGGGAGAATCTTTGAATCATTCAGCATTCCGCCCATCATTTGTTGCAGACTCTGACACACAAGTTCCTTTTTGCAAGTTCCCTACTATGTGAAGCAGTGTAGAGGGGCGTGGCCACGGAGCCGCCGAGCATGGACGCCTGAGCTCTGAGCTCCAGGCCGATCTCGGGGATTATCCTGATTGAAGACCCCCCCCCCCCCCCTCCGGCGGCGCCAACACCCGGGCTCGAAAGCTGAGAGCCGCGGGTTGCCCTAGCACCGAGCGGGACTGTGCAGGGTCCCGCAGCAGTGGGGAATCGCGCCCTTCGGTGGGCTCCGCGAGAGCGCCAGCCGGCCATCTTGCCTGGGCCTGTTCGTGACGGCCGATCCCCGGCCTGGATTTCTGAGGGCCCCCGGAGCTTCTCCGTCGTGGGAGGCTGGCGGGCGGCGCTGACGGGCGCCTGAGTCCTGGGAGCGGACGCCGACGCCCTGGGGTCCTGCAGACCGGACCTGACACGCCGGGCATCGGCGGTGTGCACGCCTGGACACCGGAGCAGCGGAAGGCTTGGAGCGGCTGCTGGGGGCGGAGGTGCCCGACGACGGGGGACGGCGCAGCAGCCGCCTGGCGCCTTGATCCTGTGGCTGCTGTAGTGGAGCGCCGCCGACCTAGTGCTCGGGGGCACTGATCTGAAGGCGGAACTGTTGGACTCTGGCAGTGCTTTGCCGGGACTAGTGGCTGCAAACGTCGGGGGGGCCCTAGGATCTCCTGGAGGAGCCCCCTTGTGTCCCTCGGCGGCCGACGGCGCCGGCGACCCTGTCCCTGCGGACTCCCTGGGACGACCGGCTGGTGCCGGGGAGGGCCTGGGCCCGTTCTGCCCCCTTCACGGACCTTGTACAGCAGCCTGCCAGCGGGGACGATTTGGGCACAGTGGAGGATCCCTGGCGGCCTTCGTTGTTGGCAGCAGGGGCCTGGGGCGAAGGGCGCCGCATTGGAGATAGCGAGGCCGGGACCTGGCTGTGCTGGCTGGTTGCCTTCCCTTCTTTCCTTTCTTGTCACTGTGCTGGATCCTGTTGACCCGATAGACTTCTTGGTGGGCTACCGCATTTGGCCTTGCTGTGGACCTGGTTAGGGTGGTCTTGCGGGGTTGGTGGCGCCGTGATCACCGGCTGGCCGCCATGGGGAAGCCACGGAAGGGAGTGGGCGCCACGCAGCCGGACCAGGTGGAGGATTCGTCGGACCCCCTGGATCAGCAGCAAACAGCGGGTGATCGGACGGCGGGGTTACAGCAGCAACAGCTGGACCAGATTCTTCAGGCTATTGGGGACATGAGGGAGGCGCTGCGCCAGGACATCGCCCAGGTATCCACGAGCCTTGGCCTTCTGAAGGCGGACCATGGAAAGCTTGCGGACCGGGTCAAGGCCACGGAACTGGCGATAGGGACGCTGGAACCAGCCCAGAAGGCGTCGGACGTTGCCCTGGAGGACCTAACCCGTAGGGTGCAGCAGTTGGAACGGAGGGCGGCCGACGCAGAAGGGCGCAACAGACGCAACAACATCCGCGTGGTGGGCTTGCCCGAAAATATTGAAGGGGAAGATATGGTTGCGTACCTGGAGAAATGGCTGCGGGACGTGGTGGTCACTGAGGGCTTGACGCCCTTCTACACTTTGGAGAGGGCTCACAGGGTCCCGGCGCGTCCCCTTGCCCCGGGCCGACCCCCGAGACCGGTGATAGCCCAGCTGCTCCACTTCAGGGACCTGGACCTTATACTGCGGCAGGCCAGACTGGCTGGCCCCTACAAGGTGGACAACGCCTCTGTGTCGATCTTCCCGGACTACTCCCAGGAGGTCCAACGCAGCCGCTATTCCTTTATCGCTGTCAAGAGAGCTCTCCGCGATGAAGGGGTTCCATACTCTCTGTTGTTTCCTGCCCGCCTGAAGGTGCTGGTGGACGGAGTGGCGACGTTCTGCGATTCCCCGGATGACGCCTGGCAGTGGTTGGAGCGATACAGAGCGGGCAAGGATGGCTCGGGTACCTGGACGGAGGGCGCTGTGACCCGGCCGAGACCACGCAGGAGCAGGCGCAATCGGAGGAGAGAGCAGGGCAGGAGGTCACCTTCGGCTTCTCAAACTGCACAGGAAAGGAGAGATGCCCTGCAGGCGGTGTCGGACATTTCTGGAGTGGTGCCTCAGACTCAGATGGCAGATTCGGGCTCGAGACAGGGCTCGGATGAGGCGGAACCAGGAGGATCAGATGACGCTTCGGACAAGGACATAGGGGAGCGGCTTCGGATCACGCCGCAAACGGCGGATGGCCTACTGGATGAGTGACTGCGAGCCGCTGAGTAACTGACAGTAAGGGGATCTGCGGGCCCGATGGGGTGAACACACTGTGGGCCCCAGGGGCCTTGTGCTTTGGGCGCTCAGAGGGGCAACTGTGCTCCGCATCCTATGGAGGGTGATGGGCCCCGGGCCTGGTTGCTGTGGAATGGTGCTGCCGGGGGTGGGGTGGGGGAGGATTGCTCATAGCCGGGATTGACACCTCTGGTGGGATGGGTTTTGGCTGTCTGGCGGGCTGGTGAGTGGACACCTCCTCGACCTCACGTACTTCGTGAGTCTCTGGTAATTACCAGAGTTCCCCTCGTACTCTGGGGTGGGGTTTGGATGGGTGACAACTGTTTGATGCCTGTTCTGGGGGTGGGTGGGAGGGGCGTTGGTTGGGGATGTTATGGGGCTGTTGAGTATTTGGGTATTGTCAGTGTGCTGGTGAAACTGTGGGGGCTTGGACTACGCTATGTGCCCATTGATGGCGGCTAGATTGGAACTGAAGTGCATTACCTGGAATGTGCGGGGGCTTAACTCCATGAGGAAGAGGTATAAAGTACATGCATATTTAGTCCGGAGGGGGGTCCAGGTGGCTTTCTTGCAGGAGACGCATTTAACTTTGGCGGAGGGTCAAGCGCTGCAGCGGCGTTGGAGAGGGCAATTCTTCTATACTACTTATTCTGCGCATGCTAGGGGGGTACTCATTTGGGTGAGGGCGGGTGTCCCCTTTCAACCGTTGATCACTAGAGTGGATCAGGACGGGAGGTTTGTGGCAGTGATGGGGAGGCTGGATGGCCGAGATGTGGCGTTCTGTAGCGTCTATGCCCCCAACTTTGATCAGGCAGCGTTCTTCTCCGTCTTGTCTAACCGACTATCGGATGTGCTTGTGAGTACGGTGTACATGGGTGGGGATTTTAACTCGGTGACAGATGTTGAGTTGGACCGTTCTCATCCACCGCTGGCTAGGTCGGTGGTGCGTAGAGTGGCCGCGGTCCGGAGAGACTGGCAGGACCGCTGGGGACTGCAGGACGCGTGGCGGACGTGCCATCCCACGGATAGGGATTATTCGTTCTATTCGGTACCGCATGATTTACATGTGCGTCTCGACACGTTCCTCTGCTCAAGTGGGGCCCAGGAGCTTACGCATGATTGCGAGTACCTGGCGCGGACCATATCGGACCATAACCCTTGCTTGCTTACGGTCATCTGGACCAGGCAGCGACAACCGGTTCCTTCATGGCGACTGAATCCGTTGACGCTGGAGGACCCAGTTTTCCACGCTGATTTGCAGAACTGCATTGAGCGTTACTTCCTTGAGAACTCGGGGACAGCGTCCACTCGAGCAATTGAGTGGGACGCCTTCAAGGTGGTGGTGCGAGGCGCGTGCCTCTCGTCCACGTCGGGGGTTCGCCGGACGCTGTTAGCCGATATCACGCGGGAGGAGAACGCACTGCGTCAGGCGGAGAGGAACAGTCACGAAGCGGGTAGTAATAAGGACGATGTGCTGGAGGCTCGGGAACGGGTGGCTGCCCAGGTGGAGAGGCTCCGCTGTCATGACTACCGGGAATACATGGTCCGGGCGCATGCGGAGCGGGATCGGGTCGGCACACTGCTGGCATGGCTGGGGACACCTGCTACCAGGGGCACGTCGATTCTGTCGTTAGGTACATCGACCGGGGGCATGGTCCATTTGCAGCTGGAGATTAACACTCAGTTCCGGGAGTATTATGCGGAACTCTATCGGAGTCGGATGGCGGCTTGCCCTGCGGAGCTGGGTGCCTTCCTTGAGGAGGCCCAGCTGCCACGGCTAGAACCAGAGCAGGGGACTTCGCTTGGGGCGGCTATTGCACTGGGGGAGATTAGGGCGGCGATTAAGCATATGGCCAGGAAGAAGACACCGGGGGGGGATGGTCTCCCTGTGGAGTTTTACGTGGCGTATGTGGATTTGCTGGCACCTCGCCTCCACCAGGTGTATGGGGAGGCCTGGGAGCAGGGTAAACTACCGACGTCGGCGCGAGAGGCAATTGTCATCCCGCTGTTGAAAAAGGGCGGTGTCCCTACAGCTAGGACGGCGTATCGGCCGTTGTCGATGCTCACGGTAGACTACAAGGTGTTGAGCAGGATATTAGCGACGCGGCTATTGGCTCATATGTGCTCGTTGGTTCACCCGGACCAGTCGGGCTTTATCCCCACTAGGAACACCTCGACGTGCATACGACGTCTGATACGGATTATGGATGTAGAAGGGGAGGGACCTGCGGGGGCGGCGGCGCTGTCGGTGGACATTGAAAAGGCCTTCGACAGCGTGGAATGGCCTTATTTGTACTGCGTGCTCCTCCGGTTCGGGCTAGGTGAGGGCTTTGTCCGCTGGACGAGGCTACTCTATGAGTCGGCCACTGCTAGGGTTCGAACAGGCCGCTCAATATCGGCGGCATGCGTGGTCGGGCGAGGCACCAGACAGGGTTGCTCCTTGTCCCCGCTCCTTTTCGCTTTGGCAATTGAGCCGCTGGCGGCTCGGGCCCGACAGGGTCGGTCCTTTGCCGGAGTACTATCCCGAGGCGACATGCATTACATCTCCCTGTATGCCGACGACATCTTGTTGTTCCTGGCGGATGTAGATGCTTCCGTGACGGGAGCACGTGCCTTGCTTCAAGAATTCGGGGACCTATCGGGCCTTCGGGTTAATTGGTCCAAGACCTGCCTCTTCCCCCTAACTGCCCGCTGTGCTCAACCGGCGGTGCTGGACGGTCTGCGCTGGGAACCGGATTGCCTGCAGTATCTCGGAGTTCATATATATCACACCCATTCGCTACTGTACGAGGGGAATGTGGGAAGGGCCATGAGGGGCATTAGAGGCAGCATGAGGTTTTGGCATGTCCTCCCGTTATCTGTCGCGGGGCGGATAGCTTTGTTAAAAATGGTGGTCCTACCGAGATTACTTTATTATTTCCGCACATTGCCGTTGTGGATCCCATCCTCTTTCTTCCGCACTCTGAGGTCCGTGGTGATTGGCTTTATTTGGGGTACTAGCAGGCGACGGGTAGCCCTGAATACTTTGCTCAGGTCCCGGGACGAGGGTGGTATGGCCGTGCCAGATTTTGAATGGTATTACTTGGCTGCTCAACTTCAATGGCTCACGCAGGCGGTGGCGCGAGAATTCAGAGGACCGGACGGCCCGCAGGGTCGACTTGTGCAGCGCCATGTTCTGTCCTTTATTGTGCTCCAACAGGAACTTCGGCTGGAGCAGCTGACCCTTGAGGAGCGTACTCTTCGTAAGTGCTGGTTGCGCTGCCACAGACGGGGGGGGGGGTGCCGAACACCTTATGCACCGGAGATACCACTGGGGATGTGTACTGCCATCCCGCACGGCGGAGATTGGTCGGCGCTTGCAGGCTGGGAGGACCTTGGGGTCCACATGCTGGGTGACTTATATCGGGACGGTGCCTTGATGCCGTTCGGTGCTCTACGAGAGACCTTCGGGCTCCCGAGGGGTGACTTCCTGTTACACGCGGCCTTGGTTGCCGGGATTCAGAGGCGATGGAGGATGGGGCTGGTGGAGCCGCCCACGTCACTGGGCTGCCAGTACGTAGTGATGGCGGCTGGCACGTATAAGGCCATCACATGCCTATACAGGAGACTGGCGCTGGCTGCACCCCCTCCCCTTGATGGGCTGCGGGAGCGCTGGGAGGCTGACCTTGGTCGGCAGATACCGGAGACGACTTGGCCCCAGCTAGTACGCAGGGCCTGGAAGGGCACCCGAAATGTCCGGTTCCAACTGGTTCAATATTATACACTCCATAGGGCATATTGGACACCTGCCAGGATCCATCGAATCTTTGGAGGTGTGCAGTCGCCCTGTCCGCGCTGCGCTGCGGGGGATGCTGACTTTTAACATATGTTCTGGTCATGCACAGGGCTTGGCACGTACTGGATGGATGTTTTCGCTTGCCTGAACGCGGTCACGGGTCGGCAGATTGATGCAGACGCGGGTGCATGCCTGCTACTTTGGTTTCCCCATACTCCTGCCACTAAGGTCACTAGTAAATTCTATGATTTGGGGTTCATCATGGCCAAAAGGGAACTTACCCTACACTGGAAATCTAGAGGGGGACCTAATTTCCTGAGATGGCGGAGGTGTTTTCTGCAATGGGCCTCATCTGAGAGCACTCTTCGATTGCAATTAGCTAGGCGCGCAGCTAATGATAAAGCGTTGGAGACAGCTAGGGCATGGAGCGCGCTAGTGATGGATTTGCAGTCGCTAATGGAGGCTGGTGATGGTGGGGAGATTGGCGAGCCGGCGAATACAGAGGGGGACGCAGGCCGGGGAGAGGTGGAAGCCGCAGAGGTGGAGGAAAGGAGTTAAACCAAGAGCCCGGAGCGGGGAGGAGGCGGTTTGAGGGGGATGCCAGGCCCTGGGGTTGTAATGCTGGACTTTAGCAATGCTGGATTGTACCTGGAACTCTATGTGGGCGGTGAATGAAGGGGAGTGATGCCTGCTGTTGCAATGTTGGACCAATCGAACCGTAATTAAGGATGTGAGGCACACTGACAAGGGGGGGGTGGGGGTAGAGAGGGAGGTGGGATGTTATGTTTAGGACTTACTGTTAGGGTGTGTGCGTACAAGGCGGGGAGAAACGGAATAAGAGCGAGATGATGTGAGAATTGCAACTGTCTGTTTTGTGCACAAAATTAATAAAAACAATAAAAAAAAAAAAAGTGAAGCAGTGTATTAAATCTTGCGGCAGCAGTACAGCCTTGAGATCAGCAGGTATATATGTTATGATTCCTCGCTAAAGCATCATGAAAAAGGCCAGTGGTAAATTGTTTTATGAAATTCCAGCTGCATGTGGAATGCTGTTCTGGATTACCACAGGCAGCTATGCCAAAATGGTGGGGAGGGTCCTGGCTCTGGGTTTCTTTGGATGCAGCCTTGTCCCAGAGCTTGCCCTTGAGTTTCAAGGTGTAGCAAAATGGGTTCTGCTATTTAAACCGCCTGGATTTTTCACTATTTGGATCACCTGGTTTTGGACTTTTTGACTGTGGGTGAGTCTCACCCACGGTAATCACAGGGTAAATGGACAGCTTTGCTGCCAGTGCCTACCTATTTAAGGTCAGGCCATTGTAACACAGCATGGTTAGGGGGCTTTGGCTGGTTGCACATGAACAGGAGAGCTGCGTGGATGAGACTACCATTGTGCACACAGATAACCTGGGTAGTGGGCGACTCTGCAAGGTTAGATGTTAACCTGGAGAGGGCCTTCTACTATTAGTAGATAAAAATGAGGTAAAGTCAGCATGGTTACTGGTTTATCTGAAGCGTTATTAGGGGGAAATCTGCTCAGTTTCGCTTTCCTGAGGCTTAGAAAGCCCATCAAGATATTAAACGGGTAAAACGTGTACCCCTGTGAAAATATGCATGTCCCAAGCAGCTACATGTGCACCTTATGGGTTATCGAGAATTTTCATATTTCCCATGATCAGAGTCCAGGCCTTTGTCACATTTATGGGCCAATTTAATGACTGCACCTCAGCAGAAGGAACAAAGGCTTCCCCACACAAAAAGAGAAATGAACAGTGCTTCGCTCTGCTCCTAAGGAGGAATGGGGTGTGTAAGAAAATCTGCATCTGTTAATCAGCTGTCACACTAGGGACAGCCCTGGTCCACTGAACAAAGGAGGAAACCCATAATCTCAGGAGACAAAACAGGAGGGGGGCCCCCATTAAGGTTTTGGTGGGGCAGCCCCCATTAAGGTTTTGGTGGAGCGGTCCCCATTAAGGTTTTGGTATGGCGGCCCCTGGCAGTAGTGCCTGCTAAGGGCAGAGCTGAGGCTCACAGAGGAGATGTGAACAAGGAATACTTGATGGCACAATGTTGAGTTGTCACAGCATACTGTGTAGGAGGGTTTGGACGGGTGATGTGGCACCCTATGATTAGCCAGGGTTGCCTGGCTTCTAGAATTTTCTACCCCCAATTAAAAGCTCTTGCACAAGGGACAGATAGTGGGACACTGGAATAGGACAGCAGCAACACCATAAATAGTAGTAATGTGTGTGGGGCTCTGCCACAAGTCTGCAAGATAGCCACGGGGTGGGGTTGAAACATAATTTATGTGCTAGGAGAGGGCATGCGAGGGATCCCCTCCCCAGAGTGTTGCGCGGCCCAGGTTCCCCATCTCTCCAAGACGGTTCATAACTGGGAGGTGCCCCAGCCTTAAAAAGAATATGGGGACTGCCATCATGCCCCCCTCAGAAGAATAAAGGGGCACAAGATCTCATCCCTGCCTCTAATGCAAGATGAAGGGGGAGTGCCATCACTCCCGCTCTCCATAAGGAGTAAGGAACCTGGGACGCTAACTGTGGGCCCGTGATGAGGAAACAACAAAGGGGAGCTCCGTCACACTTCCCCTCCCCCCCCAGTGCCCATGTCTAGGGGGAGTTTGGGCCACCACTTAATGGAGACCCCTATCTACACTACACTGAACAGGCGGGGGAGGATCTAGCTACCGGCTCCTGCGCCAGCAGAGACATAGGTGGCCCGCAGGACAGTGCAGGGATGCACTCCCCACACTGTCCCAACAAGAGAAACTTGTGGGGTTCCCAGGAACCCCCACATAAAGGAAAAAGGCCCAATAAAAGAAAGGCAGGAGCTCCACACAACAAAAGAAGACAGCGGGCGAAGCTGCTACTTAAGTATTCACCGCTCAGGCAAGGGAGCACCTCATAATGCTCTGCAAAGCTAAAGTTGCCCAAAGTTTTGTTAAATGTGGTGGCCTCAAGATAGAAGGGGCACTATCAATGCTACAAAATAGCTGTGGGGGCTGCAGGAGTGCAGCAGTTCCTTCCCCCAAGAAGATTTAAAACTGGCCCTAAGTTTCCTGGGTCAAGGGAACTATGCCACTCGTGGGTTATCAGACTAACTTTCAAACATTCCCAAGGCTGGACCTTTTGTTCTACAGCCTGATAGTGCACTGATCTTAAGCGGTTGTACCCATAGCTGCATGTTTAGTTGCCAAAAGAGGTTAAACAAAGATGCAGACACATCTATGCTTTGTTGGTAAATGTATTGCCAAAAGTGGTTGGTCACTAAATGTCGCAACAGTAGTATAGTTATTGATGTCAGTGAAGGTTTTATAATATTGATGTCAGTGAAGGTTTTATAACGTGGTAAACCTTGATCATGCAAATAGGGCTGCCTGATTTCAAGTGAAACCCTCCTATATACGAAATGTGCTGTATGGTAGGGGTTACTTTAATTTTGGGGTCATAACCCTTTAGGGATCACATGTAATGTCATCAAATGTATTTCCACCAGCCTTATGTCTATATGTAAATTACTCTGTAGTATTAAATAGTGTGAGTGTGTGTAATAAATGTACTATTTCTTTTCTAAAGAAAAGGACTGTTCTGCTTTTCTATCCTGAGTCAAGCTCTACAATAGGGAGCTTGGTTACTAGTGAGGGGGTGATTGTGGACCTATTACTTGCACAAACCTCCCATCCTGCACAACTAATAGTCTTGTAGGTTAGAAAATATGTTGGTTTATTAGGTTCAGATCAGATCACAAGTAAATCAGATAAAGCCCCACCAGGAGCAGCATCCTGCTGCTTAGCCCGTCTCACTCCAACTGTCCACTCATCCAAGCACAAACACTCTTAACATTCCAGCTATCCAATGACCTCAGTCACTGGCAGAACAGCAGGGATTTGGAACTCTGGGGATGATGCATAGTAACCGAGACAAGTCACAACACATCTCTCTTAAAGAAACAATAGAAAACAAAAATTAAACAATCAACGAGTCCTATAAATATTCCTTCTAGATTAACATCAAATCTAAAGAACAAGCGCTGACGCAATATGATAAAACAGTCCTATGAACATTAGAATACATAGACAATCACATCCTGCAATCTTCAGCAGAAATGATTCAATACGGTAAAACAGTACTATGAACAAAATAATACATAGACAATCACATCATGCAATCTTCAGCAGAATTTAGTAAACTAATAACACTCCTAAGTCATTCACCTCAAAACGTCAAGGTGCAACACACATGCTCCTTAAACCCGCCCTTCACTTCTCAGGAGGGACAACAGAAAAAATATCAATCGGTGTCTCAAAACACAGCAGGACCAGGGACTTTACACCCCCTACTGAATCCACTCTCATGGCAGGACCAGGGACTTCATACCCTCTACTACACTTACACAACTCATTGCAGGACCAGGGACTACATACCCTTTACTGCACCTACACAATTTATTGTCGGACCAGGGACCTCATAGTCCCTACTGTATCTACTTAACTAATGGCAGGACCAGGAACCATCTACTGCAGCACTTATATAACTCATGGCAGGACCAGGGATTACATACCCTCTTTTGCACTAACACAACGCCCCCCCCCCCCCCCCCCCACTGTACCCGACAAAGGATCTGGGGTAAGTACTCATGACACAACCGCACATAAGTACCAGGAACCACTTATATGGGCATGATCAGGGATATTTAGTTACTTCTGCATGATTTTACAGGAGCAAATATGCACAATTCAAACATACCACTCGGAGGAAACAAAAAACACTCCCTCCTAATCGTGCCACATATGCAGAAATATTTTACCACAAGCCTTTAGCGTACATGACAATTACACATAGCATCCAGTAAAGCGTTAATTTGAATCCAATTTGGCAGCTCCAAATCCTCGACACCCTGGTTAGTGACAACTCACCCGATAATCAACCTCAAATCTCTGATAGATGAAGTACCAGAACCTCACAGTCACAGTACCTCAGAGGCATAACGGTGTGTCCAATGCTTTCTACACACTGTTTCTACAAACTTTAACTTCCTTACGAGGAGCAGAAATGATGAGAATAGCTCACAAATACCTTCATGTAACCGGTTTACTCGTGGCTACCTCACTGCTCACCTAAGCACACCACAGTTCCATGTCACTCAATACACCTCCAGCCGCAGCTTGAATGTCCTCAATCGTGCTGCTTGACTATGCTTCAAATGCCAAAAATATACATGTACATGTTGTGTTACCCAAAGCCGACGAAGAACCTGCAGCATCGCATCAAAACAGACAACTTACTCAGCTCTCAAGGGTGTGCAATGCTGTGTAAACCTTTACCCGCCACGTCATAATGAAGAGACGGCTGAAAGTCATAGTTCGAGCCTTCCAATGACGCGCTTCTAAGTTCCTATATGTGACAATGCTCACAACCTGCTAGAGGATGGAAGGACTAGTAACACACTTGAAATCCATGAATACAGCGCACGGCAGCAGCACAGCCCATTCTAATGCCGCATCAGACCCACACATTGCAAATGTTAGGGGCACGTGCTTCAACAAGGTTAGGGACAGGGGCACATGTCAAAGCGTTACCATGACAGCACGTCATGCAGGCCCCATAACTAAAATAATCCTGTGTCTCTCCAGACACTATGAAATTCAGGGTGCAACACACGTCTTCATGCCCCTGTTCGCCATACTCCATGAGGTATTTGTTATATCCCTTTAAGTCTACCTCATTGGAATTGTTATACTTCATTGTGTGTTCCACATTCTGTATGTAGCAGTTAGGCAGATCTCTCTGGCTTTCCTATGTTGGTGGATGTATAAGCTGTTATCCCCTATGAATAAACTACACTTAATATAAGATCTGTCTACATGGATTTCATCAGTATTTAATCCACCGTGACATCATAATAGGGGCTCCATTCGGTCATTAAAAGTTAATTTCGGTGGCTTTCTCAAGTGTCCCAATTTTGGAGTTAAATGCAGGTTCAGGCTCCACACTGGTCAATTACTCATTGCCTCACCCGTTCACTCTGTACCAGTGTTTCTCGTCAAATGAGGCAGCCCTCCAAGTCTGATGTACACCTTACTCTGGCCTGTTCAATTGCCCTGGAATGCAGGCTGTCAGGTGTAAATATACACTGGTGGGGCTGCCAGGCGCAATTGTTCCCTACAGACTTCAAACTCTTTTCCTTTGTAATGCTCTAGTTTCTTCTTATTTTATTTCTTCTCAATTCCTTGTTCCCCACACTTAGTTTCTTTTCCACTCGTCGCCAGTGTTCCAATCAAGGATGTAGTCTTGTTGGGTTATATAAGATGTAGGTTTATAAGGTTCAGATCAAGTTCCAAGTAAATCAGGTAAAGCCCCTCCAGGAGCAGCATCTTGCTGCTCAGCCGGTATCACTCCACCTGTCCACTCATCCAAGCACAAACACTCTTAACATTCCAACAACCCAATGACCTCACTCACTGGCTGAGGCAGGCAGGGACCTAGAACTCTGGGGAGAATGCATAGTAAGCAAGACAAGTCACAACACAGGCCTTACAGAAGGAGTACCAGGGTACATTTTTTAATTTTTTTTATTTAAAATGACATATGCCAAAGAATAATGTAAGGAGTTCATGCGGGCCTCAGGCACAACTTTACCTAAATGGGAAGGGTATAAAAATATTTGGGGTGTCATCCCCACATAAGTATAACACAAATTCAGCCATTTAACCTTCCACCTCTGTTCTTACTCCAAGTTCTCCATTGCATTCTTGGAGGGACTTCATATTTGAACAAACTTTTGTGGACATCCCAGTGCAGTGTACACCAACTCTTTGACTCTCATGTACCAGTAGACGTTAGTCGTCTATGTATTAATAATTGCCAGTATGCTAGAACCCTAAATGCAAGTGATATCCCTCCTGGCAACCATTAATGCTAAATCACAAAAGAGAAGGCTTTATCTATCAAGGGTCTGTTCCCGCCACAAGCCCAGAGTCAGCAACTGTGGCAAAAGTACAATCAGCATTTCCAGCATGTTAGATAACCTATGAGTTATCCCTTGCCAGAATTTCTGAATCTTAAGACATTCCTACGGTGTATGAAGCAAGGTTCCTCTTCGGTTACAACCTCTAAGACACCAATCATTTTCAGCCTTCCCCCTTTCTGAACAGCCTCGTCCATGTGAAGTATACCCGGTGTTGGATCTTTATTTGCACCAGACTGAACCCCGCCCTTATTGCAACCTCCCCTGGATATCGACAGGCCTCAGTCCAGTCATCATCTTATAACCTAACCAAATCACATTCCCATCGCTCCCGCAACTTTGTTGGGGCGGATATTACTAAGGACAGTACCATATATCGGAGATATAGCATGGCTGTGCTGTCCCAGTGACCCTACTGCAGTGAGATTTCATCAACATCCCTCCTCAGAAAAAGCTACATATCCTGCAAGGGCATGTCTAATCTGGACATATCGCAGGTATTGACTCCCAGAGAGGTCAAACTGTCGCTGTAGATCTGTGAATGATACCATCCCTTCTGCAGTCCACAGATCTCCACCCTTACAAGTACATAAAATATCCCATGTACGGGACCCCTCCACTTTCCGCAGCTCTTTCAAGTTATCGGACTCTTACAATAGCGTCTCTAAGGCTATCCTACCCTTCTAACCCGATAGACAAGTCACCCTCCTGCATATCTGTCCCACATCTCTGCTAGGCTCCGGTAAATGTCACAGCTGCCCCATGCTGTACAGTTGCATCACATACTTGTCTGGGTCCATTGCTTACGTATTTGCCACCAGTGATGGTTCCTGCTGCACAGAAAAAGCCCATTCATTGACAACCAAATATATTGCAACCCAGTACTAAAGCTGCAAATCTGGCAATGCCAGTTCCCTATCAAACTGTTTTGTAGTTACAGTGACCAATCATATCCTTGGTACTCCTCCATTCCACAGTAGGAGCGTAGTCTCCTGGTCAACCTTACAAAAGAAACCTTGTGTACTTCACCATAGTAATTTTGCAAAACATATAGGAATTTGGGTAAATAAATCATTTTATAAAGATCCGCTCTACCCATCAGTGACAACGGTAACTTTAGCCAATGTCTCTGGCATAACCCTCCAAAATCCGGGCAAGGTTTTGCTTGTAAAAAAATACCTTGATTTTGCTTTACGAAGCTCCCCAGATGCACAAAGCCCTGAGCTTCCCAACCACCGGGCATCCCCAGTCTGCTCTAGGCACCCAATCTGGTAAGGGTAATGCTACAGGCTAACTTCAATTTATATACACTCCTGAGTGTTTCCTGACTATCTCCAGAATAACTAAAACCCTCATAATGTAATCCTACGGTTCATCCAGATAGAGCAGTATGTCATCGCATTTAAAGAAATCCCATCCTCCCAATCGGATGCCCCTGATTTGAGCATCTCACCAGACCCAAGCGGCTAAAGGCTCCATTGCCAATGCAAAGAGCACGGGGGACAACAGATAACCCCGTCTTGTCCCTCTCCCCAGGGTAAACTACCCCGAGATACAACCATTAACTCTAAACCGTGCCAGTGGACCATGGTACAACATTCGAATCCAGGCAATGTATATGACACCAAAACTCATCTTTATCAAAATGGCCACTTCATAAAATCAAAGGTCTTCTCTGCATTGAGTGCCAGCCGGACTGCCGATTCCCAAATCTTAACCGTCCGTGCCAAACAGCCAAACAAAGGTCGCAGATTGTGTCTTGTGGCTCAATGGGGCATAAATCTCAACTGGTCTGGAAGTACCAAAGCTTCTACCAGCCTTATCAATCAATTGGCATAGGTCTTGGCAAAAATCTTTGTCTCCAAATTTAATTATGAAATTGGTCTATATGATGCATAATCCATAGCAAGCCGTCACTTTTTATGGATCATTAAAATTGTGGCTTACCGGAGTATCCTATCTTTCCTTGCCTCTTCAAAGTCTCTACAATGGATCTGTCAATGTGCCTTCAAACACTTAAAACATTAAGCCGGTAGGCCATTTAGACCCAGCATCTTCTCTGATTTGAGCTGCGCAATGGTTTCTGAAAGCTCATCCACTGTCAATCCTTATTGAGTTCTACTTTATCGTCAACTGAGAGGACTTGGGTCAGAATATCACCGACAAACTGCTCCAACTCACTTTCTGATACTGTACACCTGCCTGTGTTGAGCTGTCCTAGTGATCACGCAAACACTGTGGCTAAAACTCCTACAGCATGTGCAAGTGACCCCTCCAAAGTGCAATCCTATGTATCCATTTTTGTCCCTCATCTCTCCTGGACAAACAGGCCAACAATTTTCCTGTATCATCCCTTGCTTGATACACCCATCCCTGCTGCAATCTAAAATGTGCTCTAGCGTCTTGCATAGAAAGAGTCCTATGATCCTCCCTTAATTCCATTTAGTTCGATCCCAGCAATCAATTGCTGATACTGTATGTCAAAGCCGTCCACACAAGCAAACCACAAGAAGTCCCTGAGAGTACTTGATGACTTAATAGCTGAGTTAGAAAGGAAATCCATAACACCTAGGGAGTTTGTATTGGACTGTGCACATACAGCCCTTACTAGAAACTATTTCCGATTTGAAGATGATTCCTACCTACAGCCCTATTGTAAGTCCATGGCAGTACCTTTGCTCCAAGTGTGGCCTGCCTATATGTATGTACACTTCTTAGAGAAAGAGCATATCTACATTGATCTAAACCCAAACCAAGGCAGTATCGAATTACGGAAATTATATATCAATGCTATATTTGTAATATGGTCAGGTACAGGAGAATCAGCCAATCAGTTCACACTACGGATCAACGAGACAAATACGTTCCTGAGATTTACTATGCCCATCAGCAAAGTGAAAATTCCATTCTTGGACCTCATGATAAAACCCAAAGACAGCACCCGGAAAAGCGAGGTCTATATAAGCTTATTGATTGGAATAACCTATTGCAATATGACAGCAGCTACCCAAAAGCCCTACGGGATAACCTTCATGTAGGTCGTTTCTCAGACCCAGATGCAATTGTTCTGAGAAACATGATTATCAACGACATGCGTAGAGTCTAATAGAGAAGCAAGTAGAAAAAACTATCCCAACAAAGTAATACATAGAGCTCGAAGAAGGGCATCCAACACTCATAGGGATGCTTTTTACAAACTTCACAGAGAACCACCCCTGAATGACTGATATGTGTGACCACATATGGTCTGCACTCCAATATGGTTAAAGTAATAGAAAGAACTGGAACATTCTAACATCTGGCACATTAAGGCTTGACAAGCCAATGTTCTCATTTAAATGAGGAAAGTCCAAAAGAGATGAGTTGATGCACACATGCCCAAAGATTAACATGATCAGAAGCAACGTAGCTTCTGTTTGGAACCTACCACCCATAGTGGGACATGCACCGTTTGGCTAATGTAATGTATGTCAATTTACAAGAAAGGTGAAACAACTTGATTTGGGCCTCATCATTCCTTGGATCCTGTAAGGGTTTACAAATTGTGAGTAAACCAACGTAATATACATGCTGACATTCCCCTGTAGTGATAGGTATGTGGGCCTTAGTATGCAAAAAGCCCGAGTATGTATCAATGAGCATAGAAGCACCATTAGATTTTGTAAGAATACAACAAAGCTCATGAGACGTTTTCTTGAAAACAACCATACTGAGAATAACTTTGAATTGACGGTCATAGAAAAAATCTCTTTGTATGGAACAAATACTAACATAGGGTTGTTCTATGCTGAACAGAGACAGATACATCGATTGGGGACATCCAAAAGAGGTCTCAATGATGTAGTACCATGGACACAACTCTGAACTGAACTATGGTCGAATAAGATATATGAGCCACATTTACCCTCAATATGTGGTATTAAGAGAAGAAGTAATATCTGGCTAGATGTTGGACCCATACTGGGTAGGATACAAAGATGTTATCTATTAACCACATTAGTGCTAAGGCAATTCCCCCTCTGTGCTGCAACCCCTTGATTACCATTGTTCATGACAAGTTCAGCTCGTCATCAGCACAGGAGCAGTGTACCGCATGACGAGCTGAGCTCGTCATGAGCATGGAAGGGGTTAAGGCTATTGCATCTTCAGGGGATCACCATCCACTAACTATCCTAGCCAGAAACTAATGATATTAAACGGATGTTTAATAGTTTTAAACAAAAAACAAATCTACACCTTTAAAAAAAAAATTACATTTACATTCCCCATGTTTGTTTTCACTCATCCGTGATAAACATGACTTATAATATTGTATTAACAACGTTTGGTATCGCGATTGGATGGCGAATTTATATATTTTCTCCCAAAAAAAGTTGGGAAACAGGATCACCATCAATCCCCCTTCGTTTACACTGAAGCTTAGACTATAACTCTCATAATTCTTAGCACCTATACTAAACAGTACCAGATAATATATACCGGATCATGCTTGATCACTCTAGACTAGGAGAGTTTTTTCAGCGGCTGCATCAGTTGTGATGGGCGTAACAGAAAAATCCCTCTTTTTTAATTAAAAAAAAAAACCCACGTGGACTGATTGGTTGGCCCTTAGCATGAACAATACGACACTGAACACTTGTGCCATTAATGACTGGCTTGCGACGTCCGACGTAGAGGCCTCCTGTGGTCCCATGTGACTCACATGACCGGGGATTGAGCTATTTCAACAAGGCTCATATAAGGAACACAGACCTTTTATACAGCAGTGGATGGGGCTCTGGCTAGGTGCACAGGTGACGCCATACTCTTGACAAAGTAAGTGCTTGTGTGAGGCTCTACGGTGGAATCCCCGTTTTCAGTAGAGAGAAGATCAAAGTGTATTTTGGACTGCTTGTGAATGCCTGAATATTGATCAGACCAACAGGGTAAGATAAATGGGCCAGCCAGCACAGACAGGCTATTTAGGACACCTGCATAAATAGCCTGCATGCATTTGACTTATCAGCCTTACTATTGAGGGGTTATATGTGTTTATCTATACTGAAAACACATCTCTTTGTTTAGTACCAGACTTTTGCCCCTCATTGCCTCACACCGGGTCACTCTTGAGTATCTGTGCGAGTTACAAATCAAAAAACCATAACATACTGGCTTTTCAGAGTACCAGGCACATGTGTTTGAAAAATGTGAGTCCACATATCCTGATCCTACCGATAATGGAGAATCAACTTGCCGCAGTTGGAATAGTAGAACGAGCAAAGAGTATTTTTCTTGTATGTCCTTGTCCTGTGTGTGTATGTAAGATCAATATGATAGTTTCACTCCTTTAAGATAACGAGAGAAACCAGTAAAGCGCATGATTGCTGCATACCCGTCCAAATACGCGAGGCCATTACATACTATCCTAATTGTGAGAAGTTAGCCTGGCATATGATGTCCACTAGTTCTAGTGGGCACCTTGCACCAGTCTAATCGACCCTTATTGATGGTGGTTATAAAGTCAACCTTAAAGAAAGCCATCCTAGTGGTAGCATGAACCAGCAATCTTCAGGCTAAGACTTCAGTAGGCGAGTTAAGCAAGTTGTTTTACCATATATAATCCCTTGAGTACCAAATGAAAGGACACCACACAAGGTATATATTAAATATATATGTATTTAATCTAAACACAACCCCTCTGCACTCTTTATGAGGTCAGAGGTCAAAATACAATTCAAGTCACACAGTTAATATACGATAAGTTGCACAGTATATGTTATGCCCTATGGGCCTCACAAACCATATACTAAGAAAGTGGTATAAGTACCACGTGAGAGTTAAAAAGCAGGCCTGGGGCCTGTGGAATCGCTGGGGTTACACTTAACAACCAAAGGTTAGGAAGTAGGAGGCCCAAAGGAGACGCGTGCAGTGTCTAAACACAGACGCGGGTTACCATTGACTTTCTATGGGAAACGAAGAAGTTACAAATATACAATTTAAGGACACTTCCGGATGGACTAGGATGGAACCCTTTTAAACTAGGACACTTCGAGAGTCAAGACCCACGGAAGCACCGGAGTACTCGTGTTAGCTCACCCAGGGAAGCCGGGTGCATAGGTGTCTTTTCGTGTCGGGTTTCATCGTCGTTTTCTATGGAGAGCTGCAAAAAGTGCTGCAGGCGACCAGAGGAAAAGTATCCGGGTGGATCCAAGGGTGGATCGGAGATGTGAAGAACCTGAAAGCAGAGGGGACAGAGTCTGGGTCACTAGCCAGTGACCAGGAAGGAACCAGGCGATGTTAGGTGCTTGAAGGTGAAGAAGGTGAGTTTGTCTCTTCAGCCACGAGGTCCAGGAGGCATCGATGATGACCAGGCGCTGGATTTGAGCTGTCCCACGATGGATCTAGATGACTGCCATGTCGGTATCCGGATTGGACCCAACAAGCCTTGGTAACCGCAACCCACGCATGATGTCGAGATTGGCTCTGATGTGGCGCTTCTCCTTTTCAGGGAAGCTGGAGCAAGCCTGGAGCAACCAGGAAAGCAAGTTAGATTCAAGATGGAGTCTTCAGGGGGCTTACTAGCCAACAGGCAAGGAACCGGGAAGATGCATCAAGCTCAAATGCAAAGGCGGGACCCACGGGACACTCGCGGACTGTGGGGGCCTGAGCTTCGGTGCAAATGGTGCTCGGGCAGGGGCTTCTCGTACCCCAATGCACAACTTACTGAGGCTTCAGGAAAGGAGTGCAGGTAGCAAAATGCAGGATGTCCAAGATGTCCGGTCCCACGTCTCTCGTGTCCGCCACGGGTCTCAGCTTTGCTGGGGATGTGGGTTGGGGTCAGAGAAGTCTGGGAGTCCAGTTCTTGTGTCACAGAGTCTTTGGGTTCTGACGGAAGCCTTGAAACTGCAGATCGGCAAAGTTGCTGTTGGTGCCTGTTTGCACAGTGTGGTCACTCCTTGACCACAAGGGAGATGTCTTTCATCTTCCAGTCAGAATGGAATGTCGAAAGTCCAAGATATGTCTTTCAAAGATTCGTCCAGGATAATCTAAAGTCCTAGGGACACAGTTCCTATACTTATACTAAGGATGGGGGCTGGACTACCTGGCTAGGTCCCTCCTATGGGTGGACCTGGGCACCTTCCCTTTGTCCAGTTTCACGCCAGAGCTGGGGCTGAGTGCCCCAGCAACTGGTTTGAACCGGGCTATGCATGGAGCATCTTGTGTGCCCCAGGCAGTGTCTGGAAAAGCATCTGCTGATGCAGCCCTCCCTGTCCCAATACACAAAACCCTGTCTGGGGAGGTGCTGGCACCTCCCTGGACAGGAAACCTATGTCCAGGCCCCCCCTGCCAGAGTTTCGTCCAGCAGCAGGAGGTAAGACTTGTGTCTGTGGCAGCAGCATCCATTTTGTGATGCTGAGGCTCTGTTTAACTTTAACCGGGTAAACCAGTAACTACATGTCTTCTTCCTCTAGAAGGGTGGAATGCTACTCCCGCTGCCAGGACTGGTGGGGGGTAGTATTCCAAAGTGTTTGACACCTTACACGACATGTTTTGATAAAGCCAAACCAAAGTTAGCATTAATCGCGAGAATTATAATGCACTTAAGAGTATATGGTATGGCTATATCATAGAACAGCTATAAGGAGATGGTTCCGAAAGCTGCAGAGGGGCTCAGCTCTTGCTAGGGCACCCTCTCACATAAAACCCAGCACTCTGCCTCCAGGATTGTTAAGGCCTGCCATAGGAGTGACTTATAGGTGTATATGTGTCTATATGTATATATAGATTATAGGTATACTATATCTCAGCAAGGGGTGATTACACCACCTTACCCAGGCTGTGTGAACAGGCTGTGGTGTCAGGTTGGAAGGCAAACCAGGGGTGGCACAATACATGCTGCAGCCCCTGGTAGGCCTAAGGTGCACCTATGCCCTGGGTACCTATGGTACACTATACAGGGGCTCACAAGGGTGACCCAGTAACCAGTCTGCTATGTAGCTAAAGTACATGGAGTCCATTTTATAGAGAAAACAGATAGACTGGGGCCCTGAATAGCAGGGTCCCAGGCCAACTAAGTCGAAAACCAGCAAAACACCAGAAAAAAGTGGGGGTAACCATATAGTTAGATTCAACCTTCCTACACTAATGACTCTATTTATGGTGAAATTACAGATTATGGTACTTAGTGATTGCAACAAAGGACGCCTTGTTCCACAATGTTCCAATCAGTGACTATGAGCTTTTTTTAAATGTGTCTTTCTTTACATATCATTGTGTAACAATCAAACATGATTAGTGTGTGACTACAGAGGAGGCATTCCCCCATACTGAACCATGAAGCCTGTAGTTTAGTAAGACTTGGGCAGGTGCGTTGTTCGATACTTAAATGAGATCACCACTATCTGGATATACTAGCCCTTAGTTGTAGTGGTTCCTTTGCCTGATTGATGTCTTAGGTGATAAGACACTTATATCTGCGCACCATGCTAGAGTTTGTTTTGTTTGCAGTGACTACAAAGTGGTGATGATTTTAACTTGATTATTTTAATGTGATGTGTTCCCTCTGATTAGGGTCTATTCCATTGATCATGACATACCAAACGTACTACTCTGTGAAGCAAACAAGGACCCCCTGATGTGGATACAATTTCCTGGGTCAGGGCAAAGCAATTTATGTGAATATAATACCCAGGCAAATCACCAATAAACACTAGCACATGAACAGTGGCATTTGCCAACCATAATTAAAATAAAAATGATCAAAAAACGTTTTTGCACATTTGGTACATTTTAATTACTATTCTAAAACATAATTCAATGATAACATTTTTGGTACATTAATATACATACATGATAAAGTATTTCAGCATTATAGCATATGCATAAGTTCAGACATTTATCAAATACATTTATGATACAATAAAAAGACAGGAAACCATCTTTTTATTGTATCATAAATTTATATTATATTATAAAATACCAAACGTACTAGTCATAATATACAGCTGCTGTCCGTGCAGGTAACATCGGTGGGGACGTGTAAGGGGGGAGTTCGAGGGACGATGCAGAAGGAAAATTAAATAAATAAATAATTTTCCCTCTGCATAGTCCCTCGAAATCCCCCATTACACGGCCCCACAGCTGTTACCTGTACAGACTGCGGCTGATAATATGGTCTCTGAAATTCATTATCCAATATGGTTCATATTTCCAATGCTGATTAATAACACGCCTTGGGTTTTGTTTAAATCTAACAGGTTTACGTCCACTCTGATGTCTAACTGCCATGGGAAAATTTCTCTTTTATTAGCATGGATTGAATGCACAGCATAGTTAGGAAGATCAATTACCCTGATGAATACCTTTGACCATTGTTTGGCATAAGTATAGATCAAAACATGTTGGTGGTTTATGCATTTTGTATGGTTGAATCATTGCATTTCATCTTTTGACCATATCTCATGTTTTTAATCAATACCAGGGGTACTCAATAATAAAAGAAGTTCCTTGGGTATACCCCTAGGTATTTTTTAATTCTTACAACTTCAACTGGACCAGTGTATTTGTCCTGAAATGGAACTCCCAGGTCTAAGGGCTACGGTTGAGTCTGCTGGGGTGGCTTTGTTCCTACCCCAGTGTGAGAGGTCACTGATGATGAAGCATGCCTTCATATGTTGTGGGTGTGATGACCTCTCCAATATCTTTTAATAACTCAACGCAACTATTTCCTAACTAAGAAAGGACAAGTGGGACCATAGGTTTCAGTACTCAAGTATGTGGTGTGATAAAAGTGTAGATATTAGGAGGACATACTTGAATATATACCTCTTCACACTCCTGTGGGGGTTGATATGGTTCTCTAGGTCTGAAATAGATCTTTCTTTTTCCCAGTAGTATGAGCTATTATCTCACCCCTAATTGTTGCTTTATAGGCCTCCCAAAGGACAACTTTAGAATCAACCAATCCCTTATTCCTAGTCAAATAAAAATCTGTGACTTAGGAAATATATTGTCTTGTTTTCCAGTCCGAGTTCCCATACATCTAGGCAAAATTCTGGTTTGATCCTCAACCCCGGCACCTGTAGCATCGCCAACAGTGGTGAATTATCAGAAATACCTCTTGGTAGATAACAGACATGCCAACATCTACCCACTTGACATTGAGGTACTAGAATATGATCGAACCTAGACATAGACTGCATATGGTTAGAGGAAAATGAGAACTGTCTCTCTCCCGGATGCCACATTCTCCACAGGTCAGCCAGGACTGCGGCTCCAGTGAAGGTACACAACTGATTATCTGCTATCCTCTTCCCACCCAGACCCACTATTCTATCTATACTACTATGTACTATCAAATAAATCTCACCTCCCACAATCAAGAGTGTCTTTGGGGCCTTCACCAACATTCCCCCAAACCTTCCACTCCCTGAGACAGGAACCCCGGCGGGAAGTACCAGGAGGCCATCACTACGTTTTCACTGTTCCAACTACAGGCAACCGCAGCCTAACATTACAATGTATCAACCCAAGTATCTGTTACCCGGAATGGGAGTGGCTTACGTACCAATTCTCACACCCCTCTTGAACCACATGAGGAGCCGGAAATCACTAACATCTTATATTTGCAATGGCTCACCAACCCACAATTATTGCTGATGAGGTGAGTCTCCTGGAAAAAGGTCACGTCAGGGTTATATTTCATCAACCACTCACGTGCAAAGCCTCTCTTCGATTTACTACCCAGCCTATTCATGTTCCAGGAGGGAATCTTGAGGGTCAACAGTACATTTCCTGAGTCAGTCATGTCATAGCCCAAATTTGCAGGACCACGGCCAGGACTCCCACCTGCACCATGTCAGTTAACTGTTGCCACAGGCATATATCCCCCTACCAAAAACACACACACACACCCCGCCCTCCTTGCGTGAAGGGCTCCAAACTTCACCCTCCCTAATGCTTTTCAACGTAGCCAAGAAATCAACACATAATGTTTATACTTCCAATAGTCCCAATGAAGAGAATAAGAAAAAAGGACGAAGAGAGAGAAATGCGGGAAACATGGGGTGGGGTGTGGCCACGCTGACCAAACAGGAAACGTGACCGTGCTTCCCCAAAAATCCCCTTTTTACCTGTGCAACACAATACACTTAGGCTGGGTCCAGGACAAACTCTATTCCGCACCCACTCGGGAAACTATATTCGACGTGCTCAGGTCACCACTAGCAATGACCCGCCATCAGTCTCAGCTGTTGAGCGAACTGAGTTGCCATCAGAACCTACAGCCTCATGTTTCAGGGCTTTCCACCTGTTGGATGTAACAAACTGTGCCACAACTCTTGCCCTTTCAGTAGCGGCCTCGACAGCCATCGGGGGGACACTTGCCTTCCTGCTGGGGCAACGTCTCTTCCTATGTCGTTGCCAGTCCTGCAACTGGTCCTCCTCATGCTCCTCATAGCCAGTCCAAGGCTACAGAAGTCACAGCAAAAAAGTGGATGCTATTCTGATCTCTTATCCGAAATCTTGTAAAGTGAAAAAAAGCATATGGAAGGCCCAATTTTCGCAAGTTAGTCTTAACCTCCATAAAATATACTCCTGTCTCTGAACCATGGTGGCGTAATTTGGGTATATGTTGACGGATCCTCCCTCCACCTACCATGGGCCATGTGTCTTTATCCCTAAAATTAAGCAGTCTCACCACCACGACCGAAAGACGGCGGCCTGCCAGTAACTCGCCTGGGATAGTATACAGTCTTGCAACCAGTTTTGATGAATATACCGTGCAATTAAGGAGAATAAAACTGCAAGGCATTTATTTAACTATGTTCTGACCATGACCGTGAGTTAGGAATTTTCTCCTCAGCCGCTCTGTAGCTTTTCCCTTAACTAAACCAGACGCACGGGGCTTGCACCGAATGAAAGTCAGCCTTGCCGGCGCCTAATTGCAGCTCTGCTTTTGTAATCCAGACTTTACAAATCCTCTCCCAATTTTCAGGTTCTCGTCAGTGACACACGTGATATGTAACGTAACACCTGAGCGGCGTTTCTGTGCCCCGATGCTACGCAGTCTCGAGACAATTAGGACGCATTCGAAACCGTTACGCATAAGAAAGCAATTTCCTCTTCAATCTCGAAATTCAAAACACCTGCTCTGTAGCAACGTTCAGTGACCGGCGGAGACGAGCCGGAGCCGGTCCCACGCCTGGATTTACAGAGAGCTGAGGCCGCAATCACGGCAGCATCCGTTCCACAGGCTTGTTCCATTTCAACTCCTCAGCAAATTACTTTTCCATTCGATGTCTTTTAACTGGGTCTGGTGTGCAGGAAAAACTCGCACGTCATTATGTTTGCTTTGAGGCAGTAATGAATTTTTAAACCAGGTTTGTGAGGCCGCTGGGTTCCTTTTCTATACTTCTCACCCTTTACTGTGTCGGCCTCCGTTTATTTATATAACAATTTACTGTGGTATCTACTTACCTGTTTATTGGTGAGTGGCAGGCGTTTATTTGACAATTTACATTCTTGTTTATAAATTGGGCTTGCACTATTATGCTAGTGATTTGGGAATTTTGGGCTTTTACTTTCTTTAATTGGATAAATTAAACATTAGTATTAAATATAAATACCTTAAAAAATGACTAGGAATGATAAATAGTACAAGCTGGAAAATATATTGTCACATATAAACAGTTACCGTTCATTTAATGTATTGTTGTTTGTGTGGAAATGTCTTCAGTGGCTACAGAGTTTATATAGTAGAAAAGCCTATTTTCATTTTGAGGTGGCGCAAAGCTTCACACACTCGTCTCCTTAGCACAACTTACCCAGTGTATTTTTTAATTTTTTATGAAGGTGTGCATTACTGTACGATATAAGGGATGAAGTAACCCCGGGCCGCAGTGGCGTCACTAGGTTTGGTGTCACCCAGTGCGGGTAACTCATGGTGTCACCCCCAACTCGTCCATGATCGGATTACAAGTTATAATTTTCACTTAATTCATAAAATACATTCAGAATGCCCCTTTATTTTGGCTTACATCATGCACGGACAAGCCCATAATGAGATATTTGCAAAGCTCTCATAATGCATATGTATTATGACACACCACATGCAGGAAAAGAACACCACTGAGCAATCAACAGAGTTCATGTTATGCACATCAGGATTCGGTCGTACACACTGCATAGTTTAGTACTTACACAGCAACATTATTCACAAGGCGCTGGGTGTTTCAGATTCCAAAGCACGCACCTTTGTAGAGTTATCGTACTGCACCTCAACGCTGATACGCCATGCCCTAATATCCCACCCCTGTGACATCAAGAGAGCCCAAAAAAAAAGTTACAACTGGGATACTGAGGTGGTTCTCGCAATGAACCTCTATCCTGATTCGCATCATGAATGAGCATGCCGGAAGTGGGGCGCTACACACACCGCTCAGACACGTGCATTTTCACATATGCATCTTTACGTTGTTAGTTATCCAAAGAGTTCTTACAAAGTCACCCATAGCTTGCAGTATGGATGCCTGCTTTCTACGGACACATCTGCAGAGCCCTAATTCGTAGTGCACTTTCCTCTCGCTGCTCTGAGAGTGACAAGGGTCTTAAAGTGCCTCAGTCCGGTTCGCAGCTCGCCTCTGTTCGAGGCTGCTCTGTGTGCTGCACTCTCTGTGCGCTGAGGCATTAACATTACCTACCAATTACACCAAAGTCGTAGCCTAATTAGACAATAATCTTGGCCGGTGGCCGGGTAAAAGGTTCGACAGAGTACAGACAATAATATTATTTTGTATTTTGGTGTCACGTGACACCAAAATGCAAAATAATATTACTGTGACTGTCTGTCGAACCTTTTACCCGGCCACCGGCCAAGATTATTGTCGACACGGACCACGGGGTGTCACCCCATGGGATGGTGTCACCCGGTGCGGTCCGCACCCCCCTAGTGACGCCACTGCCGGGCCGTACATTATAAGGATATTGCAAGTCACTGAGGAGTTCCATAACCATATAGAGGAACAAGGCTGTGTTCCTTTATAGGGTTATGGAACTCTGAAGTGACATCTAATATCTTTATCATGTATGATAGGGGGTACCATATCCCATATAATACATGATCACACCATTACCTTTCCCACACACCACTCGCTCTTTCACCTTCATATGAAAGAGCAAGCTTGTTCGAAAAGATGAAGAAAGAAAATAGAACTACTTGTGCAAAATTAAACATATCAAAACCCTGTTAGATATTTGTTGCAAACAGATATTAGAAACAGTTCAATACAATTTAGTTGTTTTTTGTAAAAAACACAGCTGCAGTAGCTTATACTGTATAGAAACATGCAAAATTCTAGCTTTTCTCTATGTCTGGAGTGCAAAACAATAAACATATTCTCTCTGCTTGTCATTGTAATCTATTAAAATAGAGCAGAAGAAAGAAAATCAATGTTCTTTTTTTATTGCTTTAAACAGCTGCTTCAATTATGGTCTGTGACCTCACCGGCCTGGCACCTTTGCTGCTGACTGGCCGCAGGCAATGTGAGGAGACCACTGTAATATAGCCTTATAGCCCGCCGTAGTGGGCTATACCGGCCATTAAAGGCCCACTCTAGCGTTAAAAGCCCGAGCCGAAGGTGAGGGCCTTTAACAAGAGAGCAGGATTTTAATGGGCAGTATAGCCCAGCTAAGGAGGTCTATAAGGCTATTAGAACATCCCCCACTAGAGGACAGAATTTTCTAACAAATAAAGAAAGGTATCACGGAGCCAGAAGGGATTGAACTCCCCTCGGGCTCCTTGAGGCCTCTGTTCACAGCAATAGCTGTGAAAAGAAAACATTGGAATGTCGGAGCTCCAGTCTTCTACCGGCCATTAGAAGCCCGGAGCACTCCATTGTTTTCAATGAAGCTCTCAACATTCCGGTGTTCTAAAACCTTATAATAGTCAAGTTCTAAAGTCTTTTCTTTATAATCAGCTTTTATTACAGAGTCGCCGATTATTTAGAAATTAGAGACAGATGTTTATAAAGGGATTACAGAAAGCCATGTATTATATCATATGCTTATAATGCTGAAGTTGAATGTCATCAATCCTTACCATCTTTGGTGACCCTCTTGAGTCAGAGAAGAATACTTGTTGGCTAGTTTTCACTGGCCTGGCGTCTTGGCAACTCATTCCAATACCAATTTAATTTTGGAGATTTACAATTGAATTTGCTATTCTTGTGCAAGAAACGTAAGTTTCTTTTGCTGCATACAAGATGATACCATCATAACTTTCCACCAACTACTTGATTTAAATGCTGCATCATGTTTTCAGACCTTCAAGTAGACCATACATAGAACTATCAGTCTATCACTAAGTCTCGCCAAGTTATACTTTCTGGGGCTTATTTACAATCCCCAGGCACCGCCTGTACGTCACTTTTTCCCATTTCAAAAGTGACGCACCAGCGGTTCAAGGGGCTTGTAAATAAGCCCCTCTGTTTTTCAGGTTTTCTTTGAGAGGGCTATGGTGTGATAGGATATCACCATTAATAATGAGCAACATGCTTCAGTTCGTAGTTCTTTTAAAAAAAGAAATTTCTGTCACATGGCATTATTGTGTTGGAGATCATAATATTGCTTAGCGTATTTGCTTGCAAGGTTACACTTCTTTCACCACTAACTGGCTTCCAGTAGGTGGCACTGTCTATGGATTTCTGAACTGATTTTGCCTACACAGTCCTCCCATCTTGAATGATTATGCACAATACCCATCTGTGATACATTCCCTTGGGTTGCTGTACATCTTTTGAGTTCTTGCAGAGATATCATCTCTTGCCAATATGTTAAATATGTGATTTGTTTCTATATTTTTCCTGGGTAATAGCTTCACACGGGCACAGATCTGGTCTTTTTCAGCTTGATTTAACATGTTCTACTTTAATCCATCTTCCCTGTGCTCCTTCAATGGACTGATTATTACAACGTTCCTTTCATTGTGCCCCATTTGATCTATCTTACTCCCAACCCTGGCAGTCTAATTTGCGGCAGTTTTCCACTGCATCAGTGTTTTTGTCTGTGTCGTTTTGACTTGTGCGTTTTTATTCTATTCGTTACTGTGGTACGCTTACGGTTGTCAGGTAACTGTGCCATAACTATGTCATGGCTTGTTGCTCTTCTTAGAATGTGACCATACTTATCACATTTATTACACCTTCTTCTTGTAGCAGGACACTCCGCACTGTTCGCTAAATGCACTTTGGAGCCACACCTATAACATGTGAGTTTACCACTTTTCAGTCATTCAACCTTTTTTTTTTAAACAGTTTTATTGCATAATTCACAAGTTACACTGCCATTTGCCTACAACCCTGAGGCCGGCGGCGTATCTCTTCCAAGTTGTAATACACAGCTTTATTTGCCAACAACCCGTGGGGCAGACAGCGATTGCCGATCGGTATGCATACTATCTCTTCGCAAATAATTGCAGTACAAACAGTTATGTCTAAATGTTGGGCTAACTTGAACCTATACCCTCCCTCCTCGGCCATTCTGTCAAATCAAGAGGCTAGCACATTTTGAGCACATAACGACCAAACTGCCACTACGTCCATACACAAACAGTCTATGTACAACCAACATTTCACATCCCGGTAAACGGTATGCAATGATAAGACCATGTCCTACTTTCTTCTATTTCACCAACAATACCCAGTTGGTCAATTATTTCCACCTCCCTACGTGGCTCAGTCATTCTGAAGGTCTATTCCACCCGATCTCAGCTAGTTTGCAAATGGTTCCTATATGTCAGATGGTCTGGATCTACTGGGCATTAGTTCCCAGAAAATGGATAATTAATCTTTGCAATATGTGACAGCTTTGACCCATTCAGCTGGTGTAGGAGGGTGTTGCTTCTTCCAGTGGATGGCCACCTGTCTTTTCGCTAGCAATAACAACATGGCTGTGAGTTTACGGTGATCTTTCGAAATTTCCTGAACATACCCCAACAGTGCCAATAGCAGTGTAGCTTGTAACAAAGCATTTATGATATGTCCTATAGGTCTAAGTATGTCTGACCAATATTGCGCTATAGGTCTGCAATCCCAAGCCAAGTGGGTAAACGTGGCGCTCTGAGCTCCACATCTCCAGCACCTTGCATCTGGGCGCAATCCCATACGATGCAACTGTGACGGTCTGCGATATAGTCTTTGCAAGAAATTGTGAATAAGTCTCAGTCTATAGTTTGGCGACAGGTGTTCCAGCTCCGAGCAGCAGAACTGCCATTGTTTGTCTGTGATGGTGAGTGCGGTGTCCCTTTCCCATTCTGCTTTGGATGCAGCGTAGGTAACTGGAGACCCCCCCTGTGTTATGTTGTAAATGCGTGTGATTAGTTTGCGGGGAGATGAATTAGATAAAACATTAGCGCTGGCAGGGTAGGTGGTGCGTGAGGGAATTCCGCATATCTAGCTCTGCATGCTGCATGCTGCTCTGATCTGATAATATAATAGCATGTCTGACGCAGTGGGCGTCTGCGGATCACACATCTGCGATAGTGTTAAAAATTCGCCGTCAGGAAATAGATCGCTCCCATTCTCCAATTTGTGTGATTTTGCTCTCATTTTAATTGCCTTATTCAATAAGGGGCCAAGAAGGGGATTGTCTCCTATGGGCATGGATGGTGCATAAAGTATCTCCTGCCTTGCTCTTTTCGCAGTTCCTCTCCACGCCCATCTCATAGTCTCCACCGTGTCTATTTCCTGGTCTGGACGTTTATAGGGTTTATATATGGCCGTGTTAAGCAGGAGTGGTGCAACTCTGTCTATTTCTATCGCCATGTGGGGCTGAAATGGTGTAGGGTGGTGCCAAAAGTGCAGGAATTGCGCCTGTGCACTGTAGGCATATAGCTCAAAGTCTGGAGCACCTAGCCCTCGTTGTGCAAATGGCAATGTCAATAGTTTCCATGAGACTCAAGGTTGTTTGCCCGCCCAGACTAGTTCCAGCATGTTTGAACGGAGCCTTTTAAAAAAGTGAGTGTTTAGTGGCATTGAAATGTTTACAAACAAGTATAATAATTTAGGCAGTATTATCATTTTCGTAATAGCTATGCGCCCTGTCAAGGATAGCAGCAATTTCTTCCATCTTTGTATTTTGTTTTCCAACCAGTCAATCGCTCTGCCGTAATTAGCTAGCCATATGTCCTGCAGCGATCTACGGATCCAAATACCCAGATATCGCGCCTCTCCTTCTGCCCATTGTATCGGAAATTCTGTGTTGAATGGAACCTTAGTATCTGTTAGCGGCAGCATTACAGATTTCGTCCAATTTATCTGGATCTCGGTTAGTCCAACATATCTTATCAGTTCCCTCATCACTCTGTCAAAGTTATCACTAGGGTTAGTTAGGCATATCGTCATGTCATTTGCATACATCGATATCAAGAGGCCTCTGGATGTGAACCCAATGCTCTTTTGTGTGTGATATTGCCGAAGCCTGGGTGCTAGCAGTTCCGTGGCTATAGCAAATAATAATGGCGACAGTGGGCAGCCCTGTCTTGTCCCTCTAGTAATGTTAAAGGGTACAGATATCTGACCGTTGATCTTGACTCTCGCTGTCGGGTATTTGAATCTGCCTGATAAATATGGGACTAAGACCCAAACGGGTCAATGAGGTGAATAAGAATTTCCATTCTAATGAATCAAACGCTTTTGTGGGGTCTAATAGTGCCGCTGTGGCCTGTACCTGAGGGGCTAAGTAATGGAGAATGCCAAAAATCATTCTCCAATTATGTGCCTTGGAGCGGCCTGGTATAAACCCTGATTGGTCCGACAGGGCTATCTGTGGGAGCATGGGTTGTAGTCTGTTTGCTATTAACTTGGCGTATATTTTGCCATCTAAATTTATTTATTTATTTATTTATTTTTCTCAGAGTTTTATATAGCGCGAACTAGAACCGAACCGAATCAGTTATCAGAGCGCTTTACATAGCACCAGTTACGTTACATGAGGACATTTTTTTAGGCACGGGGAGATTAAGTGATTTGCCCAGAATCACAGGGGGTTTTTGGCGTCGTTACCGAGACTCGAACCCAGATCCCCAGGTCCGAGGTCGAGCGCCTTAGCCGTTAGGCCAACCCCTCTCTCCTCTCCTTTATGTAGCTTAATGGCATTTCCTGCCATGAATATGGGTATAAAAGTACGCAAAAAGACACGGAGATGCAAATGGCTGGAACAAGGTTTCCCTTAATGTCAGACATGGAAAAAGGTGTGTTGACTGCATAATCTGCTGCAATCAACTGAATGATTTATTTGACTCTGTAAAGGTTGTAATGCTTTGACTCTTAGTAGGAGAATTTTATAAGGTATGGTTGAATTGTGAATATACATGTGTACAAAATTAGATATGGGACTGGATTATTGGATACTAGCTGTTCAATTCTGGGTAATTGTTGCTCTCAACTAAATAGAGGAATTTATATACAATTTAAGATTCAACATTTTGCTTGCGTTAAGAGCTAGCTAGGGGGTTACTGCAAATTCTACAAGTATTTTCAAAACATTTCATTAGTGTTATTTTTCCTACCTTTAGTCAGAAGATATAATCCTATGATAGTTAGACCTAAATTCAGAAAATGTCAAGCTTTAAAATAGTAGTACTATAAACAATTCTCAAAGCTCTAAACTCAATTATTTATTATATAGTTGATCAATTTTAAACTCATATATTTAATTTAGATATTTGCCCTAAAAGGCAGCTTCATATCATGGAAGATTAAGTGAAGGAAATTAGAAGTTGAAGATGTCTGGAGATTCAGATGTTTAACTTAAAGGCTAGTATTTGTTTTCTTTAACTCTGGGGAATTAAAAAAATTGCAATAAATCTTGAGGAACTGAACAAATTGTTTTAAGGAATTGTAACTGACCATTTATCAGGGATAAGGGACGATACGAATTTGGTTTAGTCTGGTCCTTATCTGGCTTCAGTATGGTTATTATAGTGGCCTCACGAAGTGTTGGAGGTAGTATACCAGTTTCCATTGCCTCCAGAAATACTGTTTGGGGGCTAAGACAACAGCGTATTCTTTGTAGAATGCTGCTGTTAAGCCGCCCGCCCCTTGGGCTTTGTCTGCGGCATGCTATTTATTACTTGTCTAATGTCTTCTGTCGTAATTGGTAACTCCATGTACTCTCGGGCACCATTATTAAACCAGGTCAGCGCTATATCATCTAGATAGTCAATTATGTCTGACTGTGACGGGTCCGTTTGCGAGGTGTACAGTCGTTGATAAAACAGAGACATTTCACGCAGTATATCAGATGGTGTTCTGACTATTTCCCCGCTGTCTGAGTGTAGTTCAGTTATGTAAGCTGACCCTCTTGGTGTACTAAGCAGTCCCGCTAGTGTTTTCCCCAGTCTCTCACTCTCCCTGTAGCGCCTCGCCTGTGCCTACTTATTCATATAGGCCGTTTCCCCCTCTGCTTCTTCCTGGAATTCTGTCAGTTTAGACCTTATCTTTGCTGTAGTTTCAGTAGACAGGCTGAGCAGTTGTTTGTTCGAGCTTCCTTGTTTGTTGCTCTAGTCTACTTAGTGTATTACGTATATCTTTTAGGACTCTCGATTTAAGTGCTATGCAGTTGCCTTTTGTAACCACCTTAAATGCTTCCCACAGAGTGCCCGGCGAATTCACCGTGCCCTCATTCAGCGTGAAATATTCTATGCCCTTATGCCGCAGCTCTTCGCAGAAAACCAGATCCAACAGGGCAGCAAAATTCTGGAGAAATATATAAACAAACTTCTCTCTGAATTTTTAGAGAACCACACGTTGCTGCATACCGGTCAGACAGGATTCAGACCTAACCATGGGACAGAGACAGCCCTGTTGGCTGTCGTGGAGGAATCCAGAAAAATTCTTGATCAGGGAGGGACTGTAGCAGTGATCTTACTCAACCTGAGCTCTACATTCGATACCGTCATCCATAACATCTTGGTAGACAGGCTCAGAGTGGCCGGCAAAATTATAACCTGGATTGAATCCTTTCTTCAAGAAAGAACATTCCAGGTGTTTGAGGGGAATTGTATTTCCAAAAGCTGGCCTCTTACTTCCCGAGTCCCTCAGGGCTCATCATTGTTCACCTGTGCAACATATATCTTAAACCCCTAGCAGAGGTAGTCATCCCTTATGGGATTCAAATCATCACCTACGCTGACGACACAAAATTGGTGGTAGCACTAAAGCAGCCAAAGAGTACACCAGTTAATCTGGAAGCATGTATGGAAGCAGTAGCAACCTGGATGAGTCAGTCTTGTCTCAAACTTAATGGAGACAAGACGGAGCTCATGATGCTGAACAACCATCCTGGTCCCTTAAGGGATAAAACAGGACTAAGCTGGCCTAGATGCGTGGGACCAGCTCCAACCCCGAAAGAGCAGATAAAGAGTTTAGGTGTCTGGCTAGATAAATCCCTCAATTTCAAGAGCCAGGCTATTAAGGTGGCAGCAGGCTGCTTTGGAATTATCAGAATGCTACGAAAAGTCCTACCATTACTACCGAGTTATGCACGAAGGGTCATAGTATAGGCACTGGTGCTCAAACGACTAGATTATGGAAATGCCTTATATTTAGGAACTACAGAGGCAACTATAAGGAAGTTGCAGGTGTTGCAGAACTTTGCAGAGAGGCTACTCCACCACACCCCCACCGCAACTCTGTGAAACCTTTTTTTTTTTTTTTTTTTTTTAAACCTTTATTGGTCATTATCATAAAGTACATTGCCTACTACCCCCATCCTCCCCTGCGAGGCCAGAAGCTGTGTCGTGTCATATAATGATGCTTATGCGTATCTAGCAAGGGGTGGACAGTTAACACAGCATGTCGCCTACAACCCGTTCGGGCCGGCCGCGTTGCATCTAACCGTGGGCTATCTGGGAGTCTTTATTTAATCAACATAAATACATTGCAGTAGTGTAGGCAATAGAATCTTGAGGTTACTTTTTCACTTAACTTTCAACTTCATAACATCTAAGTCACATTAACTTCCCCTAATGGGCCCACCATACACAGTATGTGGTGTGATGGATCATACAGTATGGAGTACCAGTAAAGTACAATGCAGCAGTATAGAGTGCTAAGTTCTCATAATGGTATAGAGGCGCACTCCATAGACATTGTTTATTCTCAGGGAACGTGTAATCCTTGCCGTCCGAAGAGTTCAATGTTGTGTCGTGCCATAGGTATGTTGTAGGTAGTATGTCATGTAGTCATACAGGATGTGGAGCAGCAGAACTGGGGGGTGGCTGGGATCATCGCGGTCCATGTCTCCCTTGTAGGTTCTGGCCTTAGTGCATGGGTATCATGAAAGGTGTGCTATGTGCTCAGTCATGGGGGGTGGCGAGGCTCGCAGTGTCTGGGAGGGGGGGCAGGGTAGCGGGTATGCGCTGGAGTTAGTCTACCGCATTACGCAGGGAAGTGCGACCAAGGGGGGGGGGGGTGACGGCGCGGACATTATCACTTATTCCACCGTCACACTCCTCCTCGGATTCATCGGTGTTTCGTGTGTGGAGTAGATACGCAACAAGGGGGCCCCACAGGTCCTTGGGACGTGAGTTACGTGGTAGCAGCTCAGCGTAGTAATGGAGTTGTTCCTGCCACGTGCTCATGCTATGTAGCCAGTCCTTAAATTTAGGAGCTCTCCCCCTACCCCATCGACATGCCACCTGCCGTTTAGCCAACAGGAGGCTCAGTGCGAAAAATAGTTTATGTGTTTTTAATGTTGGGATAGTGTGTCCTAGCAGAGCTAATTTGGGACAAGGGTCTGTGAAACCTTCACTGAGGAAACTCCATTGCCTGCCAATCGCAGAACGGATTAAGTTTAAAGCTTTATGTATAGCACACAAAACCCTTTGGGAGGCAGGCCCCAAGATAAATCAGCCTCTTATAAAATTCTACCAGCCATTAAGATGCCTTTGATCAGCAAACCAGCCGCTGGCTTCAATCCTCAAAATAAAGAGGGCCTGATCAGGGGGTCGGATGTTCTCTTTCAATGCAGCTAGCTTATGGAACTCACTCCCGGAGCAATTGCGTGCAACTGTCAACCACCTATCCCTCTGGAAACAGTTGAAAACGTGGCTCTTCTAGAATCTTCCTCAATAAGGTTGATCATGGGCTTGGTCCTTACTTGTAATCAAATAGCGCGGGGATGTATAAGGGTAGCCATGCACAGCCTTATCTCAGTGGGCGCATGGTCTGCGAAAGTGCGAGGGTGGTGTGTGGCGTCTATCAGCCAGGTATGCAGGTCCTTAGAGACTAGCCAAAAGTCCAGGCACGACCACGCATTGCGATGGTGTGTTACACAGGTTCCCACCCTGGCTGATGGGTGTAAGGTCCTCCAGGAGTCTATTAATTCTAGATCCTCTATGATGTCATTTAGCATTGCTGCTGCTTTCAGGTGATGTACACGGGATGTTCCCTGTCTGTCTGCGTGTGTCGATAGGAGCACGTTAAAGTCACCTCCCCACAGAACTGCAGTGTGCCACAATGCTTGTAGCTTCTGCCAAATTTGTTGAAAGAATTCTGGACTATCTGTGTTCGGTCCATAAGTATTAACTAGCACCATGGGGGTATGACACATCGTTCCCTGCAATATAATGTATCAGCCTTCCTTGTCTATTATCGTGTGATGTGTTTGCCAATGCAGTCCCCTGCGCAGGAGCAATGCCACCCCCCTGGAGTAGTTAGAATAGCCAGCCTCTATCACCTCGCCTCATCTTTTGTTTCTGAGCACCCCCGCCAATGTACTTGTCAAGTGCGTTTCCTGTAAAAATCAAATATCCACCACATGACTTGTGAGATAAGAGTGGATCAGTCTTGTCTTTCTGCGATCATTCAGGCATCTGACATTCCACGTAAGGCATGTTAGGGAGTTTGTGATAGTGTGTTGTGACATATCTATTCATAAAAAACTGGGCCTGTTGCAGGCACGTATCCGAGAAGCGCATTGCTGGAATTTGTTTGCATATGCGAAGTGTAAAATCTTACCATCCCCCTGTGTACAGCAATATATCTCGATGCATAACAGTCTCGTGTTGTGCTTGCATAGTCGTATAGCTCGTGGCAGTTCTAAATTACAAAACAGCTGAACTTCCCCCCCCACCCACACCAACCCCACAATCAGGTTGTGTAACACCCCCTCCCACTACCTGCAACAATAACCAAACTACATGGAGTAGCTGACGTAAGGGAACCATCCCAAGGGGCACGTGGGGCCGCCGGCGGTCTACCCTGCACTTGTGGCAGGGTGGCCGAGCTTTTAACATCACACTCAAAACCCAGGAACCTCCCATAATTAACTGCCTGCATACTTTGTCAGGAGGAGTCCTCAAATTGCATATATCAATACGTCCCCTCTTCGTTAAGTAAGAGCTCCAACCTTACCAGTTCTCCACCAGCACTCGGAGCAACAATACGTCAAATCGGCTGCATAACTTTACATCACGCATTCTAGTCTCTGTACTTCAATCGTTGTTGCTTAGCCCGTTCTCCGTCTGTTTTTCTCCCGACGTCTTCTGTTATTTTTGTTCCTTCACCATTTGTTTCGCATATGCCAATGCTGCTGTAGCGTCTGTAAAAAAAGGTGGGCTTGCCATGTCCCTGGATGCGCAACTTGGCAGGATATATCAGTGCATACTTGGTCCCAAGTAATTGAAAGATTTTCTTTGCAGGAATAAATTCCCTGAGGGCCGCTTGCGCTTGTAATGTGAAGTCAGGGTACATTGCAATGTTGTTTCCTTGATATTGAATAGCGCCCTTTTCCCTGGCTAGTCGAAGTATCGTATCACTGTCTCTGTAGTTGAGCACTCTTGCAAGTTCTCCCGGCCGCGGTCTAGGGCCTAGAGATCTGTCTGCTCTTTCAATAAGGAAGATTTTGGATAAGTCAGGTCCGAAAAGGTCTCTCATCATAGTTTCAATATATTGCTCCATATTTTGAATATTCGTTGTTTCAGCAATCTCCGTGATTCGTATGTTATTTCTTCTCGACCTGGCTTCTAAATCCTCATTCTTCTGTTGGATCACGGCCAGCACTTTGTTGTTTCCTCTCATTTTCTTATCCATTTTGGTTTGTCACTCCTCAGTTTCCGTCACTCTTGTTTCCAGTACGCTCAGGTGTCCCTCCTGCTTTCCCACCCGTTGAGTGTGTCTATCCATGCATTCTGCAAGCGTATCCATTTTAGAGTCTATGCCTTGCAGACTGATTTTCAGCTCTTTAAACACTGACCGTATGTCTTCTTCCGGCAGCTGACTGGTGGCTGCATCGTCCGCAGGATCTTGATGGCCAGTGTCAGTCTCAGCCAGTTTGCTCGACTTTTTGTCAAAATTGATCCGGGGTTTTTGTCTCGTGTCCGGCTTCCCCATGTTCGTGAAATTTTTTCTATTGCTGTTCGGCCAATTTACTTGACGGTTGTGTCCTCCTCTAGCAGTTCCAAAATTGTGCATTTAGGTAAACTGTTATGGTCTATTTCAACTTCTTATGCTAACTTAGCTCTTCTGCCAACACCCTTTAGTGACCATAACACACAGCCCTTATGGCAGCACCAGCAGGTAGGGTCCCACAGTGCGGCTCCTCCTCTTCACATATCTTCGCCAGTATTTGGTATGGTCAGTCCTTGCAGCTGTGTTGCATCTTCCTCCGTTGTGTTTTACGCCTATGGGTCGAGGTGTGGTTCCCGCCGTTCTCTCCCAGGTGTGTAGGATTATGGCCGGGGGCGCACAACTAATTGCGCTAGCAGCAGAATTGCGCTGTAGTTCCTTGTGCTGAATTAATCTCAGCAACAGTCTCTATGTAGGCCAGCCCTCTGCCGTAGTAAATATCCACACAGGTTGCCCTTCGCTGTATTATGTGGCGTTAACATACACGGAGTGATAGAGAAAGCACAGTGGGGACGCCCCGGCTGGTCGCACCAGAGATGTCCCGTGCAGTAATGGGCCGTAAATGCTGCTGCGCGCACTATGCTCCATTGCGTATGTCGTCTTCCTACAGCCACCCGCCTTGTCAAGCCCGTCGTTTTACATGCCTTAGAAGGTCTTGCACTGGCCTTGTTTCTCACTTCCAACTACACTCTCAAGGTGGTGCGGTGGGTCCCGGTCTCGCGCCGGTCACTTCGCTGGGCAGCGCTAGCACCTCACAAAATGGCGGCCTCGCCGTCAGTTTTCCACAGTCTGCACCCCTCAGGGTTGGGGCAATTGCTTTTGTAGCCGTCGCAAGAGGCCACTTGTTTAAGGGGATTCTTTGTTTGTGTCCTCTCTGCCAGCTCCGGCAGCCTACCAGCAGCCGTCGCAGGTCCCGTCTGCCTCCTGACCGTCTAATGGCGATCGCCATGCAAGTCGGGTCTTACCCTCCTCCAATCACAGGCAAATGTGGTGCGGACGCCAGATACCCTCACAGCTACACCAGCAGCAGCAGGTGTTGTGTTGCCTCTGCTCTAGCCGTCCCGACCTACCGGATGGTTAGCGATCCAGCGCGGAATATCTCACCGTCTTCTCTCGGCCCTCTGCAATCCGTGCTGCAGACCAGTGGCTACTCGAGGACCCGACTTCATTACATGAGTAGGCCCAGCGCCAGCACAGTTCGCAGTCCAGCGATTTCCTCGGTTTCTGTGGGGATCACGTCTCCAGACGGCCTCCGGTGCATCTAGGAACAGTCACTGTACTTTCCGCCTCGTGTGGTTCCCGGGATGAGGCATGTTCTGCGGATTTTAAACGGATAGAAGAGGCTAGGCCGGCGGAGCCGCGCTAATGTGCGGCCATCTCGCTGCACAGCGAAGCCACGCCCCTAGTCATTCAAACTTTACCGGTTTCTTGATTGATGGAATCACACAGGAGAAGAATAACTACCCTCCTCTGCTGTTAGCACTTTGGCTGACTGAATAGACCATTCAATACCCTTTAGTTGGTTTAATACTTCTGCCAATGTAGGGTTACGACACACTAAAAGTGTTTCTTGAATCTTCTTGAAATCGAAATTGAAGACGAACTGGTCTCTAATGCAGTTATCTACATTCACTCCAAACTCGCAATTAGCTGCCAATACTCTAAGTGCTGCCACTTATTCTTCTACAGATTACTCAGGATATTGTTTTTTTCCCATTTAATTTGACTTCTCCTGTCGTATCTCGACTTACCCGCACCGCCTCACCGATCTAAACTGTCTCGGCCGCTACTGCAACAGACAAATGGATAAAGAGGACTGACTTAAAGTCTTCTGTATGTAGTTGTGTATTTGTATGTATGTTAACGTAACTTTCTGGAAAAAAGGCCCTAGCTAACACCAGACAAAACAAGCTTCTACAATGCAATAGGTCTCAAACTCTTGTAAATGCGAGACCTATTTCACTTCAAAGTAGTGGCCGCAATTGTCCAGGGATGCCTTGAAAGTGAAAGCGTGCATGGCGCGCTGAATGTTGCAGGAAAGCATGTAGTGCCTGCAGTAGGAGAAACTCAGTAAAGAAAATAGTGCTTACAGATTAAAATAAGACAAACCGGGTTGCAACAGAAGTAAAAGGGCCAGTCCTCATGGGAGGTAACAAATGAAGTCAAGGCAGTACTAAGGAGGGACTAACAAGCCTATTAACAAATCAGAAGCCAGCAGGTACGAAGGACCATGACACACGCCAAGGAAAAATATGGGTGGAGAGTGGGCGGGGTTTCAAGTACATTCTCCAATACAGCATGGCTCGCAGAGCAGCGCATGCGCTTCCCAGGCTAAACCTAAAAAAATGCAACCTTGGTTCTAAGTCAAATGCTGCAATCAGCACAATAAACAAGCTAAATTAATTTAGGCTGCTGAGTAACAAAGGGTAGTGTTATGCTTTTGTAAACAATTCAAGATGTTCTACTCTACACTGCAAGCCAAGTACATTTTGTATACTGGGTTTTATAAAGTACTTTAATGAGAGTGCAATGGGCCTAGCCCTCTCTGCAGGTTTGCCTTCTTTTGCCCTTCAGAACTATGTGCACTTTTCCCCTACTAATCATTGTTAAAGCGCTTGTGCACTCTCCTTAAAATATGGTGAAACTGGCCTACACCTGATCGGTATATTTTATTTACTTGTGATTCACTAGAATATGGTACTATGTGTACCCAGGGCCTGTAAATGAAAGGCTACTAGTGGGCAGTAGCACTCATTGTGCCACCCACTAAGTTAGCCTTTTATAACATATCTCAGGTCCACCACTGCAGGCTGTAGTGCAGGTTTGAATTACCATTTCAACCTGGCAAAATAAATCTTTTATGGGGTGGGACACGCACAACCAGTTATCAAATATATTCAAATTGTCAGGTGTACCGTGCAACCGGGGCTTCGCTGTCTGTATCAACCAGCGTTGTAAACAATATCAAAGGTGAAGCCCCTGGATGGGGGTTGGCCCCCAGTGCACAGCAGAAATAACAAAAAATTGTTTATGTCCAATGCAAAACAAAGTCAATAATCATATAGCTTGAAACCAATCCATAATCAGTAATTCTTTAATGACCACTTCATCTCAATAGTCATTAATGATGATATCCAACGATATTCATGAAATACAAATGAAATCTCTCAAGATTTTTTCAATCACATTTAGTCAGCAATCCCAATGCATTTCGGACATCGCATCTGCATTTCGTCAGGGGAAATATACGAATTATGGTGATCGGTAACATAGAATCTTTCCCGACGCCAAACTTGGGAATACACTAGCCTGTCTCACGGCGTCGGGAAAGATTCTATGTTACCGATCACCATACTTCGTATATTTCCCCTGACGAAAGGCAGATGCGATGTCCGAAATGCATTGGGATTGCTGACTAAATGTGATTGAAGAAAATCGATTTGGATGAAACTTGTTGATGCAGTGACATTAATTGACATGGTCCTGAAGAATGCAAGGGTTCTTATATCCATAGAAGGCAGAAACATGTTGACCAAGCTAATGTTGGAGCAGTGATTAATTCTAAACTGTTCTAAGTCTTTTTCACTTTATCATTTACACGGTTTTAGTAGGGTTAACTGCGTGGATTCAAGAATTGTATGTGCTGTGCATCAACGTGCACATGATCCAGGGAGGTTACCCTTTTTACATCACTTCACTTACATGCACTGCACGAAATGTGACAATGAATACATGTCAGACTTAGTACACTACACAGATTTTGGTTTTGTTTTTTTCCTTCAGATAAAATCATCAGAAGGATACGGTACTTCACGCAATGGTTTTCTCTGATTTATAAGAGAGCCTGTGTGGGCACTGTTTGGTTCCCAGATGATGACACTGGGCACGATACTGTGTAGTGATGGGATACCTTAATATCCTTTTTTGATTTTTAGTTGTAGCCTTTCCCTTCTCACACACTTGTGGTGTTAGAGAGAGAATACTCGTCTCTCTGTTCATATGTACATTGTTCTTAGAGTACATTGCCAATAGTGTTTAGGATTCCATTTTGTGTAGTAATTGTAAGGAATGGGGGATTGAATCCTGTTTAGACTTTAAATTTCCCTCGGACCCTCTTTTGTTACTGAGAAGTTTGATACCAAACTTCTCAGTCTTCAGTGTAACCATCATGGTGCTGTGGAGTTCGTGATGACGACCTCCCAGCACCATACACTCTTAATGGCTGCACTGCACTTACGGTGCCCAGGAATGGACCTGAGTACTGTAGGGGTACAGGGCTCATGCCCTTGTACCCACACCACTGGAGTAGGGCACCCAGCTAGAGGGGTAACTGAGGTATGCCAGGCAAGTGTGTTGTGGGCATGGCACACAGGGATGTGTGCCATGTCGACTCTTTGGTTTGTTCTGCACCAAGACACTCAGCCTGCAAAGGGAGTGTGTGTGTGTCAGGATACAGGGCCTCTAAGGGTGGCACAATAAGTGCTGCAGCCCTTAGGGGTCTTCTCTGGTCACAGTGCCCTGGGTACCTAGGGTACCATTTACCAGGAGCTGACCTGTGGCCAGAGATGCCAATTGGGTTTAGGTTTCAATACAGTTTTAGGGAAGGAACACATGCCCTAGGCACCTGATTGGCAGGAGCCCAGGGCACACTCAGTCAACGTACATCAGCAATTCAGCAAACAGTGGGGGCATACCATGCAAGAAAGATGGCACTTTCTCACAAAATCAAAACATTCACCCCCAGTCAAGAGATCTGTGTTAAATCCATCATTCTTTTGCTCACCATGCCACCCCAATTTAGACCTGGAAATATGCATACCGGCCTTGCACCTGTGCCTCGTGGAACAGTCCAGCCCGAACTGCCATGCCAGGTCCTCACTGGACTGGAAACAAGCATCCTAAGACCTGTTTCGGGGTTTCACACCTCATCAGCCAGGATAGCTTGAATCCAGTGGCACAGTGAGCCCGGGACCGACGTCTGGGCATACCCGGCGCACTTAGGTTGAGAAAGCAAAATACACACAATTGATGGATGAACTGCAGAACAAATCAAAACAGTCACCCCCTGTCAAGAGATCTGGGTTAAATGCATCATTATTTTGCTCACCATGCCACCCCAGTTTAGACCTGAAATATGCATATCAGTCTTGACCCTGTGCCTCATGGGAACTGTCCAGCCCGAACTGCCAAGCCAGGTCCTCACTGGACTGGAAACAAGCATCCTAGGACCAGTTTCGGGATTTCATCCCTCATCGGCCAGGATAGCTTGAATCCAATGGCACAGTGAGCCCGAGACCTACATCTGGGCATTCCCGGCACACTTAGGGCGAGAAAACAAAAGACACACAATTGATGGACAGTCATAACAACATAAATAGTAGGTGTAAGGAGTACTATAAGTCATTATATGCTGCTCCACTGGTCTTGCCCCCCCCCGCCCACAGATCCTTGACGATGTCCTGGGACTCGTGGAACTACTGCTGCTTGTACGAGATGAGGCAGATGCCTTGGGTGATGCTATTACTCTCTAGGAAGTGTGAGCTGCCATTAAGGCCAAGGAGCAAAGCCAAGTCCCAGGGGCGGATGGCCTGCCAGTAGAGTTTTATGCAGTGTATGCTGAGGAACTGACACTGAAATCAGTGCCCTCTATGATGCAGCCCTGGACATATGCTGCTTACCAGTCTCATCCAGTGAAGCTCTGGTGATCCTGCTTTTAAAACCAGGCCGCTCAACTCATGATATTAGGGCACATTGCCCATTTTCCCTTCTCAACATGGAATATAAGATTCTTAGCTGGATACAGACCAACCACCTTTTACCCCCACATGCCCAAATGAATTCACATTGACCAAGCTGTGTTCATCCCAGGGTGCAATACAGCACTTAATAGTCGTAGGCTTCTTTCGATCCTGGAAGCTGACTTCCCAAATAAACACAGGGCAGCGATAGTGGCCATTGATATTGAATCCTCTGATAGCTTACTCTGGGATTTTCTACATCGGGTGATGTCAGAAAATTGGTTTGGGACCTGGGTTCATCCAGTGGACTAGGCTCCTTTATTCAGTGCCTACAGCCCAAGTCCATACCAGTAAAGTTATATCATAGGGCGAGCAATGAGTCAGAGGTGCTCGCTTTCTCCGGTGCTGTTTTCTATCGCAGTCAAGCCATTTGCTAGCAGGGCACACTCTGGTGCATCCTATGGGGGGTTGGAATTACGGGGCATCTCACACTACACTGCTCTATATGTAGACACTATGCTCTTGTTTCTGCATGATGTAGATGCGGATCTACCAGGAGTGATCTCACTCACTCACGCTTTGGTGGCGAATCAAGCCTATGTATCAACTAGCATAAATTTTGCGTATTCCCCTTGTGTGGCAACATTTTCCAACCTCGGGGCTTGCGTGGTCTCACATGGGGAGGGACTTACCTGAAATACCTTGGGGTCAAGATTTATCATGATCCTCATGATTTCCTTGACAGTAACATTGGTGCAGCCCTTATAGCGCTCCGAACTAGTGTAGACTTTTGGAAGTCCTTACCACTCTCCATTGCAGGAAGGATCGAGGGTAAATGGTAGCACTGCCCTGGCTACTGTATTTCTTTTCCACATTGCCAATCATTATTCCCACCTGATATTCCAGAACCTGAATTGCCGGATGATTGAACTGATTTGGGGGACGGGCAGATGCAGTTTGGCAGTGTCCGAATTGCAGCACTGTACAGTGGAGGAGGGACTAGCTGTGCAGGACCTCGAGGCCTAATAATTACTGGCACAAATCCAGTGGTTCAATCAGTGAATTTACTCTCGGATGAACCCTGGCGGAGACGCCACTGGCTTAGTTCCGAGTCTCCGAGCTCTATTTCAGGTCCTGCTCAATCCCAGACAACTGGTTCGGGAGGGTCTCATGGATTTGAAGGTAATTTGACGAGGCTGCCAGCACTGTTTGCAGCATACCCACCTTCGTATGCCTACTCATCGGAGATTCCACTACAGGGCTGGAAGCCATAACTTGAGGTGGGGCACTAAGGGGGTTATCAGAGTGTTCTGCATACGGGGTGGCCCGTGTTGGGGTCCTTTACAGAGATGGGGTGCACCTAACGTTCAACGACTTTTCAACAATTTTTGAGATAACAAGGGCTCAACTCCAGTTGCACTGAGCGGTGGTGGCGACATTGCACGACCACTGGAGGACTGGCGTGGCCGAACCCTAAGTTCAACAATGCTGACAGGGTCTCTGCACCAATACTGCCTGTGTCAAAGTCAATCAATCAATCAATCAGGAGTTTGTTAAAGCGCAACTACTCACCCGTACGGGTCTCAAGGCGCTAGGGTTGGGGGGGGTGCAGGTTCCATTCCATCAAGGAGGGGGTTTGTCGAAGAGCCATGTTTTGAGGTTTCTTGTGAAGATGGGGAGCGATGTTGTCTGTCTGAGGTGGAGCGGAAGGGCGTTCCATGCTTTGGCCGCGAGGAAGGAGAAGGAGCGGCCTCCCGATCTGGTCTTTCTGGTGCGGGGGACCACAGCGTAGGAAAGCTGGGCTGATCGTAGGGTCCTTTGGGGTGCGTGGAATTTGAGTCGGCTGTTCAGGTATGCTGGTCCGGTGCCGTGGAGGGCCTTGTGTGCGTGGGTGAGCATCTTAAAGGTGATTCTCGCCTCGACGGGGAGCCCGTGGAGTGTGCGCAGGTGCTGGGAGATGTGGCAGTGTTTTGGCAGGTTGAGGACCAGTCTTGCGGCGGCGTTCTGGATGTTCTGTAGCTTGCAGATGAGGTTTTTGTTTATTCCGGCGTAGAGTGCGTTGCCGTAGTCGAGTCTGCTGGTGACCAGGGCGTGAGTGACTGTCTTTCGGTGTTCGAGGGGGATCCATTTGAAGGTCTTACGAAGGAGGCGGAGGGTGTGGAAGCAGGAGGATGAGACAGAGTTGATCTGGCGGTCCATTTTGAGCTCGGAGTCCAGGATGATTCCCAGGTTGCATGCGTGGTCTGTGGGGGTTGGAGGGTTTCCGAGGGCGGTGGGCCACCAGGTGTCACTCCAGGCGTCGGGGTTTGGGCCCATGATGAGTACTTCTGTTTTGTTGGTGTTTAGTTGTAGGCAGCTGTTTTTCATCCATTTGGCGACGGCTTCCATGCCTTCTCGAAAGTTGCGTCTGGCGGTGTTGGGCTCGTTGGATAGGGAGAGGATGAGCTGGGTGTCGTCTGCATATGACACGATGTTGAGTCCGTAGGTTCTGACGATGGGGGCAAGTGGAGCCATGTAGATGTTGAAGAGCGTCGGGCTGAGGGAGGAGCCCTGGGGGACTCCGCAGGTGATAGGTGTGGGGTCCGAGAGGAAAGGGGGGAGTCTGACCCGCTGCGTCCTGCTGGAGAGGAAGGAGCAGATCCAGTCGAGGGCCTTGTCCTGGATTCCTGCATCGTAGAGTCTGCGTATTAGGGTGCGGTGGGAGACTGTGTCGAACGCCGCTGATAGGTCGAGGAGGATGAGGGCTACTGTTTCTCCTTTGTCCAGTAAGGTGCGGATGTCGTCTGTTGCGGCGAGGAGGGCGGTTTCCGTACTGTGGTTTTTTCTGAAGCCGGATTGGGAGGAGTCGAGGATGTTGTGTTCTTCAATGAATGTGGCGAGTTGGCTGTTGATGGCTTTCTCGATGACTTTCGCTGGGAACGGGAGCAGGGAGATGGGTCTGTAGTTTTTGAGGTCGGTGGGGTCCGCTGAGGGTTTCTTTAGGAGGGGGTTGACCTCGGCGTGTTTCCAGTCGTCGGGGAATGAGGCGGTCGCCAGGGAGCGGTTGATGGTTTGGCGGAGGATGGGTGCGATGGTGTTGGCGGCTCTGTTGAAGATGTGGTGGGGGCAGGGGTCCATGGGGGCCCCTGAGTGGATTGACTTCATTATCTTCAGTGTGTCTTCGGTGGTGAGGGCTGTCCACTCATCAATCGCTGGTTTCCGGGTGTCGGGGGTGGTTGGTGAGGGTTCAGTGTGTTGGTTGTCTTCGTCGAAGTTGTCGTAGATGCTCTTGATTTTGTGGTGGAAAAAGATGCTGAGTTTGTCGCAGAGGTCTTGTGAGGGAGGGATGTCGGTAGACTCGCTGGTGGGTTGGGCGAACTCCTTGAGGATGCTGAAGAGTTCCTTGCTGTTGTGTGCGTGGGTGGAGATTCGGTCTTCAATCGCTTTTTTCCTCGTTTCTCTGATGAGTTGATGGTGGGCGTTGGTGGCGGCTCTGAAGTTGTTGTGGGCTTCTGTGGATTTGGTGTTTCTCCAGGCCTTTTCGAGGCGGCGGCATGTGCGCCTGGACTCTCGAAGTTCGGTGGTAAACCATCTGGCTTTCTTGGCACGGGTATTGTTGTTTTTCTTGAGGGGGGCTATGGTGTTGGTGCTGTCCGAGATCCATCTATGCAGGGTTCGGGCTGCGGTGTTGGGGTCATCGTTTTCCGCGATGGTTGGGGTGGAGTTGTTGAGGGAGGAGGTGAGCTGGTCATCGGTGATTTTGGTCCAGTTTCTTTGTGGAAGCAGGTGCTGGTGTCTGTGGATGGTGGGTGTTCTGAAGGTGAAGTGGGCGCAACGATGGTCGGTCCATGGGAGTTCGGTGGTGTGGCTGAAGGTGATGGAGTTTCCTGTAGTGAAGAGGGGGTCGAGGGTGTGTCCTGCTGAGTGCGTGGGCTCGGTCACGATCTGGCGGAGTCCAATGTTGTGGAGGTTGTCCAGGAGGGATGTGGTGTTGGGGTCCAGTTGATTGTCGAGGTGGAAGTTGAGGTCTCCCAGCAGGGTGTAGTTGGTGGATGCGATGGCCTGCGGGGAGATAATGTCCGTGATGGAGTTGGCGAAGCGTCCGCGGGGTCCAGGGGGTCGGTAGATGAGGGTTCCTCGGAGGGCGGCGGTGGGGCTGGCCAGTATCTTGAAGTGAAGGTGTTCCATCAGTTCTGTGGACTCGTCAGGGAGTGTGCTCAGGCGGAGGCTGGATTTGTGGACGATGGCGATTCCTCCTCCTGGGTGGATGGGGCGGTCCTTCCTGGAGATCTTGTATCCTTGGGGGATGGCGATGGCGATGTCCGGTCCCGAGGTGCTGTTGGTCCAGGTTTCGGTGAAGAATGCTACGTCTGGGGTTGTGCTGTCGAGGAGGTCCCAGATTTCTGTGGCGTGTTTGTGGAGGGATCGGACGTTGAGGAGGATGCATTGCAGGGTCTTTAGTTCGGTTGTGTTCTTGTGGGCGGGTTGTGCTGGATCCGTGTTCTTGGCGGTGCTGCAGGTGTGCCGGCAGCGGTGACAGCTGAAGGGTCCATGGGTGTCGGCTGGTGATGCTAGCTTGCAGTTGTTGTTGCAGCCTGGGTTGAGTGCGTGGAGTGCTGCTGGGTCGTAGCGTTGGCGGGGCGGAGGTCCAGGGTTCCAGGTGCTGGTCGCGGACGGGTCGCAGACGGGCGCAGACGTGCTTGCCTTTGATGCGCCTTCGGTGCACCAGCGTGGCCGCCATTAAGTAGGGGTCGGGGAGGGCTGGACAGCTGGGAGGCGGGAGTGGGGAGGGGAGCTGGATTGGGCCGGTCGTGCTGGGGGGGGAGGGGCCGCGGGGGCAGCAGCGGCGGGGAAAGGTAAAGGGAGGAAAGAAGGGATAAAGAAAAAAGGGAGAATAGGCAGAAATAAGGCACAAAAGAGCAGAGATGCAGAAAAGAGCAGAAAGGTGAAAGATAGAAAGGGTAAAAAAACGAGTGAAAACGAGAGAAGGAGCAGAGGGAGAGAAAGGGAAAATGGGCAAAAATAAGGCACAAAAGAGCAGAGGTGCAGAAAGGTGAGAGATAGAAAGGGGAAAAAAACGAGTGAAAACGAGTGAAGGAGCAGAGGGAGAGAAAGGGAAATGGGCAGAAATAAAGCGCAAAAGAACAGAGGTGCAGAAAGGTGAAAGATAGAAAGGGGAGAAAAACGAGTGAAGGAGCAGAAAGAAAGAAAGGAGACAGAGGTCCACTGGACCACCAGGGATGAGGCGCAGGGAAACCTGCGGGTGGAGGAGGGCCTCGATCACCAACACTCAAGAGTGCAGGGGCAGGGGCACCTCACTTAATGGTGGAGCTGCGAGGGTGGGAGAGCAATTTCACTGACAATGAGTCAGTGGTCTTGCTCGCCTGTCCCCGCAGTGGCCGCCATTAAGTAGGGGTCGGGGAGGGCTGGACAGCTGGGAGGCGGGAGTGGGGAGGGGAGCTGGATTGGGCCGGTCGTGCTGGGGGGGGGGAGGGGCCGCGGGGGCAGCAGCGGCGGGGAAAGGTAAAGGGAGGAAAGAAGGGATAAAGAAAAAAGGGAGAATAGGCAGAAATAAGGCACAAAAGAGCAGAGATGCAGAAAAGAGCAGAAAGGTGAAAGATAGAAAGGGTAAAAAAACGAGTGAAAACGAGAGAAGGAGCAGAGGGAGAGAAAGGGAAAATGGGCAAAAATAAGGCACAAAAGAGCAGAGGTGCAGAAAGGTGAGAGATAGAAGGGGGGAAAAAACGAGTGAAAACGAGTGAAGGAGCAGAGGGAGAGAAAGGGAAATGGGCAGAAATAAAGCGCAAAAGAACAGAGGTGCAGAAAGGTGAAAGATAGAAAGGGGAGAAAAACGAGTGAAGGAGCAGAAAGAAAGAAAGGAGACAGAGGTCCACTGGACCACCAGGGATGAGGCGCAGGGAAACCTGCGGGTGGAGGAGGGCCTCGATCACCAACACTCAAGAGTGCAGGGGCAGGGGCACCTCACTTAATCGTGGAGCTGCGAGGGTGGGAGAGCAATTTCACTGACAATGAGTCAGTGGTCTTGCTCGCCTGTCCCCGCAGTGGCCGCCATTAAGTAGGGGTCGGGGAGGGCTGGGAGGCGGGAGTGGGGAGGGGAGCTGGATTGGGCCGGTCGTGCTGGGGGGGGAGGGGCCGCGGGGGCAGCAGCGGCGGGGAAAGGTAAAGGGAGGAAAGAAGGGATAAAGAAAAAAGGGAGAATAGGCAGAAATAAGGCACAAAAGAGCAGAGATGCAGAAAAGAGCAGAAAGGTGAAAGATAGAAAGGGTAAAAAAACGAGTGAAAACGAGAGAAGGAGCAGAGGGAGAGAAAGGGAAAATGGGCAAAAATAAGGCACAAAAGAGCAGAGGTGCAGAAAGGTGAGAGATAGAAAGGGGAAAAAAACGAGTGAAAACGAGTGAAGGAGCAGAGGGAGAGAAAGGGAAATGGGCAGAAATAAAGCGCAAAAGAACAGAGGTGCAGAAAGGTGAAAGATAGAAAGGGGAGAAAAACGAGTGAAGGAGCAGAAAGAAAGAAAGGAGACAGAGGTCCACTGGACCACCAGGGATGAGGCGCAGGGAAACCTGCGGGTGGAGGAGGGCCTCGATCACCAACACTCAAGAGTGCAGGGGCAGGGGCACCTCACTTAATGGTGGAGCTGCGAGGGTGGGAGAGCAATTTCACTGACAATGAGTCAGTGGTCTTGCTCGCCTGTCCCCGCAGTGGCCGCCATTAAGTAGGGGTCGGGGAGGGCTGGACAGCTGGGAGGCGGGAGTGGGGAGGGGAGCTGGATTGGGCCGGTCGTGCTGGGGGGGGGGAGGGGCCGCGGGGGCAGCAGCGGCGGGAAAGGTAAAGGGAGGAAAGAAGGGATAAAGAAAAAAGGGAGAATAGGCAGAAATAAGGCACAAAAGAGCAGAGATGCAGAAAAGAGCAGAAAGGTGAAAGATAGAAAGGGTAAAAAAACGAGTGAAAACGAGAGAAGGAGCAGAGGGAGAGAAAGGGAAAATGGGCAAAAATAAGGCACAAAAGAGCAGAGGTGCAGAAAGGTGAGAGATAGAAGGGGGAAAAAAACGAGTGAAAACGAGTGAAGGAGCAGAGGGAGAGAAAGGGAAATGGGCAGAAATAAAGCGCAAAAGAACAGAGGTGCAGAAAGGTGAAAGAAAGGGGAGAAAAACGAGTGAAGGAGCAGAAAGAAAGAAAGGAGACAGAGGTCCACTGGACCACCAGGGATGAGGCGCAGGGAAACCTGCGGGTGGAGGAGGGCCTCGATCACCAACACTCAAGAGTGCAGGGGCAGGGGCACCTCACTTAATGGTGGAGCTGCGAGGGTGGGAGAGCAATTTCACTGACAATGAGTCACATGTGGTTACATGTCTGTATCAGGCATTGCGGGCAGATATTATTACACCATTATTAGTGCTGCATGAGCCTATATATATGTATAGCCTGTTTGTATGGAGGGGTCCTGCTCCCTAATAAAAATAAAATTACTACCAGATTTGTGGACCTGGCCCTGATCTTCATGAAATGAAAAACTACCACGCATTGGAAAGCTACCAGGGGCCCTAGGCTGACCAAATGGAGAGATGACTCATCCAATGGGTGGGATAAAAAAGTGCAGTCTTTTTCCAAGAGATGAGGCGGGGATGCAGATCGATTGATAATGCCCAGGTGTGGGACCACCTAGTGGATTGTCTTAAAGAGCCAGAAGTGGACGCCCCTGACAGTTCCCCAATATCTGAGAGTGATGAGGAGTAGGTGTAGATCTAGGCATGTTTACTTTTTGTACAGCCTGGGTTATGATGTTCTTCGGCTTGTTGACCACTGAGCCCATGTGGCACACTATGGTCCATAGGACAAATTGGCAGAGGCAAGAGTTGGTGGGGTGGGGTGGGGTGGGGTGGGTGGAGAGGAGTATTTACCTTGGCTTGAGCGAGCTGATATCAATATTACATTGTGTACATTTGATTGCTATCCTTTGGCTATGTTAACTGCAATTGCATAGAGATTAATATACAATGTGCATTGAAATACGTGTTCTTTGAATTTTGTTCACAAAGCCATGTTGTTTGTAATGATGAAAATTAAAAAAAACTTTGTTCAAGAAAAAAAGAAATAGAGAGATCTGTGATTTCTTAAATCACAGTTTTGACTCCTACTAATGTAATATAGAAGGTTAATGTTCCAGCTGCAAGCTTCAATGTGTAACGTGCCAATCGGATTTGTAGTTTATGCACATAGCTCATAAAGTTGGAGAAAAGATTCATTTCCTCAAAACCTTTCCAACTTTGCATGTGTGCTGCAATGTACAACATACATTCTAAGTGGTAATTCATTAAACTTTGTTGAAGCATAGAATTGTGTTATACGTGTATCCTTTCAGTGTAAAACCTATGCTTGATATCACACACACACAAACATCCTTGCATCATTGTGCAAGGGTGTATGCATTGTAACAAGGTAGCCTAAGGTAGGCCAACAGTAGAGTAAACAGCAACAGCATCATAATATTTTATTATTTTATTACATACATCATATATATATATATATATATATATATATATATATATATATATTATCCAATATCTCGCCTCTTACACACTCCTGTAGATCAGGAACAGACGATGCAGACCCAGAATTTGGTGCAAATAGTTTATTTCGTGCCCTGCACCACCGCCATAACGCATTTCGGCCTTCAGTAATCCTTGATTTTATTTATATATATATATATATATATATATATATGAGTATGTTGCTGGAGATGTGGGCCGCCGTTCCACCAATGTACTTACCAGGGGAGGGTAAACACCCATTATTCCGCAACTTTCTTTCCGCATACCATCACTCCGCATACTTTCAATACGAAAGTACCATGACTCCGCAATGCCATTATAACACATGGCATTACATTTTATATGCTTTTACCACGCATACATTTACAACGAAATTCGTTGGAAATGCATGAATGGTAAAAGCATGTTTTTTTAATGTTTGGATAAGGTAAGTATGGGTATAGGGGTATATGTTTTGGGGTACTGAAGTATATGTTTTGGGGTGTTTGGGTATTTTAAGGGTTCAGATATAGTTTTGGGTTATGGGGTACAGGGGTAGTTTTAGGGTTTAGGGATAGGTATGGGTTTTGGGGTACAGGGGTATTTTTAGGGTTCAGGGCTAAGTTTGGGTTTTGGGGTATAGGGGTATTTTTAGGGTTATGGGGTAGGTTTGGGTTTTGGGCTACAGGGGTATTATAAGGGGTCAGGGCTAGGTTTGGGGTTTGGGGTACAGGGGTATTTTGAGGGTTCAGGGCTAGGTTTGGGTTTTGGGGTACAGGGGTATTTTAGGGTTCAGGTGTAGGTTTGGGTTTTGGGGTACAGGGTTATTTTTAGGGTTCAGGGGTAGGTGTGGGTTTTGGGGTACAGGGGTATTTTAAGGGTTCAGGGCTAGGTTTGGGTTTTGGGGTACAGGGGTATTTTAGGGTTCAGGTGTAGGTTTGGGTTTTGGGGTACAGGGGTATTTTTAGGGTTCAGGGGTAGGTGTGGGTTTTGGGGTACAGGGGTATTTTAAGGGTTCAGGGCTAGGTTTGGGTTTTGGGGTACAGGGGTATTTTAGGGTTCAGGGGTAGGTTTGGGTTTTGGGTACAGTGGTACAGTGGTATTTTTAGGGTTCAGGGCTAGGTTTGGGTTTTGGGGAACAGGGGTATTTTTAGAGTTCAGGGGTAGGTTTGGGTTTTGAGGTACAGGGGTATTTATAGGGTACAGGGGTATTTTAGGGTTTAGGGATAGGTTTGGGTTTTGGGGTACAGGGTATATTAATAGGGTTAAGATGGGTTAGTGTTTAAGGGTGTTGGGGTAATTTAAGGAGTAAGGTTAGGTTATGAATATGGGTGCAGGGGTATTTAAAGGGAGCAGGGTGGGATTAGCACACGATATGAGACATGGCATGAAGGGCAGAATGTACCACACGCCTCTAGCACACGCCCACAGCACAACGCCGACACGCCCACAAGGGACTACTTTTCTGGCACGGTTCTTTTACCTTTTAAATGTATATGGTGGGCGTCTGCATAGCCTATGCCCTTCTGCTGCAACTGCCCTTTCCAACACTGTATTGGGTGTTGTGATTGGTGCTGTGGTTCCTGAGATTACTCGCCTCAAAGGTTTGGGCTCTCTCTTTATTATATTACTATGGATAGAAATATATATATATGCGCCAAGGAATTCGTTCTTCCACTCCTGCAATCCCCCCGTGCCTGGGACTCCACAGGAACAAACGAGAGCCGACCCAAAGATGCAGGTGAGTGTTTTTTATTCAAGTTTTCAGCAGCCTGCCCGCATGACGCTTTTCAGCCTTCTCAGAGGCCTTGGTCACATGACGCTCCGTGAGAAACATACTGCATTTAAAGTCCATAGTGCATGAAACCTAACACACAATTGGTTGTCACTAAAACCAGAAGCATAGGCACAGAGAAAATACTTACAGGTTTACAGAAATGATTAAAACCAAATAGTTGTAAGTATGAAAGCACAGTCTAAAAAGTCATAAAAAAAAGTAAATAAGCTTTTAAGAATATACTAAAACAAGCATTTACAATGCAACGGTTTCGCCTTTGGAAAAGTTAGACCTATTGGCATTGTAAATGACAACATTTTTATTTATGTGTTGGTTTTGAAAACAGATAAATAAATGGCATTGTCATTTACAATGCCAATAGCTTAATCTCTTGCAAATGCGAGACCTATTGTACCCTACGGACGAGCTCAGCAGACAGCAATTACTACCACACACCCACACCCAGAGCCACACACACACAAGCCAGCAACACACACCCAGAGCGGCCCTTATTGCTTGAAGTACATCAAGACCCTTGTTGCTGGTATACAGCATGCTTCAATTTTACGCTGGTAATAATAGAAGCACACATTAAATTGCTCAAAATCACACAGTGCTGGTCAAATGCTGAATCTGGGATTAGAAACCAAAAGGTTTTTAATTAATAGCTGCACCAAAGACTGGCAGAATGACCCTAGTGGCATCTGCAGTCAGGTGCAGTATGCCCATACAGAAATTGGCTTCCCAGCTGGAGTGATAGATAGCTTGTGGCTTTACAGTTGTGGATTGAGAACCACGTGGCTCAAATACCGATGCTGAACATCATCAGATGCTCTAAGTCACCAGTTCCTTTACAGGGAAGTCAACATAGAATTTGACACCTCTTCACGCCCTTTTACTTGTTAAGTTGGAGCATTCTTAAAACAAACAGTCGAAGAAAGTAGGTCTTTGAAAAGCGTTACTTCTATTTCCCTTGAACCCACTGCAACTGGCTGCTGAGATTGCTTTCAGTGCGAGGAAAGGAACTGCGTCCCCAGTCCAAAGCAAAAACTGAATGAAAGATAATTGCAAACCTAAGGCTTAGGAACCCTTGGATGCTTTCCTGCCTCAACCCGTTGTTTAACTCACACGGAAAGGCATTGCATTAAATGTAAAGGCGACAGAGACTTCAATAACGAGAGGCACTATATAATGTTATTACACACCTCTGTCAGGGCGATGCTGTGCACTGCTCAGAGGAAAGTCCAACATACCCGCGGCACACATGATGCGATATTACGAGGCCTCTGAGGGGTACAACACACACAACTCAGAGCGGTGTGGTATGAGTCACCCAAGGGTAACACATCACATACACACTCAGCTTTAAGGAGTCCCAGCGTGTACCTTTCTCTCTTTACCCCCCAAACGCACACAACCCTCAGAGCAGCACTGTGTTCACTACACTGATGGGAGCGATGACAGAACTCACCCAGCACCAAAGGATCACACTTCACACAATACCTCCACACCCACCCACACCCCTCGGGACGATATGATGTCGCATGGCTTGGGGGGGGGGGGGCAGATCATAACTCTCCTCCACACACAACGACGCAAGGGAATATCATATACTACACCCCCCACACACACACACACACAAACTCACGTGGGCTCAGTTTAAGTAACATACTCAGGGCAGAGTATATCCGCCAATCCCAGATAGTCGCGACATACACCCACTGAAAGTGTGCCACTAGAACACCCGCCACACATCACAGGGACATAACGACACACTCCACCAGCATAATGCAGGAACACGTGTACATTATGCAGCACTTTCTCTGGCAGTGTCATATCCATCCATTTCAACTAGAAGCAGCAGATTTTTAAATCTCCAAATTAGGCATATTATGTGGCAAATGCAGCAACCGTTAAGTATGTTGTAAACGCAGCAACCACAGAATCGCATAAACCTGGCGTCCATTGTTTTAGCAACAATTCATTCACGAAAGGCAAACAAAACCGGAATATTCCAATTCTAAACAGTGCCCATTGTTAACTGCACTTTGAAGACGATCACTTCTTCGGTTTAACTACCCAAAAGAAAGCAAAATAAAATATGCAAATAATGGGTAAAGTGTAATATTGTCCTGGGCTACCTTCTGTATTTACAAACTGCTCGACCTTTGACCTTGTGGTTTAAGATGTCACCATTAGCCCTGGGTGGCAACAGTGGACAAGATCACACGGTTACCCTTTATCTGGTCTCTCCCCTGCGCCGACTTCCTTAAGGAGAGACCTTGCATGCAGGTGTCAAAGGTCAACGTCTCTTCCCCCCCTGCGGTGATTGTGCTCGAAGCTTCAAACGGGGCCGATTCGTGACTTCCTCCGATTTTGCAACACTGCCTTCACCCCCGCTCTCCCGCCCCCTGGCAAACCTGTTAATTACCCTTTACACATACAAATATCACCCCTGGCCAACCAAGTGCCTCTTTGTGCTCAGTAATTCATCGCCCAGCCCCCTCCATTGGAATTCGCCCCCTCCCTGCTCAGGCACATTTAAATAGTTATTGTCTGTGTAGCTCGCGCTCATGAATGACCCCCCCCCCCCTCAAAATGTTTCCATCAGGCTTGAGCTCTTCAGAGCCGGTGCACCACCCCATGGTGAAGAACTGCAGTCCGAAATCACATCCGAGTACACAATGAAAGTGAGATCACCCCTCACCTAAAAAAAACCAATGGCTTCCCATCCACAAGCTACGCCAATTCAAAATGCTAACCCACCGCCAGAGCTTCCACAAACCCTCCAGACACTCTCCCTCGCTCACTCCCCCAGCATCTGCTAAAACAGTGGAGGACTCTCCATCTCCTACCTAGCCATGTCCTGAAACAGCCGCCACCTCCATATATCACCTTCTCTTCAGGTATTCGGATGGAAACAAGATTTGGTTGATCAACTGATCCCACCCAAGCAACTTGGCTCTCAGCACCTCAATACTTTTCCAAGTGAATAGCAGCATTTTACAAATCTTGTTTGATCAAATGATTTAATCTCTTGCCCTGGACATCCAACACACAAAAGGTGATGGTAGGATACTTGTAAAACGTCTAACCGCTGGCAATCGTTCATTGTAGCACTCCAACCCAGTGTACCTTTGCCTACAATACCACTCCCGCCAGATTAGACCCAGCCATTCACAAATCTTTCTCAACTCTGCTACATTAGGAACAGTCCAGCCAGAACTGCCAAGCCAGATCCTCTACAAACCAGAACACAAGCAATCCAAGACGGTGTTTTTTTTACCATTGGGCCTTTTCAATCAGGTGGAGCTTGGTTCCAGTGAGCAAGGAACCCATGTCCGTGCATAGCCTTGGCAAGGGTATGCCCATACGAGGGTCCTATGCTCACCATGCTAAATGTGGCAACCATAGTTTAATTTTAAAACAATAGACTATTTACAATATCTTTACTTTGTTTAGTTTTGTTACTGAGAGCAAATACCCACTTTTTTAGATGCCAAAGTGTTTTTAGTTTTAGGACTTTTATTTTTTTATTTTATCATGCATATTATTGAGTTTGTATGTATTTTATTGTAGTGGTGTCAGAGGGTGAATGCAATAACGAGCCAGTTGATTAAAGAATGGATGCATGAGTGAAAAGAAAGTGACAGAATTAATGTACAATGAATTGAGTGCCTTAACCCATCAATGACACAAAATGCACTTTCATTCATATGCCAGGTCTATTGGCATTGCCAATGCCTATTTAGTTTTACAGTTTTTATACAACGCAGACTTAGCCCAGAGGCATTAGAGCATTTTAAAGGGGCGCAAGAAGTGAGTTTTAGTTAGTAAACATCGCCCAAACAACCTATTACCACCAGGAAAACAGGGAGCTAACTGCTAGTGTGAGCAAGGATAAAAATATCTAACTAAATCAGCAGCAAATAGCCAACAGTGCAAGTAAAATAAAAATGTCGTTAACAAGAATGAATAAAGTCAACACATGGGACGGAAGCAGCGATCTCAACTTTTACCAAAGCGTATTTTAGATAGGGAGAATTTGAGTTCCTTTTTTAATGGGAACATTCAAAAAGCTTGAGGTGCGCAAGTCGTGTCTCGATGCCCATTGTTTATTAAAGCAAATGGTAAATTTCCTTTCCAAATGGGTGAGTGTTCAAAAGGAGTACGTTGTTGTTTCTAAAAATTTACATAGCTGATAAATGCTGACATTTGAAATGCCACGTACAGACAAGCCCGTCTCCAGCCCACCCCCTACTCTACGCCAACTTGTAGAAAAGTAAAAGCTTCAACCCAGCAACATCTTCCCTAAAGGGCCACCCACAGCCCTCTCCCTCCAGAGGCTGGTACCTGTTGGATAACCACGTTGTCAGGCTGCATGAGGCTGCTGAGGATGGACTCCAGTATTTTGCGCCATCATCGGGGGGACGACAGAGCAACGGGAAAATAACAAGTATGTTGAAGATCAGGGGGGTAGCGAAAAGAGTTTTTGTCAGAGGGTAAGGCACTTCTGCGAGGAAGAGATAGTTGCCAATCAGTTAGTTAACCCTCTACCTGCCCCACGGATAAAGTTAGTATGCAGTGAAGTGTGGTAAAGTTGCGGTTCCGTTAGGGGTGGGCTTCACGTTGAGAGGCAAATATCAGAAGACTGGGAAGAAACGCCTAGCATGTCAACTAGTAGTGTAGTGGGCAGGAGTAGCGTTCACGGCTGAGTCGCCGAGCCTGTTAGTTATCAGGGAGAGAGTCTGAGGCCGGTGAGGTGCGGTGCCCCGGGGTTGGCCCACACAGTGCGAGACCGGTGAGGTGCGAGCGGCTTAGACGATCTCTTCAAACATTCCACGTCGGGTAACCAACGAAGTGCAGAGGCGCTCACAGCCTAAGAAGCCGGCAGTCGTGCAGAGCCAGATAGACGCACATGGGTGCCAGCGAGACTTGACAGAAGCCAGAGCGGCCACACAACAGTATTGCCTCCTTCAGGAGAGGAGGACGCACCGCACGCTTCAGGTGCATCGTCGCTCTCGACGCCTCAGAGCCTGGTTAAATCTTTAATCTCTCGCTGCTCGGTACGGAAAACAAAGCTTGTCAGAAAGCTTTCCTGCTACTTCTGTCAAAATGTGCTGCTGCAAGTCTTCGCACACAGTTAAATTTAATTTAAATACTCAAACCCGATTTATAAATCCTGTCAGGAATTTTAGGGTGCACTTTTTGACGGAGAAAATTACCAATCATAAGATTACGTTGGTTTAAACACTAACATTTTACCTCTATCAGCTTCAGTAACTATTTAGAACAAGCCTGGCCAACGACAAATCCTCCTGTTGTCGTTTTTTCCCCTCTCGGAACGCAGATGAGCTCCAGACGACAACAAGTCAGGTCCCGGGCCGGCAGCCAATCACAGCGCGGCCCGGGACAAAGGGGCGGGGCTTAAAAAAAGCACCAGAAACGCCCCCGAATCGCGTTTTCAAGAGAAAGCGCGATTGACAGCCTCTGTCTCCCAATGGCTAGCCTCCATTTATGGAGCTAGCCAATGAGAGGCAGAGGCGGTGCCGACATCCATACTCAAGACAAAAGTTTTCGATCTGGGAGGGGCACTTCGTGCCCTCACCAGGTCGAAACCTAAAAACACTTTGTAAATAAAAACCAATTTGGTTAAAAAGTACATCCTAAATATGACAAATAGAGGAACAGATTGATGAAATTAATTACAATCCATCTCATGATTGTGCAAAATATATGCAAATGTGCAAATGAAGCAAGAACAAAATTGAACCCAAGTGGGTGGTTGTTCACTGCGCTGAGCCATAAATCTAAGGTGTTCAAGTGGCTGTACCCCACTGGTAACTAAGTGCAAATCAGTGAGTTGTGCAAAATGTGCAAAAATATTAAAGAGAAAAATAGAAAAGAGAAATTCTTTTAAAATAAATCGTGTAAATAGGCAATTTAATACAATGTGATGGAGGAAGGAGTGAGGTAGCACCATCGCTATGCCCAATGTAATATGGTCCAAATACATTGGGGAATATCAAGTTACTTCTGCTCGCAATGGTGCTGCTATGTTATGGATCAATCCTAGAGGCAAGTGTAGAAGTCCTCACTGGAATTAAGACCCAGAGGGTCCACAATGTATTGTGTCTCCAATACACGTAAGAGGGCTTCACGGTTTCCCTCAGTCTGAGGGGAGAAACAGAATCTATAACAAAATACTTTAACAGCTCACTACTATTCGCATGATATTCTTTAAAATGACGTGCAACTGGATAAAAAGCATCACTGACATTGATTGCCCTGATGTGCTGGAGTATCCGTTTGTGGACCTGCAACATATTGCAGGCCACACGGACACTCCAGCACATACTCCGCAAAATCAGTCTTACAGTTCAGCTGTTTTGTAATAGCGCGTGGGGTATCACAAAAGGGAATCTTGTACGCGGTCTTACTGGCCCCATGCCTACAGGCTTTACAGGTAGAGCATTTTCTAAAGCCCTTGCTCGCCTGCAACCATGTTTTGTGGCTGCCAACTTCTGGGCTAGACTTAACTGATGCATCGCTCATAGAGCGTGCTTACCTGAAAGTGATTTCAGGTTTGGCTGCCATCCTATCCCCAATTACAGGGTCGTTGCGCACCAAACTGCAATTTTTATTGATGATCTTATGGTTAGCTTGGTGCTGCCTGTTGTATGTCAGTATAAGTCTAGCTGGCTGGGTGGTTGTATCCGGAGCTGCCTGGGACAAGGTTGGCCTTTTTGATTGCTCTGTCAATAATTGTGGCAGTGTACCCTTGAGCTAGAAAACGCGCTTTGCTAGCTTCTTGTGCTAGGTGGCATTCAGGATCACTGCTGCAAATACGCCTGATACGCAGCATCTCCCCATAGGGGATACTGCGTATCAGATGTGCCGGGTGGTGACTTTGGGTGTGCAGCACTGTGTTACCTGCAGTAGGTTTCCTGTAAAGCTGTGTTTACAGTTTGTTATTCTTAGTGACAATTTCAACATCTAGAAAAAAGACATGATCCTGACTTATGTTGGAAGTAAAGGCTAGATTGAGTGTGTTGATGTTAATCACTTCAATGAAATCCAAAGCCTGCTGTTTAGTACCACGCCCTATCAAAAATATATCGTCGATATATCGGTACCACTGCACCACATGTTCAACAAAGATCTCGTGGTGTGTGCCATGGAGGACCTGCTCCTCCCAGTAGCCCATATGCAAACAGGCATAACTGGGAGAAAAGCAGGCCCCCATGGCCACACCCCTGATCTGCTGAAAATAATGGTTGCTGAACATGAAGAAATTGTTGTGCAAACAGTAGGAAATCATGGCTAACAACATCTTGTTATGGTCAAACATTTGGATAGGCCTTCTCCCCAAGTAATATTGAATTGCCCTCAAACCGTCAAGATGATGAATACTGGTATATAAGGATGAAACCTCCAAAGTTATCAACCAATATTCTGAGTCTCATGCCACACCCTCTAGTTTCCTCAAAAAGTCACCAGTGTACTGTACATGGCAAAGCCTTGACATGTTCCTGAAGGAAAGTGTCAATATACACAGTGGTATTTTCCAAAAGACCACTACGCGCAGAGATAATGGGTCTGCCTGGGGGTTTAACAGAATTTTTGTGGACTTTGGGAATAAGATAGAACACGGGGGTTACTGGATGCTAATTTTTGAGGAACTTAAGTTCATCTTGACTCAGCAATCCTGAGCTTCTCCCAGCCAACAGTTGTGAATAAAATTCTGTTTGTGCTTTTCTAACAGTGACAACATCACAGCGTTTATAGCATTGCAAGTCATTCAACTGTAGATAGGCTTCCTCCATGTAAAGAGAACGTGGCCATAAAACGACATTTCCCCCTTGTCCGATTGGCGGATTATGATATTATTGTTCGCCTGTCATTTTTTGATCAATTTAAAGTAGCAGCTGTTTTGTGCTGAATATTTTCGCTTTTCACGTAGGGTGGTTGCATAGTTTCTTGATTCCCGTGATGGAAAGTTCATGGAAGATATCGATGTTATCATGCAACATTAGTGGGGTGAAGGTGGATTTGGGTTTAAATTTGGTATTACCTGGGGTATTTAGAACCAATTGTTCTTCCGACACGCCAGAGTTAGGGATTTCATTTTGAAGAGCTTCTAAATCCTACATCAGCTCTAAATCATTGACATTCAATCCTGGTAACATGTCAGTGGTAGATGTCACAATAGATTTGGGCTGGAATTTGTTGCATATGAAGTATTTCTGTCTCTTTAGTTTGCGGATGTATTTGTAAAGATCAATCCTGGTCTTTGCATTATTAAAGTTACTGGCTGGACTCAATGTTAATCCCAGCGAAAGAGTTCTTAATTCAGCTGTATTGAGAGCAGTGTTGGTGAGATTGAGAACAATCCGTGCCATGGTTTTCATTGCTGTGACATAGATTAATTTCTTGGTGTTCCATCTCCTGTTGGTAACATTTCTTTTTTGGGGTTTTCCGGTTGTAGCCAGCTTTGCTGTGTTGTCGGCGCTTTTGGTTGTTTCTTTTGCGTAGTTTGAGTTTGGCCTCCTGGGGCGTTGGGTATCTCGCCTGTCCTGACGCAGGCAGTCCACCTCCTGCGCCAGGGAAAACCTGGTAAACCCCAAGCGGGGATCATTCCTGCTTAGCTCCGTGTATGACTCACTGTCAGGCAGAGAGCTTAAATCCGATAATGAAGACATTGATTGAGGCACTGGGGCAGAGCTGGTGCTGGCTTGAACATAGGGAAGACCTTCAGGTGTCTTAGAGGCTTTCATGGCATCAAATTTTCTGTATTTTGCACATTCTGCGACTGATATATATCACTGGAGAGCTTAGCACTGCGTCTCCTTTTGAAAATGCAGAATTCACACAAAACCCACTGGAGGGAAATAATTTAGCGTTAAAATGGTACCACAAGTTCCGTAATGCTTTCCAAGGAGACCTATAAGGAAGGCACACCGGAGGCCTAATTAATTTGAAAGCAGGAAGTTGGAACTGTGGAACGCGAATTGTTTGTGTGTTCTGATGCCTTTGAGAAAGGAGCATGAAGCTCCGAAATGCATTAGGCAAAAGGATCGTAAAAGATCGGAATGAAATGCCTGTTTCTCTTTTAAATAAAGGATTGTGAAAATCACAGGCTGGGGAGTGCGTCCTCAATGCAGGGCATTCTTTGGAAAAATATATGGGGATGCCCAGCCACTCAGTTCGGGGCCTGTCTGGGAGCGTCAGTCCCAAAATATTAAAAAAAAAAAAAAAAAAAAAAAAAAAAGAGGTCGTCACCCACATAATGCTGGGTGAGTATCGCTGTGAGGAAATGCCTCTAAGTGATGAAGCTAATATGCTTATTTCAAAAAGCAGAATGCCAATTATTCTGTTGGTGTGTCTGGTCTATTCTGGCTTTCTGGATTAAGGGGGTTGTGTATGTGCTATCCAGTGTTGTTGGCTAACATATAACTTTTTTGTTTTGTTTGTCTTTATTGATAGGAAGAAGAAATGCTTCTCTCCCTGTAGTGGACGTCTAACCATGTATAGACATGTATCCTTTTACTAGTAATTGTTTTGCTAGTTATCATCCCTTGTGACTGTTTCAGTCACAGCGGCAGTAGCCTATTTTACTTTCGAGGTCCTGAAGAATGCCGGGGAAATTCCCCTTGGGCAGAAACATGTCGACCACATTTCACTAGCGCCTGTGGGTAGTAATACTACCTAGCGCTGTTTTTATCCCTTGACACACGGACTGTTATATACATGCCTTTTCAGAGCCAGTGTAGTCATTTTATTTTATCACTTTCACCTGAGCACTGCGCACTATCTAGTCCACAGTATGGCAAACATCTTGACTAGTCTTCTGACATCCACTTCAAGAACTGGCACTGTATGGCCAGCCAAGATATGGATTGATCAGCAATTCCCACATGATGCATATTCCACCAAAGGGGTGGTCTGATGGGATTGGTACTAGCTCTTTTTGTTTCCCAACGAGCACTGTCTCGCACTTTCAACCGGCTGGACCCCAGTTACCGTTATAGTCACACACCTTTATCCTGACCTGTTCCACTCTTCGTGTTTTTTTGTCTATGAATTGGGGAGTGAGTGGACAGGTCGTTAAATATTCCCTATGACCCTCCACACATCCTGTTGTTTGTTAGTCCCAAAATATTCCCAAAAAGAACATGTACTTCACCATTCAGTAACGTCAATAACAGGCCAATCCTTCATAACAGTTCTTTATTTGTGGCAGTGCAATTACCATTACGCGTTCTACTCCCCACGAGTCTTAATCATATGCTAATACAGGGGTGGTCACTGGTTTGGTATTTAACACCCAATACATCAACCGAGATAGATATGAATATCTTAGTACGGCAGTAAAAGTATGGTCAGGCCTTTCCATGCGCTCCCGTGGAAAACAACAGTAGTCACCGATTCAGCGCCGTTTCTGCCTGTTGTGATTCCTCGTGTTAGAATAGAAACTGTTTGTGTTTACGTAGTGCTCTATGTAAGTTAGCATTCGCTGTGCCATTTGCTTTTTAGGCGCCATTTCAGGATGTTCGAAACGGATCTCGTCCACTTCTGAGAAATGCTCTACTCGGAGTTCCGTTTCTTCACTTAGGTTTTGTTTCAGTAATAAGTACACTGTTCAAATTAGAGCATGCCTTTCTCTCTGGATAGAGGTCCTGTCCCACTTGTCTGGCCCAGGACGGAACGACCTTGGATTATGTTAGTTTGTGTCAGATACGAGAAGTTGAAACCTTTTTTTGTATTTCACTGTTTAGCTGCACCTGCTTGAAAAATTCCACTGTGGGCATTTTTCTGCTTGACTACGAAACGTGCATAACGTGTCTTTATGCTTGTCGATTTCAGTTCCCTCTGCAACACTCATAGCGACTAGGCAGATGGGGCTCCACTCCGAGGGTATATGAATAAACAGTTTTTGATTTGTATTCTCTACTGTCTGACCGACTCTTCTTTTAGTACGGAAGGCTGAGGGTGGTCATTAGCGACCCTGGGGTCCCAAACGGGTCACTTCCTTCACTCGAGAGCTGCATTCGCTAGGAAAAGCATCAAAGAAGCATGCATGGACAATGAGTGTCTTTCCTGCTCACCTGTGCCCCCACCCTCATCTGCCTCTGTGACGTCACTTGCTTGCGGCGCTACAGAGGAAGAGGCTTTTAAAAAGGACACGCTGGTTGCTGGTTTTCTTTTCCAGCACAGACATCCTGTCTTACCTGGCCTCAGTCTCACATCACTACCTGCGTCATTGCCAGCTGTGCTTCACCTTGCCCACAGACAGCGTTGCCTCACTCAGCTCCTCTGATGCTAGGCTGCCTACAGCAGGGCACTTTGAAAGAAGTACGTACTTGAGGATCTGCAGCTGGAGTTTCTTTTTAAAAAGTAAGTTAGCTTGCCAGGATATTGGAGGCGCCCAGGGATCAGCGAGGAACGGAGAAGGATGGTTTGATAAAAATGAAGTTTGGAAGCTCCAAGGGTGCAGAGATGGAGATCTTAAGGACCCATGTGCATTATTTATAAATGTTAAAATATCTTTAGTTTTTTTTGGTTTGGCTTTTTTCTAAAGGAAGTTTAGCTTGTTTAAGGAACAGGGCTCATCTTTCAACTTACAGCTGCATTCAGTCTGACCCTGCTTTACCAAAGCATAGTGGTTTTCCTTGGCAGATTAATCCTGATTTGCACAAGCTATGATGGGCATAATAAGGTAAATATTATTTAGCCTGTGCTAAAAATCCACATAAAGGATAAAACTTGTATTGCCATTTAACCCAGAAAATATCGTCAAGCAAATTAAAACACGTTTGCTGTTGGTAGGAAGGAGTGTTGCGCTTTGTTTTAATGATTGTGATATAATTAAGTTGTATTTTCCCACTTTGTTTTCAGTAGATAAAATAATAAACCAAGCAACATTGTTTTATTTATTTATTCATTTATGTTTTATAATGACAGGCAGTTTAGCTTGTAAGAGCAGTCCTGTCAAGTACCATGCATTGGGGGTCAGACTAACACATTTTAGTGCTGGTGTTGGCATCACAGCACTAAAATGCATTAGTCGTGCATTTACAGTGCCCCCATAACCATTGTATCGAGGCACGCTAGAGATCTGAGTTGTACACTTTACAATCAGGGCCTTCCAGACAGCACCCTAAAATTGTGTGCTCTGCAAGCTGCGGCCTCCTTAAATCTGCAACTGAATACAGCATGCCCTCTAAGACCCATGCCTCTTGGGTCAGGGTAGTGCAATATAGCACTGGTTTCCACATCACTCCACTGGTTACATTTCAAACCTATCCAAATGTTTGTTTCAAAATGCAGCATTCTCTCAATCTTTTGAACAGTTTTTTTAAAAAAAAAATTTTTTTTTTAAAAACCTTTATTGTGCAGAAATTGCTCACAAATACGGGCCTACAACCCATCGGGCCGGCCACCACAATTATAGAAGCACAATGGTCAGGACAGAAGCTCCAGCAGGGTACCACAGTAATCCAAATGGGAATCAAAGGCGAAAAGCCACAGAGCAACCACCACGAGCAGGATGAGAGAAGGTTGATTTTATAATAGAAGAAGGGGTATAGCAGAATGATGGCAATCATTAAGGTCCAGAGGGCCGTGGCGGGCCGCGAGCAAGCAGTAATACAGAATACAGAAAAATTCAAAAAGAACAGTTACATTTTAACAAAGGCAGAACGTGAGTCCCACATTAGTAAGCAATTGCAACCGCTGCCCAGCGCCCACCCACCACTACGAGAACACACAATGATACAGAGAACGGAAAATAGGCTTACGAAACAAAGAGCCCTCTGCTACAACAACCCAGGGGAGGGGAGAAAAAAAAAGGGGGGGGGAAAGGGAAAAAGGAAAAGGACATCGGGAAAAAGGGGGGAAGAAAGAACGCGGCATCACAGCATGCGCCCCATGGCTAACAAAGCACTCAAAAATAGACCGGCACAGGGAACCAGTGGTAACAGGAGTAATAGATGCGTAGTAAACCGTGACGGCAGGGAGACCAGAAGGCCCATGCTGCAAAAAACACCCCAGGGGGCCCACATGCAGACACCGCGTCCCGAAAAAAGGGGATACATAAGAGCCATTGAACCAAAAAAAAGGAAAAGAGGATGAAAAAACAAAATGACAGACCCCCCCCCCCCACCCCGCACACCCCACCCTGCACCCCTGCAGAAGGCTATGGCCTACCCCCCAGCAGCGTGCCTGTCGCCCTAACTAGAAACCCGAAATATAGAAGAGTTAAAAGTAAAGAAAGAACCACAAAGACAAAAAGAAGAAGGGGAAATAGGGAGACAACGACGGGAGAGGAGCCACATAATCAAAACCATCAGCTCCCACCCCCCCGTCCGAACACACTCAGTGCCCACGGGAAGATAGTAATTACGAGGATAAGCTCCAGGAACATGAAGGAGAATCGAACATAGTCATACAGTCACAAACGGATCATCCGACCATACCGCAAAATAATAGTCCACCGAGGCAAGTTCATCTCAACCCTGTCCTCGTCTATCCAAAGCCGTAGGCATCCAACGCACCAGGAACCAGATCATGAGGAACCAGAGGCGAATAGCAGGGAGTCCAATCGTCAATCCACACAAGTCATATCGATTTCGACCCAGATGAACAGGAAAAGACGGTAACCACCGCAGGTAATGCAGGCACTGTTCCGCCGACAATAGGAGGAAAGCCGTTTCGGCGGAGCAACCACAGGATCTTCGTTCGGCCATGCGAGGCAAAAAAGGAATGGGAGATCCAACGAGACCGGTCCGGACGGGACCCGGCCAGCGAACCCTCAGCACAGGAGAAATCACATGATGATTGAGAGCAGCGGGTATCCGTATACCCAAACAAGCGGCAGCCGCCGGGTCCACGACCTCCAGGAAAGTCCCAGCAGCACACAGCAGCGATGAAGCCGCACACAACGGGGGGGGCTCAGCAGGCCCGGCAAAATGATCATCATCCAGTCCAGCGATAGGTGCGGTCACGGAAGCACTCCAGGAGCGCAAGGCGGCGAGGATGTCGCCAAGCGTAGGCTCACCTTTACGGTATTCAGCAAACGAGCCATGCGGCGGACCAGCGTCGCCAGTCTCGGCCAGGCTGAGAGACAGGGAGCCGGCCGCCATCTTGAAAGCCCGGCGGGGCCGCGGCAATCTCCGACCCCCGTCCGGCCACAAGCGGGGTCACACAGGATACAGCCGACCACAAGCAGAGGCACCCCCAGGGCAGGAAGGCGGGCCACCAGGATAAGGAGGGTCGCCGGCTCCCCCACGCCACCGGCTCCGTTCTCCGAGTCCGGGCGGAGGGACTCAAGATGGCCGGACAGGAGAACAAAGGGGAGACGAGCCACATACACGGTCAACCCCCGTCCATGGAAGGCAGCGCCTCAACACCAGGCCGCAGGATCGCCGGTCCAGGCCCGGAGAGCCGTCACCGGTCTAATTGCACATCGGCCTCTCCGACCGAGCCCACACCTCCACCAAGGGCCGGCTACAGCGCTCCGCCCCTCCCGGGCGCCGCCGAGGAGTTTCAGGCCCGCCCGCTCCGGAGGCCCCGAAGCGAACAAGGGCGCAGCTCAGGATCCGCGGCACCTAGGAACAGACGGATCAGACGGTAAGTGCCAGCGAAATGTCTTAGTTCCATAGTCTACCAAAGAATACTTCCCGGGGCAGGATAAGACACAGGATAGACGTTCCAGGCAGGAAAGCGAACGGTGCCGAGCTAAAACGCGGCCATCGCGGACGCGAGCTTGGCTCCTCCCGAACAGTTTATTTAAAGAGGTACTTTTGTGAATTCCATGCATGGTTTCACTCCAACGGTATAGCCCGGGGAAAGCCACAATTGGGATGCAGTAGACTCCTTACTTTCCTCGCCCTCTGTGCCAGTGCACCTGCTGCACTGTTGATATTCCCACCCGTGCAGGAGATGTCTACTGCAAAGTTCACTTTTGTTTCTCTTTCATTTCACAAGGGTGTTGTCCTGTCTTGTGCGTTTGATCAATTTTACCAGTACTTTTGCTCTTAGACTTTCCTTAGTGACAAAAATATGGTCTAGTCGTATTTTTTCAACCAAATTGAGGGGCAGATTTACAAGCCCCTTGCAATACTTTTGCACCACCGTTGTGTCACTTTTTGTGACATAGCGGCAGCGTAAACAATGTTCCACGTTGTGGCAGATTTATACCATGACGCTTCTAGGGAGATATGTCACCTTGTAAAGTCCTGCGCCACATTACACCTGCGTCAGGTATAATATATGTAGGTTGGGCATTCCCACACAGGAAAGCCTCATTGAAGTGACGCTGTGAAACCTACAAGATTTCACTGCGCCACTTCTAAGATGTTTAGAAGGTAAGAGGAGCCCCGTACTACACCCGTGGGACTAGGGCACTTGCACAGTGAAATACGAAAAATCCCAAAGGGTAAACTTCAAAAGCACACTAAGTGCATTAACATGCCTCCACTTTCACTCCTCTCAGTCAACTCACTTGTCATACATCCTAGTAGAAAGTGCCATATAGATCTAAAGGATTCCCATAGAATAAAATTGAACAAATGTATTTGTTACACATAAAAAAGAAATATTTCACATGTAAATACATGTACCTAATACAACCAAACTAATGTCACAGGTTAATAAAGGACAGTAATATAATATAAATGAATCAATAAAGTTAAAAATACCACTTCTAGAGAGTTACACAAACAGACTAATATACTCAGTCTTCAACAGCTAACACATCTACAATTATACAATGATACTCGTACTGATGGATAGACTCCTTTATACTCAATATTCCCACAGTGTTGAGTTAGTAGGTTGTGCCAATTCAGATAGCGTCAACGCGTTTCGATGGTTCTTTTAATTTTGTCCATCTTTTTCAAGACAAAGTCATATAACTCTCTATTTGTGTTAGCTGTTGAAGACTAAGTATATTAGTCTGTTTGTGTAACTCTCTAGGAGTGGTATTTTTAACTTTATTTATTCATTTGTATTATATTACTGTCCTTTATTAACCTGTGACATTAGTTTGGTTGTATTAGGTACATGTATTTACATGTGAAATATTTCTTTTTTATGTGTAAGAAATACATTTGTTCAATTTTATTCTATGGGAATCCTTTAGATCTATATGGCACTTTCTACCAGGATGTATGACAAGTGAGTTGACTGAGAGGAGTGAAAGTGGAGGCATGTTAATGCACTTAGTGTGCTTTTGAAGTTTACCCTTTGGGATTTTTCGTCTTCCACTTCTAAGATGCCACTGGGTCAAAACCCAATGCTGGCTTGGAGCAGGCGTAAGAAGTGACGCAGTGTATGAGGAATAGGCCTCCCCATGCATTGCTGGAGTTGCGTTGTGCTGGCGACACGACTCCAGCAATGCGAGACTTTTGCGCCAACAGATGTGTCAACATTTCTGATTCGTCTGTCAATCCTTGCTCCATGGGGCGTCGTATTGTAAATACGGTGCATCCATGGTGGTGCACGGGTTCCTCACTCAGGCACAGGGAAACTGATGCATCGATACAGATGCGTCAGTTTCTTGTAAATAAGCCCCTTTATGTCTCTTTAAAGCATGGGCGAGATGATATTTGTATTCCACCCTCTTTTCCTTTTTTGTGGGCAAACTTGGGGTTTGCAGGACAAGGTTCCCAACCAGAAGAACATTCCAATGATTTCTAAAGCTTTAACTCCACTTTGTTTTGTTGTTAGATGAGTTTTTTCCTTTAGGCTTTTGCATGCAGCTGTTTCAGGAGTCCCTGATCTTATATATTATTTCAAGCTTCGTCCCAGCTTCTGTTTACAATACTCACGACTCCTTCGTGTATTTGTGGGCCGTTTCTGGTTGGCTCTCAGATGGCAATGTGATGCACTCTCAAAGTCTTGTTTCTATCTTTCTTTAAGACAGAACTTTTCCCAAGCTTCTGTCTTTACTTACCCTTACCTATTCCTTTTGCCTGAGACATTTTTTGTCATATTAGGATGTTCAACCTTCAAATTCTGAGTACGCATTGTCCTTCAGTTAGCACTTGTGCAGCATCCAGCGCCTTGGGTATAAGTCCGTGGTTCTACGCGCTAGCCTCTCTATAGTTACCGTGGTTCACTGTTCGTGTCACGCTGCACCAGGGCTGAAGCCCATCTGCTTCGTTTTTGCAAGCCTTGCGTCTGCTTTTCTTCAGCCGACTCCTTGGAACCAGTGCCATGGTTTCCCTGGGTGAGTTTAGCAATCCAGTAGAATGTATTTCTCTGCCTGTTTTCTTTCCAACGTGAGCATTCTTTTGTTTTTCTTCTGCACGAAGACTACATATTCCAGTTACATTCAGGATAGACTGAGTTTCAATAGTCTGATTTCAGTCAGGGGCGGCTCTAGGCTCATGGCGGCCCTGGGCAGGGAGCGTAGGTAGGGGGCCCTGGAAGAGGGGGTCCGGGCAAGGCAGAGCCCCCCCGGAGCTCAGGAAGGTGTTTTGATAAAACGTTGAAGTGGAACAGAGCCGGAGGCCGCCAAATCCCTGCCAGGGGCCGCCGCACAAATATGTATCCATCCTCAGAGGATTATTAGATTAAGGATATATATTGGCGTGGCGGCCCCTGGGGTTTGGCGGACCTGTGCAGGTGCACAACCTGCACATGCCTAAGGCCGCCCCTGTTTCAGTTCCTGAGAATTCATTTTATGACTTCTTTGTAATTACATTTCTCGCTATTTTTACTCATGTGGTTGCACTTTTGGCACTTCTGGTTTCTTATACGTGTCCACGTTATTTTACCTCCCAAAATAAGTCCTTTTTTTTTAAATTCAATATATTTTTTTATTGTTTTTACAACATATAACATATAATCATCAGCGCATTGTCGTTACAAGGTTGCAGCCCACATTGGCTATGTTAATGGTGGTACAGTTACACAATATGTAAGCTTGGCTGCCCCCCATCCCCTGTCCTTGTAAGAGGAGAGTAGTATGAGAAAAGGTTGATCTCCAACACTCCTACACATTTTTGGCAGATCAAGCCCTGATTTGGTGTTTTTTGTGTAAATTTTATTTTTCACAGAGCTCAAGCAGTTTTTCCTAATTCTCCTAGTCCCGATGATGACTTTAACAATCGTTAGTGGGTTGAAACATCAACTTGTGCATTCACATCAGAGATAGAAATTGTTGCCCGTGCTGGGGCAATGTCAACTATTTCCTAGTCATTTGCATTTTTATATATACACTTATCACTTTTTTGCACTTTTCTGTGAAGAACACAGAACCTGAAAAAATACTTCTCTGTAAATATAATTAAAAATTAAAGCATATGTTTTTGCATGGCTGCTGGAAACTGTACTAACTGGATTTCCTTTAGATTATGTAAATCCGCTGAACTTTAAATCTAGCTCGAATGAACCATTGTTGTCTGAGACAGCTAATTAATTATCCGACTTCCCTTTCAGGTACATTGGGTTGTCCTGTTATTGTTACTCCTAGTAAGGAGAGGCAGACTTCTCTGGCACGCAAAGGACTCGGGGACGTGAACTGAGATGACTGGGTAGGTTTTGATGGTGCGCCATGTTGGGGTAACCCTACTATTCCTGTTAGGCTCGCAAAAAGTTCCAGGATGTAGTTTGGGAGTTAGCCTAGTCCATACCGGGGAGCTCAGCCCCCTAGCATGCACATATTTCATTGCATCAAATCAGTAAATCAATCAGTGGGCGGGGGGGATGACTGGATGTGACTGGTGATGGTAGCTCAATTTATTTCTATTATTGAATCACTGTAATTTTGTGTGTACACAATTTAGGCTTTTATATTTGCTCAACACCATTTGCACCAAGAAGCTTCTTTTCTCAACATTGAGAGGCAGCAGCTCTGATTTTAGGATCTAGAAGTTAGGTCTCTAATTCTAGATTAGCCTTATGTTTTTCAATTAGATTAGAAAATACTTTTAATGCTTAAAAGTGAATGCTTCAGATTAGAGTAATCTTAAATGGACAATAATGGATCAGAGTTAATATACTCAGAAAAACGTTTTGCCTCAAAAATAGATTGCTTCAAATGTGATACTAGTGTTTTGTGCCTGTTTAAACATGAAAGTTTGTTATGTTGTGTGGTGTTATCCGCATTTGTATACCTGCTCTTGCAGTAGTATGACACTTTTGCCCTGATTTTTCCTCTCCGGCAGAACACAGAGCGTCCGCCTTCCCCCCTTCCTCTCCGAAGCCACAGAGATCATCAGTGGTGTACCCCAGGACTCATCCCTCAGCCCAACTCTGTTTAACATCTACATGGCACTGCTCGCCCACGTCGCCCATTGACACAACCTCAACATCATCTCCTACACCGATGACACCCAGCTGATCCTCTCCCTCACCAAGGACCCCCACACCGCCCAAACCAACCTTCCGAAGGAATGAAGGCCGTCGCTGAATGGATGAGGAACAGCCTACTGAAGCTGAACTCGGACAAGACGGAGGTCCTCATCCTCGGATCCACCCCTTGGGCCTGGGACGACTCCTGGTGGCCGACCGCACTGGGAATCGCCCAACACCCACCGACCACGCACGCAACCTAGGGGTCATCCTCGACTCCACCCTCTCCATGACTAAACAGGTCAACGCCGTCTCCTCCTCCTGCTTCAACACCCTCCGCATGCTCCGCAGGATCTACAAGTGGATCCCCACTGAAACGAGAAGAGCGGTCAACAAGGCCCTCGTCAGCAGCAGATTGGACTACGGAAATGCCCTCTATGCAGGAACCTCGGTCAAACTCCTGAGACGGCTCCAACACATCCAGAACGCCTCTGCACGCCTGATCCTCGGCATCCCTCGCTGCAACCACATCACACCCCACCTGAGAGACCTGCACTGGCTCCCGGTCAACAAGAGGATAACCTTCAAGCTCCTCACCGACGCACACAAGGCACTCCACATCACCGGACCAATGTACCTCAACAGACGACTCAGCTTCTACACTCCCACATGGCAGCTCCGCTCCGCCAACCTCGCCCTCGCCGCAGTCCCCCGCTTCCAAAGAGCGACCTCCGGCGGCAGATCATTCTCCCACCTCGCCGCCAAGACCTGGAACACCCTCCCCATCCACCTACGGCAGACCCAAGACCTGCTGACCTTCAGAAAACTCCTCAAGACCTGGCTATCGAGCAGTAGCAGCATTCCCCACCCCAGCGCCTTGAGACCCTCACGGGTGAGTAGTGCGCTTTACAAATGATATGATTGATTTATTGATTACAAGTGCAGGGCTTAATTTCGATAGTGTGCAAACAAGTGTGTGGTAATTATCCCACTCTCTTGGTTTTCCCTGATACATTTCTGCAGGTCAAACCTGCTGAAATGTATCTGGGGGAAAAGGCCCATAAAAAAAGCACAACATGTGGAATTGTGTGTGTTAACCCCTCCCATGCTCATGACGAGCTCAGCTCGTCATGGGCCAGAGTGGACGTGTGCTCATAACGAGCTCAGCTCGTCATAACGGTCACATCGCTCGCATGCGGGGCTAATTCTCCCTCTGTGCTGAATGTTCCACAGAAACGGGTGTGGCCGTGACGAGCTGAGCTCGTCATGAGCAGACGGCCACCGTGGTTCATGACGAGCTGAGCTCGTCATGAGCACCGGGGCACTGTGCGCGCCCCCCGCCCCCCAGCACAGTGGGGGAATTAGCCCCACACGCAAGGGGTTAAATACCGATTTTGCGTGCTATGCTAAATTCTCAAGGTAAAAATTCGGAATAGGAGGAATTTATCACACATGGTAAATACCTCACCCCACGCTAATGGTATTTATCACTTGTGGTAATACCTCACTTATTCCTTCAAAATTGTATTGAGTACCTATCACTTTTTAGGGGAGAGTACCACTGATGGAGCTATGACATGTTTGCTGGTTTGCTTGCCTCCTGCAACCATTTTGAATGTGTGGGTGGATGAATGGGTTAGTGAGGGGATGGGTAGGTGGCTGTATGCCTGGGTGAGTGCATGGATGAGGACGGTGCATGGATGGAGAGCGGTAAGTAAATGAATGATTCATTAGTCCATGGACTCAGTTATTCACACATTCATCCAGGCACCCTCTCACCCATCCACTGAATCTGTTTCACATTCATCCACTCTAATTCAGCTATTGATTAAGAGGCACTTGTAAATGGACTATTTGAGCTCTGCGAGTGTATGTTTATGATTTCTGACCTTCAGTACTTTGGTGGGGGCTCTTAACTCTGTTCACTCTTGATGATAATCAAGGGAGAAAACGGTGCAGGACTATGTCAACAAAGACTGGACTGCAGCACATGACAACAGCCCAGCTACAATTGGAAACTAAGAGCCTGATTTCGAGTTTGGCAGTGTGGAGCGGGCCCACCCTGCCGCATCACCACCAAACCCTTGGTCAGGCCGCCTACCAGATTAGGAGTTTATTGTGCCCCTTTGTGTGCATCCACATGGAATGTGGCACCAGGGGGTCCTGTTTCCTCTCCACAAAAGTTTTCATGGCAGTGGAACCGCAATGAAAACCATAGCTGAGAGGAAACTTATATTATGCTTGGTGGTCCTGCTAAGCATATTAATGTCACCTGACTGTCGCACCACCAACAGAATGGCGGTTCCCTGGTGGCTATGGTGGTGCAATGGTGGTCCAACCACCCTTATTGCAATAGGTCGGTCGGGAGACAGCCACACCCCCACAAGTCTGGCAGTCCGTGGACCACCAGACTCGTAATCAAGCCTTAAGACTGGAAAGGAATTTACAGATCCTGAGTGGGGGCATATATTGTAAGGGAATCTCCAGGAATCCAAGGTTCAAATTTGCCCAACTAAATGACCTGCACCATGCCTATCTGGCACCAGAAAGAAACAGGGTACATGTACCATGGGACTGATCTCTGCCTGAGGTACGGGCTACCTGGACAGACCAGATTCACATGGTCTGTGGTTGTAGAGTAATCTAGAATTACTGAAAAACAATAATAAATCAGATTGAAGAAGTTACTGGCAAGAAATTGTGGCTGGATCCTGGGGTGTGCTTGCTTGGTCAACAAAGAAGACTCGAAAAATAGAAACTAACATGTAGATTTAGCCCTAGTATTTGTCAACCACTGCTTAGCTATGAGCTGGAAAGAGAAGGAGCTCCTTTTTAGCAAGTCCGTGGTGAAGGCATGAACAGCTCAACTTCACAGAGGAGGTGGACCTGAATTAACCACTGAGTGAGGTCCCATTTTGATCGCTTTGGTGGCTAAATCGGACATGGGGCCTCCGTAGGACTATACAGGCAACCTAGTATAAGCAGTGGCAAAGGTATCATGCAGGCATGGGGCACTGACCAAGAAATGGCGCTTGACAAGTGGGGGCAGGCCAAAGATACACGAGGTGACACACAACTGTGCTATTGATTTACATTTTTTTTGTAGTGTTATGTATCGCAAACTTGACCCGAAGGTATTGGAGCACTCTACATTACACAAGGACACATTAATTGTTGGTAGGTATGGGGAGATTAATTCATAAAACTATCAATACAATGTAACTTGAAAAAAAAGGTTGGCTGCAACTGGTGTCATTCCCTGCACTGGTGCCTAAACAGGCTGCCTTGCGCGACAGCCAGTTTTGCAACATGCAACATGGTGTACTTGTGAGTGACCCTTCCAGTACTAATCTGATACATAGACAAACACAGAGGGTTCTCACATATTTGATATGTGCTGTGCACTGCAGCACCCATGTAATCAATCATTTTGGTTTGTGAAATAAACACATCTCCCCTTGTTTGCACTCGTTTCAAGCAGGCATTAGATTTTGCCCCAGGCCTGGTCTGACTTCTTAATATATAGGGACATCCATCAAAACCTATGAATGTTAACTTTGATCTGCCCCACTAACGCACCCGTGACCTAAAGCAAGACAAAGTTTAGCAAAGAGGATTCGCTCGTTGAAAAGTTCCCCATTCCAGTGAAAAACACCTTTTATGTATGCTGATAAGCAGCACACCTTCGTTTTGTTTTGCTTTGTTATTCTCCAAATGCCATTGTTATACAGGGCCACTAGAATTATGCGGCAGAGGATCACCAAATTATGTGGCAGGGTAGACTAAATCAAGTGGCATAATGCAACACTTTTTTGATAGGATTACTTCGTTATTTTGTAATTTCTACACACTGTAATACTATCTGGGCAAAGATTGTAGCTCATTAGTACCCGTTTAATAATCAAATACAGAAATAATCTTTGGAAGGGCCTTCCACTACGCATGAACACGTCATCACGTTTTTGATCCGTTTGAGCTTGAAACCAGTGGCGTAACAAAAGTTGAGGGGCACCCCCTGCAAGGTACACGGTCAGGGCCGCTCCGGATTTAATCTGAAGCTTTTAGGCCTGAGTACTGTATTAAGGGGGCCTCCTGCAGCTCGGGGGTTCCCTGCACAGCAGGGGCTACGGGGTCCTGTGTTACGCCCCAGCTAGAAACAAAAAAATGTCAATTAAAATCTGCAGATTATGCAGCAGATGATGGATTATGTGGCAAATGCAGCATGACCATAATTATGAAAAAAGAGCTGCAGACACATAATCGCATATTTTTAGTGGCCCTGTTTATTTATTTTGAAAACACTGTAATTTTGTCCCTAAAAATTAGTATGATGGTTTTTCACTTTGGGTAAATAAACTCAGTCCACTAAACAAAAGCTGTACAGCGTATCATAGCACGTAGACGTCTGTTATGGCTATGTCCTTTGTAAGTATTTCACATGCAATCCATGCTTTGTTCTTTTCGTTCCCTAATGCTGGTTGTCAATTGCAATCAAGACCTCAAGATATGAGTATTTAGTATAATCATTATAAAGCTCCGCAATTCCTTTGTGTATGATAGGTGTTATGGGCAAATCTAAGAAAAATAAATGAACTGCTTACCTTGACACACATGCACCTCCTACTAAGCACCCAAGGACATAAGGATTAGATCTACTTTGCTGAGAGGCCCTGGCTTCATCATTGGCAAAGTCACATTGAGTACCAAGAACACTCCAAGAGGACGTGTGCTTCATACAAGTATGGCGCCAACAACAGAGCAAGAATCACCAGATTCCCAATAAACAGAGGAGGTTATTTACTAAAGGGTTGTGCGGTCACTCGTGCGTCTTTGGCCAATTTTGCGCTGCACCACCAGGCTTGCATGATGATAAAGTGATACAATGCTTTCTGTCGCCTTGCACCATGGGAGCTCCAGCGTAAAACCTTAGTAAATGGCCCCCAAGGTGTCAATGTGAACTGGGATCAAACACAAGTCTTGGAAGAAAACAAAGCAGCGTCTTTAAACATGTTCAGAAAAACATGAGGAACAGTGATGCAGGAATGTGAAAGCTAAAGGGAAATTAAAACAAAAAATATTCATTAACAATTGAGTGTTTGGTTGGAATCCTGCTTAAGCAGAACCCACAATCCTTGTTACGGCCAGCTAATTACATACTAAAAGATAGCCTGTGCTCACTCTCTGGTATCTTGGCACAGAGCAGTCAGGCTTATCTAAAGAGATATGTAAAGTATTTGTGCAACACACACACACAGTAACACAATAAATACACCACAAAAAGTCTCCACACAGGTAAAATAAAAATAGGCTATTATATTATAAACAAAGCAAGACCAAAATGATAAAAATTCAATATAGAAGTTGAGATATTTAATTTTTAAAAGAATAAATGCAGTAAAGTGCCTAGAGGCAAGTAGTGCTAAAAAAGGCTACTGTGGGTCATGCTAGACTGGGGCAAAGTCAAAGTTCAGACCGACCTTGTGGATGCGCAGGCCGACCACAGGACCCACACAGGGCCTGGTGAACAAAGTACCTTTACTGGTTCCAAACAGCAAGATGCATTGATCTCCACGCAGTGAAAGTGATGCGTCAGTTTTGAAGATGGGTGCCAGGGTTGAGTGGTGTCAACCAAGGTACCAGATTCTGCCAGCCGGTCGTGGGGGAGCATCAATCTCACCAAGCTTCAGTTGCGACTATATGCTGTCCAATGCACCAATATCCAGAGGCAAAGTGCTGGTTCTGATGTGATGCGCCTACTTTTCTCTGCTACACATAGACAGGAGATGCATCAAAATCCATGTTGAAAGTATGTGGGCCACTTCCAATGAACCAGGCACAGGAACGGGAGTAGAGACTTTGATTTCCTAGAGTCTCAAGCAACCAGAGGCAAGCCAACAAGACCTTCGAGACAGGGCCGGACTGGGAACTGAAACCGGCCTTGGCAAACTGCTCGGCCGACCCCCCTGGGGTGAGGGGGTGTGCAGCCGAGCAGTTTGCGAGGGTCTGTTTTGGCTGATTTTGTTACAGGGGGTGATCATGCCGACCCCCGGTAACAAAAACGGCCCCCAGGGGCCCAAAACCGCCCCCCACACCCTAGCGGCCCACCGGGGAAATTCCCGGTGCCCGCTATGGCCAGTCCGGCCCTGCTTCATGATCACTTGAGGTGAAGACAGAGTCTAGCCCTCCATCAGCAGAGTCCGAGAGCAGCAGACAGCAGGACAATACTAGAGAAAAGTAGGCCTTCCAAGTATGCTGCCCAAAGATGAGTCATTTACGCAGCACAGCAGTCCTTTTGACAGTGGTTCAGTTCAAGATCTAGAAGTGTCTGATTTTAGGGGGTCAAAGACCCAGCACTTATGCCCAAAAGTGCTTTGATGTGGGAGTGACTTCAAAGCAGCTCTCTGAAGTGCACAGGTTCTCCTTTCAGCCCAGTCCTGTCTGCCAGGCTATCTATGGGGGTGAGGGGGAGGTAATCAGCCCTTCGTGTGGGGACATGACATTACATATTCATGAGAAGTGTTAGCCCCTTCCATTCTGCCCAGGCAAGGCCATCAGAATGCAGATGTATGCAGGCACACCTGTCCTTCTTGTGGTGTGGCTGTCCAGAGGGAATGCACAAAGTTTAGCTGTCATCCATCCCAGACGTTTATTGGAGACAGGCTGTCAGGCAGACAGAGCAGGGCACACAGAGCAGTAAGTGCAGAGAAATGTCCACTTTCTAAAAGTTAATTGCGTCGTGAGTCATATCCAGGACTATTTTCTACATATACACTTTCTAAAAGTAGCATTTCTAAAATAATAATGTTAAATCCAACATTGCCTGTAAGTAGGATTTATCAATACCATTCCAAACATATGAAACATTAAAAAGCGACCCCTCCCTGATCAGAAATTACAGCTTAAAAGTGTATTTAAGAAATACCTAATGCTAACCTATGAGAGGAGTAGGCTTCACAGTAGTGGAAAACGAAATAAATAAGCTGTTTGTCACTACCAGGACCTGCAAAACATAAATGTACATGACCTATCTTTTTACTTATATAGCACCCTGCCCTTAGGGGTACCTAGGGCCACCTTTGGGGTATATTATGATGTAAAAAAGGGGTTTAAGGCTTGGCTAGTAGTTCTAATGGCCAATTCGAAGTGGCAGTAAACTGCACACACAGGCACTGCAGTGGCGGGCCTGAGAAAGGTTTGAAAGGCTACTTATGTGAGTGGCACAACCAGTGCTGCAGCCCACTAGCAGCATTTAACTTACAGGCCTTGGATATATGGTATACCACCTTACAAGTAAATTAAATGTCAATCAGGTATACACCAATTACACACATGTTTAGGGAAGAAGCACATGCACTTTAGCACTGGTAAAGTGCTCAGAGTCCCAAGGACAACAACAAGATTCAGCAAAACAGGGAGGCAAAAGATTGGGGGAAGACCACCCTAACGCTGACATGTCTTATGAGTTTTGTATTGGTGATACTTAAAGTTGTTGGTGCTCACAGGTGCTTGTGGTGTTTGAAATTGTCAACGACGCCCGAATTCAGCTACGTTTTATGTTGGCACCTTTTGATTTTGCCTGCACAAAAAGTTAGCAGCAGTATTTCAATGTATCCACTGTCAACTGCTCGTTGGTTTTTATGGTAGCATCACACTGCCCAGTATAACTCTTTTGTAAGATGTGTTTATGTGTATATATATTCGATGAAAAATACCAAAGGTTAATACTTAGTTACAGTTAGGAAAACTGTAATATTTCCATACAAACCAAACTTAAACTGAACAAACATTAGAAATTGTAAAGGTATAGTTATACCTTAAAGTTATAATGTATGTACCTCCTCCTCCTAATTACTATAACTCGCACCTTCTTTCACAGTTTTGTTAACTTGTTAGACACACTACTTCAACTATAGCTCACCACTCCACCATGCACAGTGTTATCATAAATTATGTATTTTGAGATGTCATAAGTGTTGTTAAGAATGCTAGAATTTCATGTTACAAGTTATGTAATATTAATGGATATAGGCAGTACATTGTAAAGGCGCCAGTTATAGTTAATGTAGTGTGGCTAGAGAGTTGACAACACTGTGAACTGAGGTCTGCGAGTTATAGTACTTTGGAGGTGATGAATAAATTATACATTATAGCTGTGACTATAGCTTTACATTTTCTAATGTTTGTGTAGTTTAAGTTTGGGTTGTATAGAAAGAATAAATAAAGTTTTCCTAACTGTAACTCAGTGTTAACATTTGTTTTTTCATTACATTTTAATTGTTTTCATTTTTTATTTAAAAAGCATTTTAAATCGTAGAGAGTACTGTCATTGAGCGGAGTGTTGTAGAGTACTGTGTAGTAAAAGCTAGTGTCATAAAGTAGAACAGAGTGGAATGGCGTAGAATGGAATAGCATGAAGTGGCATAACATGGAGTGGTGTGGAGTGCTGTGGGGTGGTGTGCAGTGGAGTGGCGTGGAGTGGTGTAGAGTTGAATGGTATAGAATGGAATAGCGTAGAGAGGACTGATCTGTTATGTTATGTTATGTTATGTTATGTTATTTTGTGACTTTTATAGCCCACGTCTACTCAATGAGTGTCCCGGCGCTTTATTGACATCCTAAAAGCAAACATAACACATGAAGAATAAAGAGGGAAGCACAAAAAAACAAATTTTTATTGTTTTGTAAAATCTAAGAGGCAAACAGCCAGGTTTTGAGGGCCTTTCTAAAAGATAGCAAATTAGAGTGGAGTTGTGTACAGTGGAGGGGCATACATAGAATGCCACAAAGTGGACTGACTTAGAATAGCGCAGAGTGGAACCGCGTGGAGTGCAGTGGCATGGCATACTGTTGAGTGGCGTAAATTTGAGTTACGCAGAGTGAAGTGGCATAGACTGGCATGGTGTACAATGGAGTGGCGTAAAGAGACATACCAAACTGTGGAATGGCATAGAGTGGAGTTTAGATGGGTGGAATGGCATTGATTTGGGTGGAGTGTATTGAAATACAGTAGAGTGGAGTGGCATAGAGTGGAGTGGCATACACTGGTGTAGAGGTATGTGGCATAGATTGGAATGGCATACTGTGGAGTTGTGTAGAGTGCAGTGGTATACAGTAAAGTGGCCTAGAGTATAATACCGCAGAGAGGAGTAGTGTCAAATGGATTGGCGTGGATTGGCGTAGACTGTAATGGCGTATAGTGGTGTTTAGACGAGTGCCGTACAGTGGAACAGCGTGAAGTGGTGTATGGTACAGTGGGGCGGCATAAAGTAGAGTGGAGAGGCATACAGTCAAATATCAGAGTGGCATAGAATGGAATACAGTAGAGTGAAGTGGGGTAGAGTTGAGTGGTGTAGAGTGGAATAGCGTATAGTGGCGAACAGTGGAGTGTCGTAGCATAGAGTGTCGTAGCACTGAGTGATGTAGAGTGGAATGGCATGGTGTACAGTGGAGTAGCGTACAATGGATTGGCATAGAGTGGGGACTGCTGTAGAGTGGAGTGCTGTAGAGTGGAGAGGGGTACAATAGAGTGTCGAGCAATGGAGTGGCATAGAGTGGAGTCTTGTACACTTGAATAGAGTTGAATGATGTGGCGTAGACTGGAGAAGCATAGAGTGGAATGGAGTGCTATAGAGTGAAGTGGGATACAGTGGAGTGCCGTACAATATAGTGGAGTCTTGTACACTGGAATACTGTAGACTGGAGTGGCATAAAGTGGAGTGACATAGAGTGGAGTGGCATAGTGGGGAGTAGCTTAAAGTGGATTGGAGTGGCGTATAGTGGAGTGGCGTATAGTGGGCTGGCGTATAGTGGGCTAGCGTACAGCATTGGATTGTACAGTGGAGTGCCGTAGAGTGGAATATTGTCTCATACAATTGAGTGGAGAGGAATGGGGTAGGCTGGTGTGGCATAGAGTGGAGTACTGTACCGTGGTGTAGAGTTGAGTGCTGTACTGTGGAGTGGTGCAGAGGGGATACACGTGGAGCTGAATAGCATAGAGTATAGTGGCGTACAGTGGAGTGGTGTAGTAGAGTGCATTTTGAAAAGACAGTGTGAAAGTGGCTGAACTGATGTAGATAAAATGTATTAAGAATATATATTATGGGTTAGAAAGGGTAATTTTTGGTATTAGGTCTAATTTGGTTGAGTAGTAATAAAGTTATGTGCCAAAACACTTAGTTATATAATGTGCTGCAGTATATTGTGGTAACTACGCAGTATACTGTGGTACCGTAGCGCACATGCAAGTCGATTAAATTTCATTTGCCACCGAACGAAACAAAACGCGTTTGTCATCCACGGTGGCAAATGAAATAAATTAATGAAATTTAATTGCTTGTGCGCTACGATCTTTGTAACACAAGGGACTTGGTAATATATATACACATATATTCAATGAAAAAAACATAGGTTTCAGGCCTTATATAGTTAGGAATTAGCATTTAAAAAACCTTTGAAATTCACTTAATAAACTATAAGTTTTAGGCGTGTTATAGTTAGCTGGGCATTTCACTCATAAAAAACCATTGAAATTGCTCCTATATAGTTAGTTGGACTAACCATATTTCGCGCACCCGCAATTCACTGCTGATGATGTCACATATTACATCATTCATGACATGGTCAGTGACATCACTGATGACATCTCAAATGACATCACTGATGACATCACTGATGACATCATCCAGTGAATGTGGTTTGCTTCGTTATTTAAATATGCATTATATCTAGCAATTTGCATTGAAGAATGAGTGGATATATAAAAATAAATATTTGAATGGAGGATTTAGTAGCATTGTAATTGACTGTTTACTTTAACACTGTATGGTGTCTCACTAAATATAGTGGATAGTGACTAAACTGTGTGAATATCTGTATCACTTTGTCAGTTGTTGTGTAAACTGGTTCTCCAGTTGGTTACTAGCTATGTGAAAGTCTATATTAGTTATTAATTAGTTAAATGAGTATTTGTACTGGAGAGTGAATGTGTGTGTGGTTCGGTGGGGGGTGTGTGAGTGCCCAAAGATGTGTGAATAGTTGATTCAGTAGATATATGAAGTTAAAACTACATGTTATAATAGTTGTTTGGGTGAGTGAATATCTTTATGGGAATGGTGATGAGCAAATATATTTCTCTTTGGTGCATGTCCAACAAAGTAGAAACATAAAAGGCAGTATATATGTCAGTTTTTGTATATAAATAAGTATTCATAAGACTCAATGATTCTGTAAGTGACTATATGGATGACTGTATACTTGTAATAATGATTTTATAATACATTAAGTATGACTTACTATGTAAATGAATAGATGAAGTGGTGTTTGTATAAGTGTGTAGCTAAGTAAGTATGTAAGTATGATCTATTGTTTGCATAAGTGAGTAGGATAGCTTCATATTTTAATAGGTTGTGTGCTGGTGTGTAATGACGATATAGGTGTATAAGTATTTTTGATAGTGTTCTATTTTTCATTGACAGCATGTATGATTGAATCTGCAGGTAAGTGATTAGATGTGTGTATACATCTAGGAATCACTGAGTGGGTTTTTAGATACTTGTATTGCTGTGTCAATGGATTCAAATATGATACTCTGTATTTTACAAAGAGTGATGAAAATTTTTACTAGTGTATGAAAAGGTGTATGTGATTGTCACGTGGATGATGTCATCAGTGATGTCATTTGAGATGTCATCAGTGATCAGTATTTTTTATACGCTAATTCCTAACTATATAGGCCTGAAACCTATGTTTTTTCAGTGAATTCTCAAGTTTTTTTAATGCTAATTCCTAACTATATAAGGCCTGAAACCTATGGTTTTTTCATTGAATTCGCAAGGTTTTTTAAATGCTAATTCTATTAGCGGATAACGTTTATATATTCAAAAGTTTTTTTATGCTAATTCCTAACTATATAAGGCCTGAAACCTACGTTTTTTTCAGTGAATTTCAAAGGTTTTTTTAAATGCTAATTCCTAACTATATAAGGCCTGAAACCTATGGTTTTTTCATTGAATTCGCAAGGTTTTTTAAATGCTAATTCTATTAGCGGATAACGTTTACATATTCAAACGTTTTTTAATGCTAATTCCTAACTATATAAGGCCTGAAACCTATGGTTTTTTCCAGTGAATTTAAAAGGTTTTTTAAATGCTAATTCCTAACTATATAAGGCCTTAAACCTATAGTTTTTTCAGTGAATTTGCAAGGTTTTTTAAATGCTAATTCTATTAGCGGATAACATTTAAATATATTAATATCCTAGTGGGACCACCTGAGCAGCCCTAGGGGTCAGGGTGTTTCTACCCTGCCCCCTTTTTGTGTTCAACATGTTTGTTTTTCTGCTTTCTTGTGCCTCAGTCTACTGAGGCCAAAGATGGATGCCAACACTTCCTGGTTAGAAGTGTTGACAGCCAATGCGCATGCAGCTTTCTCGGGAAGGCATGCTGATTGGCAGTCACTGTCTGTCAACACTAGCACAAGATGGATGCCAACACTTCCTGGTTAGAAGTGTTGACAGCCAATGAGCATGCAGCTTTCTCGGGAAGGCATTCTGATTGGCTGCCACTGTCTGTCAACACTCAAAACCAGGAAGTGTTGGCAGCCATCTTGTGCCTCGGTAGAACCAAGGCACAAGAAAGGAGTGAAACAAAGGTGTGAAACTCGCAAAGGGGCCAGGGTAGAAGCACCCTGACCCCCTAGGGCTGCTCAGGGGGTCCCACAAGGACCCTCCAGGCCCCCAATTTTTTATTTTTTTTTTTAATTCCTTGGGGGTCCTTGTGGGACCCCCTGAGCAGGCCTAGGGGGTCAGGGTGCTTCTACCCTGCCCCCTTTTTGAGTTCTACACATTTGTTTTTCTGCTATCCTGTACCTCACTCTACCGAGGCACAAGATGGCTGCCCACAATTTCTGTTTTGGAGTGTTGACAGACAGTGGCAGCCAATCAGCATGCAGCTCGTGCACGTAGAGGTACGCGCACGTACGCGTACGGGTAAGCTTATGGGTAAGTGTACGGTGAGCTCATATAGATGTATATGTGTTTTTGAAGTTAATTTTCATAAAAACCACTGGAGCAATTTTCACCAAATATAGCAAAGTCACTTCTGCGTACCAGTCCCTACAATTTTGCCAAGTTTGGTGAAATTCCGTTCAGCGGTTCGGGCTGTAGCCTTGTCAGAACGTCCTATGGAAATTAACATGGGGAAAACACGTTTTGGGACCCCCCTTTTTTCTCAGCCCCTACTTCACGAAACCCCCCTAAACTTTCAGGGAAGGAGCGCTGCGGAGCTGGCCAAAATTTTGGAAAATTACACGCAAATTCCTCAACCGGCGCCAAAGTTATTCCCAATAGAATGTTGCGGATTTCCTATGGTAGTTAGGTCCTAACTATATATACCTACTGGCTATTGCCAGTAGGTAATATATATATATAGAGCTCAAGGATGCCACTCCTGCGGGAGAGAATTCACAGAACTTTATTTAAAAACCAGCACATCCAGTCTCAAAACATTTTATAGTCCCTGACGCGTTTCGGTGAACATCACCTTAATCATAGGGCGGGGCAAAGAGTCACACCATGGCTGAACTGCAAACGTATTATTCTGCTGTCATGCATTCTCCAGTGAATAGCATGCTGGGGTTTGTAGTTCTGATATTTCCCTTAGTGGGTCCATGCATTTTTCCAACAACCCCTATGTCCTTTACAATGTTTATACCCTTCAGTGGGCCTTGAGAAACGATGTCCGGTTTTACTCAATTTCACTCCTGTGCCGTGACCGGGCTGCCTTTCCATTGCAGCCCCGCAGACCCGTGTTCAGTAAGACAGGTGGTGCAATCCTTCACGGCCGAGGTCGCCACGTTATCACATCCTCCAAGTTTGCCCCAGGACTCTAGGATCCCACTCCTGCGGGAGAGAGTTCACAGAACTTTATTTAAAAACCAGCACATCCAGTATCAAAACATTTTATAGTCCCTGACGCGTTTCGGTGAACATCACCTTAATCATAGGGCGGGGCAAAGAGTCACACCATGGCTGAACGGCAAACGTATTATTCTGCTGTCATGCATTCTCCAGTGAATAGCATGCTGGGGTTTGTAGTTCTGATATTTCCCATAGTGGGTCCATGCATTTTTCCAACAACCCCTATGTCCTTTACAATGTTTATACCCTCCAGTGGGCCTTGAGAAACAATGTCCAGTTTTACTCAATTTCACTCCCGTGCCGTGACCGGGCTGCCTTTCCATTGCAGCCCTGCAGACCCGTGTTCAGTAAGACAGGTGGTGCAATCCTTCGCGGCCGAGGCCGCCACGTTATCACATCCTCCAAGTTTGCCCCAGAGCTCAAGGATGCCACTCCTACGGGAGAGAGTTCACAGAACTTTATTTAAAAAACAGCACATCCAGTCTCAAAACATTTTATAGTCCCTGACGCGTTTCGGTGAACATCACCTTAATCATAGGGCGGGGCAAAGAGTTAAACCACGCTTATACCCGACTACATCGACCATCATGCTCCGGGGTCACACGCTGATGGGACGAGCAGTGTGCGACCTCATGTGGACTTACTATTTATACAGGCTCCCTTGAGCCGGTGTGAGGTGACGACCTCGAGATAACGCATCTGCGCGCCTTAAAAGGTATCTGGACCTATGAACACTTTCGACAGCCCATGCAGCAACCCCGTGCACACGCCTAATCCCTGCTGATGAGCGTTAATGAACGCAAAACACGTGTCCAGGGATGACAAGCACACCAAGTGAATACCTTGCAGACTCAAGACCCGGGTAAATGCGCACCCGCTTATACCTGACTACACCGACCATCATGCTCCGGGGTCACACGCTGATGGGACGAGCAGTGTGCGACCTCATGTGGACTTACTATTTATACAGGCTCCCTTGAGCCGGTGTGAGGTGACGACCTCGAGATAACGCATCTGCGCGCCTTAAAAGGTATCTGGACCTATGAACACTTTCGGCAGCCCATGCAGCAACCCCGTGTACACGCCTAATCCCTGCTGATGAGCGTTAATGAACGCGAAACACGTGTCCAGGGATGGCAAGCACACCAAGTAAATACCTTGAAGACTCAAGACCCGGGTAAAAGCGCACCCGCTTATACCGGACTACATCGACCAGCATGCTCCTGGGTCACACGCTGATGGGACTAGCAGTGTGCGATCTCATGTGGACTTACTATTTATACAGGCTCCCTTGAGCCGGTGTGAGGTGACGACCTTGAGATAACGCATCTGCGCACCTTAAAAGGTATCTGGACCTATGAACACTTTCGGCAGCCCATGCAGCAACCCCGTGCACATGCCTAATCCCTGCTGATGAGAGTTAATGAACGCGAAACACGTGTCCAGGGATGGCAAGCACACCAAGTGAATACCTTGAAGACTCAAGACCCGGGTAAAAGCACACCCGCTTATACCTGACTACATCGACCATCATGCTCCGGGGTCACACGCTGATGGGACGAGCAGTGTGCGACCTCATGTGGACTTACTATTTATACAGGCTCCCTTGAGCCGGTGTGAGGTGACGACCTCGAGATAACGCATTTGCGCGCCTTAAAAGGTATCTGGACCTATGAACACTTTCGGCAGCCCATGCAGCAACCCCGTGCACACGCCTAATCCCTGCTGATGAGCGTTAATGAACGCGAAACACGTGTCCAGGGATGGCAAGCACACCAAGTGAATACCTTGAAGACTCAAGACCCGGGTAAAAGCGCACCCGCTTATACCTGACTACATCGACCATCATGCTCCGGGGTCACACGCTGATGGGACGAGCAGTGTGCGACCTCATGTGGACTTACTATTTATACAGGCTCCCTTGAGCCGGTGTGAGGTGACGACCTCGAGATATCGCAACTGCGCGCCTTAAAAGGTATCTGGACCTATGAATACTTTCGGCAGCCCATGCAGCAACCCCGTGCACACGCCTAATCCCTGCTGATGAGCGTTAATGAACGCGAAACACGTGTCCAGGGATGGCAAGCACACCAAGTGAATACCTTGAAGACTCAAGACCCGGGTAAAAGCGCATCCGCTTATACCGGACTACATCGACCATCATGCTCCGGGGTCACACGCTGATGGGACGAGCAGTGTGCGACCTCATGTGGACTTACTATTTATACAGGCTCCCTTGAGCCGGTGTGAGGTGACGACCTTGAGATAACGCATCTGCGCGCCTTAAAAGGTATCTGGACCTATGAACACTTTCGACAGCCTATGCAGCAACCCCATGCACACACCTAATCCCTGTTGACGAGCGTTAATGAACGCGAAACACGTGTCCAGGGATTGGAAGCACACCAAGTGAATACCTTGAAGACTCAAGACCCGGGTAAAAGCACACCCGCTCATACCTGACTACATCGACCATCATGCTCCGGGGTCACACGCTGATGGGACGAACAGTGAGCGACCTCATGTGGACTTACTATTTATACAGGCTCCCTTGAGCCGGTGTGAGGTGACGACCTTGAGATAACGCATCTGCGCACCTTAAAAGGTATCTGGACCTATGAACACTTTCGGCAGCCCATGCAGCAACCCCGTGCACATGCCTAATCCCTGCTGATGAGAGTTAATGAACGCGAAACACGTGTCCAGGGATGGCAAGCACACCAAGTAAATACCTTGAAGACTCAAGACCCGGGTAAAAGCGCACCCGCTTATACCTGACTACATCGACCAGCATGCTCCTGGGTCACACGCTGATGGGACTAGCAGTGTGCGATCTCATGTGGACTTACTATTTATACAGGCTCCCTTGAGCCGGTGTGAGGTGACGACCTTGAGATAACGCATCTGCGCACCTTAAAAGGTATCTGGACCTATGAACACTTTCGGCAGCCCATGCAGCAACCCCGTGCACATGCCTAATCCCTGCTGATGAGAGTTAATGAACGCGAAACACGTGTCCAGGGATGGCAAGCACACCAAGTGAATACCTTGAAGACTCAAGACCCGGGTAAAAGCACACCCGCTTATACCTGACTACATCGACCATCATGCTCCGGGGTCACACGCTGATGGGACGAGCAGTGTGCGACCTCATGTGGACGTACTATTTATACAGGCTCCCTTGAGCCGGTGTGAGGTGACGACCTCGAGATAACGCATTTGCGCGCCTTAAAAGGTATCTGGACCTATGAACACTTTCGGCAGCCCATGCAGCAACCCCGTGCACACGCCTAATCCCTGCTGATGAGCGTTAATGAACGCGAAACACGTGTCCAGGGATGGCAAGCACACCAAGTGAATACCTTGAAGACTCAAGACCCGGGTAAAAGCGCACCCGCTTATACCTGACTACATCGACCATCATGCTCCGGGGTCACACGCTGATGGGACGAGCAGTGTGCGACCTCATGTGGACTTACTATTTATACAGGCTCCCTTGAGCCGGTGTGAGGTGACGACCTCGAGATAACGCAACTGCGCGCCTTAAAAGGTATCTGGACCTATGAATACTTTCGGCAGCCCATGCAGCAACCCCGTGCACACGCCTAATCCCTGCTGATGAGCGTTAATGAACGCGAAACACGTGTCCAGGGATGGCAAGCACACCAAGTGAATACCTTGAAGACTCAAGACCCGGGTAAAAGCGCATCCGCTTATACCGGACTACATCGACCATCATGCTCCGGGGTCACACGCTGATGGGACGAGCAGTGTGCGACCTCATGTGGACTTAAAGAGTTAAACCATGGCTGAACTGCAAACGTATTATTCCGCTGTCATGCATTCTCCAGGGAATAGCATGCTGGGGTTTGTAGTTCTGATATTTCTCACAGTAGGCCAATGCATTTTTCCCACAACCCCAATGTCCTTTACAATGTTTATACCCTCCAGTGGGCCTTGAGAAACGATGTCCGGTTTCACTCAATTTCACTCCCGTGCCGCGACCGGGCTGCCTTTTCATTGCAGCCCCGCAGATCCGTGTTCAGTAAACCAGGCGGTGCAATCCTTCGCGGCCGAGGCCGCCACGTTATCACATCCTCCAAGTTTGCCGGAGTGGCGTCCTTGAGCTCTGGGCAAACTTGGAGAATGCATGACAGCGGAATAATACGTTTGCAGTTCAGCCATGGTTTGACTCTTTGCCCCGCCCTATGATTAAGGTGATGTTCACCAAGGACTATAAAATGTTTTGAGACTGAATGTGCTGGTTTTTAAATAAAGTTCTGTGAACTGTCTCCCGCAGGAAAGCTTGGAGGATATATATATATATTCACTGAAAAAACCATAGGTTATAGACCATATATAGTTAGGAATTAGCATTTACGAAACCTTGAAAATTCACTGAAAAAACCATAGGTTATACACCATATATAGTTAGGAATTAGCATTTAAAAAACCTTATTTTACTCACACAAAACCATTGAAATTCCATATATAGTTAGTTGCACTAACTATATATCGCGCACCTGCAATCCACTGCTGATCATGTCACATATTACATCATTCATGACATGGTCAGTGACATCACTGATGACATCACTGATGACATCTCAAATGACATCACTGATGACATCACTGATGACAACATCCAGTGACTGTATGTTTCTGTAAAGTTAAAATATGTCTTACATATTGAAGAATGAGTGGATGTATAAGTGTCTGGATGAAGGATTTAGTAGGTGCGTGACTGACTGTATGAGTGAGTGATTAAATGTGTCTCACTGAATGCATGGGTTAGTGACTAAACTGTCTTAATTTGTGCATCATTATGTCTGTTGTTCTGTAAACTGCTGCATGTGTTGATCATTAGCTATACGAGAGGCTATATGTGTTATTAATTGGTTGCCCAAGTATTTCTATGGGAGATTGAGTTTGTGTGGGGGTGGCTGGAAGGTGTGTGACTCTATGCATAGATGTGTGAACAGTTTATTCACTAGGTGAATGAGTTCAAGAGTGCATGTGGAAACAGCTACATGGGCAGTTGACTGTGTGCATGAGTGTATTGATGAGTGAATGGATATCTTAATGCTACATGTCATAGTAAGTACATATGTAAAACACAGTACATGTGAGAGTTGGCATATATAAATAACTGTGCATGAGAGCCACCGAATGAGTGAGTGGTTGTATCGATCATTGTGAACTTGCATCAGGGATTGTATAAGAGAGTAAATATGTGTTAGTATATGTTTCAATAAGTAAGGTGTGTTTAACTGTATAGTTGAAGAAATGGAGATGAGATTGTTTCTTTGCATGACTGACTGGGTGTGTGAGTAACTCCATGGATGAGTGGCAGTGTGTGAGTGTCTGTATACACTGAGTGTATCTAAGGTTATATTAGAGTCTGAAGAGGTTTATCGTATTAGCACAAGAATGATGTCAAATGAGATGTCATCAGTGATGTCATCAGTGATGTCATTTGAGATGTCATCAGTGATGTCATCAGTGATGTCACTGACCATGTCATGAATGATGTAATATGTGACATGATCAGCAGTGGATTGCAGGTGCGCGATATATAGTTAGTGCAACTAACTATATATGGAATTTCAATGGTTTTGTGTGAGTAAAATAAGGTTTTTTAAATGCTAACTCCTAACTATATATGGTCTATAACCTATGGTTTTTTCAGTGAATTTTCAAGGTTTTGTAAATGCTAATTCCTAACTATATATGGTCTATAACCTATGGTTTTTTCAGTGAATTTCAATGGTTTTTTAATAGCAAATATCATAAGCTGTCGAATGTCAAGTACGTGGTAAGTGAAAACATTTTCGTGTTTATGCACACTGATCTGCTTTGAATGGTGCCCCCCCCCCTCATTTCTATTAGGAGTACTCTCTCTTTGCAGATAGTGAAAGGTAGTTAACGCAGGTCTTTGCCCCCATTGTAATCCGTCGTGCCTGCTTCTCTCTCCATTTGATTGATTGTTATCCAAGTATTTACTGTTTTAGAATTAGTTCTCTTTGGTTCATTCTCTATTTACAAACAAACACAGAGTCGCAATACTCTGTTTAGTCTTTGCAGATAACGAAAAATCGTGTAAAAAAAAAAGAAAAGGAATCGAGCAAAATCAGTAGGCCACTAATGGGATCTCTTTTTGACCTCGCTAAAATAGAAACATTAGGAACAACCCCTCATGACAAATACAAAACTAGTGAGATGAACTGAACTCCACACAATGATGGCTGCAAAACAGCTCGGCTCCGCCACCCACCCCGCCCAAAATAACGATAAAGAACGGCTGCCATGATTGGTTGCGGAATGACCACGACGGAGCTACGAAATGGTGCTGCTCTCATGCTAACCCCAGCTTCAGTCTGAAACATCCAGAAACACTGTAGACTACCAATTCGATCAGTTCCGGTAGCGCCCCAATGTAACCCGGTAGAGAAGAACTAGCTCTCCCCTCTTTGACTGATGGTTCTTGTTGCCTGTCCCTTCTGTTGTCATTTAACAGAACTATTTAGCCTGCTGAAAGGGGTTGTGTTCCGACCGCTGGTTGGTGGAGACATTTTGACTATATTCTGTACCTGCGTTTTCGCGTAATGCGTCATATGACGCGCCGCGTTAGCGCATCCGGAAGTCATCCGGGGCGCGCAGCGCGTAACGTAAGCATAACAAGTCATGTGACTTGTTAATAAAACTTTTCATTGGTTCATTTTACTTTTCTTATTGTAATGATGAAAGGCTTGGTCATATGACCTAAAAATTACGCTTTTCATTACTTCCGAACATTATTTTTTCTTAAATATATGTTATAATGTTCCAGGCTAATGTACTTTCCCGGAAATTTTACAACTGTCCTGCAAGTAAAATATATTCTTTTTTCGAGAAAAAGAGCGTTTCTTCGTCCCATGACGGAGCCGTTGAGCAAAAGAGGGTCGACCTGCTGTCTTAGTCGCCGATACGCCTGAATATGAGATTCTTATCGATCACTTTATGTTGCAGGAATAGAAAACACAACAGCCCTTGACCATTTATCTTTACTGCGTTCCTTCGTATTATACCTTTTACCCTTCATGTAATTGGTCTGCTTTATTTCACTTGCCTTTTAATGATTCTAAAACAGTCACTATTATTAAAAACTTTACCAATGTATATACTACTACCATGTTTTCTTTTAAAAACCTTTATTGTGAAAATTTCATTATACAAATACGAGCCTATAACCACGTGGGCCTGCCACAGAGCAAACTGTAATCGTATATGATGAATAGACATTTACACTGTAGAGGAACGTAACGGGCGGGCCATTAGGTTGCAAGAACTAAGGTGTCTAACAGTTACGGAATCGGTGGACGTACATTTTATAATTAAAATACGACAGGGCCAGTTACAATAAAATTATCTAGATATACATTTGCGGGCAAGTACCATGGGTGACGTTAATTCGAACTTTCAACAGTACAGTAATCAATAACACATCAGAACTTAATATCAATAGGGATGTCGAAATATTCAATCAATTCTCGTCCCCGCCCGCCATGTGCTTCAAAACTGCATACGTATCTCGTGATTTCAAGGTTCTGCAACCAGTACACAACAAGGAGTTACGAGTCCCATTTATTCCGGCGCCATTTTGGGCGAGGACGGGCAGGTCCAGGATATAGTCAAAATGTCTCTACCAACCATCGACTATGATGATGTTCATATGCTGTATTTATTAGAGTAACACTCATCTGTCCACATGAAATTAATTTGCCACAATCTAAACATGTCATTTTAATCTTTCCAAAGTTCTTCTAAATATTTGGGACCGTTTCCCTTGCCTCTGAAGCTCTCAGTGCCACTTCTTTGATGAATGTACTAGCAGGTCAGGGGTTCTCCTCCAAATCTCTCTTTTATGCAGCACTATAATTAATTGGTGCCACCTCTCCATATGACGATGCATGGTATAGTTACCACAACTATATTTTTTTTCGGTTCCTCTGGAGAGTTCATCGTGGCAGATGAAGCGTGTAACGTACCGGGCATTTACCTTTTTTTGCATGTACAGGAAAGGAAAAAAAAATCGAGCGTCCGAGTTCTAAGGTGTCCCAGGGCCATTTTGGTGGACCAGGCCCAAATCCAAAGAACAGCCATCTCACAGGCTAATGGGGCGACCCACGCCGAGTTTCAGCATTGTAGGATGACCACACAAGTACAGCAACTTGCTAGACATCACCTCGGTGCCATCCGGATCTCGGCGCCCCACTGCAGATGAAGTGCCTCTCAACTATGAAACCACCACGGTGACATCCGGATCTTGGCGCGTTGTGCTGCCTTCGGCCTATTCGCACATCGGTCCGCTACTGACGCCATCTCACAGGCTAATGGGGCGACCCACGCCGAGTTTCAGCATTGTAGGATGACCACACCAGTACAGCAACTTGCTAGACATCACCTCGGTGCCATCCGGATCTCGGCGCCCCACTGCAGATGAAGTGCCTCTCAACTATGAAACCACCACGGTGACATCCGGATCTTGGCGCGTTGTGCTGCCTTCGGCCTATTCGCACATCGGTCCGCTACTGACGCCATCTCACAGGCTAATGGGGCGACCCACGCCGAGTTTCAGCATTGTAGGATGACCACACCAACTTGCTAGACATCACCTCAGTGCCATCCGAATCTTGGCATCTCAACGCCTAGTGGTATCTTCCATACAAAAAATATTGTTACGCTGCCTTTGGCCCCATTCGCACATCAGTCCGCAACTTAGACATCACCTCGGTGCCATCCGGATCTTGGCATCTCAGCGCCTTGTGGTGTCAGTCAGAAAATATTGTTGCGCTGCCTTTGGCCCCATTCGCACATCGGTCCGCTACTGACGCCATCTCACAGGCCAACGGGGCGCCCCACGCCGACTTTCAACATTGTAGGATGGCCACAGAAGTGCGACAACTTACTAGACACCACCTCGGTGCCATCCGGATCTTGGCGCGTTGTGCTGCCTTCGGCCTATTCGCACATCGGTCCGCTACTGACGCAAACTCACAGGCCAACGGGGCGCCCCACGCCGACTTTCAGCATTGTAGGATGGCCACACCAGTGCTGCAACTTGCTGGACACCACCTCGGTGCCATCCGGATCTTGGCGCGTTGTATTGCCTTCGGCCTATTCGCACATCGGTCCGCTACTGACGCCGCCTCACGTGCCAACGTATTTTCTCCGCATTTTATACCCTATGCCGCATAACAGGTCATGTGACTTGTTTATAAAACTTTTCATTGGTTCATTTTACTTTTGGTTTCCGAATGATGGAAGGCTTGATCATATGACCTAAAAACAACACTTTTCATTGGATGAAAACTTTTTTTTTCCCCCAAACGATGAAAGCCCCACCTTGTTTCTGGATGTTTCAGACTAAACTGGCGTCAGCATGAGAGCACCACCATCTCGTAGCTCCGTCGTGGTCATTCCGCGAGCAATCATGGCAGCCGCTCCCCACCAGAAGCCTGCAGGAGTCGGGGCCCCCAAAACTTTTGATGAATTCTCAAGGCGGAGGGGACGCTTTCGAGAATGGGGTCCAAGACCTAGCAGACAAGCGTCCGATTTCCAAGGTGTCCCAGGGCCATTTCAGTGGACCACGCCCAAAAAGGAAAGAGCCTGCCGCCATTTTGAGAGTCCTGTGGCAGCCGCCTATCGCTGCACCGCAAGAGTGGGCGCAACTCAGCTGAATGGCGGATTTTGACACAGTGGACCAAAAGCGGACGGAATGGCAACTGAAACGGTAAAGGGGCGCCCCACTAAAACAGATGAGACTCCACCTGGAGAGGCCCGTTCACGCCGCCTCCCCCGGGGCGCTCCACGCCGTTATTCGGAGCAGCATTGTAGGATACCAAAACCAGTGCGGCAACTTACTGGACATCACCTTGGTGCCATCGTTCTGCTGCCTTGGAACTATTCGCACAACAGTTTGCTACTGATGACCCACCCCCCGCGACGCCCCACGCCGTTATTTGCTGGGTGGCAACTTACTAGACATCACTTTCGTGTCATCTAGATTTCGGCGCGTTCTGCTGCCTTGGAACTATTCGCACAACAGTTTGCTACTGATGACCCACCCCCCGCGACGCCCCACGCCGGAAATCTGGACGTTGTGCTGCGTTGGGACTATTCGCACAGCCGACCGCTACTTCGTTGTTTTTCCCTAAAAATGTTTATATGTTATTACTATTTTTGTTTTCTTGTATATATTTATAAATTATTAAAGTTTTATAATCTTACTACTTTGTCGGAGTGCTATATATTTTTAATGTGACACATAATTGTAAAAACTTTGATGTACAAAGAGTCATCCCTGGAATCTTCCGCTTCACGCTCGGTCCCCTCCCCAATCACAATACAGGATGGTTTTCAGATAATAGCAACGCTTCTGCTGTGACGGATCTCATCGAGTGTGGGCCTTGATCTACTATAACTCCTTTGAAGAGGGGTGATTCTTTACAGCTGTGGCCATAAACTACATCTGCAGGGCTAGCTGATAGCCTAGGACCGGCCTGGACAATCGGACACAGAGGAAAAGGAGTGTCAGAGGGTGCGGTAGTGAATAGGGCGAAAGGGAGGTGTCGGGCGGGCACAGGGTGTGATTCTCAGGGAAGAGCAGCGCAGATGGGGGGAGGTTTATTACCCATGCATAAGACAGAGAGCGGGGGTGACCACTGCCTGGGTGAGATGCTTGCGAGGGTGGGGAGCCATGCTAAGGATCGACAGCGTGCACAGAGTGGGTCTGGTCAAGGCATCTAAAATGGCTGCCGTGCACGACAAAAGTGTGGCATTTGAAAAAAGACAAGATGGCGCACACAATGTTTTTCAACAATTCCTGATTTCCTTCGAATCGAACGTTAACAGACGTTGGGGCATATTACCAAAGTTAAGCGATATTTATCCCGAACGATGCATTGCAAAGATTTTTTTACCGTCAGAAATTATCGCAGATAAACCTTGCTATTATCAAGGTTTATCGCAAATACGATAAAAAACGAGCGCAATGCATTAATATCGCTGAAAACTCCGCGATATTCATGCATTACCGAGCTAATGCTCTTAGCCATGTTATCCACCTCCCATTGGATAACATGGCTAAGAACTGCTCAGGGCAGCTGTTACTTTTTGGAGATATTCGCGCTTATCTCGAATATTTCCAAAAGTTGATAATAGGAGATAGCGATGTTAGCGACTGTTTCCAGTCGCTAACATCTTGGCATGCCCACTTTGCATGTCATTAGTGATAAATATCACTCACATGCAAAGTGGGACCCAAGATGGTCGCTATCTCCTACTAGCCGTCGCTAACTGGTGTTAGCAACAGCTAGGTAATACAGATATAATTTTATCTCCGCGAAGCGGAGCGCTGTTACAGATATATATCTTGTTTTTGAACGTTAATTTCTCAAAATGCACTGAAGCACATATATTGAGACATAGCAAAGGCACATCGGGCTACCAGTCCCTAATATTTTACCAAGTTTCGTGCAAATCCATTCAGCCGTTCGATTATTATTATTATTTTTTTTTTTTGCCCCGCGGGGCCCTTTTAAAACCTCCACATCAAACCTAGGGGGTCAGCGAGGATCTACTATGCCCCCTTATGGTCATTTGCCCCTTCGCTTTGGCCTCCTCTTGTCTCTCGATCCTACCGAGAGACAAGATGGCGGCCGCTACGTACTGTTTGGAATGTTTACAGACACCGGAGAGCCAATCAGCTTCGCTTCGCAAAGCTCCGTAACGCGAAAAGTACGCGAAGCGGTGCGCTGTTACAGATATATATCTTTTTTTGAACGTTAATTTCTCAAAATCCACTGAAGCACATATATTGAGACCTAGCAAAGGCACATCGGGCTACCAGTCCCTACAATTTTGCCAAGTTTCGTGCAAATCCATTCAGCCGTTCGATTATTATTATTATTATTTTTTTTTGCCCCGCAGGGCCCTTTTAAAACCTCCACATCAAACCTAGGGGGTCAGCGAGGATCTACTATGCCCCCTTATAGTTATTTCCCCCTTTGTTTTGACCTCCTCTTGTCTCTCGATCCTACCGAGAGACAAGATGGCGGCCGCTACGGACTGTTTGGAATGTTGACAGACGCCGGAGAACCAATCAGCTTCGCTTCACAAAGCTCCGTTGCGCGAAAAGTCAGCGAACCAGAGCGCTGCCCGGTCCGCTGTTACAGATATATATCTTTTTTTAAACGTTAATTTCTCAAAATCCACTGGAGCACATATATTGAGACCTACAAAAGGCACATCGGGCTACCAGTCCCTACAATTTTGCCAAGTTTCGTGCAAATCCATTCAGCCGTTCGGGCTAAAAATGAGGCCAACCGCCCTATGGAAAACTCAATGTTAAAAACACGTTTTGGGACCCCCCTTTTTTTCTCGGCCCCCACTGGACGAACCCCCCCCAAATTTTCAAGGGCTGCTCAGAAACAAAATGTGCCATTTTCCTGAAAATTTCAGCCAATTCCGTCCACAAACGCCAAAGTTATTAGACATAGAATTTTCAAAAAACCCATAGAGAAAAAATCCTAACTATATATACCTACTGGCGACCGCCAGTAGGTAATATATATATATATATATATATATATATATATATATATATATATATATGTATATTTCCAACACTTAGCCTCTGCTTGGTAGAAGAAAGGACTGTCCAGGCCACAATTTTCAAGAAAGATGTGTTTAATTAAATTGCTCCACTGTTGCCCCCTCTGGGGTCTTTGTTGATTTGTTCTAGAATGAAAAAACTCAAGACAGATGTGTTGGAAAAATGTTTCTCTTGGAACTGCCGTGCAACAGGGTACCTGGCATCATTGTTAGTAATGGCGCTATGTTCAAGTATTCTCTTTTTGGCCATGAGGGTGGTGCTACCAATGTACCAGAGCTTGCAAAGGCACTCAATAGCATATAGGACATGCATGGAACTACAGGTGAGGAACTGGGTGAAATACTTGCACACATGGTTGCAAGTAACTTTGTTTCTGAAACTACTATTCCTGCAGGCCTTGCAGTGCCCACAGGGGAATAAACCAATCTGACCATGTTCGTACCTGTTGGGATAGATGGTAATGTCGCTGTGTATCAGCATGTCTCTCAAGCTTTTCCCTCTCCTATATGTGATGTTGGGTCTGTCAGGGATGGTATTTTCTATGGTACTATCACATTTGAGAATATCCCAATTACTCGCCAAAATGTGTCTGATCTCCTTTGAGTCTGATGTATACGTCATGATAATTCTGGTACTTCCCTCCTCTGTCTCTGTGGTTGGTGTAACGATTTCAGATAAGGTAAGTGCCCTGTCAACTCCATATGCTCTCGCTTTCGCTTTTTTGATCACCCAATTAGGATACCTCCTTGCTTTAAAGCGTTCCATAATGGCTTTACATTCCTCATGCTATGCTTCATCTATGTTGCAATTCCTTTTTGCCCTCAGCAACTCACCATAGGGGATGCTCCACTTGAGAGCCTCCGGGTGGCTGCTGAGGGCATGAAGGATGCTATTCCCTGCTGTTGTCTTCCTAAACAGGGCAGTATGTACTTGATGGTAAGATTCACATCAAGGTACTCTGCGTTGGTTCTGCTGATGTTGCCAGTAAGTAAGATGTTACACTTGTTGTCATATATATATATATATATATATATATATATATATATATATATATATATATATATATATACCAACTTCTCACCAAGGCTGCCAAACTCCCGATGGGTGCATCCATAAAGCGGGGGTAGGACCGGCTGGTTTCACAACCACTTCAAAAGACACTTGGAGCACTCACGGGGTATAAAATTTAGCTTTATTGGCCCCAGACGCGTTTCAGCTTGATGCCTTCCTCAGTGCAGCAGAAGCAAATATCCGATACACACAGCACCAAGTTCATTTAAATTGTCCAGCTTAGCGATTGGCTGATCTCTGGCCAATCAGAAGGCAGCAGTCACTACGGCATTGATAGTGACGTGTCAACATCCCGAATGTTATTAATCAATTAAAACACACAAGATGATGGACGGAATGTTGCACAATGGCAAAACATTCACCCCCAGTCACAGATCTGGGTTTAATCCATCGTTATTTTGCTCACCAAGCCACACCAGTTCAGACATGGCCATATGCAAATCAGTCTTGACCCTGTGCCTCATTGGAACAGTCCAGCCCGAACTGCCAAGCCAGGTCTTCCCTGGACCAGAATCAAGCATCCTAGGACCGGTTTCTGGCTGTCAGCCATCATCAGCCAGGATAGCTTGACTCCAGTGGCCTAGTGAGCACAGGACCCACGTCTGGGTATACCCTTCCAACATAGGGTGAACAGCAAAACACACAAGATGATGGACGGAATGTTTCACAATGGCAAAACATTCACCCCCAGTCACAGAAACCGGTCCTAGGAAGCTTGTTTCCGGTCCAGGTAAGGCATGGCTTGGCAGTTCGGGCTGGACTGTTCCCATGAGGCACAGGGTCAGACTGATTTGCATATGGCCATGTCTGAACTGGGGTGGCAGAGTGGGCTAAAGAACGGTGATGGATTAAACCCAGATCTTTTGACTGGGTGTGAGTGTTGGATTGGTTCAGAGGCTCCGCCCATCACCACCCCCTTTTTTACCGCTTTGTTCGCCATAAGTTGGCAGGGTATGCTCAGACTTGAGTCCCTTGCTCACTTTGCCACTGGATTCAAGCAAGCCTGGCTGAAGACGGCTGGAATACCAGAAACCGGTCCTAGGAAGCTTGTTTCCGGTCCAGGGAAGGCATGGCGCAGTTCGGGCTGGACTGTTCCCATGAGGCACAGGGTCAGACTGATTTGCATATGGCCATGTCTGAACTGGGGTGGCAGAGTGGGCTAAAGAACGGTGATGGATTAAACCCAGATCTTTTGACTGGGTGTGAGTATTTGATTGGTTCAGAGGCTCCGTCCATCACCACCCCCTTTTTGTACCGCTTTGTTCGCCATAAGTTGGCAGGGTATGCTCAGACGTGAGTCCCTTGCTCACTTTGCCACTGGATTCAAGCAATCCTGGCTGAAGACGGCTGGAATACCAGAAACCGGTCCTAGGAAGCTTGTTTCCGGTCCAGGGAAGGCATGGCTTGGCAGTTCGGGCTGGACTGTTCCCATGAGGCACAGGGTCAGACTGATTTGCATATGGCCATGTCTGAACTGGGGTGGCAGAGTGGGCTAAAGAACGGTGATGGATTAAACCCAGATCTTTTGACTGGGTGTGAGTGTTTGATTGGTTCAGATGCTCCGTCCATCACCACCCCCTTTTGTACCACATTAATCAATTAAAGACCTCAATGTCCAATTGAGAATTTCTCCCAATGTTTTCGTTGGATGCTGGCTCCTGTCACTCATACCCGTCCTGCCGCACCTCAATAATCCCTCACTTGGGCTGCCACTCGTTGATGGTAAGTTTCTGTGTATCACACCCCTCGCCTGCCACTGGATAAATTACAGTCTCTCTGCCTGCATTGATCAAATGGCTGTCATCCCTGGATTTGAATAGTCCATAACCTCCATTGGTCAGCGGAGTTTGGCAGGCCAAAATGAATATGCTTACCAACTTCCCACCAAGGCCGCCGAACTCACGACGGGTGCATCCATAAAGCGGGAGTAGGACCTACTGGTTTGATGACAAACTCACAATGAGAAAGCAGGCTGTGAAGGTGGCCTCTATTTGTTTTGCCACTTTGAGATGGCTTCAAAAAATCTTGTGGATGTTGCCCCCTTCCACACAAAGAACCGTAGTCCAGGCATTGGTTGTTTCACGCCTGGACTATGGCAACATCCTCTATCTTGGAGCCGATCTGACAACTATAAAGAAACTCCAGGTTGTTCAGAATGCGGCTGCCCTGCTCCTTCGCAATGTCCCTAGGAGAACATCCGCCTCTCTTGCACTTCGTGACCTTCACTGGCTCAAAATCTCGAGCCGAATTAAATTCAAAGCCCTTTGTCACGCTTTTAAACTCAAACAAGGCTCAGCCCCTAAATATCTTCAGGGCCTAGTTCAGGCCTACAAGCCAAGTCGAAATCTGCGATCCTCAGGGAATGGTGATTTTTCCGTTCCCAGATTTAGGCTAGCAAAAATGGGAGGCCGCTCTTTTTCCCATCTGGGTCCTAAATTCTGGAATGCTCTTCCTGTGACCCTGAAGACGGAAACCAATCTTTTTCGTTTCCGCAAGGGACTCAAAACTTGGCTTTTTCAGCAGTGATTAGAGGCTACCTATCAGTAAAATCAGCATGTTAGTTCTTCTTCTTTAGTCTGTCACTGGGCGCCGGGAAACCCACTGCGGGTAGCTGTGCGCATTATAAGTTTAAATAAATAAATAAATTACAAGTATACAGTTATCTATACAATCACTATTACAAGTATACAGTTATCTATACAGTCACGCATACAATCACTGAGTCTTATGTATACTTATTTTTAAACAACAACTGACACATACACTGCCTTTTATTTTTCTACTTTGTCGGACATAGACCATTGAGAGAGATATTTGCTCATCACCACACCCATAAAGATATTCACTCACCCAAACAACTGTTATAACATATAGTTTTAACTTCATATACCTACTGAATCAACTATTCACACATCTTTGGGCAGTCACACCCCCCCCCACCGAATCACACACACATTTACTCTCCCATACAAATACTCAGTTAACTAATCAATAACTAATATAGACTTTCAAATAGCTAGTAACCAACTGGTGAAGCAGTTTACACAACAACTGACAAAATGATACAGATGTTCACACAGTTTAGTCACTATCCAATATATTTAGTGAGACACTTTAAACTAGTCAAGTAAACAGGCAATCACACTGCTACTAAATCCTCCATCCATATATTTATATTTATATATCCATTCATTCTTCAATGCAATTTGCTATATATATATATAATACATATTTAAATAACGAAGCAAAACACATTCACTGGTGATGTCATCAGTGATTTCATTTGAGATGTCATCAGTGATGTCACTGACCATGTCATAAATGATGTAATATGTGACATCATCAGCAGTGGATTGCGGGCGCGCAAGATATTATATCGGAGGAAATTTAATGGTTTTGTACGAGTGAAATGTCCAGCTAACTATAACACCCAGTCAGTGAACATATATATATATATATATATGAATCAACAAATGTCCAAGCTTTTGAGGGCGCACTCACTGCAAGCTGCACCAGTCGGTTCATCCTGCCAACAAGCATCCCCATCGGCGCTGAATTAAGGAGACTAGACCACGCAAAACTGCTCCATGAGAAGTAATTTTACTGGCGACATGACGCGTTTCAAAGCAATAGGTTCGTCCTCAGAGGTCACAGTGTTATGCAGCAGTCCACAGGGAACTCAATAGGTCACATGATGTATCCTCTGCAAACTCCGCCTAAAGTAGGACGCGTTACTTGCGCGCTTTGCATTCTGGAACGTGTAGTCCAAAGGAGTTAAAATGTATACCTTGAGTAGGTCCTGTGCGACTGTACTATTCCAAAAATCCATTAAAACCCTGAATGGGCCTTGGAGCAATGTCCGTGGTCGTGATTGGTCCCAACTTGCCGTACCGCATAACAGGCTGGAAATGTTCCCATCCGTGGTCTCCTGTGTATTTCACTGGATGTTGCTGCCCCCCACGGAAGGACTGCCGTGCTGTAATGTGAATCAACAAATGTCCAAGCTTGTAAAGGCGCACTCACTGCAAGCTGCACCAGCCGGTTCATCCTGCCAACAAGCATCCCCATCGGTGCTGAATTAAGGCGACAAGACCACGTGAAACTGCTCCATGAGAAGTAATTTTACTGGTGACCTGACGCGTTTCAAAGCAATAGCTTCTTCCTCAGAGGTCACAGTGTTATGCAGAAGTCCACAGGAATCTCCATAGGGCACATGATGTAACCTTTAGCAAACTGCGCCTTAAGTAGGACGCGCTATGTGCGCGCTTTGCATTCTGGAACGTGTAGTCCAAAGAAGTTAAAATTTATACCTTGAGTAGGCCCGGTGCGACCTATTCCAAGAATCCATTAAAACCCTGAGTTGGCCTTGGAGCAATGTCTGTGGTCGTGATTGGTCCTGACTATATATCTCGAAGATTCCACTGCACAGCGGCTTTTGTAGTTCAACATAAATGGAGCACGGACCACAATTGAATGCGCAGAATATACTTTATTGTCTCCAAACTCCATCGGCCGTTATGCGTATGGGTTCCAGAGAGCCTTGATCACGACACGTAAGTCAGTTACCTGACTGGTTTTATACCATTTTTCTCCAAACAGTGTTAAAGTGACAGTTGATTTGGTAAACAGTTCCCACTGTGCAATACAAAATAGTGCAAGACATCTGTCTGGTTAAGTTTATGGTTACATGCTATGTATAATGTATGCAATCATCAGACATTTATCCTTTGTCTAAATTATGGTTTAAATACCTTGGAAATTTGTTCCGTGACTGCATATCTTGGTAGTGACACTTCGAATATTCAGTGTGTTTCTACACGTGCAAAATATGTCTTTATACATCCCTTCCATGTTTTGAGATAAAAAACGATTTTAAAATCAATTAAAAACCAATGGATAGGATGTTATGTCAGAAATCATGATATGAATACCAGAAATGTGTTTGTCCTTCCTGACTCTCAGTCAAGTATTTTGTGCAAAACAGATGCAGTAAAATACAGTGCAATATGGATTTATACAAATAAATAGACCTTAAGATACCATAAAATCCATCGGAGAGAATTGAAATAGAATCTGTGCAAAATTGGGTTTAAATACCCCATACATCCACTTAGAATTGAATAAGATAACTCTTTTAGGATATCTTGCAAATTGATATTCAATAAATAAATAAATATGTGAACATGCAAAATAGATAATTGCTAGACACCAAATTAGTTATTAAAAACATTTGCAGTCTAAAAATCATTCTATAAAAATGCCAGTCAACATACATATTAATTCATGTCATCTATTATGTATAAAATTCTATTGCAGATACTGGGTCAGTTGCTCTTACTTTTGCAATTTGACTTATAGCTGTATCCCTTAACCTTTCTAATTGGTCCCAAGTGCTAGTGCAATACCCCCTACCTAATCGACAAAAGCCTCTGTCATTGGTAGTGTGAATTAAAGTGAGATGACATTTTAAAAAAAAAAAGGGATTTAAAAAACAAGATAAAAACCTTTATCTTGAAATGGACTCATCCATTTTTACCGTGAGGTAAATGATATGTTGTATCATTTAAAATTGCAATACCCATCTAATAGAACTTGACATGTTATCATCATTTTCAATACAACATGCATACTGGTATATGTTCAGGAACGCAGATAAAGCATCCTGGGTACAAACCAAGATATGTGAGCGAATACAAATCTGAGTGTATAAAAATCTGAGTGTATAAAGTCAAGCAGACTAAAAAGCACTATAAACATAAATATAAATATAGATATAAATATAAAAATGTGTTTATATGTTTCTACAAGCATGTGTACAGATATTCAGTAACGTTAAGACCTTTGGGGCTCTTGGAATCTATATACCTGGTTTCCAATTTACGTAGGGTTCTCTCTCTGTTGCCCCCTCTTTTGTTAAAAGATACACAATCGATTATATAGCACTTCAAATGTTTCTGGTCCGCTTGATGAAAATCACTAAAATGTCGGGCGACAGGGTACACTGGGTCTTGGTTCTTAATAGCTCTGATATGTTGTAAAATCCTGTTATACCCCTGCAGCTTGGTACTTCCCACATACCGAAGCCCACAGGGGCACTCGAGGATATACACAACAAACTCAGTTTTGCATGACAGAGACTTGTTGATCTTTTGGTCACCACCCCCAAATGCAGTTTTAAAGGTTGTGGTATTAATGCCATGCTGACAGGCTTTACAGGTTTTACATCTGTAAAAACCCTTCCTTTGGCTTAACCAGTTCCCCTTAGGTTGGTCTACTGGATTGTTTACCACTAATCTGTCTTTCATATTGGGGGCGCGTCTGTTGGTAATCGAAAGTCTCAGGGGTACTATTTGGCCCAGTACCGGATCATTTTTGACCAATGGCCAATTTCTTTATGTTGTTTACTGTACCCACAATCATTCTGAATTCATTGCTGAATTGTTATGTGGTTCTTACTGGTTGTACAGCAGTGTCAGTACTGGTGTCTAGTCCTAACCCTGGTGTTACTAGTTTTAACAATTTATCTCTGTTGGCTGCATTACTTTTGGAAATGGCAGCGTCAATGCATTTTACACTGTACCCTCATTCAAGAAACCTGCGTTTGCTTTCTAGTTGGGCTCTTTGCAATTCACTATCAGTGCTACAGATACGCTTCAATCGTATCATTTCCCCATACGGGATGCTCTGGATGAGGTGTTTTGGATGTAGGCTGGTTGTATGTAGGACTGAATTTACAGCGGTTGGTTTTCTGTGTATTTTAGTTTCAATCCTCCCCATCTCTATATATACTTCAACATCTAGAAAGAGAACCTTGTCTGCACTGATGTCTGAAGTGAACTGCAAATTAATATCATTGTGGTGTAGTTCATCAATAAATGATCTAGCTTCTGTCTCCGAGCCATGCCAAATTAAAAACAGATCATCTATGTACCTCCACCAACATTTCACATTTTGACTGAGGGTATTCGTGTATTTTCTATGTAGGACCAGTTCCTCCCACCAGCCCATGTGAAGACAGGCATAGCTGGGGGAGAAACTGGCCCCCATAGCGACCCCCCGCAACTGTTGGTACAACACATGTTGGAATAAGAAGATGTTGTTGTGAAGCCAGAAATCAATCATATCAATAATCATTTTGTTGTGATTTTTATGTACACTAGGTCTTTGTCCCAGATAGTGTTCAACTGCCCTCAGACCGTCCTTGTGGCTGATGCTCGTATAAAGAGCAGTAATGTCCATTGTTATCAATAGGTAATCACTTTGCCACTCAAAGTTGTGCATCTTGGCTAAAAAATCGCAAGTGTCCTTTAAGTATGAGGGTAGTTTCTGGACAAAATCCTGCAGGAAATGATCGATATATTGTGACGTATGTTCAGTTAGGCTGTTATTAGCGGAAATGATGAGGCGTCCTGTAGGCTTAATGGCCTCCTTATGTAACTTTGGTATGAAGTAAAGCACAGGCAACGTTGGTGAATTGTTCCTCAGAAACAGATATTCGTATTTACTTATCAAACCCAGACCCTTCCAGGCCATCAGTTTTGTGTAAAAGTTCTCATACGTTGCCTTGAGCACTGATTGATCACATCTACGGTAACATTCCTTGTCTGATAATTGATTTAGAGCCTCTTTGATGTAGTCAGTTTTGCCTCAAATTACCAGATTACCGCCTTTGTCAGTGTTTTGTATGATGATGTCCTTGTTATTTGATAGTTTACTCATTAGCTGATGGTATTTAATTTCCTGCTTGTTTTCCTTACTTGTTTTCTTTTTGTTGATCTTATGAATGAATGAATAACGCATTTATAAAGCGCATGGCTACCAGAGGCCTCCCAGCGCTAAAGACAATGCCCAGGACTGCATGACTAGAGGGGCTCAGGAAAACAGGAGGGTTTTAAGATGCTTGCGATAGAGAAGATGATTAACTTCAAGACGGATAACATCAGGGAGCTGATTACAGCTTTTTGCCGTAATGACTGAAAAAAGACAGCCCCCGCTCCGGGCTCGATTGAATTTGGGGACAATGGCAAGATGTTTCACCTCAGAGCGGAGGGATCTTCTAGGGACATATGGAGAGATGATTGATTGAAGAATCGGAGGAGTACTAGCTGCCAGTGATTTGTGGGCAATACACAAGGCCTTAAATTGAATTCTTTTATCAACTGGTAACCAGTGAAGTGCCTTAATGTGCGGTTTAGCGGATTCCCTGTTGGGCGCCTGCATGAGAAGGCGCGCAATTTTGAACCATTTGAAGTTTTTTTATCGTTAAACAAGGGGAGCCCAAATAAAGCACATTGGCATAATTAAGCCTGGATAAGATCAGTGCCTGTACCAACAGCTTCCTAGCATTAAAAGGCAAAAGGGGCAGAATCCTCCTGATCATTTTAAGAATGCCATAGCAGGTACCTGCTACACTGGAGGCCTGCGTCTTAAAATTCAGATTATGGTCCAGCCATACACCAAGACTTTTAACTTGGTCTTTAGGGGCAGGCATGTCTCCCGTGTATTTGGGCCAGAAAAGTGCCGACCTCCAGATTGGTAGTCTTTCCCAGAAACATTAATTCTGTTTTAGCAGCGTTCAGCTTTAGGAAGGAAGAGTCCATCCATGCTGAAACTTTTTCCAAACAATTCGCCAAAATGGACGTATTATTGTCTAACAGGTTAAGAGACACGATAAGCTGAGTGTCGTCAGCGTACATAACAATCTTGACATTGTACGTCTCGACAATCTCTGCCAACGGATGCATGTAGACATTAAAAAGTGTGGGGCTCAGAGAGGAGCCCTGAGGTACCCCACACTGCAATGGCATCCAATTAGAGACGGCAGTGTTCTCAAACACCGAGAAAAAAAAGCGACCTGAGAGGAAGGACTCAAGCCAGTCGAGTAGCATACCAGTCACCCCACTGTCCCTGAGTCTAGCAAGCAGAAGTTGATGGTTAACCGTGTCGAAGGCCGCGCTAAGGTCAAGCAAAATAATAGCGGCGGAGCCTCCGACATCGAGAATTTTCCTGGCCTCCGCTGTAACTGCCAGCAAGGCAGTTTCCGTGCCCTGCTGGGGCCTGAAGCCCATTTGAGAGGGATGAAGGTAGTGATTTTCTTCTAAAAAAGCTGAAAGCACAGAATTAACGTGCTTTTCGGAAATTTTGGCAATCCCAGGAAGTAATGAAATTGGTCGATAATTAGCAAGAACTTCGAGGTCCAAGGTAGGTTTCTTCAAAAGGGCTCTAACCCTAGCCCATTTCCAGAGGGAAGGAACAATCCCAGAGGAAAAAGAGCTATTAACTAGCTCAAGTATAGCAGGGGCGACTGAGTCAAACACCTGCTTCAGGACATGGGGGGGTGACGGATCGCTGGGGGAACCAGATTGCATAGAGGTGGTCCGAGGCCCTGCTCCATTTTACACCTCTCTGCAATGCAACTCTGTGGCACTTACTGGACATACCTGGTAGGTTAGTTGGCCGACAGGGTCCCTCAGGATTCAACAGGACTTTATCCCCCAACTTAAAACGCCCACAGGTTGAGTTTGCACACATATCATCTCAGGCCCCCTCCCCCCCTCACCAGTGTGCAAACGCACCCTGTGGCGCGTTTTAAGAGGTAGTTTTAATACCCCTGCCCTATTATATACTAGGGACTTACAGAGGAGGTCATGCTAATCACAGGGGGACCCAACGCGCAGTGTTCCCTAGTGCATGTAGGTGTTTTCACTGTATTCTAAGTGTCTTTTAACATAGCACAGATTCTAGGACTGGTTAGTCAGACTTAGTTACCACCGGTATCCGTCTGAAAAAGGTCAGGGTACAGGATGATTTTGCAACAAGGCTTCTTTCTGCTCCTCTGTTTGTTCTTTCTGCACGTTTTCCTTCTTCCTGGACTTTTCTTCGTCTTTGAGGACTTCTGTTGCTTCTTTCTGCATTTCTTTTTTTTCTTTCTGTGCATTTTTTCTTCTTTTTCCACATGTCCTACCTCTGTAGGCATAGTTAGAAACTAGCATTTAAAATACCTTTGAAATTCACTGAAAAAACCATAGGTTTCAGGCAAGTTATAGCTAGGAATTAGCATTTAAAAAACCTTAGAAATTCACAGAAAAAACCATAGGTTTCAGGGGCGTTATAGTTAGCTGGACATTTCACTCGTACAAAACCATTGAAATTCCCCTCTTATATTTAGTTCAGCTAACTATAACTCGCGCGCCCGCAATGCACTGCTGATGACGTCACATACTACATCACTCATGACATGGTCAGTGACATCACTCATGACATCACTGATGACATCATCCTTGTGACAGAGTGGCAGACCTCCTCTCACCCTAATATAACCTTTGATACCCACACTCAAAAATAGAAACTAACATTTTCAAAACAATGGATATACCAATGCCAGTTACAACAACTTATTCAGTAATTCCAAGATCTACATACACATCCACTCATTCACCAACAGTCCTATACAGTCACTCATACATGTACTCATTTAACATATGTACACATACACCTATACATCCTGTTACACACCGCCACTCATCCATAGAGTTACTCACACACATAGTCACTCATGCTAATAAAGAATCAAACATCCATTTACTTGCATATATAGTTATACACACACCAGCACACTTACTTCTACGGAAACGTACACATACTTACTCTTTTAAACAATCACTTATAGAAACACATACTTATTCATACAGGAACTCTTCCAATCTCTCACTCTCGCATATACTCACTTATATACACCAATACTCACATATACTAGTTTCAATATATGTAGTTACTTATAAAGACACTATTGAGACAGTCATTCACTCACTAATACACCCATACACACACTCATCCACCTATACAGTCCTGCACATATACTGTCTTCAACACATACAAACAGTGACACACTAATTCATGCATCTATGCACTAAGTAATGCCCTCCACTAAACCATACAGATACTTAGACACTCATACTGATACTCGAAAAACCAAGTAATAACCCATAAAGACACTGATGTAGCTACTAACCAACCCATGCAGTCACTTATACACAAAGTGAGACATATTTAAACATTACTCACTAACCCATGTGTTTACCAAGATACACCTAATCAGTCCATTATACAATCAATTTTACAAAAAAAAATCATCCATTTAGACACATATACCCATTTATTCTTCAATCGACCTTCAGATATACATATATAAAACATATTTATTTTTCAGAAAAACACACATTCACTGGATGATGTCATCAGTGATGTCATTTGAGATATCATCAGTGATGTCATGATTGATGTCATGATTGATGTCACTGACCATGTCATGAGTGATGCAATATGTGCCGTCATCAGCAGTGCATTGCGGGCGAGCGAGTTATAGTTAGCTGAACTAACTATAACGGGGGAATTACAATGGTTTTGTACGAGTGAAATGTCCAGCTAACTATAACGCCCCTGAAACCTATGGTTTTTTCAGGGAACATGCATATATATATATATATATATATATATATATATATATATATATATATATATATATATATATATATATATATATCCGAACATTGTCACTTCTAGGCAAAAGAAGGAATTCACCAAAGTATCCAGTAACAAAGAGTCGACCCAGAAGTGCTGGTGCAAGGTGGTTTAATTTCGTAAAGCCAGCGCTGCCGCCATGACGCGTTTCGCCTCCAGGGAGGCTTGATCACATGACAAGCTACACACAGTGAGCAAAGCATTTAAAGTGACAGTGCGATACGATGTGTCGTAGACATGGAAAAAATACTATGTAATAAAACGCTGCATTCGTGCAATTAATCGAGAGTGCAAAAAATAAAGCACTAGTTTTTTCGATGAAAATTGCACAATCAACAAAATCATATATACAGATTTCATAGATATAAGAGCATATTTACAGGGCATAGAATGGTAAAAAACAACACAGATAAATATATACATGATGATTAATACTATCTATGTACAATATGAACACCAGCTCATTATTATGTGTTGTGCCCTTGAGTTTTCTAAGAGTAAAATGCTCATACATGAAATAGCAGCATTAATCCAAAGCTATATGACACAAATATCTGAATAGAGCCCAAGTGGGCGAGTCACAGTAATTGCTAATAAACAGGAAAAGTGCTTAAAGTGATAGTGCAAATTTAGCATTAAAGTGCAAACAATTTGGTAAAAGATTGCCTAATATTAAAATAAGTACCACGGTTATGAAAATACGAATAACAATATCATTTCAGTTTTTTTAAGAATTAATTCATCTATATGTACAAAAATCGAAAACAGTAAATCAGGAACAAGGATTATCCAATTGATCCGGACAGGTCTTGTGGGCATACTGATTAATCCTATAGACAGGTATAAAGATCCTCCCTGTCATTAAGACCATTAGGATTTTTAGTATTAAGCTCCAAAATGTATCTCGTCTCAAGGAGACGGAGTTTGGCCTCACGGTCACCTCCCCTCCTTGACGCCTCGACACAATCAATTAGAAAAAATTGGAGCTTGTCAGGAATGCCCAGATGTTTATCCTGAAAGTGCCTGGCAACCGGATAATTGTGATCATGCCCAGTTATTGCCCGTATGTGTTGGAGTATCCGTTTGTGGGCGGGCAGTTTAGTGCTGCCCACATATTGAAGCCCACACGGACACTCCAACACATAGATGGCATAATCGGTTTTACAATTGAGCCACTTAGAGATAGCAGTTGGATGTTGCTGAAAGGGACTTTGGAAATGGGTCCTGTTACTACCATAACGGCAGGCTTTACATTGCGGACATACCTTGAAGCCCTTCTTTAATGCTCCCCAGGTTGTAGAGGCCTTGGGCTCCAGGGTATTGCTGACCAGAACTTTGGACATGGAGGGGGATCTTCTAAAAGTCAATACTGGCTTAGTGTCTATTTTATGACCAATTATTGGGTCACTACGAACCAGATTCCAGTTGTTATTTACGATCTTGCGTAAAGCCCCATGTTGACGATTAAATGTCAAAATAAGTCGTGGGGAGCTAACTTGCCCATCCCCTGTCAAAGGAACATCCAAATTGGTGTTATTAGTTTTGGGAATCAGTGCCTCTTGCCTGCTCACTAGATTAGAACGCCTGATTGCTTTCATGATATTTTCAGAGGAATAACCCCTAGCCAGGAAACGTATTTTGCATGCCTCCTGTGCAGCCGCACACTCGGCATCTGTGCTGCAAATCCTCCTGATTCGGAGCATCTCCCCAAAAGGAATGCTCCGAATCAGGTGAGCCGGATGTTGGCTATTAGAGTGCAGGATAGTATTTCCCGCACTGGGTTTCCTGTAGAGTCTCGTATTGAGGGTAAAGTCCTTCACAAATATCTCAACATCCAAAAAACAAATGGAATCGGAACTCAAATTTAAAGTGAAATTGAGATTAACGGTGTTCAAATTAATCAAATCAACAAAAGCCCTGGCACTATCATGGTTACCTCTCCAAATTATAAAAACATCATCAATGTAACGCAAATATAAAGCAATGTTATTGGAAATTATATCATGGTGTTGGCTGACTAGGACCTGCTCCTCCCATAGCCCAACGTGCAAGCACGCGTAGCTAGGTGAGAAGCAGGCCCCCATCGCCACACCCCTGACCTGATGGTATATTGCGCCATTGAAAATAAAGAAGTTTTGCTCGAGGCACATTTTAGTCATTTCAACTAGCATTTTGTTATGTGCCGTCGGTTGAGGTAGATCCTTGTTAAGATAATAGTCCAAGGCCTTGAGACCATCTCCATGCCTGATCGAAGTGTATAGGGATGAAACATCCAAAGTCATGAGTACCATGTTGTCTTCCCAAACAAATTCTTCGATTTTGCTCAAAAAGTCAAAAGAATCCCTAACATAGGATCTGAGATTCTTTACATGGCTCTGTAAAAAGAAGTCAATATATTTTGAGACATGTTCCAAAGAGCTATCTATAGCCGAAATGATGGGACGGCCTGGTGGTATTTCATTGTCCTTATGAACCTTGGGGAGTAGGTAGAAGGAGGGGATAACTGGATAATCCTTTTTGAGGTATTTGAACTCCTCATGTGTTAGTAGCCCTGCACTTCTCCATATTTGAAGCTTTTGATGTTGTTCCATCCAAGTGTTCTTGACAATCTGGATATTACTTCTGCGGTAGCATGACACATCATTCAGTTGTAATTCCGCTTGTTGGAGGTACATGTCTTTAGGCCAAAGGACCACGTTTCCGCCCTTGTCGGCCTGTTTCACAATGATGTTATGGTCTTGTTTGAGTTTTGTGACCAGTTGTTTATAACATCTATTCTGTTTAGAAATATGAAACTTCTTTTTGTTGGTCGTGGTATACAGTTGTTTTATATCACGGACTACACTCTCCTGAAAAGTATCCAAATTGTCATGAGCCATAATTGGCTGGAAAGTTGATTTAGGCTTAAAAGGCGTAATCCGTTGTCCAGTTTGTTCTAATGGAACCTCATTCAAATTTCCTGAAGAGGATTGATTTTGTAGGTCCCAAAGAGTATTGAAGGTAACCTGGCTTTGACTGCTGGCAAAGGTGGGACTGGATGATATTTCAGATGGATTAATTTTCTTGGGTGTTGTTCAAAAAACTTTTTAAGTTTAAGTTTTCTTGTAAATCTATAAACATCCATGCGGGTATCTGCATAGTTCATGTTGCACGGGGGGCAATATGATAGTCCCAGATTGAGTACAGCAGTTTCGGCCGGAGTAAGTTTCAAGTTGGTGAGATTGATTACTGACTTTGTTTCGTTTAGCGTGGTTTCCTTTGGTTGCGTTTCCAATAGCCTTGTTTGCCCGGATTGCTGCCGTTTGATGTACCTGGTACGGCATTTCCGGCGTTGCCAGCGTTTGTGGTTTGCCCGCTGTTTTTTGGTGTGCGGGTTTTGTGTGATCACAGAGTTTCCCGTCGATCCTGGCACAGGCAATCGACCTCCTGTGCCAAGGACAGCTTGGTAAACCCCAAAGTTGTCTCACGGTTTAGGTCTACTTCAGGATCACTTTCCACTGCTGAACTTAGGCTAGAGAAAGAAGTTGCTGGTAACAAAGTGTCTTCTCTTGGTTGTTGGTTTACCATATTGGAACACGCTTTTGCCTTCACTGCATCGTATCTTCTCGCAAAAGTGAAAACTTGTCCATTTGCATAGTCAATTCGATCTCTCTCAAACTTGAAAGCCTTTCTTTTCTTTATTATTTCTTCCTCCTTGGCCAGACGAATCATCATGTCGGCTTGCATTTTGTTAATAGTGTCTGTGACTTCTATTCTGGATATTTCATCCTCTAAAGTATCGATCTTAGTCTGTAGCTTAATGCGGTCACTTTCAGCGTATTTCACTAATATACGCAAGTATACCCTAGAACAATCGAGGTTTGCTTCTGCCCATTCTCCTAGCATTGCCGGATCTGGGTCCTCGTAGCTGGGAGCAATGGTACTTCTTAATCCTCTGGGCACACGACCCACCTCCAAATAACGGGAAAGAGACCGATGCTCCCACCACTTAGATTGCTCTGCTCGCATTAAACGTTCCAGTCTTTTAAAAAGATCTCTAATAGTGGTTGTTCCTGTTTCCTGTATAGAAGGAACGGTACTTAAAGACCCCCCAGCCGGGGAATCTAAAAACATGGATTCAGCTGCCTGTGCTCGATTGCGCAGTCTGTCGGCGGCCATTATTGTTAGCGCTTCAAGTTGTGGCTATTATTAGAAAAGACACTCCAACGACAAATTGGTATTTGGAAAATAAATGTCCTACAAGCTGTCGCGCACACTTCTCTCTGCTGTGTCCTAAGTGTTTTCCGGGGTTCCAAAATTCAGCTCCGGTCTCCAAACCAATGAAGACACAGACTCTGGTTGCCGTCCCACCGAAACACATTCACGGTGAAGCAGGGGCGTTGCGGCTTTCTCCTCGCCGGGGACAGTAAAGAGGTCCCAGAGCAAACCGGAACAACAGCTTCCTGCCGCGTTGCCCTCGTTGAGAAGGGGTCTTACTCGTACCTGGAAAGCATAGGTACTAAATGTATTCCGAACATTGTCACTTCTAGGCAAAAGAAGGAATTCACCAAAGTATCCAGTAACAAAGAGTCGACCCAGAAGTGCTGGTGCAAGGTGGTTTAATTTCGTAAAGCCAGCGCTGCCGCCATGACGCGTTTCGCCTCCAGGGAGGCTTGATCACATGACAAGCTACACACAGTGAGCAAAGCATTTAAAGTCACAGTGCGATATGATGTGTCGTAGACATGGAAAAAATACTATGTAATAAAACGCTGCATTCGTGCAATTAATCGAGAGTGCAAAAAATAAAGCACTAGTTTTTTCGATGAAAATTGCACAATCAATAAAATCATATATACAGATTTCATAGATATAAGAGCATATTTACAGGGCATAGAATGGTAAAAAACAACACAGATAAATATATACATGATGATTAATACTATCTATGTACAATATGAACACCAGCTCATTATTATGTGTTGTGCCCTTGAGTTTTCTAAGAGTAAAATGCTCATACATGAAATAGCAGCATTAATCCAAAGCTATATGACACAAATATCTGAATAGAGCCCATATATATATATGTATCACCTACTGTTGGTTGCCAGTAGGAAAAGCATTTTTTGATTTGTCCACATTCATGGCATCTTTTGACCAATCTTCATGAAAGTTTCCCAAAAAAAGTTTCATGGTAGGTTCTATGTTTCATGGAAAGTGTGAGGGTGATTCGTACAGTGGGGACCGATAAATAGGGGTGCAAAATAAGGGTGCATTTGTAATGTTAATTCCCTTAGGAATGTGTTGTCAAACCTATAGCCCGAACTGCTAGACAAAATGACACCAAATGTGGCAGAAAGGTAGATGTTGTCATGCAGATTGGGCTTTTTTGTTAATTGGTGCAGATTGTTCAGTAGTTTTTGAGAAAGTTAAGTTGAAAATTATTGTGAAATCTCTGACTCGGTGGCCGCAGGTGACAGCGCAAGCTCTCTACATGCAATGCTTAAATTAAAAACCAGCACGTGTATCAACAGTCAACTTGAGCGCACAGCAGGAGTCCTCCCCACACCACGCTCCGAAGACAAATAAGGTACTTTAAAATAATTCCTATAAAGCTCACACAGAGCGTAAGGAGTAATAGAGGATGAACCACTAGGGGGCATTGTCAGGTACAGAGCAGAACTCGTGAAGGGTATGTCAAGCATTATCGGTTCTTCCCATTTAGAGGTTGGAGGCAGAATAAAGGAGATTTTTGAGAGCTAAAAGTCACTCTCAAACAATCAGGTGTTGGATTTTATTGGGATACACAGGGGAGGTTGTACACATTTTTGTAATGGAAAGATAACTTATGGAGTTGGTCGTAAGGGAAGAACAAGAGAGGCGAGTGGAGGCAAAGGTCCAAAAGATTTTAGCGAAAGTGGCTTTTGCAAAAGTGAAAGAAGAGACAAAATGTATGATATTATGTTTCTTCTGGTGAAGAAAAGGGAAAAAGAATGGAGGCAGGTAATACTTTTGAGGGTTTTAAACAAGTATCTTGTATATCGACATTCCAATATGTAGGGGCTCAATCTACTGAAACATATTCAGCTAAGAACGAGATTGGTAGATGGATTTAAAAGACTATATATTTATAGAGCTGATAGCAGAGAATGTCCAGTTCAGAAAGAAAGGTCATCTGTATCCATTGATAATAGAAAGGTCTTCTGCACCCTGGTGTTTTCCAAAGATAATGTGGTCAACCATGGCATATTTTAGGGTAAGAGGAGTAATAATGATCATATTCCAGCACAAAATCCTGATCATGTCTCAGAGTTTAAAAGAGTTGAAGGAACATCTTTGAGGGTGGGAGAAATGTTTGAACATTTGGTACTTATGATAAGTACGGAGCTGATTGGAGTGATTGATTTTTTAGGTTTCAAGATTGATACAGAGTGGGATATTTTAAGGTTGGTGGGGAGGATAAAGGGTATAACATCTATTAATGAGGAAGTATATAGCGGATTTAAGAGCTTTGACAAGGGGCAAAGATTTGTTGTCAACTTCAATTCAGACAATATTTCCAGGACTGCTGCATTACAGAAAATTGTGATAAATGCTGTTTACTAAGCATGGGTATTAGGATTACAAGAGCTTCTATTTGGAACACATTACAAGCGTCAGCAAAATGAAATTCTTATCGCCCAAAAACCATGACACAACAAGTAATTCATCAATTAATTACATGTATTGCTAAGATGTCCATAACACACAGAATACATATATTACAATAGATTCACCTGACATATATCACATGAAAAATCAAAAGCTCACAGTGTTCACATACAAACATGAAAACATGAAGGACACACATATTTGTATGTCCACAGTTATGAGGTTCAAGGTATTCTTTGTTGTTCCTTTATGTATTTGTGGGATAGCTAAAGCAGGACATAGGATATTCACATCTCCCCAAGAGCAGATGCAGCCAGTGATTCCTGGATGATGCCATCTTCAACTGTCTCAGCATGCTGTGCAATAGGGTTGGGACGGGGTGGAGAGGTGATGTGGCACCCTAAGATTGGCCAGGGCTGCCTGGCTTCTAGAACCTTCCATCCCCTTTTAAAACTCTTGTACAAGGGAGAGTGTGATTTTTGGACTGTTTTTGTGACAGCCGTGGACAACTGGAAGAAGCTCCCTGATGCCTACAATGACTAAAGACTCTGCCCTAAGTTGACCTCATGGCCAGAGGGTCTTTCTAAGGGTCAGTGATGCTGGATCCCTTACACTCACTGAGGGATGATCTGGACTTTTGTGGCCAGAGACAAAGATCAAGAGTAAAGCTGGCACTGGGAGCCAGCTTCCTGCAAAATATACCACTTTGGAGGTGAGGAGGTCTGCTAAAAACTGTTCATAATGGCTACAGCTCGCCACCAGGAGTAAGATAAGCCCAAGAACTTCAAAAGGGACCCATGTTATGGCTGTTTTAATGTTGGTGACCTTTGACCCTTCTCTGGGAGACAGAGCTAGTGAAGCTCTGCTGCAAGAGCTGATAATACCCCTGGGATGGGCCAAGGTCCGGAGGTCAGAACAAGGTGTATTTTTTTTTCATTTCTACCACGGGGTAGACCCCCCTCCCCAGGCCTTTTCCTGCCCCTGGTGGCCCCCATCTCTCCGGGGCTGACTTGATAAAGACTGGGTAAGCACTGTCTCACCCCCTAACAAGAAGAAAAGGGCCCTGGACCCCATGTGTGTAATAAATGTACTTTTTCTTTTTCAAAGAAAAAGCATGGACCAGGCAATCATTTATTGAGTAATATTAAAGTGTGCCAACGAATGCTGATTATTAGCCCACACCACCACCCCTGCGTAAGCCTTGGAGTGCTCTGCTTTGCTACCCTGAGAGAGTCAAACGCTACAATGGGGTGTTTGGTTCCCAGTAAGGGGAAATTGTGGACCTATTACTTGCGCAGGCCTCTCACCCTTATAACTAATAACCCAATTTCCTACAGTATGGCATTATGATCAATCAGGTCTCAGAGTATCTCACCAACTTGTAATACATTGGGTGAGAACCTAGTCCAAAATAAGCTCTTATTGAGTGCAGTCACTATCACTTGTTGGACATATTCAGTGCTTTCAAGATGTTCTTAAAGATAACATGCATTTATCCCTTGTGTCACCATACTACAGATTAAAGTAATTTAACACAATAAACTGACTTACCAGAGTGCCAAGTAGACCAAATAGTCTATAAATGTGCTTGCAAAGGCAGTAAACCAGAATTTATAAATGATGTCCAGCAGGATAACAAGGGGGTATAATGCTACAATGCGCAACATTGAGCCAGTTAAAACTTGGCTTCTCCATAACGGTTTCATGTATATACCAATCATTTCATAGCAGGAGTGACTCCAACATCTCTCACTTGTCTGCCTTTGAGTAGTCAGATTGGCAAATCCAAGGAAGGATGCAAGGGGCAAGGCAGAGCTGGGATTCTTTTTAGCCTTAGTATATAACGTAGGCTTTGAATTCCAAGCAACAACTGGTCATTTCTGCTGCTTTATTTCTTGATAAATTAATCTACCCTCTGCATTTCAAACATGAACTTCTATGTTGGCTCTCGACCGTTTCTGAATCTGCATTGGTCTGCACAGCTCATTTGTAGTGTGCAAATTCACAGCATGCATTGTCCAATATTGGTGAACTTAGTCTGTATTTTTTTAACGTTTGTTTATAGGTGTTACTTGTGAACCGACCCATGTTATTCTGTGTTTTTGTTGGACTTGTTTGTCCTCTGACATGTTTTTTTCTTACATTTAAATTTGTGCGAGGGTAACAAGCTTACCTCTTTTGTTGTTAAATGGAAAGCAGAATGCATTTTCCTCTTTGGGAATTTCAGAAATATTGCTTGAGTATATGTGGTTATGATGTACTTTCATTGTTTCCTTTGCCAATAAAGTAAAATGAAAAAACAATATTAGCTAGTAAAATTGCAAACTTGTAATTAGCGAAAATCTTCAGGCAAACGGGGAAAATCCACAAAATGATGTTAATGTCAAACCACCCAACAGTTTACCACTGGCAAATACAAACAGTTATCACAAAAACTAGCGACCTGGCCCAGTCTCAATGAACATTGAAGTGCGGAATAAGCCTATGTGTCTCTTATTTCAAATGCTTGGGACTGCCACCTCCTAGTGGTGAAAAAGAAAACTGCTTCTTCGGTAAACTGTTTAACCTAAGTTTGCACCGACACTTGGATTTATTGTATTTTTGATTTTTTTTATTGTTTTATAAACCGCAAAAAAGAGCATTCTACATGAAAAGTAAATTGTGGACAAAAAAAGTCTATTGATTAAAAGACAATTTCTCCTAAAGTCTTGAAATATGATCTTGCATAACTCGAAATTCCTAAACAAAAAAAACCCAAAACAGTTCTTAGGATCACAATATAGGTGGACATTAATAAGGCCCAGTCAATAGTATCAGGCAACCGCGAATAAAGAATTGTTAAGAAATGTATAAAATGTTTCTGGCGAACATGGGCTAAAAATCTATACTAACGTCGTCGGACGTACTAACAAATGCTATATACTGCTGGGTACTCCACTTTCTGGCTGATCTTTTCCAAACGTGGAATTTGGTCAAAACAAATGCGCATCAAATACAAGATTTTCTGGAGGCCAATAAATCGTAATTTAGGTCAGTACACACCGTATTTATGGCAATACAGCGCATTTATATTCGTTCCCTTGCGCTGATGCCCTTTTGGCAGGCTAGCACCAACGCAGACACCCTTGCACTTGGTGCAAGGGTGCCTGTTTTGCATGCAGGATTGTTTTAGGTCAGGAAGGAGCAACTTCCTGCACAGAAGCAATCCTGAACGGCATATTGCTCTTTCTGTGTGTGCTGCATAATGCAGCACACACAGAAAGAGGAAGAAACTAGTAGAAATAGAGGGCCTTATTCATGAGGCCCTTACGCCGCAGTTGCGTCACTTTTCGTGACGCTGCAGTTGCGTAAAAAATGCATCACACTGCGCCATATTTACAATGTGATGTATCTAGGCAGATGTGTCACTTCATAAACACCTGCGCTACATTATATCTGCGTCGTGTATAATGTATGCAGGGAGGCGGGGCGTTCCAAAGCAAGAAAGCGGCGTAGAAATGATGTAGTGAAATCTATGAGATTTCACTGCACCACTTCTAGTGCATCACTACGTCAAATCCTTACACCTGCTTGAAGCTGGTGTAAGGAGTGACGCAGGGCTTTTCACATGGAACCTGCCCCAAGTGAAAAGACAGAGGGCCTCATTTATGAGGTTTTGCAGTAGGACAGCGCTGCAGGCCTTCCTGATGTGCTGCCCTACGGCAAAAGAAAAGGGCAGGAATGCACTGTATCTATCAGTTTTGGCACATTCCTGTCTATTTCCCCTGCGCTGGAGCATAATGGGCTGCCGTATGCCAATGCAGGCACCTTAGCACCATGGTGCAACTTTTCAGGGATGATTATTTTTGTGCAGGAAGGCTTCCATTCCTGCATAAAAACAATCACAAGAGGCGTTTTCCTCTTTCTATGTGTGCTGCAGAATACAGCACACATATAAAAAGGAAAAACAAGGAGAAAAAAAGAAATTTCTCCTTGTTGTGCCTCCCATATGCCTCCCCTGGGGAGGTGTACGATTTTGGTGTTGCATCAGAGTTACAATTTCTCATAAATCTGGGGCAGTGTCAAAAAGCCATGGATGTCGCTGGGAACACCCATAGCAGCATCCATTGCACGCCACTCTAATGCAGAAAACTGCTATAAAGGGAACGATATTTACGAGGCAGCATTAAGCCAACTAAAAGTGGCTTAGTTGTGCCTCGTAAGTATGGAGTGGGCTCCTGCACCGAGGAACGTCACAAAAAGACATTCCGGCAGAGCAAGGGGCCTCATAATTTAGGCCCACAGTGCTGGAGTTGCGTCTGTTTCAGACAGACTCTAGCAATTTACCAATTTTGTGCCTACAGATAGGTCAGGAACACTTACGTATCTGTAAATTCTTGCGACATGGAGCGCCATACAGTAAATATGGTGCATCCATGGTGTCACAAAGAGGGCGCACTGAAAAGTGTTGCATCGCTGTATTACCCCAGCGATGCAACACTTTTCAAAAATGAGGCCCAGAGTTATTTCCCCTCGTTACATCTCCCCTTGGAAGGTGTAAGTTTTTGTTGCATCCGCAGGGTTATAAGTTCTTGTAAAACTGGGAATGAATCAAAATCCATGGGAGCTGTGTGGGAACACTCACGTGTCGCCCACGGAACGCCTTCCTAGGGCAGAGTAATGCAACACAGCAATTTGTGCTTCGTTGCGTTATTGCAGATTTTGGAAGCCACTCTGAGCCACACAAATTGTCTGCATAAGTATAGAATAAAAATTAAGCTATTTCTCCTTGTTACGTCTCTCTTGGGTGGGTGCACTGGTTTGGTGCAAACGAAGGTATACTGACTTTAGTAAATATGGATTTGGGTCAGATTCTAAGGGTGGATGCACAAGAATGCCCATGCGACAAACATGGAACACTTCCCAGATGCAAAGTACCGAAAGGCTGCGCTAAGCACAGCCTTGCATTACTTTTGTTTTTGTTTTACTAAGCCACTCAAAGCCATGCAACTCAGGCTTTGTGCAGCTTTGCAAATCCATAAATACATTTAGCATCAATCTGCCTCTAAAAAGGGGCAAACCTTGCTGCAAAATTTTAGTAAATCTGGACCCAAATGCATCCATAAAGTTACTACCAGTAATGACTTTATGATGGTATTTGACGTTGATACACTTGGTAAAGACTCTGCAATCAGGCGTAGAGCTTCCTATTACAAAGTGAAGGGAAAAATATAAAAGTTTAATACACTTTTAAACAAATTAGTAAAAAATGTTTGTTAAATAGTAATGTTAATTCTATATATTTAATTTTATTATAAAACAATGGTTACAGCATTAATAACTTCATTTTAAATAAAACGTAGTCATTCAACCCATTTGCTGCTTCGAACGTTCAGCGCCAGTGCTGAACGTTCGAAGAAACGGGTGCGGCCGCGTCGGCTGTTGGACGTGCGCAGCACCAGGGAGGTAGCTCACATGACGTCCAACGGCCGACGGCAGCAGCGAAGGGGTTAAAATATATTACATCAAAATAAAATTGTATTTCTGAAGTTAAAATTAAAAAAAATCACACCTAAAGTAAAATAAATGCAGTATAATTATTGGGTGATGCACCACTGCAAGCCCTAAATGGCTGTGACGGGGGACTCCAAATGTGAGAGGGTAAGTGTAGAGCATGGACACCTTTTTCTAATTCTCTTCAAGACATACAGGGGCATATTTACTAGGAGCTTGTGCCGCTGCTGCATCATTTCTTTTGACGCAATGGTGGTGCATTCTCTGCTCCATATTTATACGGTGACGCATCTAGGCAGATGTGTCACTATTCGTCAGCCTGCATCGGTTTATCCCTTCGTCGTAATCAGTTGCGTCGCTTTAGTTTTAATATATGCAAGGTAAACGTTCCCACTTAAATTCTCCCGTAACACTGAAGCAGTGGTATTGATGACATTTTGCAAAAGTGACGCATGTTTGCAAAGCGGGCTGCTGAGCTTGAGGTGCTACAAAAATTACTCTGCCTTTAAAACCCAGGAATAGGTCTGACGCGTTGGCTGTGGCATAGGTATCTGACCAGCTGAAGTGACTTGAAACAGTGTAATCTGGAATCAAGTCACATCCCCTCAACAGGTAAGTCAACACATAAGGTAGGTAACCCAGCAAATATCACATCACACACCATCACAGACATGTATGCACTCACATTGTACTGTCACATAATATGTCGCGCGTACATAAGCATAGTGGTACACATACATACACTCTGCCCACTTGTATGTGTGACATCCAAGACCAATGTAATAGAGGGCAGCATGAGTTTTTCACCTTTTTACTCTTTTACATTGACCCACAAACACCAGAGGCTACTGACTGACGCATCACCTCTGATTTCTGACGCATTTTGTAGTTGCGTCAGTCTTATTACCAACTACAGCAATGTGCCACCTTTGGGCTGGATGCCTTGCGGCATCCTACCCACAGATGATCCTTGGGATCTTGCACCATGGAGCTTCGTATTATAAAGATGGCGCATCCATGGCGTTGTAAGGTTTTTTGATGCAGTTGCAGGAAATTCTGGTGCAGTGATGCGTCATTTCTTGAAAATAAGGCCCACAGATGGGAAATACTGTTAAATCCACCCTTTCCACCCTTCCCCCTCACATGATGAGCCCCTGCACAAAGCTGGGAGACACCTGCATGTGTGTCTCAGATTTTTGAGAGTTCAGTAAGAATAAATGGTGGCAGAAAAAATAATCTAATCTGCAAAAAGGTCCCGCAGAAAGAATTCCCATCAATGCAATGTACCAACATTATGGTTATATATAGACAATTGAGTAAAGTTGTCTAGTGGTGAAGACAATAAGTATTTTCTTGGATCATGTAAATAATCTTAAATAACAATTGAAAGAGCCCAGGTATAAATCCAGTCCTGAACAATGGACAGACATTTTAACTTGGTTCAAAGAAGCCATGAAATGGAATTGAGTATCTCCACCACAGGGACAGCAAGACATCCATGTAAAACCAAGATACGAAATTAGGGCTTGTGCCCTTACTGCACCACCTCCTTATATGTTTCCCCGAATCACTAGTGAGTACCCAAAAGGTGTAGATGAAAAGGAAGCATTGCTAGGTTTTGTGAGTTTCCCCCAAGCTGGCAATAGACTGTAGGGGTGCAATGCAAGTCATACCTGGGAACAGAGCATCACCTGTCAACGGGCAAGTTAAAGGGGTAGAGGCAAATCCTGTGCATGTGAGAGCAGGTGAGCACGGCGCGTGCAGTAAGTGACAGTGTGACTGGTGAAAGAGCGCAATAATACGCTGGCAGAACGACACCCTACTTGCCATCTCTTATCAGTATCCCACTTTTTCAAATTAACATATCAAAGTGGTGGGACTCACAGTCTGATTATCAGTTGAGAATCTGAAGGAGGAGTGCAGACTGAAGAAAGAGATTTATACACATCCAGACTGGAGCGACATACTCCTTCACCTAGTGGGGACGGTGACAAGCCCAGTGAGCTTGCTGATGTCCAGTCAGATGTTCTTCTGCCCTGTAGGAATACCCAGGCCCTGGGGTGGGGGGTAGGTACTGTTTGTGTTACCTTGTCCCCAGCTGGCCTTGTAAATATAAGGAGATAATTCTTCAGTACACGTCATATGCCCTTCAGACTTCAGTGAAAAAGTGCAATCTACAGTTGAATGTTACAAACCCAACTAGACTGATGTCAATGATCATGCTAATTGAAGGACTGATTATCAGACCAATTGACTGCGGCAAGTGCTCCTGGATGAAGATGCTCTAACTTGTGCAAGAAAAGCACGGTTGAATGCTATTGTGGTTTGCCCTGTTAAAGCGTCTGGACCAAAATGAATAAATATAAACAAAACAAAAGGAAAATGGCAGCTTATTACCTGGATAGCTTGAAAGTTGTAGGTCATTATTATTCCGGTAGTATTAATACTGCAGAAACCACTCAACAACCGGCTGGAGCAATGTTAATTCAAGGGCTTTTGCCCAACATACAGGAGCAATTGTGCACTGTGTTACGTTATGCAGCTTTGTAGAGCGCACTATCACCTGGAAGGGTATTCTGATGCTGAGCAGGTGTGAGTCGAGCCACACTAGGGGCCAAGTAGGACTTTTTCAAAAACCAGGTCTTCAACTTCTTGCAGAATTCAAGAAATGAGGAGGCGGCTTTTATTTTTCACGGGAGATTGTCCCACGCTTTAGTAGTAATGTAGGAGAAGGCTCTACCACCAGATCTGTTTTTCTGTATGTGTGGGACTTCTGCAAGTAGGAGTCCGGATGAGCTGAGGTTTCTGTAAGGTTTGTGAAAGAAAATGCAGTTGCTGAGGTATGCTGAGCCAGTGTTATGCAACGCCTTGAAAGTGAGGATGAGAAGTTTGAACTGTGTTCGTTTGTGAATGGGAGCCAGTGGTGCTACTTCAAGTGTGGTGTGATGTGAGTGCAGAGTATGAGGTGGAGAGTGATTCTTGCAGGCGAATTCTGAATGGTCTGCAGCCTTCTGGTTCATCTTTTCTGATCCCGAAAAAGGGAATGTTCCTGTAATCCAGCTTGTTTGTGACCAGGGTATGTGTGACAGTTTTCCGATTACCGATTGTGAGCCATTTGAAAATCTTCCTCATCATCTTCAGGGTATAGAAGCATTAGTTTGTAACAAAATTGATTTAAGTGGTCATGTTGAGTTTGCAGTCTGTGATGATCCAGAGGTTTTTGATGAAGGTGAATGTTGGTCCCAATTCTGTTCGCCATCATGTGAAATCCCATGGTGATGTGCCCTTCCTGAAGATCACAATTGCTATCTTGTCGATGTTTAGCTGTAGACAGTTGGTCTTCATCCCCTGGGCGTTTTGAGTCATGCAGGTATTGAACGTGATCGGGGTACTAGGTGTCTTCTCTGTGAGGGAGCAAATGAGTAGTGTATCATCAGCGTAGGAACGTAAATTGAGGTCATAAGATTGGATGGTGCTGGCTAGAGGGATCATGTATGCATTGAAGAGGGTTGTGCTCAGGGAGGATCCTCATGTAATTCTGCAGATTAGGTCACTGGAGAATGGGATGTATTTTGCTAGGCTGACTGACTGGGTCCTTCCAGTCAGGAAGGAGCAGATCCATTGGAGTGTGTGTCATTGGATTCCAATGTGCAGGTGTTGGATAAGGTTGGGGTGGGAGATTGAATCAAATCCTGCAAAAATGTCCAGGAGGATAAGGGCCACTGTGTCTCCTCTGTCCAGAGTCATGCAGATGTCATCTGTAGCAGCAATAAGCAGTTCGTGCTGTGGTTGGGTCTGAAACCAGACAGAGTGGTGCTGGGGAGTTGGTGGTTATTGAGGTGTTTATAGATGATTTTCTCTAAGACATTGGCTAGGAATGGTATCAGGTAAATCAATCTATAGTTGGCGAGTGTTAAGGGGTCCGCAGAGGTTCTTTTTAGCAATGGTAGGACAGTTGTGTGTTTGCAAGAATCAGGGATGGTCGCAGAAGAGGTGGAGGCATTCAAAATAGGAATGAACGATGCGCTGATGGGTTACAGTCCTCTGGAGTAGGAATGGTGGGGGTACTGGTTGAATAGGGCCATAGAGTGGATGAACTTCATGGTGGTGGTTGTGGGATGAAAGCTTGCCATGTGATTAACATTAGTTAATATTGGCAGACGTTTAGCGCCGATGTGCATTGAATTGCTCATCAAGATTTCTTTCTGAACTGGCTTCTGTTGCAAATCTATGTGTTACTGTAAGAATAAGCTGAATCTAAACGAATGTCTTTGCAAATGCAATATTTCCAACAAATGATCGGTGGGAGGGGGCAGGGAGAAATGGAATGGCCAGGTGAACGGGGATAGCAAAATGGACAAGGTAGATAGGAAGAATGGGTGAAGCCACACCTGTGCCACTTGCCAAGCCTTTAATAAGGGGCAAGGCGGCCCCTGCAGCCCACCCGCCTCCATGGAGCCTCTTTATACATCTTCGGATAGATTTCATTCAGATGCTTCATTTTGTTTATTCTTATGTTATAGTCTCTGGATGGATTAAAACCAACCCATGTGGCCAAACTGATTTCATCACTGTTGCTAAGAAACTACTCAGTCTTCATCCCAAGGTTTGGAACCCCTCTCTAGATCTGCAGTGACAAGGGAACCCACTTTGTGTCCTCTGTGTTTCAGGAACTGTGTAAAGCTTTAGGGATCAACAGCACTTTCATAGTTCTTATTCCCAGATTCTTTTGGGAAGGTTGAGGATTACAACAGATTCTTGAAATGAAAAATATTCAAAATTAGCGAAGAGACTGGAGTTAAGTGGCCCAATGATCTGCCTTTGGACATGTTGGTCCATTTGAGCCACCCCTGATCAAAAGACTAAACTAAGTGCCCATGAGATCACTATAGGGCACCCCTTGCTTTCTCCCACCCCTGTAGAATCTTCAGCTCTGCTTGAATTGCACTTGAATAATGATGTGACTCTAGAGTGCTGCACATGCCTATCACTGTCTCAACAACTACCATTCCCAGGTCAGATTATTTGCCCAAGTAATCAAAAAGTTGGAATGGACACTTGTAACTACGTGAACGTAGGTTAATTGAATCGAATTGAATCACCCTCATAAACGCTATGTTATTTATGCGGTGTATATCGGTTCTCCGCCCCACATAAGCGTTATGGCATAGTCATTGGGTGTCCAAAGGTGCTGTATGCCTACCTCATCCTGAGGCAACCTCTGGTTCGTGTAGTAGTGTCCAGAGAGATGGAGGACCCCCCCCCCAAAAAAAGGTAGGAGTCGGTGAAAGTGATGATTAAAACACAAAGAACTCACCAACAGAGCTTTACTATAAAAGGTGAGACTTTGTTATTTAAAAATAAATGGGTATAACTTAGGATCGTGTTACTTGATCTGGTTATACTAAATCAGCAAAGTCGACATGTTTCTGCTCCTTCTGTGCCCAGCCGGGTCTACGGAGCATTCGTCAGGACAGACAAAACACACATAACATTCAGTTACTTACACTACTTGTGTAGTAATAGTGTTAATCTTAACACACTGTTTCTAATTTGTTCTAGTTTCCTGCAGTAGAGACAAAAGAAACACAGAGAAACATAACATGCAAATGTGGGGGTACTAGACCAGCACTGTTGACAAAAATCCTATTTGGGATAATTTATATTAGTGTCCTTTTACACTGTATTTAGAAGTGTGGCACCATAGTGGACCATCGCGGCTATTGCTACAAGTTACAGCGAAATCTTGCACAATGTCAGAATGATCACATAAAAAATATCCCTGATAATCTCACCATCGTAAAACAATAACCTGAAGTGGTTGTGCGTGTGGTGGAAAGAAGAGTAAAAGGACATAATCCTGATAATGTCTCTGGTCTCATTGTTAATGTGGAGGGGAAGATTTTAGTATAACAGAAGTATATTATCATTTAGGAGCATTATCTGGAAAGAGGTACTAGTCTCTTAAGTGTATTTTAAGTATAACGTTGGTATACGTTATTAGAAAATCCAAATGTTTAAAAAAAAAGAGCAAAAAAAGGGCATGTTGTCTTTCTGATCGCGTTCGCCATTCATTTGAAGCGGCATGTTCTAAAACGGCGAATTCAGTTCGTAACATATCGAATACTATGAAGATATTTTTTACCTTATTCGAAAACGATTCCAACTTCATCAGGGGGCACAGGACTCACTGTTCCCGAGCTAGTGAAATGGAAGAGTCTTAGTTAAGGGAGGCATAGTTCTTACTGCTAGAAACAAGCGCGGCTTGTAAAGGCTGGAGGACGCCATTCTCACCCGCATGTGGATCGGTCTCCGCGTCTGGTGCTGACTCTGCCCCTGGACGTCGGAGAGCCGTTTCTCCTTCCTTTTTGAGGAGTTAGTATAGAAAGAGGACAATGGTTTTTTAGTTTGTGTCCCAAGATCTTTATCGAAAGTTGTATAAACAGACCGTACATTTTATGTTAATGAAATACGGAAAATGTACTTGTAATTATAAATCTCTATTGCGACTAAGGTTTTGGGCATACCCACATTCGATTTACATTTACGTACATGTTCTAAATATACAAATATACAAAGTGGGTTGAGGTTAAACAGTGGTGATCTTTAACATTAGTACCTCATTGTTATGCTACCTTTTATAATACCTATCAAACCCCATGTAGGAATTATCCCGAATTAGAAAAATTCGGAAAATATACTTATGATTATTAATCTCTGTTGCGGATAAAAATGGGCAGGGTTATTAATAACCGCACTTGAGTTGCTTTTAGGTACATATTCTAAGAAGTATACCAAGAAGGTTGAATTTATACAGTGGTGATCTTTAACATTAGTACCTCATTATTTACATTCTAGATGCTCCGTTTTTTTTTTCATATCACATGTGGGAATTAACCCGGATTTTGGAGAGACAGGGTTCTCAATTTAAGCAAATCTATGCCATGGTATATTATCATTTAAACCTGTGACATGTGTCTGAAGGCGGTTGACCCAACGCCGATAAAAAAGAAAATTCCAACACAAACAAGAAACATGAACATGACACCGGTTACAGGCCATTACCCGTGTGGAACTTGCCTAGTATGCAAATTGACGATTATGTCAAAATCATTACAACTAACAGATTCACTGCATTGGACACAACGACAACACACAAATTGTAATTCTACCCACGTAGTGTATATGATTTGTTGCCCATGCGGAAAGAAGTATATCGGCATGACCTGTCGAAAAATCAAAACGAGGATTGGAGAACATAAAAGTAATATCAGACTAAAGAAAAATACCACAAAATTATGTTCCCACTTCATTGAAGCAGAGCATGACTGCGAAGATCTGAGATGGACTGTTTTGGAAATGTTGGCAGATAAGTCAGGTAACGCTGAAACAGTACTGTTTGAAAAAGAACAGCGTTGGGTGAACCGCCTTCAGACACATGTCACAGGTTTAAATGATAATATACCATGGCATAGATTTGCTTAAATTGAGAACCCTGTCTCTCCAAAATCCGGGTTAATTCCCACATGTGATATGAAAAAAAAACGGAGCATCTAGAATGTAAATAATGAGGTACTAATGTTAAAGATCACCACTGTATAAATTCAACCTTCTTGGTATACTTCTTAGAATATGTACCTAAAAGCAACTCAAGTGCGGTTATTAATAACCCTGCCCATTTTTATCCGCAACAGAGATTAATAATCATAAGTATATTTTCCGAATGTTTCAAATTCGGGATAATTCCTACATGGGGTTTGATAGGTATTATAAAAGGTAGCATAACAATGAGGTACTAATGTTAAAGATCACCACTGTTTAACCTCAACCCACTTTGTATATTTAGAACATGTACGTAAATGTAAATCGAATGTGGGTATGCCCAAAACCTTAGTCGCAATAGAGATTTATAATTACAAGTACATTTTCCGTATTTCATTAACATAAAATGTACGGTCTGTTTATACAACTTTCGATAAAGATCTTGGGACACAAACTAAAAAAACATAGTCCTCTTTCTATACTAACTCCTCAAAAAGGAAGGAGAAACGGCTCTCCGACGTCCAGGGGCAGAGTCAGCACCAGACGCGGAGACCGATCCACATGCGGGTGAGAATGGCGTCCTCCAGCCTTTACACGCCGCGCTTGTTTCTAGCGGTAAGAACTATGCCTCCCTTAACTAAGACTCTTCCATTTCACTAGCTCGGGACCAGTGAGTCCTGTGCCCCCTGATGAAGTTGGAATCGTTTTCGAATAAGGTAAAAATATCTTCATAGTACTTCGATATGTTACTAACTGAATTCGCCGTTTTAGAACATGCTGCTTGAAATGAATGGCGAATGCGATCAGAAAGACAACATGCCCTTTTTTGCTCTTTTTTAAAACATTTGGGTTTTCTAATAACGTATACCAACGTTATACTTAAAATACACTTAAGAGACTAGTACCTCTTTCCAGATAATGCTCCTAAATGATAATATACTTCTGTTATACTAAAATCTTCCCCTCCCCATTAACAATGAGACCAGAGACATTATCAGGATTATATCCTTTTACTCTTCTTTCCACCACACGCACAACCGCTTCAGGTTATTGTTTTACGATGGTGAGATTATCAGGGATATTTTTTATGTAATCATTCTGACATTGTGCAATATTTCGCTGTAACTTGTAGCAATAGCCACAATGGTCCACTATGGTGCCACACTTCTAAATACAGTGTAAAAAGACACTAATATAAATTATCCCAAATAGGATTTTTGTCAACAGTGCTGGTCTAGTACCCCCACATTTGCATGTTATGTTTCTCTGTGTTTCTTTTGTCTCTACTGCAGGAAACTAGAACAAATTAGAAACAGTGTGTTAGGATTAACACTATTACTACACAAGTAGTGTAAGTAAATGAATGTTATGTGTGTTTTGTCTGTCCTGACGAATGCTCCGTAGACCCGGCTGGGCACAGAAGGAGCAGAAACATGTTGATTTTGCTGATTTAGTATAACCAGATCAAGTAACACGATCCTAAGTTATACCCATTTAGTTTTAATAACAAAGTCTCACCTTTTATAGTAAAGCTCTGCTGGCGAGTTCTTTGTGTTTTAATCATCACTATCATCTACTCCTACCTTTTTTTTGGGGGTCCTCCATCTCTCTGGACACTACTACACGAACCAGAGGTTGCCTCAGGATGAGGTAGGCATACAGCACCTTTGAACACCCAATGACTATGCCATAACGCGTATGTGGGGCGGAGAACCGATATACACCGCATAAATAACATAGCGTTTATGAGGGTGATTCAATTTGATTCAATTAACCTACGTTCACGTAGTTACAAGTGTCCATTCCAACTTTTTGATTACTTGATATATTGATTTGGGGAAAAGAATGGACTCGAATTCCTCCTCCCTACCAGTTGATAATGCAGATTATTTGCCCACCAGCTCTACAGAAGCCTGCCACGATCTACAACCCAGAGAGTGGGTTCATGTGACAGTTCAAATACACATTTCAACCACGGCGACAAGACATGTCCCAGATTATGCTCACCACAAACACTCTTGTAATGTGTTGTAGGGTGTCTGCCTGGATCCATGCGTTGCATTGCAAGCAGACCACTGAGCCAAGATACTCTGAGAATGAAACCCGAGGTGTCCCTGGACGTGCAACTCAAAGTGGTCCTGCTCTTGATATCCGAAGCGACATAGCACCCACAATCCAAAGTGCTCCTGATTTGTATCTGGCCCTGTGAACACCAATAATTTTGTCCTTGTAACTCCTAGTCCCCCTGCCTCACCAACATCAAAAGAATGCAGCCCCTCCTGCTGCTTGCACTTTGGGCTTGCAACCTTTAAAAAAAAATATACGTTTTTATTGATTTTCCAACAAAGCACAGCAGTGCATACATAGTTTGTGGGTTATTACATTAGCTTGTACATGAGTAGAAAAGTTAAATCCCGGTATTCATGATCCTTAAAATGACAGTAATGGAACATGTGCATACTGACTCAATACGGATTCCTTTAGGTGCTTAATCTGTAGTCGCTGGTTTGTGTCTAATGCTTCTGACGTGTGACCCCTTGTAATGTGGAGTTGCATAGCGCGAGATTGGTTCGTTACAATGATCCAGTCATATTTACCCAATGTGTATAACATGTATGCCTCACCCTTGTATCGTTTGTGCTTTATAGTGCAAGTATGAGTGGTCGGAGCCTACTGGCCCTCTATGTGAACCCGTCAGTCTGGGTATTCTCAAAGATAAGTTAGCAGGGGGTCCCAGATGTCCCTTGGTTGGGACACAGCAGACAATAGTTTTGCATATGTTGTTAGCTGGTATTTACAATATATACGATCTGTCAGCCATTCTTTGAATTTCGAGGCCCGCCCTCAACCACATCTGCATGCCACCCTCCGCTTCGACACTAGCAGATCCAATTCGATAAATTTCCTGTGTGCTTTCTGCAACTTCTCAGTGTGAACTAATGAGGCCATAACCGGGGAAACAGGAATAGGGGAGCTGACCATTTTGGACAAGGAGGTCAGCACCTCTACCCAATATCTGTATATCCTCTCACCCTGCCATGCTAGATGTAGGAAGCCCGCCCCTTCCTGTCGGCATCCGTCGTCAGGTCTTAATTTATATCTGTGCAGTCTCGCGGGCGTCTAGTATAGTCGATGTATAAATTTAAAATGTATACTCTATGTATAAATTTAACATGAATGATACTTAGGTGGCTACTGGCTGTTATACTGGTTGAGTGCAGCAGTAGGTCCACTGCTTGTCAGTAAGTGGAGTGTCTAACTCATGGGTACTTCCAAACTTTCTCTCGGGGTCCAAATTTACAGTGTGGTTTGTGGCCGAGGGCCGTACCGGTGGGGGCGGGGCTACAGCAAAAAAAAAAATACTGTGACAATGAGGTTGAACACAGGTCCCTGCAGCGGAAGCCTTCGTCTACTGAGCCACCAGACCTGGCATACACACATACATATCGCGCTCTCTCTCTCCCCATCTCCCTTCCTCTCTGTCTCTCTCTCTCCCTCCCTCTCTCTCTCTCTCTGTCGCCATCCCTCTCTCTATCTCTCCCCCTCTCTCCCTCCCTCTCTCGGTCTCCCTCTGTCTCACTCACTCCCTCTGTGTCCCTCCCTCTGTCTCTCTCCCTCCCTTCGTCTCCCTCCCTCTGTCTCTGCCTCCCTCCCTCTGTCTCTGCCTCCCTGTCCATGTCTCTGCCAGTCTGTCCCTGTCTCTGCCTGTCTTTCCCTGTCTCTGCCTGTCTTTCCCTGTCTCTGCCTGTGTGTCTGTCCCTGTCTCTGCCCGTCTGTCCCTGTCTCTGCCTGTCCCTGCCTGTCTGTCTGTCTGTCTGTCTGTCTGTCTCCGTCTCTGCCTGTCTGTCTGTTCCTGTCTCTGCTTCTGCCTGTCCCTGTCTATGTCTGTCTCTGCCTCTGTCTGTCTGACCCTGAGTTTGAGTTGAGTTTTAAAATATTTGTATAGCGCACTTGCACCAGCGGTTTCATGGCGCTGCAACAGACAGATCCCCAGAGGAGGAGTAACAGAAAATAAGAAGAAGGAAAACAAAAACAGCAAGTGATCTAGTTAAAAGATTTAGCAAATAAATGGGCTTTGAGTTTTTTCCGGAATTGAGGGTAAAGAGTTAGAGATCTAAGCTCTAAAGGCAGGGAATTCCACAGGACTGGGGCAAGGGTCGCGGACTTCGATCCTCCCCATTTCTTCCTCCGGAAACGGGAGACTGACAACAGGGATTGGGTGGATGAGCGTAGTTCCCTAGTTGGAACATAGGGAACGATCTCAGATGTGATAAAGGCCGGGGCCGCGCCCAGTCGTGCTTGAAAGGTGATAGAAGCAAGCTTAAACTGGACGCGTTCACGGACAGGGAGCCAGTGTAAGGATTTGAGAAGGGGTGTTACGTGGTGGGATTTTGGAAGATTAAACACCAACCGTGCCGCCAAGTTCTGGATCAGCTCCAAGCGCCTTAAACAATATGCAGGAATACCTGCATATAGGGCGTTGCCATAATCCAGGCGGGAAATAACCATCGCCAGGATGATCAATTTCAAGGCATCAAAGGAAAAAAAGCGGGATACCTTGCGGATGGTGCGTAGTGACAGAAAAGAAGAGGACACCACAGAACTAACCTGGGAGTGAAGAGTGAGCTGAGAATTAAGTTTGATACCTAAAGTTTTAACTGAGGTAGAAGGAACCGGGGGAGAACCTAGGGAAGGGGGCCAAAAAAGTGAAGACCAGGGACTGGAGCAACCACCCGTCAACACCAGCTCGGTCTTATCCGGGTTAAGTTTCAAGTGGTTGTAGTTCATCCAGTCCCGGATAAAAATCATAATAGACTGGAAGTTTAAAATGGAAGAAGAAGAAGAAGAAGACAAATTGAAAACAAGTTGGAGGTCATCCGCATAATTGTATACGCTGACCTCCATTTGCTGCAACGAAAAAATAAGGGGGGCAATATAGAGGTTGAACAAAAGAGGTGAAAGGGAGGAACCTTGGGGGACCCCGCACTGAACTTTCCGGAAGTCCGCAGAAAAATCACCCAGGCAAACAGCCTGGGTGCGGTCCCTCAGGAAGGAGGATAACCATACCAGGGCGGTACCCCCGATCCCCGCCGCCCCGACACGGGAAAGTAAGATGGTATGGTCAACCGTGTCAAAGGCGGCTGAGAGATCGAGGAGGACCAAAGCCTGGCCTGGTTGGTATCCATTCCCTCCCTGAGGTTGTCAAGGACCGAGAGTACTACGGACTCCGTAGAGTGTGCGGGGCGGAAGCCGGCCTGGCGGGGAGCCAAAACCCCATACTCCTCCACAAACATGCTCAAAGACTTGGTAACATGGCGTTCGAGCACCTTAGCCAAAAATGGTAGGAGAGAGATGGGGCGAAAATTGGCGGGGACCGAAGGGTCTGCGCCGGGCTTCTTTAGGATGGGAACAATAACAGCTGTTTTCAGTGGGTTGGCTACAACCCCCTGGGAAAGAGAACTGTTGAGGAAGTGAAGAGGGGGATCTGGACAAGTTGTATAGATGTGGCGAAGGATGTGCGCGGGGCAAGTGTCCAATGGGGAGCCAGATTTAACAAGGGGAATTATCGAGGTCAAGGATTCCTTAGTCAGGAGGGGAAAGGCATCGAGTTGTCCCTTAGGTGGAGGACACTGAGGGTCAACAAAAGTCGGGGAAGGTGAGGGAATGTTGGCTTTGATAATAGCAATCTTCTCAATAAAGAAATTATTTAAGGAGTGACAAAGGTCCTAGGAAGGGGAGGGCTTAAGAGATGTCCTATCGGAGAATGCCAAATTGTGGACAATCGAGAAAATTTCCCTCGGTTGATTCTCAGCTGCAAGAATCTTAGAGGAGAAGAAGGCCGTTTTTGCCACCAAAATGGCCTTCTTGTATTGAGCCAGAAGAGTGGTAAACTCAGATCTGAGTAAGGGACAATAATTCCTCCTCCAGGCACGCTCGGCGTACCGCTAGTTTGATGGTCTTAAGATCCTCGTTAAACCACAAGTTGGCATCCTTCTCCCGCTTTGATGTCACCCGCTTCAGCGGGGCAATGGAATCACAGCCTGAGGAGAGCCAGTGTTCAATAGCAGCGGCCTGAGAAAGAGTGGATAGGCCTTGTAGGGTAGGGTAGGAAGAAGTTAACAATGCGGATAAATTCTCCGGATACACTCGGCTCCATGAGCGGACCCAAACATTCTTTGGGAGCGGGGGCCTAACGGTAGGGTTAATGGGAAGGGTAAACGAAATCAAATGATGGTCAGACCAGGTGCAGGGTAAGATGGACAGGGAGTCTACCGGACAGTTCAAGGACCAAATCTGATCTAAGATATGTCCTTTGACGTGAGTGGGAGAATGAACATGTGACACAAAATTGAGGGATTGAAGTGTATCTGAAAACTCTCTTGAAGATGGACATTCCGCTGGATCTAAAGGCCAAAAGTTAAAGTCTCCCAATAATAGAATGGAAGAGTTATTGACCGTAAGTGTGGCCAGTACCTCCTGAAAATCAGAGAGAGAGAGTAAAGGTGACTGAGGGGGCCGGTAAGTGAGAATACAAGTAAGAGGGGGGGTGGTAGATGTAGTACGAATGGCAAGGTACTCTGTTGTGGCGATATCTGGCAGAGATAGAAGTTGGAAGGGGAGGTCAGCCCGGTTAATGACCGCTACGCCACCCCCAGTCCTACCAGCAGAGCGGTCTGCTCGTAGAGCATAGTATGGAGCAGGGAGAGTGGCCAATAGGACAGGGAGAGAATCATCACTAAACCAAGTCTCTGTTAGGAAGAGGAGATCAGGTGCGTAAAGGTCCAGCAGCACCGACAGTTCGTGTGAGTGGGCCACTGCTGACCGGGTGTTAAGATAGTAGGCCGAGAGAGTCCTAGATGAAACTAGGCTGAAATCCTCTCTGGGGAAATGAAGGGGAGTGGGGGAACGAGAGGGTGGGAAAATAAAGAGACAGGGGACAGATCAACTGAAGATATGCGAGAGCAAGTGGAGGCGGGCAAAGGCCACGGACCATGAAGACTGCGGAGTTGGGAGGAAGTGTAAGTGATGATTTGGGCAGAGTGACGTGCCCCTAGCCCCGATCGGCCGCGGACGGGCGCAGACGGGCTTAACTTAGGCGCAACTTCGGCGCGCCTTCGTCGCGCCCGCTGCGCCCGTCCGCTGCGCCGCCGGATAGGAGGAGCCATTATGTAGGGACACATGAGGGAAGAGGGTCAAGGGGGCGTGGCAGGGGGTGGAGGAGTCAGAGAACTGCCGCACCGAACCCAGACCCGCCCAAGATGGAGGAGCCGCCCGTCCCACTCCGAGAGCCAGGCAAGGAGGGGGCGATCAGCAGAGGCGGTCTGGCGGTCTGGGTCGCGTGCAGGAGAGAGGGCAGCCAGGGAGGAACTGAGCGCTGGGTCCTGAGCGCTTATGGCAGTGCAAATGAGCAGGTGAGCAAAGTCTAAAAGTCACAAGTAAAAAGAAACGTTGCTCCCGGAGAAGCCTCGGGAGGTCTGAAGGTTGAGGCGAGCAGACAGGAATGAGCCTTTAACTGATTGCCAGGGGGGGAGGAGCCAGAGAACTGCCGCGCCGAACCCAGACCCGCCCAAGATGGAGGAGCCGCCCGTCCCACTCCGAGAGCCAGGCAAGGAGGGGGCGATCAGCAGAGGCGGTCTGGGTCGCGTGCAGGAGAGAGGGCAGCCAGGGAGGAACTGAGCGCTGGGTCCTGAGCGCTTATGGCAGTGCAAATGAGCAGGTGAGCAAAGTCTAAAAGTCACAAGTAAAAAGAAACGTTGCTCCCGGAGAAGCCTCGGGAGGTCTGCAGGTTAAGGCGAGCAGACAGGAATGAGCCTTTAACTGATTGCCAGGGGGGGAGGAGCCAGAGAACTGCCGCGCCGAACCCAGACCCGCCAAAGATGGAGGAGCCGCCCGTCCCACTCCGAGAGCCAGGCAAGGAGGGGGCGATCAGCAGAGGCGGTCTGGCGGTCTGGGTCGCGTGCAGGAGAGAGGGCAGCCAGAGAGGAACTGAGCGCTGGGTCCTGAGCGCTTATGGCAGTGCAAATGAGCAGGTGAGCAAAGTCTAAAAGTCACAAGTAAAAAGAAACGTTGCTCCCGGAGAAGCCTCGGGAGGTCTGCCTCTGTCTGTCTGTCCCTGCCTCTGTCTGCAACTGAGAAAAGCAAGGACCCCCTGGGTAGTGTAACTCTATAGACTCCTAGGGCAGGGTAGCAACAGGTGTGAAAAAATCCTAGGACGTCTAGGTATGACAGTGTACATTGAAGTATAGCCAGCTAATGAGAAGGAACAATGGAAGTGGAGTAACAACGTTATTTAAAAAACATATTTTTATTTGTTATATATTAAAAACCATGTTGAAACTAATCAAATGAATAAGTAAAAAATGTCTATAACAACATTACATACAAAAATCATAAAAGGTTACACGTAAGTTGAATAATATATACAATAAACCAATAAAATGACAACATATACAGTTAATCAAAAAGATGGAACAAGCATAAAAAACTCAGCATAAAAAACTCGACGCGCGTTTCGGCAGGGGACCGCCTTCTTCAGGAGACACAATTTACTTCCTGAAACACAGTTATAAAAAGAATGTTTCTGTTATCACAACGTACATAGAGTTGATACAACCAACATTATTACTCATATGTTAGGAAACCGTTATCCCTAAGCTCTAAAAGCTGACCATGACCATTGTTTTGTGCACTGAAGGCCTCTAATAAGCCAGAATAATATCTGACGATTGTACAGTAACTGACATCACTACGAGTAGCGTTCCTTCGTCTTTGTGACTACCATTTTACAGAAAAGGAGAGTATCAGCAGACTACCATTTACGAACTGGTACAGGTTCTCTTTCAAATATAGTACAGACTTAATCTTTGTACTGGTAGTGTACACAAATCATATAAAGATTAGATAACATTTACAGGTTACATTTTCCAAAAAGCTGTTTGTCACAGGGGTGTTCAATATAATTTTCCGCATCGGTGTTTAGGTAAAGTAGATATACTCACAACAGTAAGACTCTATCCATGCAGCAAAAAACATCGTAGGTGACTCTTCATTTATTCAGTATAGTATGGTAAACTGATGCCTAATGATAGAGTACATTATTAGTGATGGAAAAGGATACCGAATTGTTAACCTATACATGAACATATTGGCTCAACATCTTGATCTTAACATGTGGATAGCTCTGCAGAGTGTTATAATTATAAAAAGATGGAACATGGAAGATACATGTTCGTGTAGAAAATACCCTTCAGATGGTTTAGCCTTAAAATATTAGTCCTATTCCCTAAATATGGTGACATTAAGTGTTTGCTGTGGACTACCAGATGTCATCCGCTAACTGATGCGTAGATGGCCGCGATATGGGACCAGTAAAAGAATAGATGCGGTATCTTCAGAAGACTCATATATAAAAAAGAAGAAATACCAAAATAGTACCTTATATTTCCACATGCGATGTTAGAGTTATAGATGAGAATATCCTAGATGAGATTGTCCCTTATCAATGGGTATAGAGAATACACTATGGAAAAAATTAGAAGAAGAATAAACGTATTCGTCGTAAATAGTACCCATTTAGACAGCATAGGTCTAGAAATGGAATGGTTCTTGAATTATGATAATTAAATTAATTACCTGCAGCAAAAACGCTACATAAGCTGATAGAGTTAATGCTTGAGGCAAAGTTGCTTTAAATGGCGCTCTTGTTCGTCATTCACAGACTGATAAAAAAATGGGTTCTGAAATAAGTAAGGAAAAATTTGCAATTAACCTTTAGGGGGTCTCTATGTTAATTATACATTGAGGCATTAGACTAGAGCTATGCTGTTAAAGACTGACTCTATGACCCCAAAGACAATTTATATTGAAGATTACCTTGGTTTAAAATGAAGCAGCGTTTGGATAGAACATACTTCAAAAAGGTCGATAGGGGAGGGCGCCTCACGTTGTTTGTTAAAATAGAAAGATCTGAAAGAATGGAATCAGATCACGCAGTCAGTTAAGGTAATGTTGGTAACAAAGTTGCAACATAGCAACATATTTCACGGGCTGACGAGAACCGAGTGCTCTCTAAAAGAGCATCTGCGTGTGGTTCTTACCGAGAAACGAAGGATTCTTTGTGGACAGCACGATGTAGCTGCTCCGTGTTCAGGCGTATGGGAAATCGTCCTCCTCCTCCCGGATACAAAGTATCCAGCAGTTGAAAGCCTTCCGTATATAAAGGGGCTGGAAAACGCGGGAAAGCGGCCGGCTAATGACGGCGTTTGTAATTAAAGACGGACTAGTAAGATACAAGCCGGTCCCGCTCTAAAATGGTGCTTATGAATGCATAATAGTGGTGAACAACACCAAGCACACCATATGTTGCTGTAAAAGTGTAATGGGTAAATTATACATATTAGCGCATATATCGGCTCGTTTTAATACGGATCTGGCGCTAATTCATCAGAGTGTTTAATCTACACGATGTCCAAGGTGTGTACTTTACCGTGGGAACTATATTCCATAAAATACGCTACTGAGTAGGGGGTGCTCGAGAATATCTGACAGAACTAGCAGGGGGCAATATACTTATAACTTTAAGAGATGAAGGGGTGGAGAGGTCAACAGGGGGATATTGACACAGCTATACCGGTAAAGGTTTATATGTAAAAAAGAATAAGCGGCAACTGCATGGGTTGCTTGTAGTATATTCATTTAACTAATGTCATCCCGGTGTATGTTAAATCTCAGCTAGGGGACGTTAAAGTACACTGATCGGAAAGTAGATTGTAATATATCGGTTATTAAAAATGGTAGAGCGCCACGTAAACCGTGCTACAAAGTTTCACATTGTGTGGCTAGAGAACTCTAAATAGAGCTACAGGGTATGTTGATGGAACAAGCTATAGGGTATACGGTTGGAAAGGTGATTGCACAGGCGACTTATCTTCCATCCATAGGTAATAGTACCCCGGTAGAATCAGGAGCTAATGTGATTATATCGGTTATTTAAAAATGGTAGAGCGCCACGTGAACCGTGCTACAAAGTGTCACATTGTGTGGCTAGAGAACTATTCTTAGAGCTATATGGTATGTTGATGGGACGAGCTATAGGGTATATGGTTGAAAAGATGACTGCATAGGCGACTTATCTTCCATCCATAAGTAATAATACCCCGGTAGAATCAGGAGCTAATGTGAGCTTATGTTAATCAATGAAGAATTCTAAGCATAAGGAAAACCTATAGGATGGCGTTCTCCCAGGGAATCTCAGCATTAAGGCCCCGTTTGAAGGTTCCCAGAGAGAAGATCCAAAATACTTCCCTCTTTTTCCTGACTTGGTCACCTCCCTTGTTACTGGGGAGTCTTATTTTCTCTAAAATGCGCCATTTAAAGTTGTCTGGGGCATGATTTTTTTCAGTGAAATGTTTCACTAATGGCGCTAATTGTTTATTAGTGCGAATGGCTGACCGGTGTTCTGTCAACCTTGTTTGTACGGGCCTCGAAGTCTCACCTACGTAGCCTAGCTGACATGGGCACAGGATAAAGTAGATACAGTTTGCAGTTTTGCAGTTCCACATGTCAGTAGCAGAAGTATGGCAGCCATTATGTTCAAAAGACTCACCTTCGATGATATTGCTGCAGGATTTACAAGCTGAACATTTTACCGTGCCTTTAACAGGAAAGTTATTGCAAATTGACCTCTGTACAAATTCAGACTGGCAATTGTTAGTTGTAAATCGTGAGTGAACGACCAGGTCTTTAAGGTTTTTATTCCTCCTGTGAGCAAAGATGGGTTTCTCTGCCTCTGTCTGCCCCAGCCTTTATCTGTCTCTGCCTCTATCTGTCCCTGTCTCTGCCTCTATCTAACTCTGTCTGCTCCTGCCTCTATCTGTCTCTGCCTGTCTCTGCCTGTCTATCTGTCCCTGTCTCTGCCTCTGTCTAGCTCTGTCAGCCCCTGCCTCTATCTGTCTCTGTTGCTGTCTCTGCCTGTATGTCTGTCCCTGTCTCTGCCTCTGTCTGTATGTCTGTCTCTGCCTGTCTGTCCCTGTCTCTGCCTGTCCCTGTCTCTGCTTCTATCTAGCTCTGTCTGCCCCTGCCTCTATCTGTCTCTGCCTCCATCTGTATCTGCCTCTGTTTGTCTCTATCTGTCAGTCTGTCCCTGTCTGTCTCTATCTGTCTGTTTCTGTCTATATTTGTCTCTGTCCCTCGGGCAGTGCACACTTACTGTGTCTACGTGTCTCCGTCACCAGCCCCTCCACTCCCACCTCTCCCGGTGTAATGAAAAAGCCAGCTCGTTTTCTGTCTGAATTTGCTGCTTTGCTGGGTTTGTGTCCCACCACTGGGCCTGGGCTCACATCTGTCCCTGGCTTTACTTCTGAATCTCACCCCGAGCTGTCCAATCAAAGCCCCCCTTTGGCGCCAGTCACCCGAGTACTTCACAGGTCTTTAAAAGCCCATTTACTTGTTAATGAGGCTTTGTTGTATTTGACCTCTTTTTAGCGTCCCTGCATCTCCACTCTTGACTATCCCTGGAATTGCCCGGCCCCCATAGAGCAGCAACCGGAGGTGTTTGCTGACACTCTTTAAAAAAAACTTTAAAAAAACACACATGTACTGATGTTTGCAAGGTCCGTGGGCCGCAAAGGGCCCGCGGGCCGTACTAGGAGTACCCGTGGTCTAACTCTTGATCCCACCCCGCTCTTGCACCACTCTGTGTCCCTTGACATTCTAGTAGAGCAGCGCGGTAAAGTCTAGATACTGTATGCGCTGGTCCCGTCGCCTGTAGAAGGGTACATGGGACATCAACTGTGGGAGGCTACGGAGGGAAGTCAGGGGTGTTGGCTCTAACTTCATGTCTGATCCTGATGTAGAGGAAAATCTCCAATGGCGTGGCGGCCTCTCTATCTAGCAATATTTCCCTGTCTTTAAATACACGCTCATGGTAGAGGTCGCCCCAGGTATTTATTCCTCTCTTGCGAAGAATGCAGCGGCACAAGGCTTTATTGGTGACCGGTGTGAGGTGACAAGGAAGAGGCATTAGCGGTGAGTATAGTAGTAGTTTGTGTATCTTCCTGATGAGTCAACGCCATGTTAGGTTGGTGCATGCCAACCATGGAGTGAGCTGTTTCCTCCCCAGGGAGGCGCGCCCCAAGGAAGGAGGTTGTATGTAGGGGGCCATGTAGCCTTGTTCAATGGCCAGGTGGGGCATGAATGGTGATGGTTGAAACCAGTAAATCGCAAGGTAAGCTTGCGTGCATAAAAAAGTGTAGCTCCATGTTTGGTGCTTCGAAGCCTCCTTGCGAATAGGTTGTGCGAGTGTAGCCCAACTCACTCTGGGTTGCCTTGTGGAAAAGTAAATTTTGCCATGTTCTGTGTCCCTACGTGTCCCCCATCTTATGTTGTATGTGCATGATTAATATGCATATGTATTCCCCATGATCGATTAAAGACGCAATTACAGTTGTGTCCATCTCTAGTATGCCAGTTTCCAGTTCTCGTGAAAGCTACGAGTATTAGGCCTATGTAAAGCTACGTTGCCACGTTTCTCAGTGTGCACGTTATTTCATTGTAAAGTCCCTGTTTCTAGGCCTCAAAAGGGCCCGGACTCAGATTCAGCTCCTGTCTCCTGAACCCTCTCCGAGGAGCGATACAGCCCCCACCTGTATCCCTGACCCTTCACTTACTTCCTGCCTCACAGTGCCCGGCTCGGCCTGGCTCTGCCTGCCAGTCTGCCAAGAGTATGTTATGATTCCAGTTATCAGTCCAGCTCTCCTTCTCTGCATTCCTAAGCTACTGAATCGCATCAATAGTTTCAGTCATCGTCTAGCCTTTACATCTCCATGTAAGAGAAATACTGTATTAATGATCATTTAATATTCCTCAACACACACTACATGTAGAATAATGCATGCACCAGTCTTAGTGTCTGTTAGCCTTTGCCCTGATAACTTTTGGATTCCATCAACATGTTCTCTAAACATCAGATACTAGATAGTGTTTAGGTACATGTCGCTCTGACTCTCCAGACTTTCGTCTCTCCTTCTAGCTCAGAAGTCATAGCCCCCAGCTTCTCCCTAGTTATACGTCATTGCCAGCTTGCGCGCACCACTAGGTTAGAGGTCCCGGCTCCTTAGGTAGCCCCCTCCATGTTTCCGCCCCATTTGTGACATATTCCGTTACGTTTACATCACATGTCTATGTATACGCCCTGTTCACGCCTCTTGTTACACCTCCTTTCTGCCTTATCTCTCGCGACTGTTACAGGCCCCACCCACTGTTACGCCTACTGTATGTACTGTAATGTATTTTGTTTAACTATATATGCTTGTGCACTGTTATTAAAAGTTGCTAGCCATCCCAGATCTTGCCCGTGCAGGTTGTCCTGTTCCTGTCCTTTATGCTGTATTAAACCTGCAAACTCCTACTACCTCGAATCTTGACTCTTATTTATTGAGCTATCTGTTATTGTTATATCTAGTCAAAAATAGAGGTATTATTTATTTATTTACCACATAATGGCGCCCGAATAGGGACTTGCCCTTTCCCCACGCGCCGGTGAAGCCACGCAAGCCCCCTGATCCTCTGCAGCCGTGACGGAACCATACCGTGCACGTGCAGATATTTCTGCTTCAAGTATCCCTCAGGCCCACGGAGGAGACGGAGGTTGCGGTCCAGCATCCAGACGAGGCGGTGGAGGAACGCGGCGAGTCCCGACCAGAGCCCAAGCCGAGAGTCCAAGGTCCGAGGTATCCGGAGACCCACCCGTAACAGAAGTCCGAAGTTCGTCCGTCCGGCGTCGTAGCAGTCCAGTCCAGTCCGAGGCCTTCCGTTCTTGCTGCCCGGTGAGTACCATTGCTGGGGTAGTATCTAGACAGGGTCAATTGCATTGTCTCTGGTCCGTGGGTTTGGGTACGCAGATCCAACACGAAGTGTCCACTTAGGTGGATGCGGGTCCTGACGTGTCTCTTTATGAGACCGGTAAGTTTCGTACTGTTTTAGCAGTGCATCTAGTTTCTGTTCTAGTCCGTTCTGTTCTCGAGAAATTCATGTATTCTGTTTTCAGTATTCCAGGTAGTGTTTTGTCCGAACTGTTATCCTAAATGTCATTCATGTATTTCAATGTCGTGGTATGAATGTGTTGTTTAGTAATCATCGTGTTCATTGTGTATTGTATTGTGTCTAGACTCCAGCCCAGTCATGCCATTGTTTTCCAAGGTACGTCAGTTAAAAACTAGAAAAGGTCTGTTAGAAGAAGCAGTTCCTGTCCCGCCTAGGGACAGTCCAGGTCATTTTATGTATCAAAAGCATGGCATAAGTGCCATATTATATCTAGATTTATGGGTGGAGTACACCAAACAGTTAGAAGAAAAGTACAGATGGCCCGTATCGGGTACATGGGATGCCGAGTGCATCATGCGAGTAGAAGAAGTATTATGGAAAAAGAAAGCCAGACAGTCACAGAAAGATGCCATCGAGTTATGGCGCAAAGAATCTCATAAAAGAACCGAAAAAGAAATCAGAAAGTCAGAATTAAGTAGAGAATCCTTAGAAAAAGCCCAAGAAAAGGAACTAATCGAAATAGGTGAACGAGTTAAAACCGAACAGTCAGACAGGCAGAGAAATGCCCTTATTAAGGGTATGTACCCTCTTCTTGCCGAGGGCTTGCCAAAAGCAACCCCGGAAGCATCCAGTAATTTTCCGCCACCTTTAGTTCCGACCAATCTGCGTCACAAACCGACCGCAGCTGATATTTTTCTCTCGTCCTATTTGGACGACACAGTCCCAGAATATGCAAATCCTGTTCCACCAGCTCCTGTGAATAATGTAATTCATGGTCTTCCAGCCACCGGGGCACCTGTTGCAGTACCTGTTACGGTACCCCCGGTCCAGCCCGTAGTACAAATTCCCGCCACATCAGTCACTCTGCCAGCACGAAGAGTATCAGTCGACGATTCCAGTATAGGGGCCGCGGGCGGAGGTCCTCCTGGTACCCCGCCGCCAAGTAGACGTTTAGGAGCAGTCGAGTTACATGAACGTGCGTTACAGCGTACGCCCAAATATAAGACTATTGCAGAAATCAGGCGACTTCTTACTGAATGCTGTTATGATCCAGTCCCAGGCGAGGATAGTATGGTTATATATTCCGTACGTATAAGACAGGTGTCCGAGTATTTGGTCACCCTACCGAATATGAAAGAAGATCTAGACAGAATGTATCGTTTCATTCGTACAGGAGACGATCCAGAAAGTATTGGTGAAGTCATGTCTCTCAGGAAAGCTGAGATCCAGTTCATGTTATTAAAGTTTCTGATCAATTGTTTAATACGGGAACAAGATTCCCCGACTAAAGATCCGACCGAAATGAGAATTCTGACAAAGTGGAGTGATAATATAGCCGAGGGTAAGCACAAGACACTCAATAGTATAGAGAGTATGTACAAGAAAATACGTAAAGAAATAATAAGGTTGCACGAACAACGCAAAGAAGCACAAGTAAGCGAGAAAGAAAATGACTCTTCTACTGAAGAGGTAGACGACGAGAATACCGCCAGAATAGCGTATGTAGGTAAATCTAGAATTCTAGACCGACATTTACGCCTAGAACACAAGAAAACTGTTCATCTTCCAGCACCAGAACAAGGTTCTCTAGAACAAGTATTTCAAGCTACCGATCAAATTCTGAAATCACGAATCGGTTATAGTGAATTAAGTACCATGCATGAACAAGAACTAGCCCGATCAGCAGTCCGATGGATTACTGATTCTACCACTTTTCCAGACGAAATAGTGGCACAAATGTTTCTGAAACTGCCCCCAGCCGAGCAGCGACTGGTGGGTATGTATATGATCCAGCACCTCATTACGTTGTATGAGGGTCAGCATTCTGACCCAGGTCCGTTACATGATGTCCTGAACGAGTTACTCCAGTATAGATGGAAAGGTTTAGGTACCGATTTAATTAGTGTCATTCTAGAACAGCGCCACAAATATAGAACGTTTTTAAATCCGCATTTTGTTCATGTCTCACCTCCAGAAAGTAAACCGTTTTACATAGATAGACAGCATCCGTTACGAGAAGTACACCCAGTTAGGACAACGGGTGGTGAAATGCAACGAGTATTTGTTTACACCCCAGTTACAAAGATGGAACTCTTAGAGATGAAGAAATTAATTTCCTGTCACGACAAAGATCCAGCAGGGTTCCACCGTGAATTAAAAGACATGCTCCGTATGGGAGAATACACGTATCCAGATATTAATAAAATGTTGAAAGTCCTGTTGCCCGCAGGGGTATACGAAAAACTCAAGGAAAAGGATTGGGAGGTGGGAGAGAAAAAGATCGATTGGACAGCTCTAGAAGCTGAAGATAAGATACGAGTACCAGGTACCGGTCTTGGAGATAAATGTAAAGAATTACCAGAATTATTGATACAAGTTTTGCCTAGATTATTAGCCACTAAAAAGGAAGACTGGGATGCAATCTCAGCCTGTAAACAGAAACAAGACGAAGACACTAGTGATTTTTATTCCAGATTTGAGAAATGTTTTATAATAAACAGTGGTTTGAAGACGAGTAGCGAGTCATACCCTCATCTTTTTGTTACTAAATTAGTCGAGAATTCAAGTCCACAAGTTAAGAATCGAGTTTTGAAAGTCGAAAGTACTTGGCAAGCTAGTACCCCGTCCCAGATGTTACAGATGCTCCAGTATCACCAGAATAGAATCAGAGAAGAGCAAGAACACGAGAGAAGACGTATGAAAGACACGAAAATGAAAGTACTAGTTGCACAATCTGTTCCACAAGACAGTCAGAAGAGGGGTCCGAATCAAGCCAGTCATCCTGCAGCTCCCGTTAAAGGGACATGCAATTATTGTAAACAGCCAGGTCATTTTATAAACGAGTGTGCAGTTCTGAAACACAATATAGCCACTGGTAAAACTAAAGAAAGACCACGTCCGCCTAGACAAGAACAAGTTTCACAGACTTCTCAGCCACAGAATGCACAACAGACAGTTCCAGCACCGCAGCCTATCGCTGCAACACAGCATGTTACACAGCAGATGTACCAGTATGCACAGACAGAGTATCCAGAGTATCAAGCGTATTCATGAAACAGCCTAGAGAGGGAGGTAGGCTTGCCTCTCATCGAGATTCCTGTAGATCAAGAAGGTCCCTATGTTCACAGTCAAGTATTAGGGAAAGACAGAAAGTTTCTGATTGATACAGGGGCAAGTAGGACTACCATTAGTCACGACGAGGTTCCAGGGGCTCCGCTCTCAGGCTCTAGAAATGTTTCCCTTGGATTTTCAGGAAAGCCAATTGTTAACGAGATTTCCAAACCAGTTACTCTAGAAGTAGGTCCATTGTCCCGAACTACTGATCTATTGCTTACGAAGTCCTGTCCAGAAAATGTGTTAGGTATTAAGACACTGAAAGAATTAGGTGCAGTTATTTGTTGTTCCCCAGAGGGAATACGTTTGTTTTTACGTGACTTCAAGGGTCACTATGTTTTGCGTGATTTTGATCCAAGATTGTCTAATGTTCCGCAGCATCTATGGGCGCAAGGTCCAACTGATGTTGGTTTCATGCAAATCACACCTCATCGTGTGACTCTCAAGCAAGGTATAGTCTTGCCACGAATCAGACAGTACAGATTGCCACCTGGGGCTGTAGCAGCCTTATCCAAAATTGACGAGCTTATGGCTCAAGGAGTAGTTGTAGAAACTGACTCCAATGTATGTAATTCTCCTATCATTCCAGTCATGAAACGTACTGATCTAAATGCACCTCCAGTATATCGATTAGTGATTGATCTTCGAGAACTTAATAAATGTATCATCCCCCAGTATCCAGTAGTCCCAGATATCTCATCTCTATTGACAGCCATTGATTCTGAGGCTACATTTTTCACAGTCATAGACCTCAAAAACGCATTTTTCAGTGTTCCAATTCATCCAGACAGCCAGTACCTTTTCGGTTTTTGTTTTAATGGAAGGAGCTATAAATTCACACGAGCTCCTCAAGGTTTCACAGAAAGTCCTAGCATTTACAGTCAAGCACTTAAGAGACAACTAGACAATATTCACATGCCAACTGACACTGCCCTGCTCCAATATGTCGATGATCTACTGATCACAGCCCGTTCTGAACGTACTTGCGAGCGAGCGTCACTCACAGTTCTGTATTTCCTAGCCGAGATGGGGCACAAGGTGTCCCCTTCAAAGCTTCAATTCTGTGTCCAGCAAGTGATCTACTTAGGCCACTTACTATCCAAGTGGGGTAGGCAGTTGACACCTGACCGTATCCAGTTAATAGCGAGTCTCCCTCAGCCCAAGACACAGAAGGAGGTACGTGCTTTTATCGGCCTCACTTCTTATTGCCGACAATGGATTCCTCAGTATGCATTTCTAGCCAAACCACTGATACAGTTAACGACAAAGGAGGCAGCCGTATCGACTGTTCTCCCTTGGACATCTGAACATACACTTAGTTTCAATGAGTTAAAGAAAGCCTTATGCCAAGCTCCTGTCCTAGCTACACCGAACTACAATAAGCCTTTTACACTTTTTGTCACAGAACGTGATGGTACAGCATTATCTGTTCTTACACAAGATCAAGCAGGACAATACAAGCCCTGTGCTTATTTTTCGAGCACACTAGACCCAGTAGCCCAGGCTCTGCCTGCGTGCCTCAAGTCAGTTGCAGCCACAGCACTAGCTATCAGACAAAGTGATTCCATAGTATTGGGACACTCCCTGACAGTACAAGTTCCACACTCCGTGGAAGTTCTTTAAACCGAACACAGACCCAGCACTTGACAATTGCACGTTTGACAGGTTATGAACTGACACTGTTCCAGCCACACATAGAAATCAGACGCTGCAACGTTCTAAATCCTGCTACACTGTTACCGTCAGTTACTTCAAATCCTGCCACACATGACTGTGTGGAAGTTGTTAACACTATGACTAAGCCAAGACAAGATCTGACAGATATTCCATTACCAGATCCAGACCTGACACTTTATGTGGATGGTTCATGTATGAGAACGAGTACAGGAGAACTAGTAGCCGCGTATGCAGTGACTACTGACACTGAAGTTATTGAAACACACCGTATTGACACCCTGTCTGCTCAGGCAGCAGAGCTAGTTGCTCTGACACAAGCCTGCATACGTGCCAAGAACCTGAAAGTTAATATTTACACAGATTCACGCTACGCATTCGGAGTCGTACACGACTTCGGAGTGCTCTGGCAGGAGAGAGGTTTCATGACTTCTCATGGAAGCAAGATTCAGCATGGTTTCCTTATTCAAGCTCTGTTAGATGCAATACATTTACCGACATCTATCGCTATCATGAAGTGCAAAGCACATACGAAAGTCACTGACATTATTTCCCAAGGTAATGATCTAGCAGATCGAACAGCCAAGCTTACAGCACAGACACCAGACATACCAGTTAACAAGACACCAGTTAACAAGACACCGACATCCACTCTAGAACAGACTACTTGTATGACAGTTAAGGACCCTACTCAGGATGTCATAGATATCCAGTTACATGCTACTCCCGAAGAAATCAAGAAATGGTCCGAACAAGGAGGGGTCCAGACAGACCAGGGATGGGTGACGAAGGGAAAAGCCACATGGTTTCTCCCCGACTCAATGGTTCAAGTCATTATTAATACCGCACATAGTCCTGCACATTTAGGAGAAAAAGCCATGATAGACAGTATCCAGAACACCTGGTTTAACAAGCATTTACGAGCTGCAGCCAAGCAGAAAGTCCGTACCTGTATGATATGTTGTCAGTTCAATCCAGGTAAAAGTGTCCCGGTGGAACAAGGTGGGTTCCAACCCCCTGACCACCCTTTTGAAGTCCTCCAGATGGATTATATTCAGATGGAGCGATGTCGAGGTTTCAAGTATGTCCTTGTAGTTGTATGCGCTTTGTCCAGGTGGACAGAAGCATATCCAGTCCCAGATTATACTGCCGCGACCACTGCCAAGCAGCTGGTTCGTGAATTCTTCCCCCGTTATGGACTCCCTAGGGTCGTGTATTCTGATAACGGCCAGCCATTCTCATCTGAACTCATGAAGCATGTTTCCCTTTTACTAGGGTACCAGTGGAAGTTCCATTGTGTACGCCATCCAGAAGCAGCCGGTCTCGTAGAGAGACATAACCAGACCCTAAAAATCCGTATCGCCAAAGTTTGTAAAGAGAAAGGTGTAGACTGGCTAGTAGCTCTGCCAGTCGCCCTATTTTATATGCGCATGATCGCACATTCCAGATCAGGTCTGTCCCCTTATGAGGTCGTATTCGGCCGTCACCCGAATATGTGGGGTACACCTAGACCCCGAAGTATTACAGATGTTTCCAGTAATATGCTGACAGATTACCTAGCTTCCTTGATGTCTGCCCTACACTCTTGTCGTTCACAGGTTGCCGCCGCATTTCCAGACAATACCGAGGTGAAACCGCATGAAATCGTTCCAGGAAGTCTAGTGCTTGTCCGGAATTTCGATCGTTCAAGTCCGCTGGAGCCTCGCTGGAAGGAGCCGAAGTTAGTCCTTCTAACCACCCGCACAGCCGTGAAGTTGGAAGGCAGGAAAGGCTGGGTGCATCTGTCTCACGTCAAGAAATTTCACGGACTAAGACCTAAAACTTTAAATAACACTTCTACAGATACTATTCTTAAGGACTGTCCCGCCAATGACATTGATATCAAGCCCTCCCTGTTAGAGAAAACTCCGCAGCAGGAGTATAAAAGTAAGCTACGGTCTAGTAAAATAAGTCAGCCAGTTTAATTGTCTAAGTCCTCCCCTAGGTGAAACGGTTAGACAGGTATCTGACATGTATGAAATAGACCCCCATAGTGAGAGAGTTAGTCAAAACTCTATCCGATGTATCGTTTTTCTAAGTTTTATATTGTTTCTCAGCCTGATGGTTACCTGCACGAGTTATGCATTTCATTTATGTTTTCCAATTTCTCATGTAAATAAGTCTTCTAATGCTACAGTAGAGCACACGTTTAGTGATCTGCCTCCTCACGAACTATCCTATCGTCTTGCTATGCGCAACAATTCATTTATCCGTATGTTACATTATTCACACCAGACCAGCAATGCCACTAATTGTTGGGTGTGTGGTCGACTCCCCCCTTTCCAGACACCGAAGGGAGTTCTGCCACTCTTTCCTTATCCGTTTTCACATAATGGCTCATGTGGAGCCTGGTCCATGTTAACGTCATCCTCAACTGATATGTCCCTTCTGAACAGTACATGTTTTCCAGACAAGCAAGGTCTTCCCCACAGAACAGGGTTAGATCTAGAAAATGAAGTTTATAATTTGGGTAATTATTCTTCGAATTTCATGGTCCTGAATGTTCAGTCTGATCCTACTCCAGACTTACCTGCTATTTCAGTATTACCAGTCAAAGGCGAATTATGTGTCAGAAATAATGGTTCCGTACATGTAGGACATAGTGATTGTACTACTATTGTCAAGTATAGTGACAGTGGGAAATCTATTTTTAAAGCTTCACGTCATTCTTATTTTGTTTGTGGTCAGACCGCATATGTTCGTCTGCCCCTCGATTGGGAGGGAACCTGTTACATTGCCTTCCTACTGCCACCAGTTTTCCTAGCCCCGTCTGATTATCATAGAAACACACATCTAGTACACATTAGACATAGAAGGGAGATTGAGTCCCCGATTGTCGATCAAACTGAAACTGCTCTAGAACAGTATACAGATTTCAATAAAGGATTCTTTTTCTTTATAGGACCTATCCAGAATAGTAAGTTAATACGTAGATTAACCAGAACCCTTGAAGCAGTAGTGAATGAGACTGCTTCCGCCCTAGGTAACTTAACCGAAGAGCAATCTGCTATGAGATTTGTCGTGCTCCAAAATCGTCTCGTTCTTGACGTCATACTGGCCGATAGAGGAGGAGCATGTAGAGTCATCGGATCTAGTTGCTGCATTTTCATTCCAAATAACGCGCCGTCTGTTTATTCAGCTATAACCAGACTTCATAAAATTGCCCATCAGTTACACCAGGATCCAGGCACCTGGACATGGTCCGGTTGGTTTTGGAGTATTATTTCTGCCTGGGGATGGAAAATATTGTCATTACTAGGTATTGCAGTAGCGATCATATTCAGTTGCTGCCTCTGTATACAATGTGGCCCTGCGATTTGCGGCATTTGTGCTACCTCTTGTATTCCTAGTCCCAAGTCCCGTCCTAGATCCCGTTCCAAGAAAATTCGAGACGAGCAAATGATACTGTATGAAATGATAGATGGTATCATGAATATTGATGTTTCTTGATGGAAACGCAGTGACAAGGAGGGAATGTGGAAAAGTACATTTTGCCATGTTCTGTGTCCCTACGTGTCCCCCATCTTATGTTGTATGTGCATGATTAATATGCATATGTATTCCCCATGATCGATTAAAGACGCAATTACAGTTGTGTCCATCTCTAGTATGCCAGTTTCCAGTTCTCGTGAAAGCTACGAGTATTAGGCCTATGTAAAGCTACGTTGCCACGTTTCTCAGTGTGCACGTTATTTCATTGTAAAGTCCCTGTTTCTAGGCCTCAAAAGGGCCCGGACTCAGATTCAGCTCCTGTCTCCTGAACCCTCTCCGAGGAGCGATACAGCCCCCACCTGTATCCCTGACCCTTCACTTACTTCCTGCCTCACAGTGCCCGGCTCGGCCTGGCTCTGCCTGCCAGTCTGCCAAGAGTATGTTATGTTTCCAGTTATCAGTCCAGCTCTCCTTCTCTGCATTCCTAAGCTACTGAATCGCATCAATAGTTTCAGTCATCGTCTAGCCTTTACGTCTCCATGTAAGAGAAATACTGTAATAATGATCATTTAATATTCCTCAACACACACTACATGTAGAATAATGCATGCACCAGTCTTAGTGTCTGTTAGCCTTTGCCCTGATAACTTTTGGATTCCATCAACATGTTCTCTAAACATCAGATACTAGATAGTGTTTAGGTACATGTCGCTCTGACTCTCCAGACTTTCGTCTCTCCTTCTAGCTCAGAAGTCATAGCCCCCAGCTTCTCCCTAGTTACACGTCATTGCCAGCTTGCGCGCACCACTAGGTTAGAGGTCCCGGCTCCTTAGGTAGCCCCCTCCATGTTTCCGCCCCATTTGTGACATATTCCGTTACGTTTACATCACATGTCTATGTATACGCCCAGTTCACGCCTCTTGTTACACCTCCTTTCTGCCTTATCTCTCGCGACTGTTACAGGCCCCACCCACTGTTATGCCTACTGTATGTACTGTAATGTATTTTGTTTAACTATATATGCTTGTGCACGGTTATTAAAAGTTGCTAGCCATCCCAGATCTTGCCCGTGCAGGTTGTCCTGTTCCTGTCCTTTATGCTGTATTAAACCTGCAAACTCCTACTACCTCGAATCTTGACTCTTATTTATTGAGCTATCTGTTATTGTTATATCTAGTCAAAAATAGAGGTATTATTTATTTATTTACCACAGCCTGCCTCTCCATGCCTGCTTGACGAGCTGAGTTTGAAGTGTGTTGAAAAAAGGGCGGCAAAGGTGATATGGTATGTTGAGGAATAAAGAGAGTAATTTAGGCAAGATTACCATTTTCCTTAATGAGATCCTCCCTGCCAGTGATAATGGCAGCAAGATCCAGTGAGCTATCGAGTTTGTAATCGTAGTAATGGCGGTGCCGTAGTTCGCCCGTAGTGTCTCCACCCTATCTCTGGAGATCACCACCACTCCTATATATTTTATCTCTGAAGCGCACCACATTAATGGATAGTCTAGGGGGAATTCAGGGGTGTTGGGGATGAGAGGGAATACTTGTGATTTGCTCCAGTTAATGTTTACGCCTGACTTTTCACCAAAGCAAATGAATTCCCTAACAATGGGGTTCAAGCTGGCTTGTGGATTACAAATGTAGAAAGTGATATCGTCGGCGTATAATGACACTAATATATGCCAGGAGGGGTAACGTATTGCATATTCTCTATGGTGTTACGGAGCTTAGCCGCTAACGGCCTAATTGCTAAAGCAAATAGCACGGGTGAGAGGGGGCATCCCTGCAGGGTGCCTCGCGATATGGGCAAAGGGTTGGAATATTGTCCATTGATCTGTTCTGTGGCTCAGGGCTGGCAGTTAAGTAATGCAATCCAGGATAAGAAGGGAGATGGAAATCCCATTCTGTGCAATACAGCGAACATATAATCCCACTCTAGCTAATTAAAGGCTTTAGTGGCATCTAAAAAGACCGCCACTGCTGCTAATTCAGGATCAATATCCTGCAACAATGAGGATATAGTTCCCAAATTATGAGAAGTGGATCTCCTAGGTAGGAAGCCCGCCTGGTCAGGCAGAAGCAGTCCATCCATCAGTAAGCTTAGCCTATTGGCTAATACTTTAGATAGTATTTTAGCATTGCAATTTATTAAGGACAGGGGTATGTAAGTCTTGCATGCAGTAGCATCCTTACCCGGCTTGAGGATCGAAATGATCATCGCTTGTCGCATAGTCAATAGGAGAGTGCCCTTTTGCTTTGCTTCCTCGTGGACCTTTTTCAAGATAGGAACTAACAGTCAACTTAACTTGTAGAATTTGTCTGGCAGCCCATCAGTGCCTGAGACCTTGCCAGACTCTAATTGCATTATGGCTGTGCGGAGTTCTTCCTCCTCAATGTCCGCTGATAGGAACTTCCTGTGGGTATCACTAAGCCAGCCTAGGGCAATGTCTTCGAAGTAGGGTGGCACTTCGATTTGGCAAATTCTGCGTGTGTCAGAGGTGTGAACTGTATTCTGTGAAAGTGTCAAGTATGGCTCTAGAATCTGTTTGCAATGTGCCTGCTGCATCTACCACCCCCGAAAATTTTATTGGAGAACCTGGGAGTTTGCGTCAACTCAGCCAGTGCTTTCCCAGGTCGTTCCCCTTACCATGAGCACGGTTGTATTTGGAGCGAAAGAAGATTCTCGTTCCGCCTTGGCTAAATACTCTGCCGTTAACTCCCTGATTTGTGCCTGCCTCTGGGCCTTCAGGGCATATGTGATATGGGCCTCTGTTTCCTTGATGGTTTGTTCCAATTTCTGATCCCCTTATGTCTCGAAGGATCCCCCTTCCTTTTGGATACATAATCCCCGTATAGTAACTTTGAAAGCTTCCCAGACACAGGCTAAGGTTGGGACAGTATCTACATTTCTGGGGAAAAAGTCACATATTTCCTGCCCCATCTCTTCGCGAAAGCTATCATCCAACAAGGAAGTGGCCTGTAGCCTCCATGATTGGTATGGGGCCGCGTTGCCCGGAGGTCGCCCGTAGCGTCTTCACCCTATCTCTGGAGATCACCACCACTCCTAAATATTTTTCAACAGTACAGGTGAGGGATGTATGTCCATGCGAGGTGTTTTGCTTCTCCCGTCCACGTTCGAATAGATGACTGCACATGCCTCATCAGTGGGTTTTGCCCCCTTGCTGTCCACTGTGCAGATACCACCGTGGACTGCCTGAGATCGGAACTAGAAGCACTATTATGGGACATAGTGAGATGATTCTATTTCTCCAATCATTACATTTTCTTTCGAATACTCATATGTTGAACTTTCCCTAAGAGTCTTGTTCATTTGCAGTGATGCTGATGATCAGCCTGCAACCTTCTATGTAGGTGGAAATTGATCCTATCTTTGGCTCCCTAAGGACCGGTCCAGATACGGTTTCATTGCCTACCCAAGACCCGCCATTAGGTACTCTAAATCATGGCCGTCTCCTTTGAGCACAAGATTAACGACAGCCATCTCGGAGACTGCTTTATTCTTTGCTATTCTGTTCCCTAGATACAGAGTGGGGCTGTCTATGAAATAAAACAAATAGCCAACGTATCAGAGGAGGTAACAGACTCAACTGTGATTGTGTTTGATTTCTGACCCTTTCAAAGCCTCACCAACTGTGATTTTGCAAAACAGAATGCCTCTCAATTTTGTTGTGGCTGCCAAGTGTGGAGTTTGTGCTACCATAGCTACTGAATGCGGCACATTTGTTCAAAACATTTCCATAGGCATACATGAGCAATCGTATCTTATTTGCGAACGTGTTAATGGAGTACAATCTCTAGGTGGCGGTGATATTTGGTATTGGTTAGAAGGAATTGTTTGCGGTTAGGGAATGAGGATCCTTAAATATCCATTCATCATTTTTGTCCTCATTGCGCTGATTTACGTTCTTGCCCGATTCTGTATTGTCTGCATCTCACATCTTACCAGAGGCAAATGCACGTCCCTCCCTTACCCACCGAGAATGCTAGATGATAGAGATGAAGATGGGGAGTTTATGGGTATTCAGAATGCCCTGAACCAGAAAAGGACTGGAAGTAAATTGTCTCATGTCTATTAAAATTCTGTAGCAAAACAGTACAAAAAGAGTGGTTGCTTCAGTAGTGCTTTTCCATTCATGCTAGCAAGGGCATACAAAGTGCTTCTTTCTATCTGACATTTTCAGCCTTTCCCATCTTGGTTCCCGTGGCTGAAATGTTGACATTCTGGTTACAAACTGAAAGTCGTCTACTTCCTTTCTCATAGTCTTAGTCGTAGGACACTAATATGCTCTCTTTGCTTAAATTTACCACGAGTCCCAACTGCAGAAACATTTATTGAATAATCTAAACTATTTAAAGAGTACAGTTGGTGTCAGCCGATCATCTTCTGTAATGATTTTTTTTTTTTTTTACCTTTTTCCCCTGTACACTATGTGTTATTTTCCCCCTTCGCTGATTTCTGATAGGTCTGCAGTTAACAGGGAATTGTCATGTGTGGTGTGCGACTTTAGAGTGTTTAAGTTGTCATACTACTTGATAGATGTGGGTGTACGTTTAGTGATTAGCAACTAGCTTACTCTTCAGTAGGTATGTTTTGCATTTCAATGCGTCTCCTTGTGCCACTCTTTATTTTTCTCCCAGCTCCTTAAGGTTAGTAGTAGATATTAACCCATTTTTAACCACTTTTCCTTGCCCCTCCCACATTTACATCAAAAATATAGATTTAGACGTGCAGAATTGTCAGCAAACATGGCAGAGACTTTCTGCACATATAAGAGAGAAAAGGCAGAGATCTGCCCCCAGATTTTAGTGAATAGCATTTAGAAGTACGTAAGGTAGTACTACTGGAGTACTACTTTATGTACTTAAAAATGATTGGGTGCGTAGACGCCATTGTATTTGTAGGGGCAGTTGGCAAATATTTAATTAGCTGATTAAGTAGAGGATAGAAAATAAAACTAGTTTTGTTGCACTCACTGTACCAAAACCATTACACTGAATAAATGTAAAAATGACTTTAATAACCGCAAGAGACACAGTACACCAATAATTAAATTTGATTTATTCTGCATTTATTTACATGGTACAAGAAACTGCTGGTGTAATTCATGACAGTACATGATAGATTGGTCTTTTTTGTCCTATGGCCAGCCCCAGCCAACAAGAACATTTAAAGGGCAGATGCCGAAGAGGACGACAAACTCAGGACGGGTTATAGGAAGAAGCATTTTATTAACTTCACAAAACCTGTAAGAACGCTAAAATTGGTATCAGAAAGCCTAGTTCTTACCATAGCTTCCTAGTGCTTGCATCCTCCACACGCCTCCATTTTTAAACATTTCTGCTGTCTTTTCTCTTTTTTACCACATTCCTGATGAAGTACCGCTATTGAGGGTAACTTAACGCATGTGGGTGAACCCCCTACCTTTAACTTTCCAATCCCAAAACACAGAAAATCTATCATTTGCGGTGGTTGTCCATTTATAAGCTGAGCGTATACAACGTTATGTAGAACTATTTAGCAAACGTTAGGTTTCTGCCTGGAAGATTCTGTTTTGGCACTGGCAAACCGGACACTGCGGGTTTTCTTTATCCATTTCACACTCAATCCTAGCAGGAGAGATTCTCAGACACCCTCTCTACGCGATAAAATAGATCACAAGAATGGTCACTGGATGTCTAGAGAATATTTTTGTATGAAAGGGACGGCTGCTCGCATTCATGTGTCGCATCGGTGCGAGACAGTCAACACCAAGGTACACAAAGTCACCAAAATAAACATGATATTGAATTACAATCAGCCCAATCAAGCCATTTAACATACAGGGTAAGAGAAACAACATTTGGAAATAAATAACGGGCACACTGCCAAAATAATAATCCTAATATGGAGGAACAACTGCAGCCTGTTTAAAAACCACAAGAATCGACACAAACCTGCCCCTTGTCAGAAATCAGGAGATCCATATTTTGCATCCACCAGTTGCAACTCAAGATCATCATCCGAAGTGGAAACTGGTGTGGACTTCAGAATTAAGAACCTTTCTCAAGGCAAAGCATGTAGCGTTCTGTATGGTGGCATTCATCCTGGCATGAACATGGTAACCCCATCTCCTAATTTGATGGGAGCCTCAGTCCAAGCTACAGCTTACAACTAAAAAGCGCAGTTGTCATGGGGAAGTCCAGAAATCCTAAAATTTCCAGTCTGCCATCAGGCAGAGTAACAGAACGGGCAGAACACCTCATTTGGGGTAGCAAAAGCCCCATATCTTTCTGGCAATGTTGCCAACACAGACAGTTAACAAACACACAGTTTCAAAGCAGCTATTCTGCTCAGATCCCAACATTCAATAGCATATGCTATCAACATCCTCCCACTGATTCCGTTAAAGTGCCTTTGTGAGAGACGTAGTCCAGCTTTACATGTGGCTAACGATGCCTGCAATCTTCACTCCCATCCCACATACTCTCACTTTGTCTATCTACTGTTGTTTATTAAGCAGCACCTTGCTGCTCACTCTAGCTTTAGACAATAAGATAGGCTGCTCAATGAAATGAACATCTATTACCATGTCAATTGATACCTACAATGTACATAATGACCATAATATACTAATGATGAAAAACAATGTAGAGTGATTGCTGCTAAAATTACATAATGCCAGAAAATTAAAATTAAAATAAAATGGAGATGTGCCAATGCAATCGGCAGTAACTGGTATAAAGGATAGGTGCCTTAGGCATTATAATGTACATTTTTGTTACTTGTGGTTTCCTTTGGCAGATACAATATACTTATTAAGACATATTTTTAAAAAATGGTTACATTATAAAACTATGTTATTTCTCAGTTTCATAAAGTATTCTCTCTTTTACTAGCTAAAGTATCCACAACTTGAATCAAAAAGGACTATCAAGGATAACATAGGGTGTGTAAACTTTCTGAAAGAATGTTTGTATTTTGCATATAATATCAGTCAATGTACGAATAGCCAGCCATATAATGTATCATAAACAGACACCTCTTCCAACCCTGTAAGATTGGTACCTGAGCACATCATTTTGCAGATATTGATGAGTAAACTAATTATTCCTGGAATAAATGGTAAGGCATAAAAAATAAGAAACTGCAAAGAGGCACATGATCGCACAAAAGGCTCCCATGACAACCCCTGTAGGTGGATGTGCCCCTTGACGATTCCTCAGAGATGTCAGAAGATGTTTAACATGGAATGTCTTTCCTTCTCTACTTAGGTGAGAAGCTGACGGATCTCTTTATGCACGCAGCACAGGAAATCCATGTAGGAGGCTCCTCCATGCATGCCCTTGTCTTCCACCAGGAACTGTCGGAAGATCATCTCTGGTTTGTCCCTCTGCTTCACAATCAGGAGCTGCAAGAGAGGTGTGTAAAGTTTATTAATTTTCCTATTTTTTTAGAGTGAGCCATAGCATTTGTAACGGAAACATTGTAGGAAAGAACAACCTCTGTAAATAGGCAACATTATGTTGTGATGAGTAAAATGGACAACAAAGCCATAGGATTGAGAACTGTGGGCTGACAAGCACCACTGCAGGGAAAGATTTACAGTGAAAGAGAGAAGCATTGTAAATATTTACACTTTTGCACCCAATTGTCATGGACTGAACGGCCAAGTGTCCCGAACAATGCAACGTTTAGAGCATTTTGGTGGTACTCTTGAACCAAGAGGTTTATTAAGGCAGTCTTGAAGGTACTAAGGGGGGAAATAGCCCCAAGCTCTAAGTTCCAGTGGACCATGCTACTTAGGTACAGGGAAGGTGCGGGGTAGGGTTCATTATTTTGGTTAGGAGGGCATATGGTGGTTAAGGAGGATGAGCGTGACTAACAGTTGACCGGGATAATCAAAGCTGATGAAGTTAGAGATGTGAGTGAGGGTGATCACTGTGGAGAGGGTAGGGCCAACAAAGATGGGCAATGGTACTTCCTGTTCAATAGGGAGTGAGGAGCTTGTTGAAAGGAAGGAATTAGTGGATATTAGGAAAGAACTACAGTGTGGAAGAGGGGTTTGTAGTTGGATGGAGGAAAAACGTACTTACCTCAGTTAATATGCGGTCTGCAGTTGTATGGAGGAAAAACGCACTTACCTCAGTTAATATTTCTAGCTGATGCAAAATCTTCCTGTAGATTCCTAACCTTAAGAATATCACTCCAGTCATTAGAATGGTATCAAAACCTTTCCCCGGCAATAGCTGGCAGGTGGCGCTTTGTTGCTTCAGTCATGACTCCAGCTACAGCGCATGACAACATCATAGGACAATAGACACTAAACAATATGCTAACATCAGCTCTTGGAACTTTTCCAGCATCCCGTCTGAGATGTTGCAGAGAGGAAATGAGAAAGCAACAACTACAGAACTTTACATGTTTGCATACCTTGGGATATCATTCATAGTACGAATTCATCAGTGAGGAGGGGGTGGTGAGGAATGTGTAGGAAGATTATGTATGCAGCAGCAACATCATGACCAAAGGCAAATTACCTTTTCTTCTAATGGATACACCTTCCCACACGTTCCTCTCATTAAGAATTAGATCTAAAGCGATACATCTCCGCGAGGTGGGACAGAGTAGTACAGACTAACCACGGAGGTCATGCAATCCAGCCTAGTCCTCATGAGCCCGAGCAGTGAGGTAGCAATTTAGCAAAAGTATGCAGTGATCACCACATGGCTGCCCGACAGATGTCAGCAGCAGGAATACCTCTGGAAAGCACATTGGAGGCAGCAATGAATGTAGTGATGTAGGCACAAATGCACTTAAAGGGTCTTTGCTAGCCAAAGCATTGCAGATCTTGATGCCGAGGATGTCCCAATGAGGATTGGTGCCTTTGGCCATTTTTGTAGGAAATCCCCCTTCTCTGCATGGTCACCCCATGTTTTGTGCCTTTTGCTGAACCCTATATTTTTGCTGGCATTAGACCTATGTGCATCTTATCCCTGCTAACCAGTAGTAAAGGGCCTGTACTCCCTCTTTAAACATGGTTCAATTGGCATACTCCGAATTAGTATATTTATCTTGGCTATTAGTCCAGAGAATCTAGCACAAGATGTATACCAAAGCCCTGGAAATTAAATGCCACTTGTAGGCTGCAGCACCTGGTATGCTATCACTATAGTGGCAGAGCCAAGGCCTACCATTGTAGCCGGACTGTAACAGTTCAAAACACACCCTTGACCTGTCAATAGAAATAAACCATTTCACAGGTAAAAAAAACCTTCTTTTTTTAAAAACTTTATTTTCAGGTTTTGTCAATGAGATAAACAGGTAAGGTGCATTCATATAGACACAACACAGCTCATAGCCGTTAATTCGTACATGTAGCCGGGCACATCATTGTGGCAAGAGGTAAAAAAAACCCTTCCTTTTAAATATTAAGTCATCCCTACGTAGGCCTTGTAGTCCACAAGTCAAGGTGCATGATATTTAAAAGTAGGGCAAGTAGAAATGTTAAGTTTACATGTCATTACATTGACTAACAACCACATGCTATTTTTCACTGTGGCAGATCTAGCTGTCCTATGTAGAAAACCAGAGTGCAGATTACAGTTCTAATACTGTATCTCAAAAATGGGACTAGCTAGAAAAATAATTAAACAACAATTTTATTAGTTTATTAAAAAATCGATTCAATCATGAGGATGGATTTGAACAAATATCAAGGAAAAACATCTTTTAGAAAGTTACCTTTTTCCAGTCTGGAGTTCCTGGAGGTTATTCTGCACTTCCTGGCCAAAGTCCCCTAGCCAGTGATTAGCATTTGAATAGGTGTGAATGAGGTGTAATTCCTCATAGGATCTACACAATAAGGCACTGTGAGTGACAGGTCGACCAGATTGGGAAGAGATGACTCCTCGGAACCTCACAGAATATACAGAGTGTGGACTGTTGCCATCCCTTTTGACATTAGTGTCAAATCCTGCTGGAGTGTCAAATCCTCTTTGACAAGTATAATGGGATGTACATATAGCACTTGGGACACTCTTGAAAGGAAGGAAACAGGAAGCCAAAACAATTCTTGTGTATCCACTGTCTGGTTGCCGGAAAACCCTGCATTCATTCTAACAGGCGTCTCTCTCTGGGTTAGTTGTGGGTACAGTGGCTGCCTCAAACTGGATTTTAGTAATAGATGTGGGAGGACTGGGAAGACATGAAGGATCACAATATCGGAGTAGAAAGGCATGACACATTGACACACAGAGATCCTGAAGTTCTCAGACTCAATAGTCTTATTTATATGATTGCTACTAACAATGCTGTCTTTAGAACGAGATTTAAAACCTGACAATTATGCATTAGTTCAAATAGGCATGGCATCAAAAAAGTAAATCCCATTAGAGAATAATGAATGGAGTGGAAGGAAACAAATAAACTTTTTAGAAAACACACCTCTAGGGGAAATCTAACACGGTGTGGCTGGTCACAAAGGAGGAATCAGCGGAAACATGTACAGCAGACCCTATGACCAGTTGAACCTGAAGATATTCTTGAGGGAACGACTTAGTGGGGAGTGTATGGCACAAAACGAGTCACTCCCTGTTGCATGCCATGACGAGATCCAAGTATGGACACCCATATCTGTAGGAGAACACCTTTGTCACTTCAAGGTGGTGTTCGCAATTGTGGCCATCCAATGAGAGGAGGCAGTGTGTCTGAGCCGCTAGCAGGAACATTCCCTGTTGCTGCACCCACTGCCACAGGTGAATGGTGTTACAACATAGGCCCAATGATAGAATATATGGTGGTCTTGACATACAGCAGCTTCTGAATGGCGCTCCCTAAAATGGGAGGTAGGAAGGCCTTCTTAGCAAGGTGCACCGTCCACTGCTCCAACATGTTTATGCGCAGGAGCTGCTCTGATGCAGTCTAAATGCCCCATGCCATCATGCAACACAGGTTCCCCGGCAAGTATGTATTTGTGACCACTATAGCCTGCACCAGCAGAGGATGGAAGTGACTATCCAACAGTTTGGAGGGACAAATCAGTGCGGATCTGGATAAAGTGACTTGAAGATGAGCACCGGAGTCAAGAAGCTCTCTTGGTGCTGGAGCCATTGCTTTTAAAGGCACCACCGAAAGGTTCTCATCTGCCATTGGTTACAAGGCCACCATGTCCATGAGGCATAGGACTTGCAGAACCACTATCAATGCCTAAGTCAAAAACATCAGAATCCTATCCCAAATATCCACAATCCTCTGAGGAAGAGGAAACGTCTTTATTTAGATCATGTCCACTATTGCCCTTATAAAGATCAGTCTCTGTATGGGTGTAAGATGCGATTTCTCGGTATTGGTTATGGTGCACTCAACATGTTCCTTGGCCAGCATCAAAGACCGCTCTGTTGTCATCCAAATACAGAAATATGACTCCTACTGACCTCCATTGTGAAGCCACCACAACCGCCAGCACTTTCTTGGAAATGCTCAGTGCTGGTGTCAGGTCAAAAGGCAGGACTGTGAACAGACAGTGCTGGAAGCCCATGTTAAACCTTAGGTGGCGTCTGTGGGTGGGAGGACTGCTAGATGGAAATAGGTTCCCAGGAGGTCCAGGGACATTAGTAAATCCCTCCCACTGAGAGCCAGCAAGACTTGGCCCAGGACCATCTTAAACTTGTACTGCTGTCTATAGCGGCAAAGGTTGAGGATGGATGTTAGACTCAGCCCTTGAAAGGAACTAAGATGTAAATGGAGTCAAATCATGTGTTCCTTTTCTCCAGACTCACCACCTGTATGGTCCCTTTTATCATTAGGATTAGAACATTTGTCTCCAAATCTAGGCTTCAGGACTCAAATTGTCGTGTCCATCACGAGTAACATTGAGGAGGTGGCACAACGGTTCAAAAGTTGCATGCGAGCAGTGGTTAGTTGGATGGACAACCACTATCTCAAACTGAATTCGGAACAAAACGAAGTACTTCTCTTTTGGAGGGAAACCTCGATACTTGATGGCCTCAGACATTGGGAACTCTCCCGATTCCAGTTAATAAGTTAAGATATCTCAGAATAATCTTTGACTCCAGGCTCTCCTTTATGGAACAATCAAATAAACTTACATCTATCTGTGTTTACCAGTTAAAAATCCTTAATAAAGTCTCGCTTTTTATCCTAAAAAGAGTTACAAAAGACTGGTGATTGCTCTAGTCCTATTAAGACTGGATTACTGCAATGCCCTGAATTTGGGCATGCAACAGGGCTCTCTCAAGAAATTGTAGAGAGCTCAGAATGCAGCTGTTAGTCTGCTCAATATAAAAAAATCTGACTCAATCACCAAGGTCCTGGAGGATTTGCACTGGCTCCCTAAAAAAAAGAGAGAGTGGCGTTTAAGGCATTCTGCACAGCACATTGAGCCCTTTATGGCATCTGACCTGAATACCATGAAAACATATTTTTATAGTATGTCCCGGGAAGAAGCTTTCGCTCAGGAACAGTCATATAAGTCAGGTTACAAATATTTCACACTGCTTCATGGGCGACAGAGGTTTTTTTTGTATATTCAACCTGAAAGTGTTGGAACCTGTTCACCTGGCACTTAAGAACCCAGGCAAACCTGATGCTATTTTAGAAACAGCTCAAAACATGGCTGTTTCCACTCTCCTTGTAAATGCAATTCATCAAATGGAGGTGATCTTCCTTGGTTAAACTCACTAGCGCCAAGACGACTTTGGAAATATGTTGCGCTTTATAAAATAAAATATCAAATATATGCGGTCACATTCAATTTTTCTGATCCCTCTCCATGAAATTGGTATTAATGACAAAACTCATGGATGGACTGCGTCATATCTGTAGGATAAGAAATAAGCCATTCCTCTTCCACCTCTCTGTTCTAAAGTCAGAGACGTAGAGCAAGGTATGCTGTAAGGTTTATTCTAAAGTCGCTTCCTATTAAATTTCTATATCTCTGGTCAAATTCATGAAGATCTTTGGATAATCTATCATTATCTATTCAGATGCTACACAATCATCCACTTAGATGATGACTCTTCGTAAGCCCATCCCTTCTTCCATCTGTGCTTATTGGAAATCATTGCTTGGATAAAGGCTAAACCTCTCAAACACAAATCTGATAAGACTGAGTTTTTTATTGCAGGGGAAGAATCCTTTGCCTGGTATACCAGATAGCTGTGAACTACCATCCCTGCTACCGCCATTCGTAATCTGGATTTCCATTTAGACCAATCCTTATCCCTCACCAATCAGTTTGTTTCTTATACCTCTGCATTCTCACACAAATAAAAAAATAAAAAAATCCCCAAAGCCTCTAGGCAGGTTATAGTTGAGGGGTTCATTCTTTTCCGCCTGGACAACTGCAACTCGCTTCATCTCGGTTCTTTTGGATTTTCCCTGATAAGATTGCAGAAGATTAAAAATGCAGCAGTATGGCTCCGGTTCGGTCTTCCTTGCCACGCTCACACTTCGTTGATTGCAGCATTTCACAGACTCCTGTAACATAGCACATTCTTTTCAAGAGGTTCTGCCTAGTAAACTGTGCCTTCCACAACAAGGGGCCACTTTAGGCTCAAATCTGTTTCAATCATTTTGTCCTTGGGGTGCTCCTTAGTCTTTCTCACTTAGCCTTCACTGCTTCCTAGGTAGGGAAAGTGAGATCTGGCAGCTGTTTATTCTCATACTTAGGCGCTGAACCTTGGAATGAGTTACCATTACCCTTTAGCCCTCTTGATGCCCCATTGTAAACCCATCAAGACTTGGTTATTTTGGCAGATAGGCGTTTGGTAACATGGCTTTAGTACACAGAATCAGTTTTATCCTCAGAGCACCAAGATACTCTTTTGGGCAAATGCTTGCTCTCAATAAATACTTTCATCATCATAAATTGAGCAACAACCTTATTACTCTATTTACTTATACAAGCACTGGCAAGGCCACAGGCCTTGTTTATGCGAGATCTATTGGCTTTGTCACCGTTTATTTTTTTTAGACATGTTGCACAACTGCGCAAACTGATGTGCAACATGGCTTAAAATAAAGGGAAATACGTGCTAGGACGCGCCCAGCATTGGCAAATTAGCAGTTACTAGCAAATGCATGCTTCCCAATTCAGACCAAAGCGCTGCTTGTCCCCTTACTCTGGGTACCTTTAATCTCCCATTATCCTGTGTACAGAGTGCTATGGTAACCACCAGGCCTATAATCCAACTTTCACACTTGATTTGCTTTTCTGGTTTCCTTCTAGGGCCGGATTGTTGTGTGTTCATCGGTCATAAACCACACAGAGCGGAGACATCAAAGTGAAGGAACACAGTGCTGCCACATCAATGTAAACATAATAATGTTTATAGACACTTCAGATGGGACAAGGTGAACACAGGCCTGTCTGAAGAACATCTTGTTCCAGAAGCCTGTCCAAGACAGAAACGGAATAAACCCTTCTCAGTTTAAGGCACTTCAACTACGTCTAGTAGGCAAACTTGGCTACTGGCGAGAGGAAACACACTAAACACAGCCCCTCGGTAGCCCCATGCCATTGGACACCTTTACCTTAGCCTACAACACCAGTGCATTGTGTGTAAACAGTTTCACTTGTAAGGGTATCAAAATGCCAGCATGCAAGCTGCTCTTGGAAAAAAAACAGGATTGGGGTGTCACGTGATACAAGATGACATAGCAACTAATAATTAATCGGGAGAAATAAACCTTTAAAAGGGTGGGGCCCGGAAAGATGCCACACTTCTCCATGGATGCAGCCGAATTTCATGATGCTAGTCCTGCATTCACAATTTAGAGATCATTGCTGTCATATATGCTAGTAAGATTAGCTCAATCGAAGCAACAAAGGACTATTACTCTCGGGCAGCACTCATCTGACAAATGAAAACCCAGGAAAAGCAGTGTGTGATGGTCACTGAATGGCCTGACAACCCTACTCTAGAACAGTAGGCGTCTGCAACATGCAAACTTGGAGAAAGAACATGCTGCACAGACCAACAGCACGTAGTACTCTCAGACTGGTGCATTCTTGCAGCCGGCAAAGTTTCAAATTAAATTTACATTGACATCTGTGGCAATGTGGAATTCCCAGAAAAAAAGCAGCCATTAAAGTCGTAAAAAGGCACGTTTCTCCCAGGGAGACCTTAGCAGCATAGTGAGCAGAGCTGAGAGGCATTTGGAGTGAAAGAAAGGGGAGCGGTAGAGTGGGAAGAAGAAGTAGTACCTCAGTCACAGAGTGAGCAGCAGGCAGGCACTAATTAAGTTGAATCAATCTGTGCTTGGTCCATTCTCCACAGAAACGAAAGGTAGTGATGCTTAGCCTGTGCTGGCCAATTAAGAGACATCAAATAAACAATGTGCGGGTTGCAAGCCACTTGTTATGCACAAAAGGCTTGCAAGTGCAAGCCCGTACGCTGTCGCAGGCTCAAGCTGAAAATGAAGTACATATTCTTCATAAATGTTATCATCAGCTTTGTGTGCCACTTTTCCAACTTGTAATAAATATGTGCTTACGCAAAGCAAAATGAATTGAGATTGATTATGGAATTCACTGAGAGACACTTCCTATATTTTCATGCAGTCTTTCTGTTCTTGATCCTACCTTCATAGAATATGGCTGCTTGAGCTGGATACGCTCCACTATAGATCTGAGCTTCTTGGAGTAAGGACTGTCCACATCAGGGAGAAATGCCTGCATGAATTAAAAACAAACCCAAGGTTAGAATTGGGGAGGGGTACCAGATTTGTCAGAGGAATTTGGGACCAGTTCGTCGAGACATTGCCACACATAGTTCAGATTTACAGTATCCATAAAGATTTGCAAAAAGCAAATCTAAGAATCACATCTTTGGGTGGTTGAGTGTCATTTGAAGAGTACATTCTAAGTGCACATACAGACCTCAAAGATGTGCCAGCCTCAGAGTAAAGGGCAGACGTTATGCAGTCACTTACAGTGGAGCTTGTGCTTGACAATAAATAGGAGATAAAACTATCTACCCTGAAGCATTGAAGGGGAAACTTCCCATCCCAAAGAGGCACCCGCGTGACAGAGTTATGAGCTGCAGCATCTACATCACCTTCAACAACTGGAGGCACTTCAAATCAGTTATAAGCACTTTGAAATATATGTAATATAGCATGATGCAAACATACAATCAGATACATTTGTTGTGATAATCTGCCCTGAAATGTCTTCTAGCAAGGTCTTTTTTGTATTACGTTCTTCAGAAGCTTAAACAGTATTATAATTACAGGATGATAATATAGACCCCTAAACATTTTGCATCACCTTTGCAAGAAAGATTTCATGACTTTCTCTCAGCCTTGCCAACACTTATTTTAGGAGGGACAGTCATGATTTCTCAAACCACAAATTTTAATTATTTTACCTTTATGTGGATGCTTAAAGCTCTTTCAACACACACCAGGCTTTGCTAAAGAGTTTTTGTACTGAGGTTGCCTGCTTGCCTATATGTGCGAGGCCAAGCTTTTCAAAGTAACACTATTTTCATCCATGGACTCTGGCTGCTGCACTTATCTTGGGGCTGTAAAATGTCCTGTCAGCAGGTTGTGTATCCATGAGCGAAGTCAGAACATCAGAACTGCAGTGAGAGACTTTAGCACGTAGAAACAGGGCGCATAAGGCGGGTGAAGCAGCGAGTAAGGCTTGCGGGCAGGTGGGAGACACCACCACCGCCACACACCTAAGCGTGTAACCCGTAAAAGGCTGATCAGTTGCGAGGTCTGATAACACGTGTGTTACTGGCTCACATTGTTGAGATGGAGCTGTGAATGGTGAACACCAGTAAAAGGCCCACATTGCATTGCTTTTGGCAGAGGCGTAAATATGAAATCAAATAAGATGCAACTCTCAAACAGGGGTTTGTGAACCAACTTAAAAGTTACTTACCGCCTCAGGACTAATGTGTGCGAAGGATGGCACATTAAAAATCCCTTGAATCACTTCCGGGGGAGAGCTTACTCCCAACCACAGGAACAGGTTCAGACCGTTGGCCAATAAGAATACCCCTCCTTCAGATAAACGGTCTTCTGAGCAGCGGACAGCAGATGGCACTGCTTCACTATTTACATCCATATTGTGCTAGGGTAAAACACAGACAAGTTTTACTCTGTCAGTTCCATGGTGCATCTGTTTTACTAGACAACTGCACACCACCCCTTTAAAAATGACACAGATTTTCATTTTGCACTGGAGTAATGGAAACACGAAAACATAAAAAGAAATACAGTGGGCAATTCTCTATGGAATAATTTGCTTCAGAAGTATTTATTCAAATAATAACTTGCATGTTTGTCCTACGCCTGTGTCCACTTCCCGCTCATTAGGACTAGTGTTATGATTTGTAGACAATGGAATTCTGTTCAGCTCACACAACTGCTAAATTGAGGATTGATAAAGGGCATTGTGATCAACACTAGCTCAAATTATTCAAGTATGTTGGACTCCCAAGTTCATCTTAGGTGCATAAAAAGGCATTTGTAAGGATAAATTCGGAATACTGGTTCAATGAATCAGGTTCGGAGCAATATTACAAAGTACAGTACATTTGCATATGTGTACATTTAGGGTAACTTCGAGTGTGTTCCTGGGAGGGTCTACCTACAAAGGCAGGCGAACACCAGCAAATCGGTAGATTTGTTTGTAACAAAGTATAAGAATGAGCTAAATACCGTACCATTCCATTAGCATGCCATGTACATTTCGTTTGTACTCACAGCCCGCTTTTAGGCAGTCACCAGCAAAGCCGCCTATTCCACTCAGTAAGTGACATCACTGGATTTCCCATCATTCATTTGCACAGAAGTGACATCTTTCCTCCTCATTTCCAGGACCTACTTAATGGAGGCATCAGCTCAGATGAGTATCGCCAGGAGTGCTGATCCTTTCCCTTCCCCCTCCCGCCTCAGCCACTCTGCAACCCTCCGTGCCCTCAACCCCACACACCACTCCACATTCTACTGCCTCTGCTGCACCACAAAAAACAGAGGAGGTGTTCTCATCAGCTTTCTGCAAGATTGCATGCTGTTACCCACACCCAACATTTGCTGGTACCCAATAACCCACACTCAGACTCAACAAGTCGTGCAACCACGCCACAACTCCACTGACACCTATTTTGGACTTTGTTGCATCACTCACCCTCGATGCTAGCAATTCCATCCTACTCTGAGACCTTAACTTCCCCCAGGAAGACCACGCCAACCCCAACTCAAAAGCATTTGGCGAAGATCCTGGAAGCCTGGGCCTCATCCAATGAGTAAAGACTTTGAATTGTAAAGACACGAAGGCCATCATCTAGACCCTGTATTTACAGAGTTCAGTAACTTGGCGACAGAGAATACAATCCCTATACTATGGCCTGACCACCACACCGTATCCCTATGGCTTGAAGTTTTCAGTAAGAACAGTAAAACAGCCCCCTCTCAAAAACCTAAGCGGTCACGGTCCAATCTTAATATTAAAGAACAGACGGATGCTCTCGCAGAATCGATTCCCACTCTTAGGGAGGGGGGGGGGGGAATAGTGGATGAATATAGTACATTTGATAGATAGCTAAACCATACCCTGAAGCCCTGCGTCCCCTGCAGACCTATATTGTACGCTCACATGGATTAGACTTAGTTTCAAATGCAGATGATACACAGATCATCTTGGCTCTAACACCAGATGTCAGTCGAAATACCACTCAACTTAACTCATGTCTGAAGGAGATTACAGACTTGGATGTTTGCAAGCATCCTGAAACGTAATGGCGACAAAACCAAAGTACTTGTGGTGGGGAAAAATAGGTCCCGAAGGCTGAAATTTTCATGGGCAGAACACCTGAGCAGGCACAGGCAGTAAAAAGCCTTGGTTTCTGAATAGATGATAAACTCAATATGAAAACACAGGCTCGGAAATTAGCTGAATCTTGTTTTGGCATTCCGAGACCCCTGAGAAAATTCCTATATATGTTACCACCACCCACAAGGAAGGTGGTAGTGCGTGCAGGGTCTACTCAGTTTACAATTAGATTATGGAAACTCCCTTTGACTAGGAAGTCTAAAATATGTGATAAAAAATACATCAAGTTGTCCAGAATGCGGCAGCTATAACCCTCCACAAAATACGCAAGCATTTATCAGCCAGTCGAGCCTTAGCAGCCCTGTATTGGCTACCACTTCAAAAAAGAATCCAGTTCAAGGTGCTAGGCATTGCTCATCAGGCCATCCACGGGAAAGACCCGTTCATCATACAGAAGCTACGTACTCTCTCTGCGTTAGGAAGGCCCATACGTTCCAGTAAGCAAAGGGGTTCGATGGTACCCAAGGTGAACAGAGCAAGAAGCGGCAGACGCTATTTTGCGTATCTTATTTCCAAACTCTGGAATCCTCTTCCCGCCCCCCTCCGATTTAAACAGTCGGAAACCTGCTTCAGAAAACTGCTTAAAACTAATCTCTTCTGAAGCTCGAACTCTAGTCTAAGGTTATGCAGGTACTTGATGGTGATGTTGCAACACGCACTGGGAGGCCCGGTCAGGTAGCTGTGCACCATATAAAAACAGCTGAATTGAACGAGTAAAGGAATCAACTCACATTGCACAGCACCTACTGGGCCCTATTTTCACCACCTTTGACAACATCATAGTTGATGAGCACACACAAGCCTTTTAGATAGCCCTTGTCAAGATCAGCATCCCCGTCTCTGTCCAACTCACTCACACCCTCACCAGACCAGGGCGACAAAATAGGAACAGCATTACTGACAAGGACTTAAAAACCGCTGTCAATACCCACAGACCCAAACACAGCATCCGCCATCCAGTGCCATCAAGAATTTCAAAAATGTGTTCGCATCCTGCACTGATTCCCAGGCCCCTCTCAAACACAGCAATACAACAAGATCTAAACCCAGGCCAGTTGGTACACCGAGGAACTCAGACTGATGAAACAGCACTGCAAACACAGGAGTGCAAATGGAAAATGAGCCAGGACAATGCAGAAAGCAGCACATTCTAATCTACCCTGAGAAGCTACCACAAAACGTGCCGCTCTAGCGGGCAGCATTGATGTCAGCACAAACAGAAGCAAAGAAATCTTCAACTTTATGAAGGACTTCACCTCACCAGCAGCCACCTCCAACTCAATCACACCCTCGCAAGACCTCTGCAACTATCTATCTAAATTCTTCAGACAAAATCACCGCCATTTACAGCAACTTCAACCCACAACCAGACAGACCTCTCTAAAAGCCTCCTGATTTTAGCTAAAGAACCAATACTAACCACATGGCCCATCATTGTCCCAGAGTAAACTACCGTCGTCATAAAGTCCATCCACTCAGGTGCCCCATCGGACCCCTGCAGCCACCGTGCCTACTCCAGAAGACTTCAACCCATCACCACCATGATCACACCCATTGTGAATATCTCCACCTCTTCTGCAACTATCCTAGGTAATGGCAGCTCGCAGAGGGAGTGCTGCGGGGTGGTGAGGCTGGGCGGGGGAGGGTTAGGGTGGGGTGTAGTGGACTCGCACATACGACAGCCAGGAGTAAAGTAATTAAATTAATAAATAAAACTATTTACCTTGAGCTCGCTGCATAGCCAACTCAGATAATGAAAGGACTTTCTGGTTCTCAGTCTGAGGAGTACAGGGTGTTATCACTTGTTTGACTCAGATATGTTGTGGGAGGTTCTAGGGCTACTTCCAAGAAAAACTCTGGGGAGTTTATGTTACTAACATAGTTTATTGGGGGTGCCGTAATTCCACTTGGACTGAGTACTCTCAGGCAGCTCTTCTCTCCAACACCGAGAGGAGACCAAGGACACCAACTATTTTTCCCTGTTAAAGAATCCTTCTTTGTTACACAGCTACCTTTTGCAGGTGCTCACCAAAACTTCTACAATCTGTACTCGTATGAGTAAGTCTGTTTCCACCCAACAAGGGCAGCTTTCCCTGAAGCCCTTTTGCATTTCTAGCTGGGCTGAGACTAGCTGCACCTGTCTCGCACGTTACCTTGAATGGGCAGGAGTGGAAGACATTCATTCAGAGATTACCTTCATTAATGAAATGATGGCTTCGACTTGGCCCAAGAGCAGGCTAGAATGATAGATACGGCTCAGGCAAAAATGAATGGATCATATAGGAAATGAGCAACGCAGCAAAATAACTTTTTATTTTGCCTTGAGATGTTCTAAGTGTAAGTATATGAACCATCTTTGAAAGGTAGTCTTTGGTAGTGGATGAGTTTTTTTGGTTATTGCCTGCAATCTGAACTGGTCTGTGAAGCATTCTAGCCTGCACATTTCAGAAACTAGATGAAAATGTTCACAAAGAGACAACCAGACTGCTCCTCTCATTGTGTCCGAGTGCCAATAGTGCACACCAGCATTTCCTGATTTTTAGTCGACATTATAAACTTAACCACCGCCATTGCCACTACTCACATCCATTAACAGTACTCATATCAAATCTTGCTAAGCGTGGTCTTGCCACAGATACTTACTATTGGTATAAATTGTGGGTACAAAAATAACTGTGTGTCTGCAACATCCATGGACATGACCAACTGCCTCTGGAAAGTTCTCTCGTCCGTTGATATGTCAGGACTGCCTATCAATACATAATTTTTCAGCAAACAGTTCATGTACACAGGCAGCACCTTCATGGAGTCTGGCAGGATGAGCTGCAATAAATAACTTTTATTCAGTTTGTGAAGTCGGGTTCAGAGAAATAGAGAGAGTAAAATAAATATATAAAACCATTAACATAAAATAAATACTTCCACAGATTTTTGCTGTATTTATATTTTACGATGCTATTAAAGGATGGTTCTTCTAGCTAAGTAGCTTCTCTGGCTGAGCATTCAGATTGTAATAATTAAGGAAAAATGTTTCTTGTGTCAACATTCACACAATTTTCCATGACCGTGGCCCTAACTGTTCATCAAAGCTATCCCATTGGGTCAAAGAGGCCCAACATTGCATCTAATACCAAGAACCATCTGTCCTGGTAAATTTGATATTGCTAGGTGGGCCCGCCAACATTACACATCTGTGATTAAACTGGACACTGTGTAAGTGGTCTTCAAGATTTTGGGCCGGATGTAAGAAACACTGGTTGCAAAATACTGTCACAATTATGATCCATTTTTTTGCGACTTGTGTGGAATTTTGCAAACCGACCTAGGTACAAATAGGTTGATTGACAAAATTACAACTTGTAGTGGGCTGCTATCTTATCTACCTCATCAATATGCATGAGGTAGTTCCAAATTAAGACTCACTACGATTGATGGCCATCACATAGATGGTGGCCTGTTGGAATCAGCCGATCACCATGTCTGTGATAACTTTTTACATTATTATTAGATTTATTTATAATAGGGACCTTTTTCCTTATAGGAGATGGGGTTCTGTTTTATAATTTAAAAAAAAGTTTACAACTTTTTAAAAAGGTCGATTGACAGTAGGAAGTGATCTCCTGGAACACTGCCTATTCCTCATCAAACTTTTATGTTCACAAATAGGAAGTGTCCCAAGGGGAGCCTCTTCCCTTTGCAAATGGCTTACCACCCCGTGTTGGGATTCACAAACATTTCAATGTGTGAAACTGGATTTTGGTTGCAAAACACTGATACATACCATAATGAATTGCTATATGGAAGGAATGCCCTAAACCCGCTCCATCTAAACAATGATTCATTATGTGCTTCTAAACCCATTTTGGCACTTGGTAACCAATTACCAAATCACAAAATGAGTTTATCACATTGGAAAGAGCATTTTTGGCGTCCCTATCTCTGACTATTTGGGAACACAAAAATAATTTGTACATCTGATCCATTTTATCTCCTGCCAACTCAACTATCTACATATTGTCAACAAAATTCCCAGTGCATCTTATTCAAGTAGTATTATGTTGATATTTCGTGTCCCATGGTACAAGGTCACATGCACCCGTGAAGTAATTATTTAATATGACAAAATTGGCCTTTCTGTTATCTGCAGGACAGATATGCCAAGGATCTGATTTAGGATTAGGCTGTAAAAGAAAACTATCTGGAATTTCCTTCACCATACTTACATCATGGTCCATGCAAATTCTACCAAAGTATTCCACACAGATTTACCATTGCTTTGAAAAAAACTGAGGATTGACCATTTCTACCCAATTCTACATCAACACTCAAGCTTTGCAACAGGTAACTAAATGGAAGAGATGGATAAAGTACACAAAACAAATGTATTGCAAATTATTTTTATATAATGCAGAGTTCACGTTATGTGTTCTATCATGAGATCAATTTTTAAACATGCATTTGGAATGAAAAGATCTCATTTGAGCTGCACAGATCATCTGATGCTTACCTGACTGACCGCCGAAGGGCTTGCGCAGTGCTTCCTGTAACATGCCAGCATGTGGGCAGTCTGACTCATGAGAATGTCTCGGACCGTCTTTAGTGGGTGACTCAGGACAGCCTTGTACGCTAGTATTAGGGAAAAAATAAAGATTTAACATTCCATTTCTCACAATTTTGTGTAGCAGAGGGTACATTAGGTCCTGTGAAAGAGCACAATTTTCCAGGAAAAAACATACATGACAAGAATTGTATGATATAGACTGTATAGCTAAAAGCAACAAAACATCCAAGTGAGTGTTCTTTTTCTTTGGATGGACGAATATTAATAAAATTGACCAGGAATGAGCAAGGCTACATTTGTTTTGAGTAAAAATGAAAATGAAGAAATGCAAGTGTACTGTAGAACTGTACCTGATTTGGCAAAAAAGTTTACTAGTGCATCGGTCTCACAACTCTTGTAGAGATCAGAAAGTTGAGAGCTGCAGTTCAGACCAATGTTGTGAATCAGAAGGCGCCTTTTTCCTCCAACTGTGGTGTAAAGCACAGCACACTAGAATGACAAAACAAACATTGCACCTCGCTTAATCAAACATATTTAATTAAAATTACTGCATTTGAAAATGTGCAAGACACCCTGATGACATATAAGTGTGTAAAGTGGGTGTGAAGAACCTTTGGTAAGGTCCTTGAGTACCCACAGAGTTACGACTTTGTGAATGTATATTATCTTTCTAATGACCGCCTCTGTGCCCCTACTGTGGTAAGCCCATATTTCTGTCCTAAACGTAATACTGTGGAAAACACACTGTAGGTACAGACTATCAGTGTTACAAATGCCCACATGCATCAACCGGAATTGCATTCGCAAACGGGGCGAATCGCAAAATTCGGCCGTTTGCGAATGCAATTTCCTTTTTTGGGATGCATCACGTTTTTTTATTTTTTCGCAATTTAAGGAATCGCAATTATGTTGCGATTGCTTAAATTGCGATTGCATTTAAGAAATCGCAATTTGATTTCTTAAATGCAATGCATCACACTTTTGAAATTGCGAATTCGCAAATTGGGAGAGTTAAATTACCATGAAGTTCAACTTCATGGTAATTTGTGAAAACTTTGAAAAATGCAAAAAAGTGCATTTTTCAAAGTTTGATTTAACACACACACATGCCCTTGGGGCATGTGTGTGTGAAAAATGATCTTTTCAGGGGTGCAGGGGGGGTCCTTTCGACCCCCCCCTGCACGCTTGAAATAGCATTCTCATTTTGCGATTCCTTAATTGTGAATCGCAAAATGAGAATGGCTTCCCATTCATTCGTATGGGCCTGTAGGCCCATAGGAATCAATGGGAAGGGATTCCCTAATTGCGATTCGCAAATTGTGAATCGCAATTAAGCAAAATTAAGAAATCGCAATTTATTTAGCGATTTCTTGATGCATTGAAGTTTGCGATTACTTAATTACGATTCCTTATTTTTCGCAATTAAGGAATCGCAAACTCCAATGTTGATGCATAAGCCCGTTAGTTCCTTCTGTCTGTATAAGTGTCCACAGATCCTGATGCGGTGAATCAGGATCTCTCCTGTGTACCCATAGATAGCGTTTGTGCGCAACTCTGCAAATGTTGCGAATTAGGTCCCTGTCTTAGGGAATGAGCAACCACTATCCCAATCTTGGTGAACACTGTGGCTGTAAAACTAAACCACAATCAGAAGTAGCCTTAGGCAATGGTTTGAGCTCGGTTTGGTCGGAGGCGAAGGAACACTGAAATTAACGTACTGTACCATACAGCCCACATATTCTCTCACGGCCCAAAACATTTAAGAGCAACATCTTGACAGTCTACATTTTCAGATGCTGGTGATGAACTCTTCAGTTGAGAAGGAGTCGTAATGTGTTCTTGTTTAGCATTAGGAATCTGTATTACTGCTACCAGTTGCAACAAAACTGGTCCGATACTATTTGAGGAACAGACTTTTTCAGTTTTCCCAAAACTCCAAAACCTCAATAAGAAGGCAAATTGTTTTCCTAAGCCTGAAGCATGCATAGAAAATGTAATCTTGAATGAAGGATGTAAATTTGATGGGAAATGTATGAACTGGCACAAGGTTCACACTCTAGATGTTTTAAAAGAAACCTTGCAAGATCATTTTCCATACTTTGCTATCACATCAATTTTTACCACACAGACTAGACAAGATTTCTTCAAAACCACTTCTAAATCTTAAAATGTTATAATTTGTTTTCCAGAGGAAGGCTCATTATTCTTCTGAAATAGATGAAACCTGTCATCATAGAAATCCCTAAGAAATCCCTAAAATGCCCAGCTTACACTTTAGTAAATATGTGGAGATGAATAATTTTGCCTTAGGTCACTTTCTGCCACGGACTAAAGATATATTTGTTAAAGAAAGATTAATCCAAGTGGATAGGCGTGTCTGGGTCTGTGTGTATGACTGTTGCCGTACGATTGTCAGTTTTTTAAAATGCAGTGCACATTAGTGAAAATGGAATCGAGGCACACCTGAAACAGTCAGATTACATTATTGAACCAGGGTGCCCATCTAAGATTTGTTGTCCAGTACCTTTTGGGAGTAAAAGAAGGCAAATGATGGTTGACAGATTTCTGGGGATGCATGTTCTGGTTAGCACAGTATTCATTTACTGTAATTACTGATAAAGCTGGATTTTCTTTCTCGGAAATGCTGATTTCAGAATATGACCTCTCGCCATACGACAGGTAAACAGCAAAACCAGATGTTGTATTTAGTTAAGCAATCTTACTGCTAAGCCCAAAGAAGGCAGGATTTCCACCCTACTTTTCTGGTTACTATCAAAACAGTATTATGATCTTATCAATTCAATGAGTGTTGTATGGCATATTAGAACATTGGAATGTTGGGAGCTCCATTGAAAACAATGGAGTGCTCCGGGCTTATAATGGCTGGTATAAGCCTGGAGCTCCAACATTCCAATGTTTCTTTGTTCACAGCTCTGGCTGTGAACAAAGGCTTCAGGGAGCCTGAGGGGATTCCAATCCCCTCACACTTCCAAAAGGCTTTGTTTTTTTTGTTAGAACATTCTGTCCTCTAGTGACAGAATGTTCTAATAGCCTTATAGCCCTTCGTAGATGGGCTATACCGCTATTAAAGTCCCTCTCCCTTGTTAAAGGCCCTCGCCTTCGGCTCGGGGTCTTTAACGCTGGAGAAGGCATTTAATAGCCGGTATAGCCCTCTACGGCGGGCTATAAGGCTATAGAAGTGAAGAGCAGAGACCTGTAGAGCAAATCTTATTGCTTGTGCTCATTGCTGGGTGGCCATTAGGCAGATAATGTAGTTTCAGAGATTAGTACCATTAGAGGGGTTTGATCACTGCATGAGAAGACCTTTGTCAGGCCCAGGGCCAGACAACTTCGTACTAGCAAAAATGCTCACTAGACGTACTGTGCTACTGCCAGCCAAAGCGTTTCGGGCAGTGTGCCACTAATCCTTTTAGTATTCCAGGGCCTCACTGCCTGCAGCTGGTTGTGAGAACGGCTGCGGTCATCAAGGTACAAGAAGGTAGTTTCTATGCCCCATTTCAACGCTAGTGATGTTAATGCTTAGATGACTGCTGAGGTTCTTCTGAGTATCAGGGGACAGATTGGCAGATGCCATCCGAAAGGCTGTGCTGCCTGCACCCAATCCCATTATCGAGTCCGGAAATGCTGCGACTTTACCTAAGACTCTGAGTTTAGCAAATAATGTGGCCAATTAAGAAGGACCCCCCAATACACTTGCAAATACCATCAGGCCTTGGAAGGGAGAGGGGTTCTCACATAAAAGACGGATGAGGGAATACTACATAATGTGGTGAAAGGAATGTTTTTGTAGGTTGCCCATACCTAGACGTTGACATAGTAAATCTTAGTTAACTGCAAAACAAGTGCTAACATTCCGGTCAGGAGGTAAACTGTGGCAAATGTGTGTGAATTTTATTATGTCTTTTGACTTTAGGATGGAGGCAAAGATTCATTTTTTTTAATGTGAGAAAGATCAATTTTATAACTGCTAAAATAAAAGTTGCATGGAAAAAATAAATCTAGTTCATCTGAAAGAAAGAAGAGTCAACACTACACAAGAATTAGGATTTCTGTACTGGAGACAGATGCCTGCTTGAATTGGAATATGCCTTATAGCACACACGAGGAGACACAAATATACTGAAATGGTTGGCTATGAATTGTGCTCCTGTCTATGCATTTGTCTCTCCTTATCTAAATAAAAACAGGAAACTGAAGCTAAAACGGCTTGAAGAAAAATGATATTAAAAGATGGATGCAAAAAATGTATTATGAGATAGCATTAATTCAAGGTAGAACAAATAATACGTTAACGCATGACTACTAGGCCCTCTCAGATAAGCAGCAGTCTCAAGTTCTGAAAATCTGGATTTTAGACTGAAACACTAAATAGGGCATGGAGCTCCTCTCAGAAACCGCTGCATTTCAACAAATGTTTCTGTGTTGAAAGATATAAAGTGATAGTGTAGACGTTGTGCCTGGCTGTACACCTCAGTGTTGTTCCAAATACAAGGAATATTTTAATTCAGTTAACAAGCGTGTGGGCCTTATTAAGAGTTTCCTAGTACTTGGGTTTGTAATACCACACCCCAAAAAATGGAGCCATGTTCACTAGGTGCAGTATTACCTTTATCTTCCGAGGAATGGGGGATTTCGAGGTACTACTGCATGTTTTCCCTTGTGCAGCTCCGCAAAACTCACAAATTATCCGGTATTTCTACCCAAAAAGTTCACCAGGTTTTACCTGGTGAATTTGCGTGAGATAAAAGTGCAGTATTTTTGCACTGCTCCTTTTTTTGGGTTGTATGTCAGAATTATGTTAGCAAAAATGCCATCTGACATAAATATTGCGTCCTAAAAAAAATATGGTCCCATTAGGAGGCGATTTATTCTTATTAACTCCAATGAGGCAATATGTTTGAAACAATATTCTGGTACCATACCTTGTAAACACGGTCTGACTGAGGAATAGTAGAACAATAAAAATGTTGGAATTGTGGTTTCGGCACATAAATACCTGAATTAAAGCTCCACTATCTTCACTTAATTTGTCGTCGTGCTTGAACTCAACAGTCACAGCTTTGTCGCAGTCCACTGCTGCCATCTCAACGTCCGTTGTGTTGCTCATGTACATAGCACCAAAAAAGTCTGTTGCCCGAAAACCTACAAACAAAATGAAATTTAACTTTGCAATTTGCCAATCAGATTTGCAAATCAGAAGTTTTTTTTCAAGAACACATTAGAAAGGTACTTTCGTGCATACTGGAAATAATGGCATGTCCTAATATCTATGCTATCCATTTACATATAGAATGTGATTAGCTGGCTAATAAAAAAAAAATCTGTATCTAGTCCTGCACTTTTGAACCAGGAGTTGGCCTAACGGCTAGGGCGCTCGACCTCGGACCTGGAGGAACTGGGTTCGAGTCTCGGTAACGTCACCTCCTGTGATTCTGGGCAAATCACTTAATCTCCCCGTGCCTAAAATGAAAGTAACTGGAAAATGTAAAAATGTAACGTAACTGGAAAAATATGTAAAGCGCTCTGATACCTGATTCGGTTCGGGTCTAGTTCGCGCTATATAAAACTCTGCAAAAAAAATAAATCTCTTTTCAAACATCAACCGTATCATGAATCACCAGTATCAGTTTGTCATTGTGTGTATGCTGGACTGGTTAAACAAGCTGGATGGTACTGAACGATAACAAAGGAGCAAAGGGACAGTAATCTTGGGCCTGATTACAAGTATAGGCGCTATTTATCAAACCTGGTAAATACCGATACCGCTGGGTATGTACTATAAATAGCACCCATTATGAGTTTCTGAGGAATAACATGCAGATTTTGGTGTTCAGCACACCAAAATCTGCATTAGATGGCGATTATGTATGGTTTTCCCCGGTTACATTTCGGCAGGTTTAAACTGACGAAATGTAACGAAGGTTGAGGTATTTGACACGTCTGATAATTATCCGGTGTGTTAAACAACACTCAAATCGTAATTCTGACCCGTTTGTAAACAGGGGTTTATGCACGAGTCAGAAAAGAACGACTGACTTGTAATCCGGTCCTTAGAAATCTATAAGGACGGTATTTTGTTACAACTAAAGAGGTTAGGGAAAAAAGTTAGCAAACAAAACGATCAAATGTACCTCATCACATCATATGGCTGGTGTACAACTGCCCTAACTAATTGTGTGTTTTACTTTTATTGCTTTTCCTTAGTTGGTAAGATCGTCAGGGGCCGAGGAGTTGTGGAGTCTAGAAACAACCACAAAATCTGTCGCAGAGGAACACATGGAATGGGACTCATGTCACAGACGAGACCAAAGCGAAGATCGATGAGGAGGCTCAGTGAGTAGTAAGCAGCCAGCACAAGTGATAGGACAAACAGGTTGAAGCAGAAACAACTTACAACCTGAACTGGACTCATGGCTAGCTGAAGAAGGGCCCTAGAGGAGGGTTAGATCCCACTATGTGTTCATTGCAAATGGTGGGATTGACCCTGAGATCTAAATGTTTGCGGCTACAAATGAACCACTGGATTAGAAATTATAACCCATCCTGATTAATTATACAAGAACTGCTCAACCCATAAATCGCAAAACAATTAGAAAAGGACAAAAGAAAAGGTGATAAATGTGTGGGTTGGAATCAAAATATAAGAAAATGTAAACAGCAGCCTATAAGGTCCGATCCTGAATAAACATTTCTCTAGGCTGGTGCCTACAAGTCTTTCTTGATGAAGTACAGTGTGGATCAATGGGGCACTTAGCATGGTCAGGGCTTGAGCAGAGAAGAGTATTGAAGCAGTCAGCAATTGGTAAACTCGTACTGAGTAGAAGGTATGGCCCTCAACCAAATGCTCTATGCAGCACCTACCGGTCCAAGTGTAGAGTAGGAGTTCAGGTAACTGCCTGAGGAATAGGAGAGAGTTGGACAGTAGTGAAACTCAGCCTATGTCTCGATCCACAATAGCGTGAGCTAACTGGCTACTAGTTTGCAAAACACTAAATGGCCACCATAGCTATAATTATAAGCTCTTCTACGCCAACTAGATTCCAGATTCACATTCAAATTTCAGTTTTTTTTACCTGTTTCAATAACCCAACTAGCAAGCTATCAATACATTTAGTTTTTTAACGTTTTCAAAAGCAACTGAATGGATTCATATCAAAACATTCGGTTGCCATGTATGGTGGCAAGCTTTTCTGTAGTTGCTGATGTAACAAGAAAGTAAAAATAGATACTGCAAGTGTTTTTGTAATTGCCCAAGGAAATGCAACACCTTGCAGTAGTTATGGTGCCACCCTGCACTTAATATACACATGGGAAGGGTCAAGTAGTCCTTTAAGACTGTCTGAGATAAGAGCAAAAATACAAATGGGTAGAAAATAATTCTTTGCAATATTGGTAATTCTCGGCTGTAGGTGATAATTAACGCAGAGGTCAAAAAGCAAGCACCAAAAACACCCAGAATTAGGGTTAAGAAAAAAGGAATCCTCCTGAAAAAACAAGACAGCAGAAATTGAGAGGCAAAAAAAAAGTATCTTAATGGGTGATGAATTCAACGAAAAATAAGGGAACAAATTTGTTGCAATACATCTGTCTCTAGCAAATTCATGTGCATGAACAAGCAGGAATGAGAATGGAAGAGGAGAAAGGCTAACACTGTCTTGGACTGGGCGCTTAAGGGAAACACTGGAGATGTCACCATCATGAATAGGCATAGACATAAGGCTAGACACACCTATTCTTCCAAGCTCACCATGTTTCAAAGACAAGGCTGACAGAAAAAAGAACATCCTTGGTATCTCTGTGTCCTGTCAGCTGACTCTTTCACCCAGCACCCCATGGCTCATGTGGAACTTCCCACTGAGATGCTGGTGCTAGCTGGGAAAGCCAGCAGAAAACTATTTACACTGGTGAATCTTTTCCCTATCAGCTAGAAAAACCACTAAGGTATCCCCTCTTCAAACAGGCTTACAAAACATAGCAGGCTGGATGCACACCAACAAGCTGAAGCTTAATGGAGGTAAAACGGAACTCCAAATTCTAGGTAGTAACAAAGCTCTCTGGGGCCCACAACATTGGCCTCTGCAAATGGGTGCTCTCCCCCAATCTTCTCAGGCTGTTCGCAACCATGGCATTTTTATAGATGATCAACTAGCAAGCGGTCAAGGTTGCCTCAACTTGTTTTTTAATTCTGAAATGGCTCAGAAAAATCTTTGGATGCTGCCACCATCAACACAAAAAATGTGGTTCAGGCTCTAATAGTGTCCAGATTGGACTGCGGCAATGCTTTGTAATTAGGTTCTAACAAGAATGTGATTCGGAGGCTGCAAGTGGTTCATAACTCGGCGCCCAGACTTCTTTGTCAGTTACCGCGAATAGCCTCTATCACAGGGACTCTGAGGGATCTACATTGGCTCAAGATAGAAAACCGGTCCAAATTCAAAGCACTCTGCTACATGCACAGAATCAATGATGGTATAGCACGTCATTACCTTAGTTCCTTAGTTCACCAGTATATTCCCACTCGCCTTCTTAGATCCTCCAATCAGGCTAAGTTTACTGTCCCTATGATTAAACTCACACATATAGGCGGCCAGTCCTTTTCCTACCTGGCTCCGTCTTTATGGAATTCTCTTCTACTCCCACTTCGTTATGAACACAATTATGTTAAATTCCGGAAAGGCATCAAAACGTGGCTATTCAACCTCTAAGCCTGACTTTTCGCTCTTTTTTCCCAGCTTGGGTCCATAGGTGCCGGGAAACCTCCGGGTAGCTGTTGCGCCATATACATTTAATTTAATAATAATAATAATCATGGTACAATGGTGAAACCAGCTGAGATACGTGTAGGTTTGATGTAGCAGCAGAAAGGAGCTTGCAGTATGACTGTACCCGTAAGCTTGAGGTACCAGTAGGCTTGAGGATTAGAAATAGACTGTGACACTACGAACAGAATAGCAAGCAGGGGAAGGCCCAGGAAATAGGGCAAGGAAACAAAGCGGAAGCAGAAGCAGACAAGCATTAGAAATGCAATCGGGCTCGGATTTATTTGAGTTTGAGCTAATGGCATTGTAAATGCCAATGTCTTTTTGCCATGTGTTATGGAGTGTGTGCATGTGGTGTGCAGTGGAAGTATGTTGGTTGAATTGTAATTTTACCAATGGCGGCATGCTGTGCTTTATATGAATATGTTTAAAAGTAAAGTGTACCATACTGCGATTGCTTGGTGGAAAAGTGCACTGCCGGCTGGAGGTGTGTGTGCCTGGTGGAAGGGTGCACTGACGGCTGGTGGGTGTGTGCTTGGTAAAAGCGTGCACAGATGGATGATGGTTGTTGGTGTTTGTGCATGGTGAAAGCATTCATTGACGGCTGGGGGTGTGTTGTTGTGTGTGTTGTTTTCTATGTGCTGGTGAGTGTGTGGTGGTGAGTCTGTGGGGGTGAGCCTGGGGAGTGAGTGTGGTGGTGAGTGTGTTGTGTTGAGTGGTGACAAGTGTGTGGTGTTGAGAGACTGAGGTGTGTGGTTTGTGTGTGCGTTATGTGTGTGTGGTGTATGTGTGTGTGGTGTTTTCTGCACACTCACACACTGCCCCTACACATTCACACACTGCTCACCCGCACACTCCCAATGTCACCCTGCATAGTCACACACTGTTTACCCTGCACACTCATTCTGCACACTCACACAATGTGCACCCTGACACACTGTCTCTGCAGTCACTCTGCACTCACTGCCACTCTGCACTCACTGCCACTCTGCACTCACTGCCACTCTGCACTCACTCTGCACTCACTCTGCACTCACTCTGCACTCACTGTCACTCTGCACTCACTGTCACTCTGCACTCACTGTCACTCTGCACTCACTGTCACTCTGCACTCAGTCTGCACTCACTGTCACTCTGCACTCACTGTCACTCTGCACTCACTGTCACTCTGCACTCACTGCCACTCTGCACTCTCAAACTGCACTCTCAAACTGCACTCTCAAACTGCACTCTCAAACTGCACTCTCAATCTGCACTCTCAATCTGCACTCTCAATCTGCACTCTCCACTCTCAAACTGCACTCTTCACTCTCAAACTGCACTCTCCACTCTCAAACTGCACTCTCAAACTGCAATCTGCACTCTGCACTCTCAACTCTCAATCTGCACTCTCAATCTGCACTCTCAACTCTCAAACTGCACTCTCAAACTGCACTCTCAAACTGCACTCTCAAACTGCACTCTCAAACTGCACTCTCAAACTGCACTCTCAATCTGCACTCTCAATCTGCACTCTCCACTCTCAAACTGCACTCTCCACTCTCAAACTGCACTCTGCACTCTCAAACTGCACTCTCAAACTGCAATCTGCACTCTGCACTCTCATCTCTCAATCTGCACTCTCAATCTGCACTCTCAACTCTCAAACTGCACTCTCAATCTGCACTCTCAACTCTCAAACTGCACTCTCAAACTGCACTCTCAAACTGCACTCTCAAACTGCACTCTCAAACTGCACTCTCAAACTGCACTCTCAAACTGCACTCTCAAACTGCACTCTCAATCTGCACTCTCAATCTGCACTCTCAATCTGCACTCTCCACTCTCAATCTGCACTCTCCACTCTCAAACTGCACTCTGCACTCTCAAACTGCAATCTGCACTCTGCACTCTCAATCTGCACTCTCAAACTGCACTCTCAAACTGCACTCAACTCTCAAACTGCACTCTCAAACTGCACTCTCAATCTGCACTCTCAATCTGCAGTCTCAATCTGCACTCTCAATCTGCACTCTCAATCTGCACTCTCAAACTGCACTCTCAAACTGCACTCTCAAACCGCACTCTCAAACCGCACTCTCAAACCGCACTCTCAAACCGCACTCTCAATCTGCACTCTCAATCTGCACTCTCAATCTGCACTCTCAATCTGCACTCTCAATCTGCACTCTCAATCTGCACTCTCCACTCTCAAACTGCACTCTGCACTCTCAAACTGCACTCTGCACTCTCAAACTGCACTCTGCACTCTCAAACTGCACTCTGCACTCTCAAACTGCACTCTGCACTCTCAAACTGCACTCTCAAACTGCACTCTCAAACTGCACTCTCAAACTGCACTCACAACTCTCGTGCTGCACTCTGAAACTGCACTCTCAACTCTCAAACTGCACTCTCAACTCTCAAACTGCACTCTCAAACTAAACTGCACTCTCAACTCTCAAACTGCACTCTCAACTCTCAAACTGCACTCTCAACTCTCAATGTGCTCCTGACCACGCGATCCCAGGAGCACACACTCGAAACACTTACCACAACCAATCCTACAGGGGCAAGGGAATCACATATTACTAATCTACCTATTTGCATCTAACATTGGGTTTTGGAGTAGCGTGGTACTTGTTGGAAAGCGCTTTAAGGCCTCGTCAGGGGTAGTAAGTGCTATATAAATACAATTTACAAATAAAAACAGTATACATGCAAACGGGGAGTGTCTGTTGTTGAACACAGGGAGAGAATAAAGTTTTGCCATAAAAAAAATATGAGACAAACTAGTGAGAACACAGACTCTCGTATTATAAATATATATATATATATATATGATCAAAAAAGCAGATAAAAACATACACTTGTTACATTCAATTAATAAAGAGATAGCGCGCCTCCTTTACACAGACCACTGTCCATAAAATCGTCAACAGACCACTAACCAATGTTTTTTCAGAAGCTTAGGGGTGGGAAGGTAACCGCTACCCCCCCCTCCCCCCGCCCCCCCCCTTCACCTCTCCCAAGTGGCCCGATGCTCCACAAATCAATCTTAAAGCTGTCGTTAAATATTGATAAAAAAGGGGGTGTAAATGATTGCCCACACAGTGAAGGTGATCTTTACAGTTAAACTGCATCAATGCCCTTAATGTATAGAATGGCTGTTATTACCACCAAACGTTTCCCATTAAAAAGGTTTAGAGGGGGAAAGACCGGGGCTGTGACCTCCTCGGCGCAAGGTGCCCCTTGGAGAGGAGCAGGAAGTGAACTCCGTTCTCAGAGGGCCCGAGCCCGCCGACATGTACCAAGTGTGTCCCCATTCCCAAGGTGCCACTAGAGTGTTGATTTGTGAGTTGTACGAGGCGCTGAGGGTCATCCAGGCCCAGTCTAGTAACTATTGATCTGAGGGGGGAGGTTTCTGAACCAAGACGGCGTCTCGTGCGCTGGAACGTTTTTGTTTGCACAGCGCCACACGTGTGCATACTACTGGGCACAGCGAGGCAGCCTGATCAAAGAACTGCACACGTATGAACACTACGTCAGCTAGTGTGGGTAAAACATTCCAGAGGAGAGTGAGACACTCGAGATCCACCGAAGAGAAACTTCACTGGGCCAGAACAAATCCACCACTTTCTTAAGAATCTGTTCCCCTGGGCAGAAAATGAAAATGGATGCGATTGGATGAATACATCGGCGAACGTGTATTTGGGAAACCTGACACTCTCAGCAAAAAATAAAAAACACTATTCCTATAAAATATGTTAGTTACCATAGGCAGCATCGTTTCAACAGCTCTACGTACACATTGCACAATACACGCAAGGCATTTTCTCTCAGCGCCTGAATAACAAGTGTTGATCTTACCTAACTCTTTGGTTCTCATTTTACCGATTCTGTAAAGATGAGATGCTGATTATTCCCTGCCAGATTCAACCTCGTCCCCTGTAGCCCAGGCGGCGCGCCTGCGCCTACTGCTTTATCTTGGAATTTTCTCACTAGCCCCAAAGAAAACGTGTACTTTACCACTATACAACGTCTAGTCTCAAGGTCAGGTGATTGTATTTAATAATTGGGGACAGAAGGGAGTTATTTCAACTTTGTATAAAGGTTTATAACGGAAAAAATCCTTGCACTGCTACGTTATAAACTCTGTCGAACAAGAATACAACTGACTCAGGCAGTTACGGAAAACTGAGGGGAAGGGGGGGCTGTATTTCCACTCAATCTATAGAACTCTGTGCCACAATACGTTAGTGGGGTATGTATAGAGAAAACATCTACCGCTGCCGTGGCCTCTTAGCGCTTTGTTGTGTCTGGAATGTGTCTCCCTGTGCAGCGCTGGTCTATCTGCAATTTCGAATGTCTCGAGGGAAAGTGCCTTGGCACCCGGCCCCTGGGAGCACGCATGCTGGGGTCAGGCGAGCTGACCGCTGGTCTGCGATGTGTGGATGCAATGTTGATGTGTGCAGGGTACGCGCGCCCACAGGCATCCAAGTGACTCATGTATTTGTGTGTTTTCAATAGAGCGGACAAGGCCCTGACTGGCATCAGAGCGCCTCGCAGACTGGGTAACAGAGCGCATATATCACTTTTTCACAAATGAGTGTTTCGCTCGTCCATCTCTCTTGGCAGATCTAGTGCTTCGAAACGGTCTAATGGTATTAAGTGCTAAACAAACGAGCGACAAAACACACATTAATGGGGACAGTAATGGGGAAACACATTTAGTACTTGGAGTGCGAAACAAAGCTATCGGACAGAACTGCTCTTTATTGGGAAAAGGCTGGTGAAGAACCAGAGAAGTTTTGTTTAGCAGTGGCTACCGCCAGCGTGGGGGCTGCAAGCCTCCCCTGCACCGCTGAACTGCCCCTCCCAACGAAAGCGCTCTGATTTCTCTCAGAAAGGAATGTCAATTCCACGCGCCCTGCAAAGAGTTTCATTTTGGTAATCTTGCCCGTGCTGAGCGCTGCTGAATGGTGAACGCGCCCGGCCATCTGGATTCACTTACGGAGGCACCCTGACAGCTCCTAATTATAATTAATGTACTTCTTTGCGCGCACACGAACGAAAAATGCCAAACATGGCCGACCAAAACGACATTTAGCCTATCACTTCATGGCTATTAAAAAGACACCACAGGGAAGACGAATCACTGGCCAGATGACATAACACACTAAGGAATGTGTGGAATGTGTCTCGCCAAAGCCCTAGGAGATACTTTTTTTTCTCTTTAACATTAGGAGCTCGAAACTCCTCCCACTTTTGTGGGCGGAGGCCGAGCCCTAAAAAAGGTTAATTATCTGGTGCAGAGCCCATACTTGAGTGCTGCAGGAACACAATTGAGAACAGATTTGGGTAAAGTGTTTTCAAAGACATGCTCAAGGGGGAGACACTAATCCATTATGCATGTGCATTCATTCAAGAAAAGGGTATTCAGTCAGAAAAAGCTTCCTTGTCCAAAGGAGCGAGTGGAGGAGACTGCCAATATGCCCGTAAGGCATGATGGAGAGTCTAGCCACATGCGCTAGGCCTTTAGGAAAGTATGGTTGCTATTCATTTGCTGCAACTGAGGTGTAGATTGCAGACATGAAGTGGCGGTGGGTGACATTTCAAAGTGGTGAGGCGGCAAGTGATTTGCATACAGCACCGTAGCGAGCGAGCGCAGCGAGCCCGAACCCCAAAAGGGGGGTTTGGGCGGGTCACCCCCCAAGAAAATTTTGAAAAAAAAGAAGAAAAATCATGCATTTTCAAGCAAATTTGAGAAAGCAGGAAGGTTAATAAAGCAATTGTGAAAGTGCAGTTATTACATTAATAGATGGCATAACATAGGTAGCTGCTTATTCAGTATAACCACAGAGTTTCATTCATTCCATCCTATTACGCTCAGGTGCTGAATTCAGACTATAAGACTTTCATGAAAATCTCAGCTCTAAGAGTAGAAGAAGTTGCACAGCATTTGGGAAACAGCCTTCACAAAGCATTAGGAAAATGAGAGGCAATTACTTGAAAGCAAACTGAAAGCAATGCATCAAGTAGTAACTTAAAGCAATGCATCCAGAAAAACAGTGCATGCAGTCAAACATACAAAAGTAAACTAAAGCAAGTGTGAACCTGTGAACCTTCACTTTGAAAGCAGGGTGCTAGTCAACAGGCCATTCACATACATTTAAACTGAAGAAGAGTACACCTCAGCATGCAGGCACCAACATAAAAGCACCAAGCAAGTCAAACAGTTTAATGAAAGAAAAATGAAAGCAATACATCCAGCAAACTAGACAGTGACTCAAAAAGTAAACTGAAGCAAGTGCACACTGAAAGGAATGCACAGTCATAAGTCAGACATTCACATAAAAGCAACTTACCAAGACACCCAATCAATTACATGGGAAAAACTTGAGCCAATGCACCCAGAAAACCAGACCAGCACACCAAAGCATCCCACCCCTGATTGGATGGCAGCTGTGCTCTTAGGGTCACCCCTCAGTTTTTTTGCAGGGTTGAGCACCCCCCAGTTTTATGCCCTCTGCGTCTGAAGGGAAGACAGGCAAAAGGGGTCATAATGGGACATCTGGCACAGCCACTTTGTAATCGAGGTCACCCACCCAGCTCAAGACTGAGTTACAGGCTGATCTTAAATCTTTAAACAACCACAAGGGTCTCCAGCTAGTTGGTTCTTGAGCCAAAAGAGTCCTCAGTTCACTGGGAGTCTTTACATCGCGCCTGAGATGACATGACAATGTCCCTTAATCCGGAGCAACTGTGGGGACTGGTCTGGGTCTGGATCTGACTTGGTACGAGCAGGATACAAAAAGTAACGGGTAGGTGGTAACCCACTTCCAAGTGAAGGAGCTGTAAGGAACCTAAGCGCACTGGTGTTGATACCACTAACAGGGCAGCTCTGGCTTTCTCAGGGTGGGTGTCAACTGTGTGATGAAACCAGCATGTGAAGCAGTTACCTCAAACAAATTAAAACCAATGCACTCATCAGGACAAGGAGTTACATGAAATCAAATAGAAAACCACCATCAAGCCAGGTAGTCGCCTAAAGGCAAATTGAAGTGACTGCACACTATGGGAAGTGCACTTCACCAGCCAGCCTATTACACTAAAGGAAAATAAAAGCAATGCTCCTAGTAAACAAGACAATACGTAAAGAAACAGAACGAAGTCAGAGGCACTCCAGGAATCCAGGAGAGTGGTCTGGTGGACTGTTCAAGAAGGCTGAACCTGGTTGACCCAGAACGAAATTCGGCAGCTCTGGCGTAGTGCCACATCCCCCAATGAACACCATACTATCCCACTGAGACACACACACTGCCTTCAGCTACACCCCAGTTGTGGCCTGCTACATATACCTGGATGCGGCTCAATTCAAATTATGCACAAGAGTGATATGCTGCCTGGAAAAAAAGTACCTTCCTGGAAAAAGCAAACCCTCATATGGATGCAAGATTAAGTAAAGCATATGAAATGTAAGTAGAACAACATGGCTACCCTAACACTTTTATACTTATTATTCAGAAATCAAGAGTGTTTTTTACTGAAACTTTAAGCACCACTACAGATCCCTGGGGGACCAGTATCACGGTGTATTGCTTATATCCTGTGAACCGTGAGCAGTATGGTTTAAAAAGACTACATTACTCAACACAGAGCCACTGCTTTTTTTTTTCCTGTTTCATTATTTTTCATCCTTCCACTCCCTTATTGTTTCGAGGTCTCAGTTACTTTTCTTTTGTCCTCCACATGATAAATGCGCCTTCCTTCCCATGATTTCCAATCTTTCCCATCCCCTCCTGTGATTTAACCTCTCAGTTCCCTGTTTAATGGTACTGAACAAACCGACCTCAGAAGGATGGATGGCTGAGTTGACCTTACCGGGATTCTAACTAGTGAACTGCAGTAGGTCTGTTCCTTGTCAGCTCCATACCCAAACATGATATTACATCCAACATGGTCGGTTGGTTTCAAACGTCTGTAGGAATAAATCTCATCTGCACAGCGACAAGAGGGTTTGAGAGTCGACACTACAACTATGTCAGATGAAACCACTACAACTTCCTTTCTCAGCACAATATGAAGCAGTTTATAACTAGTATAGCAATTTCTGTGTATCGATCATACAAATCGTGTACAGAGAACACAATATTTGAAGCAGTAATATATCAAGTGCGCGAATGAAAACACAATTCGAAAACCTCTGCTGTAAACTATAAAAAATAACATTGCGCTGGAAAGTGGACAAGCGCAGAAGCACAGCCAGCTAAGCCTGCAGGACGTCTCGCGCCGAGCGGCAGGGACAGCGCGCGCCTCCTCCAGGGCCCGCACGCCTGCGGAGCCAGCTCTGGGGAACGAAACAGAAGGTACGGCTGCTGGGGTAAAGGAAGCCATAGCTCAATGTCAGTCCCGCAGGGAAGCCTCATAATTAAAGGTCAAATAATCACTTCATTTACAATCAATCAATACAGCAAAGGACCGATACTGGAAGCGTATCAATCAGTGGCAAAGGCACTAATAAAAGCAATGAATCAAACTCCTGAGCCTGCGCGTTCGCGCATGGGTGGAGGGGGGTCGACAGATGAGAGGGGAGGCAGGGAGCAAACCACGGGACGGTAATGTGCAGAGAGAACGACATGGCGCAAAATGGAAACAGAGCGCAAACTACAGGGGCATAGTCTTCGCTATTATGAGGTTAGAAATCCATCAATTCTAGAGCCTGTTTAGATTTATCTTGAGGTAACAGATTGCATTCAGAATGCTCCCGCACGATGGTGTCATGATGACGTAGTTTGTGCCGTGCCCTCAACGGTCGAAAGGTAACCGATAATATCAAGGAGATAGCAGTGTGGGACTTTTCCCACCTAATTCATCTTTCCACATCAAAAGGCACTCAGAAAACTCCTCAGGACAGATGAGGGAATTGTAGAGGTCTTTGAACCGACTGAAAACGTGCAGTTAAGATTTGTTTAAAACGTCCACGTCGGAGAAGGCCACAAAGTATTACACTGCTCTGTGAAAAGTTCCGCACGTGTATAAAAATGTTCACATTACGTAACCATATCAAATACTTTCAAATAGTTGCATATTGCCACTTACAACGAAGAGTTTTCTCATTGAGGTGCTTGCTTTGCCGCTCCGCAACATGGTGGCCCCGTAATCCCTTTCTGGCGTGGCTTGTAGAGAGGGCTGACAGCAGTCTCTGGTTGTGTTTGTACCATACAGTTCGGGTCCCACGCGCGGCATCCAATGGGATGCTGCGCCGGTGGACCAGCCAATCCTGGCGCTGCATGCAGCGCCAGGATTGGCTAGGGGGGCACATTTGCTGCTCGCCCTGTCGCCCTTAGGAAACCCGGGCTGTGGCAGGCGAACAGCACGGTGAAGCACCCCTGGGTCCCACTGGGGAACTTACAACTTTCTCAAGCATGCGCACTGTAAGTTCCCCAGCGGGACTGCGCACTATGGTCTGCTGCAGTCTGAGTATGTGGACTGTCACTCAAGCTGCAGCAGGCCACCCCCCCTGCGCAATTCAGCGCAATGTATTTTATTTATAGATACGGCCGGCGGCCGCGATGCGGGTCCATGGTGGCTGGTGGGGCTACGCCCCTACGCCTCAATGGACGCACCGCGGCTGCAGAGACGGCCTTAGAACGCTGACACTCATATAAACTTTGCTTAGGCCGTACACATGGAGTGCTGCAATATTTGCACCTATTTAAGTTAAGTGCAGAGCTGGTGTCCGTAGGCTGGAGCGAGGTATTCTAATAGTTGCTGCTCTGGTCGGAGGAGGTCTTTACAGATCCAGTTACTCACCCACCTTAATGAGAGAACCAGAGCCATATCTACAAGGTATTTTGTTTCCTAATAGGTTAATCGGTCTTTTAACATAAAAGGGTCTAACTATTCCCACTCTGCTGTCTTAAGGTTAATAGTATCCTAGCGTTAATAGACCCTTAAAAGAGATCCATGTATACCTTGAGGATCGCAACTTCGAATCCTGGAAGGGCCACTTTGCCCCTTCATCCATACTATGTCAATAAATTTAGTACTGAGCTGAATAATTGTGACAGGTTATTTACAGGGATATAAAAACCAATAGAAAGCGCTATATAAAACAAGCATTGACAAAGCTATAAATCTTGGCAATGCCCGAGCTATTGGCCTTGTCAATGCGAATGTCTTTTAGCCATGTTGTCTAGCAGCATAGCGGCTGTTAAGCATGGCTGAAAGTAACTGAAACCCAGAATCACAGGATGTTGAGCTGACGTGGAGTCTCTTCGCCCCCATGTTGAGTTTATTGTCCTGACCCTCCTAACACAAAAAACGCTATGATGTAGCCTGCGCTGGCCGCATCATAGCGCTTTTTCAAGTGACTCTCAGTTATGCTGAACAGCAGATGTGCTGCTAAACATGGCTAAAAGACAATCACATTGACAAAATCAATAGCGCAGGCTAAAGGCTTTGCCAATGCTTGTTTGGTGTTGACTGGGTCTTGCTGAATAAATGTGGAAGTGATAGTGAGAAACATTTGAAGAGCTTTGAAGAGAAGCGAGGATGTGGCGTAATGGCCAGAGCTACTGACAGGGGGAACTGAGTAACCAGGTTTGAATCTCAGGGTTGGCTGAATAGTTTGGGATTCTGGGCAAATTACTTACGCTACCCCCCTGCGCACAACAATGAATATGTCATTGTGTAATTAGGGTGACCAGATGTCCTGGATTTGCCAAGACAGTCCTGGTTTTTCAAGAACTGTTCCAGCATCCTGTCACTTTTTGCTGAAACAAAGATATGTACTGGTTTATGGGAGAGGGACAGGTGAGCGCACACATTAATCAGTGTCGTGCAGTCTCACGTTTCCTCCGACCCTCTCTTAACACCAGGAACAGAAGGTGAGCGGTTTACAGAGCACTCTCTTCACACCACTAAAAAAGAAAGTTCTGTTGCTAAAAAGCAGCCTGCTATGCTGCCTTGCCTCACTCATGCAGGGGGATTTAAGGAGGGGAGAATAGGTGTCCTATCACCTCAGGCCAGTAACATTAGTAGTCTGATCCTGGGGGAGGGAGGGAGGGAGGGAGAGGGGGAGAGGGAGAGGGGGAGAGGGAGAGAGGGAGAGAGGGGGAGAGGGGGAGGGGGAGAGGGGGAGAGGGAGAGAGGGAGAGAGAGAGAGAAGCTCCCTGTCTCTGAGAGCAATGCCTGCTCCTGCAGGAGGGGTGACGGCTGGGACCGTGGGGGCCTTGAGGCTTACCCCCCAGTCCCAGGGGGAAAGAGAAGAAAGAGGCAAAATAACAGTCAGAAACGAGCACTATAAGTCAGAATGAAGGTCAGCAACGAGCAAAAAGAGGCAAAATAAAGGTGAGAAATGAACAGAAAGGCAGAACAAAGGAGAGAAACAAGAAAAAAAGGAGACGGAACAAAGGTCACAAATGAGCAAAAAGGCAAAATAAATGTGAGAAATCGGCAGCAAATTAGCAGAACCCACTCAGGCACTCATGCATCCACTCGTAAACGAACTCAGACACGTACACCCACTCACAGACAGAGACACTCATGCACCCACTTACAGAATCACTCATACTCTCTCTCACCCACTCACAGATCTAATCAGAGACTAACACACCGACTCACATACCCCAACTCAGACACTCATATACTCACTTACAGCCCTACTCATACTGTCTAACACCCACTTACAAACCTACTTAGACACTCATACACCCGCTGAGACACTTGTGCACTCAATCACACACTCCGTGTGAAAGGTTAGTTGTTACCATTAGGAAGTAAAATTTAAAATGCTTAAAAATTCACTTAAAAAAACAAAGGTTACAGGTACATTATAGTTAGGAAACAGAATTTTAAAAAACATAGAAATTCACTGAAAAAAACAAGGGCTCAGATTTCACCCATACAAAACCAGTGAAATTCCGCAGTTTCTAGTTACCTGAGCCAACTATAGCTTATGCCCCCGCAATGGACTGCTTAAGAAATCACATATTACATTACTCATGACCTGGTCAATGACATCACTGATTACATCATCCACAGAACCACTCACACCCCATACAATGGTTCGTACGCACACTCACACAACCATTCACAGACCCAAACACAGCCCTGACAAGTACCAGGCCTCAGGCATTAGACAAACGCATTTCAGTGTGGTGATCAGCATCATTTACACAACCACTCACTTATCCATTGAGCCACTAACACACACAGCCTGATCATACTAGTCACTCCCCATACAGCCAATCACACAGACACACACTCACCTATACAGCTACTGACACACCCATTGATTCACCTACATAGCCACTCACACACTGACTCACACCCATACAGCCTCTCAACAGTCACTCACTCACCCATACACTCACTCACACATCTACAGAACCACTTGCATACCAATTCACACATCCAACCACACACATAGTTACACACTCATTCTGCCAATCCCCCACACTCTTCCATACATCCACTCACACACCAACTCACTCAAACAGCCACTCACTCACCCATACAGCCAATTACACATCCAGTCACTCACGTATATCGCCAGACACCCACTCACTCACTCACCCAGTCTCTGACACACCCACTCACCCTTCCATGCAGCCACTGACGCACCCACTCATAAATACAGCCACTCCCACAGCCATTTTGTCACCCACACAGCTGTCAGGCACTCACTTATACACCCACGCAGCCACTCACACACCTGTAGTCACTCAGACAGACACTCACACACAGAAACACACAGTGACTCACATAAACTATGTTAAACAAAGGAATCACTGATTAGTAGTACAGAAAGTATAGTAATTTAACTTTTGTGGTACTTTAGTATATACGTTTAACACAAAAACTCGCATTCACTCAATGTGGTCATCAGTGATGTCATTTGAGATGCCATTAGTGATGCTACTGACCATTTCATGAGTGATGTAATATGTGACGTCCTAAGCAGTGCATTGCGGGGTAGTAAGGTATAGTTAGCAAGACAGCCCCATGGTTTAACGACGAACTCAAGAGCTCCAAGAAGAACTGCAGAGCACTCGAGAAAACCTGGCGCAGAGACCCAACACCGGACAACATGACTGCCCTCAAGCTCGCCACCCGAAAACACCACCAGCTGATCCGCGCCACCAAGAAAACCGCATTCAAGGAACGACTGGACAACAACGCACACAACTGCAAGGAACTCTTCAACATCGTGAAAGAGCTCTCCAACCCCAACGCCGGAAACAACGACATCACCCCTTCGCAAGACCTCTGCAACTCCCTCGCCTCCTACTTCCACAACAAGATCGCGGACATACACAACAGCTTCAGCACTCAACCAACGCACGCCACGACCGAACCACCGCCCCCCACCGCCACCCTCCGCACCTGGACCCCGATCAGCACCGAAGACACCATCCGCACGATGAACTCCATCCACTCCGGATCTCCAACAGACCCCTGCCCTCACCACGTCTTCAACAAGGCCGACGCTGTCATCGCACCCCACCTGCGGGACATCATCAACACCTCCTTCGACATCGCCACCTTCCCGGAGAGCTGGAAGCACGCCGAACTCAGCGCTCTACTCAAGAAACCATCAGCAGACCCTACCGACCTCAAGAACTACCGCCCCATCTCGCTGCTCCCGTTTCCAGCCAAAGTCATCGAGAAGACCGTCAACAAGCAACTGGCCGCCTTCCTCGAGACGAACGGCTCCCTCGACCTCTCGCAGTCTGGCTTCCGGGCCAACCACAGCAACCGCCCTGATCGCAGCTACAGATGACATCCGAGCCCTGCTCGACAACGGAGAAACAGCGGCCCTCATCCTCCTGGACCTCTCCGCGGCCTTCGACACTGTCTGCCACCGCACCCTAGTACAGCGCCTCAGCAACGTCGGAATCCAGGAGAAGGCACTGGAGTGGATCACCTCCTTCCTCGCTGGAAGGACACAGAGAGTCCGCCTCCCCCCGTTCAGATCGGAAGCCACCGAAGTCATCTGCGGCGTCCCTCAAGGCTCCTCGCTCAGCCCAACTCTCTTCAACGTCTACATGAGCCCCCTCGCAGCCATCGCACGCCAGCACAACCTGAACATCATCTCCTACGCAGACGACACCCAGCTGATCCTCTCCCTCACCAACGACCCCGCCACCGCCAGAGCCAACCTGCACGAAGGGATGACAGACGTAGCCAAATGGATGTCGAACAGCCGCCTGAAACTGAACTCGGACAAGACGGAAGTCCTCATCCTGGGATCCTCACCCTCCGCCTGGGACGACTCCTGGTGGCCCCCCGCCCTGGGCAGCGCACCCAAACCAACTGACCACGCACGCAACCTCGGCTTCATCCTGGACTCCTCCCTCTCCATGACCAGACCAGTCAACGCCGTCTCCTCGTCATGCTTCAACATCCTGCGCATGCTACGTAAGATCTTCCGATGGATCCCCACCGAAACCAGGAAGACGGTCACCCAGGCCCTCGTCACCAGCCGGCTGGACTACGGCAACTCCCTCTACGCCGGCACCACCGCCAAACTCCAGAAGAGACTCCAGCAGATCCAGAACACCTCAGCACGACTCATCCTGGACATCCCCCGCCGCAGCCACATCTCCGGACACCTGAGAGACCTGCACTGGCTCCCGGTCAACAAGAGAATCACCTTCCGGCTCCTCACCCACGCACACAAAGCCCTACACAACCAAGGACCAGGATACCTCAACAGCCGCCTCAACTTCTACGCTCCCACGCGCCAGCTTCGATCGACCAGCCACGCCCTCGCCGCCGTCCCCCGCATCCGAAGAGCCACCACAGGAGGAAGGGCCTTCTCCTACCTGGCCGCCAAGACTTGGAACTCCCTCCCGACCCACCTCCGCCTGACCCAGGACCACCTCGCCTTCAGGAAGCAGCTCAACACCTGGCTGTTCGAGCAGTAGCGGCCCCCCCCCCCAGCGCCTTGAGACCCTCCGGGTGAGTAGTGCGCTATACAAATTTTCTGATTGATTGATTGATTGATTAGCTCAAGCAACTATAACTGCTGAATCTCACTGGTTTTGTGCGAGTGGAATTTGAGTCTAACTATAACGTCCCTATAATCTTTGTTTTTTCAGTGAATATATATAGATACATATAAATATATATAGATATAGAGGTATATATCTATATAGAGATATTACCTAATAGTGGTCGCCAGTTATAGTTACGATCATGTTTCCATAGGAAAAGCATTTTTGACTTCCCTATATCTTTAACGCCGTTTGATGAATCTTCACAAAATGTTCAAAAAAGTGCCTCAGTGATTCTAGTTCTGCATGAAAAGTTTTGGGGTGGTCAGTAAAGCAGGAATCGAGGAAAAGGAGGGGGGGGGTAAAAAAAAAGTGTTTTTCCTATGTTAATTCCTATAGAGATTTTAGTCGCGACTACAGCCTGAACCGCTGGATGGAATGACATTAAATTTGGCAGAAATGTAGCTCTTTCCAGAAGGAACACTTTTTGATATTTGCTGTGAATCCATTCAGTAGTTTGGGATATATTTAATTTTAAAAAAAAGTATACTTAAGGACGCAGAGGATCCAACAGTCCCCGTGCTAAAATCTGATTGGCTGCCAACACTTTAACCAGGAAGTGTTGGCAGACATCTTGGGACTCTGTTTTTTTCCGAGTAAAATCTGGGGCTAACTATAACATCCCTGTAACCTTTTGCTTGGTCTATGACTTCCTAAGGTTTTTTTTTAAGTCTGTTTCCTAACTTGAACCCTGTCACCTTTGTTTTTTTTCAGTGAACCATAATTCAGCCCTGGCCAAAACACAGTCCTATTTTCAATTCTAGAGCTGTGTCCCAGTTTTTAATTCTGAAATTCTAGTCACCCTATGCATAACTGGTGAGCACTTAAAGCCCTCCAATACCATTGGCTGGTGTTAGAACTATGGCAAGATGGAGGATGGAATAAGCGCCCCAATATCATCAGATAGTGCAAAACAAATAAAAATTTAAGCAACTGTGATGAGAGAGGAAATGGGGGGACGAGTTAAGCAGGGGGGATGGGGAGAGGGGCAAGCAATGTCGGGAGAGGGTGGGTGGAAGCTTCAATGAAGAGGAAGAAAAATACCTTAATTGAAGCAGGATCAGCAAGAAAAATTAATGTGTCATTGTGGAATGTAATAACTGGTGAGCACTTAAAGTGCTCCAATACCATAGGCTCGTGTTCGCACTATCTCAAGATAGAAGACGTTGCGAGCGCTCCAATGCCATCGGATCATACTAAAAATAAAAAATAAAAGTGGCAGTGATGAGGGAGTTAGTGGGGGAACAGGTCAAGCAGGAGAGAATGAAGAGATGGGCAAGCAATATCGAGAGAGACCATGGAGAAAAACAATGAAGGGGTAAAAAATACCTTCATTGAAGCGACAAAACTTAATGTGTCATTGTAGAATGTAACTGGTGAGCACTTAAAATGCTCCAATACCAATACCATCGGCTAATGTTTGCGCTAAGGCAAGATGGAGGATGGAGCGAGCGCTCCAATCCCATCAGAGTGTGCACACAAATATATATGCAAGTGCTCTTTGTGTTTCGACAATTTTTTAAGAAATTAATTAGTTTATGTACACGTGAATGCCTTTAAGTGGTATGTGTGCATGTGTACAAGGGAGATGGCCTGAAAACACAAAGACTCCTATGGTGTGCTTCAAAACAAAGAAAAAATAGCTGCGCAAACCAGGAGCAGTGTAAGGAGACATGCACTTGGTCCATGCACTATCGGAGGGCCAAACACCAGAAGAGGGCATGCCGCCTGCATGCCATAGCGAATGGCATCAAAGAAAATGAGTGAGGCTGAAGTGTATCAATGCTAGGAGATGGGCGGCCTGTAAGCCCACAGATAGAACACAATATGTCTCTTCGAACGCATGGCTGTCTAGCCGAGACCTAAAAACAATAGATTTTGCACAAGCGAAACCTACTGGCTTTGCCAATGCATGTTGTAATTAAGAATACGGTGATTAAGTGATTTATCAGTAATCACAAAATGTGGAAATGAGGCGTAGGCTAGGGAGATTATATGGTGTCCTTTTGGGACAGGATGTGGTGTAAGGGCCAGAGCTACCGACTATGGAACTGGGAAACTGGGTTTGAGTTTCCACGTTGGCTTAACATTTTTGATTTTGGGCAAAACACTTTGTTGGACAGGCCGCATGGTCGGGCTGCCCCCTCCCCGCAATGGGACCTGGACCCTGGCTCCCCCTGCATCCCCTACCAGAGTCCCCGACGACCACCCGAAGTACACTGCCATCCCTCACCCACAAGACACCAGCTCCGAACCCAGCTGGCCCGGGTCACCATCCACACCACGGCCTCGGCCCAGCCGCCATCTTGGGCCACTACAGCACGAGGCCGCGTGGCCTCAACCCGACCCTCACCCTGGGCCCGGCCGGGCCCGACATCGAGGCACCAACCTCCCCCCGGGAGGCAGAGTGACCACTTGGCGAGTCAATGGGAGAAAGGAACCGTCAACGGCTCTCCTCCGCCAGGTGTCGATCACCCCCGGCCGCCTGGGCGCTGGCTCCACCCCCCTGCTGGGTGTCTGGACTCCCTCATCCCGGACCTCCCGGCCCCCCAGGCGCGAGGGTCCGGACATCAAAGGGGACCAGACCTATAACTGGGGCAGGACCAGACCAGGAAACCAGTTGTATCCTGGAGTCGAGAGACCCGAGAAGAACTCATCTGTGACTGGCCTGCTGGCGCTGCCGCGGCCCTCTGCCTCGTGAAACCATCGTCTTGGCCTGCTGGCGCTGCCGCGGCCCTCTGCCTCGTGAAACCATCGTCTTGGCCTGCTGGCGCTGCCGCGGCCCTCTGCCTCGTGAAACCATCGTCTTGGCCTGCTGGCGCTGCCGCGGCCCTCTGCCTCGTGAAACCATCGTCTTGGCCTGCTGGCGCTGCCGCGGCCCTCTGCCTCGTGAAACCATCGACTTGGCCTGCTGGCGCTGCCGCGGCCCCCCCCTACCTAGGGAGACTATCATCTTGGCCTGCTGGCGCTGCCGCGGCCCTCTGCCTCGTGAAACCATCGTCTTGGCCTGCTGGCGCTGCCGCGGCCCTCTGCCTCGTGAAACCATCGACTTGGCCTGCTGGCGCTGCCGCGGCCCCCCCCTACCTAGGGAGACTATCATCTTGGCCTGCTGGCGCTGCCGCGGCCCGATCCACAGACACCCCAGCTCGAGGATTGTGAGCTCGCCTCTTACCACTACCTGTACCGATCCGGTACCCAGACTGTCCCGCTACCCCCTTTTCCCTACAGAGACTAGAAGTGAGAGGACCCCCGGGTCCGAGATATCCTGTATCGCTGATATCCTTGCCTTAAGAACCTTATATAAAGCATTGAACTCGACTTGGTGTGGTGCCTGTTTGTGGGGAGGGAGGTCACTTGTCTGTACGATCGCAGGAGACGGTCCCACTCGGGGATCTCTCCCCCAGTATCCGGCCGACCCTCAGGGTCCCCGTCTAACATTGGTGGCCAGCGACGGGATCCGAACCTACGCATAATCGTACAGAAAGTCACCCGACCCACGGCACACGACCACCATGACAACAGAGAGCGGAACAACGGAGAAATTCCAGATGGAAAAATTGGAAGATTACAACCACCGAGAACTGAAGCAATATTGCATGGAACTTGGACTCCCAACCACGGGTCTGAGTACGAAGGAAGACTTCAAACGAGCCCTAGAAGCCTGGGCGGAAACGGGTACGGCCGTACCCCGAACACAAACAACCGAGACGAGCCCCGCACCAACTAAAGAAAGAGCGGGTCTCTCCCTGGAAGAGATCCGAGAAAGAGAAAAAACCAGACTCCACGAATTAGAACTAGCCCGACTTCGCTTGGATGGAGAACTCAAGCTGGCAGAACAAAAAATAACCCTGGAACACTTACGGCTCAGGGAAGAGCGAGAAGACAAGCAAAGACAGAGAGAGCTAGAGGAAAAGAGACTAGAGTACGAACATGAGCGCAATCTCAAAACACTGGAGGTCCAGAAACAGAATAAAGACCTCGGGCTCCCCGAACGACCGACCCCGTCTGCCTCGACCGAACCCAAGGTTCACATCCCCAAAGATGTCATCCGGGAATACCACAAGAACGATGATATACAGCAGTGGTTTAAAGCCTATGAGGTGGCAATGACCTCCCACCGGATTCCCCGAAGCGATTGGGGAGCCGGATTATGGGGGAGGTTTGTCAACGAAGGGCGGGACGCCCTGCTGCAACTCCCGGACCAGCTGATGACCTCCTACGACCACATGAAGGCCGCCCTCCTCACTCGATACGGGCTCACACCGGAGATGTACCGCCAACGGTTCCGCGACTGCAAACGGATTCCGGGTACAACTTGGGTGGAGTACGTGAACTTTTTTAGCCGAGCCTTCGAGGGGTGGATCAAGGGCAACAAAGTAACCACCTACGAACAACTCTTTGACCTGATCGTATGGGAGCACCTGTCGAACAACTGCTTCGTGGAGCTCCGGCAACACCTCCTGGACAGTAAGCTAACCGACCCTCGACAACTCGCCGTCGAAGCCGACCGGTGGGAAAGCACCCGAGTTGGCCGGAACGCACCCAGCGAATTATCCAGACCGTATCGCCCCCGAGGGGGAGGAGGAAGTCAGGGTCGGGGGAGAGACCCCGGCCCCTCGTCACCCCCCAGAAACCCGTCGACCCCGGTTGGCCGAGGAAGCCCTGCCGTCCGGGCCAGTTTCCGGGCCAACATTACGTGCCACAGGTGCCAGCGACCCGGCCACTACGCCAGTGATCCCAATTGCCCAAAGAATCCGAACACTACCCCCCGCCAAGTTGCAGCGGCGGCCCTAGGGGAAGAACTAATCCCGGAAGACCAGGAAGAGTATGAGACCGATCCCTCTGAATGGGCACCCGCCGCCATGGCACTGGTCTGCTTAGGGGAGAGAGACATGATTCCGCGGGCCCCCCTTCCCGCCAACACCCAGAAGTACGGTCAATGGGTCAACATAAATGGCCGCCGGGCGGAAGCCCTCCGCGACACCGGGGCCAGTGTAACGGCGGTCCGACGCCACCTCGTCACTCCAGACCAAATCTTGCCGAACATTCTTTGCCCTGTCCGATCAGCCGACAATTCCGAAAGCCTATGCCACATGGCCTGCGTCCCCTTCGAGTGGGGAGGAGTAACAGGGATGTTAAAAGTAACTGTCCGCGATGATGCCCCCGTGGACTGCCTCCTAGGAAACGACCTTGAAAGCTCTCCCTGGGCAGCTGTCGAACGGAGGGAGCACCTGGGGATGCTCGGCCTCCCCGAATGGGTCTGCGTCACAACCAGGTCCATGACCGCCCGCGCGGTCCCCAGCCCAGAAGAGCCCGAGTGGCCAGAACCTCCTCCCGCGCTCATCCCCGAGGAGGCCGCCCCAGAAGCCAGTCCATTGACCCAAACCGAGGAAGGATCCGACCAGCTTCGGGACGTCCCTGACCTGGCACAATGGCGGCAGGAGGGAGGCCCCACGCAGGAACAATTCCGGGCCGAACAGAAAACCTGTCCCTCTCTCGTAGGACTCCGGCAGCAAGCCCTGGCCCAGAGCACCGGGGATACCTCGGGGGCCCACTGGATCTACTGGGACCAAGACCTGCTCTACAGCGAGCAGAAAGTTGCAGAACTAGGGGCCAGTCGGGTGCTGGTGGTGCCCCTTCGCTTCCGAGACTTCCTCCTGAACTTAGCCCACGATGTCCCCCTTGCCGGACACCTGGGGCAGGATAAAACCTACGACCGCCTGGTGACCCATTTTTTCTGGCCCCACATGCGGAAGGATGTCACCAACCACTGCAAGGCCTGCCCCACCTGCCAGGCCAGCGGAAAAAGTGGCCGAAAAATCAAAGCACCGTTACAACCCTTTCCTGTCGTCACCACCCCGTTTGAACGAGTGGGAATAGACATTGTGGGGCCCCTCGACCCTCGAACAGCCCAAGGACACCGGTTCATCCTGGTCCTTGTAGACCACGCCACCCGCTATCCCGAGGCCATCCCTCTTCGGACCGTGACGGCCCCCGTGGTGGGTCGGGCCCTGATGGGGATCTTCTCCCGGGTGGGGTTCCCCCGGGAGGTCGTCAGTGACAGGGGCACAAACTTTATCTCCAGATATATGAAGTCCCTCTGGCAACAATGCGGGGTCACCTACAAATTCACGACCCCCTATCACCCGCAAGGAAACGGACTGGTCGAGAGATTCAACCGCACCCTCAAGGGGATGATTATGGGTCTAGAAGAACCCCTTCGACGCCAGTGGGACGTGCTACTTCCCTGCCTCCTGTTTGCCTATCGGGAGGTCCCGCAGAAGTCCCTCGGCTTCAGCCCCTTTGAGCTCCTGTACGGGCACCCCGTCCGGGGCCCCCTCAGCCTAGTCAAGGAAGGTTGGGAGCAGCCTCCCCAGAAAACTCCCCCGGACATCTACAGGTATCTCCTGGCTCTCCGCAACCAGACCCGGCGGTTCCGAGACGCCGCCAAAGCCAACCTCGAGGCCAGTCAGGAGGACATGAAGAGGTGGTACGATCAACACACGTCCTCCATTGAGTTCGAACCTGGACAACAGGTCTGGGTGATGTCCCCGGTTGAGCCCTGTGCACTCCAAGACAGATGGTCCGGGCCCTTCAAGGTAATCGAACGCAAGGGGCCCGTCACCTATTTAATCGACATGGAGACTGCCCGGAACCCCCTACGGGTCCTCCATGCCAACAGGCTCAAACCCCATTTTGAGCGATCCGAACTCAGCCTCCTGATGGCTACCGATAATGGGACAGAAGAAGACTCTGAACCCCTTCCGGACTTACTGAGGGCCCTCGAGCAGGATGGCTCAGTGGAAGGGGTCCAGCTCTCCGAGGCCCTGTCCCCGGAGCAACACCAAGACTGCCAAACGCTCCTGAGGCAGTTCGCCTCCCTGTTCTCCCTCACCCCCGGAGTCACCCCCTGGTGCCTCCACGATGTGGACACCGGGGACAGTCCTCCTATTCGACACCGAGCGTACCGCGTACCAGACCGGGTACGAGCCTGCATCCAGACCGAGGTGTCCAAAATGCTGACCCTAGGAGTGATCGAACCCTCAGACAGTCCCTGGGCGAGCCCAGTCGTCCTAGTTCCCAAGGCAGCTGCCCCGGGCGTTGCTCCTGAGCTCCGGTTCTGCGTGGACTATCGGGGGCTGAATGCAGTTACCCGGACCGACGCTCATCCCATCCCCCGGGCAGACGAGCTAATTGACCGGATGGGGGCCGCCCGCTACCTGAGCATCTTCGACCTAACAGCGGGCTACTGGCAGATCGGCCTCACCCCTAGGGCCCAAGAACGATCCGCCTTCTCTACCCCAGACGGGCACTACCACTTTAAAGTCATGCCCTTCGGCATGAAAAACGCCCCGGCAACGTTCCAACGGCTGGTAAACCAGGTACTGGCGGGCCTGGAAGGCTTCAGCGCCGCCTACCTGGACGACATTGCTGTGTACAGCCACCAGTGGACCGACCACCTCCGCCACCTGCGGGAGGTTCTACACGCCCTCCAGCAAGCCGGGCTCACCATCAAAGCCAGCAAGTGCCAGGTGGGCCAAGGGTCCGTGACCTACCTAGGACACCAAGTGGGAAGCGGGCTGGTGGCCCCTCTCCAACTCAAGATTGCTGCCATCCAGGCCTGGCGACCCCCTACGACCCAAACGGAGGTCCGGGCCTTCCTGGGGCTCACCGGATACTACCGGCGGTTCATGAAGGACTATGGCAGCATCGTGGGGCCCCTCACGGAGCTCACCTCCAAAAAGAGCCCCAAAACCGTCAACTGGACCCCGGACTGCCAATCGGCCTTCGAAAAGCTAAAGACCGCCATGTGCACGGCCCCCGTGCTCCAGGCTCCCGACTACAGCCGGGAATTCATTGTGCAGACGGACGCCTCCGATCATGGTGTGGGGGCCGTCCTCTCCCAACTCAACGCCGAAGGGATCGACCAGCCAGTGGTCTTCATCAGCAGACGCCTATTGCCCCGAGAACAGCGCTGGAGCACCATTGAGAGGGAGGCCTTCGCCGTAGTCTGGGCACTCAAGAAGCTCCGGCCATACCTCTTCGGCACCCACTTCCGGGTGCAAACAGACCACCGACCCCTGCAATGGCTGATGCAAATGCGGGGGGAGAACCCGAAGCTGCTGCGCTGGTCCATCTCCCTGCAGGGGATGGACTTCACGGTGGAACATCGTCCAGGCCAGGACCACGCCAACGCCGACGGCCTGTCACGCTTTTTCCGCCTCAGCGAGGAGAGTCCCCAGGAAGATGGCTGACTCTCCCCGCCTTCAGCTGGGGGGGACGCATGTTGGACAGGCCGCATGGTCGGGCTGCCCCCTCCCCGCAATGGGACCTGGACCCTGGCTCCCCCTGCATCCCCTACCAGAGTCCCCGACGACCACCCGAAGTACACTGCCATCCCTCACCCACAAGACACCAGCTCCGAACCCAGCTGGCCCGGGTCACCATCCACACCACGGCCTCGGCCCAGCCGCCATCTTGGGCCACTACAGCACGAGGCCGCGTGGCCTCAACCCGACCCTCACCCTGGGCCCGGCCGGGCCCGACATCGAGGCACCAACCTCCCCCCGGGAGGCAGAGTGACCACTTGGCGAGTCAATGGGAGAAAGGAACCGTCAACGGCTCTCCTCCGCCAGGTGTCGATCACCCCCGGCCGCCTGGGCGCTGGCTCCACCCCCCTGCTGGGTGTCTGGACTCCCTCATCCCGGACCTCCCGGCCCCCCAGGCGCGAGGGTCCGGACATCAAAGGGGACCAGACCTATAACTGGGGCAGGACCAGACCAGGAAACCAGTTGTATCCTGGAGTCGAGAGACCCGAGAAGAACTCATCTGTGACTGGCCTGCTGGCGCTGCCGCGGCCCTCTGCCTCGTGAAACCATCGTCTTGGCCTGCTGGCGCTGCCGCGGCCCTCTGCCTCGTGAAACCATCGTCTTGGCCTGCTGGCGCTGCCGCGGCCCTCTGCCTCGTGAAACCATCGTCTTGGCCTGCTGGCGCTGCCGCGGCCCTCTGCCTCGTGAAACCATCGTCTTGGCCTGCTGGCGCTGCCGCGGCCCTCTGCCTCGTGAAACCATCGACTTGGCCTGCTGGCGCTGCCGCGGCCCCCCCCTACCTAGGGAGACTATCATCTTGGCCTGCTGGCGCTGCCGCGGCCCGATCCACAGACACCCCAGCTCGAGGATTGTGAGCTCGCCTCTTACCACTACCTGTACCGATCCGGTACCCAGACTGTCCCGCTACCCCCTTTTCCCTACAGAGACTAGAAGTGAGAGGACCCCCGGGTCCGAGATATCCTGTATCGCTGATATCCTTGCCTTAAGAACCTTATATAAAGCATTGAACTCGACTTGGTGTGGTGCCTGTTTGTGGGGAGGGAGGTCACTTGTCTGTACGATCGCAGGAGACGGTCCCACTCGGGGATCTCTCCCCCAGTATCCGGCCGACCCTCAGGGTCCCCGTCTAACACACTTAATCTCACAGTGCCTACAAAAATGAATGTGTCCTTGTGTAAAGTAACGGGTGCTAGTGTAAAGTAACGGGTGCTAATGTAAAGTGCTCCAATACCTTTGGGAAGTGTTTGGCGCTATATAAAACTGCCTCCAAATAAAAGTAACTGGTGCTTATGTAAACCACTCCAATACTTCGGGTGGTGTTAGCACTACATAAAACTGCACACAAAAAAATCTGAAAAGCAGAGTCGGGGAACTGTGCAATGGAGTACCGAAGTAGGCAAGCAGAGATGAGCACAAACAGCAAACACAGGCTGCCACAGGGAGATTAAGGGATTTTTGCCTAAGTTTACGTGTCCTCATGAAAAGTAACTGGTGTTAATGTAAAGCGTTCAAATACCTTCAGGTGGTGTTGGTGCTATATAAAACTGACCCTATTGAGCGGGCGGGGCCGTTACAGAACCACTCCGTCACAAGCACAGCACGCCCAAGGCTCGTGACGGAGCGGTTCCGTCACGAGCATAGCGGCGCCGAGGGACCCCACTCCCCCCCCAGCGCCGCGGCGGAATTACCGCCGTGGCCCAGGGGTTAACATCCTTGATTCATTGTGTAAAGGAACTGTTGCTAATGTAAAGCACTCCAATACCTTCGGGTGGTGTTGGCGCTATAACAAACTGCAGAAAAACAAAGAATCACAGTGTTCGGCTGATTTACAGTAGTGATCATGAGGAAATACATTGCATCAGCATCCACATTAAACAGACTACCTTATCCATGGACCCATGCATGCGGAATGATCGACACTTTACAATCAAGGAGGCTATTTCTTCTTGTTTTATTGATAGTGACGTATTTAAAAATGAAATTGATTCTTTTGATACTGTAGTGCCAGTTAAATATAACTCTTTTATGTGAGCTTACCATTTCTCACAAGAGATGTAGTAATCATTTGATTCTTTATGGATACCTAGACCATTTCCAAGCAGGGACCATGAATATTTTTGGAGACTTTGAGTTTGCTGCATCTGCAAGCTTAATCCAAGCTTTCTCTAGTTGACTCCACTTTATTCCTGTCGTACTTTGTTTGTACTGTTGTTTAGCGCTTTTGATCAATTTTTCGCGCTCAAGTGAGCATGGATTTTTTTAGAAAGTGTCTCAAGACTTTTCAATGGTTTTGTTTTACTCTTTTACTTGCAGCATATCCAGATTTAATTGAAAAAATGCTAGTGCCCTTAGATTTGGAGTTCTGGAGCATTTTAAACAAAATAAATATTGAAATCTTGTCCAGTAAACATTTTGAGTTGGCAAGCCAGTTGTTGGATTTGTGTAGAATGCATTTCCCAGATTTTAAATTGTCAGCAATTAAATGCTTTCTTACTCAGCTGTATAATGTGTGTGTCAAATCTCCATTCCATCGTGTAACCATGCTATTATTTTGATGTTATACTTACGCTAATAACCTCCAGACTGGAGTAATAACCTTGACTGGGTCAGCAACAGGCTTACAAAGCTTAAGCCTATATCCTTGGAACATTCCAGGGAAGTCATCTTGAAATACAAATACGGGTCTTCTCAGGATGCTTGCTCCCACTTGCTGCTTGCTGAGGCAGTGCACCTCATCAATCCGGTGATCATCCCCATCTTCAATCTCTCCCTTTCTTCTGGGGTCCTGCAGGGCACTTGCCAAGGTGATCCCGCTACTTAAGAAGCCTGCTTTGTAAACTAGAGGTTTTTGTAATTATATGCCCACCTTGCTCCTTCTGGCCTTTACAAAAATGGAAAAGCTGGTCAATTCTGAGCTCTCTGAGTACCTTGAGAAAGGCAAGCTGCTACATCCTAGCCAATCTGACTTTGCCCCATCATAGTACTGAATTGGCAGTGTTGGAAATACCAGACCACATTAAATGGTCGTTGGTTAGAGGAAAACAAATGCAGCCTTGACCCTTTTTGATCTGTCTGCTGCATTTCACACCGTCCCACACTCTATCCGACTACACTCCCTGTAGTAGGATAGAGTTGCGGCCAAGGTTTGGAATGAGCTTTCCCCCTGAATCACGTCTGATCTCTTTTCTTTTGAGCTCACTTTACAGAGAAAACTAAAAACCGGTCTTTTCTTGGAGGAGTGGGGGGCAGGGGATATCTCTGTTTGGTGCTTCATAGCTCAGCTCTGCCTTTTAGTGCAGGGACACTCCTCAGAGAAGCTGCACGCTGTACAAGTCCCTCTCATGCATTTATTCATTCAATATTGTCTGTACATCAAATATAGTATGATCTCCTGTGGATTATGGTCACTCTTTCCAGTCAATAATCTCAAAATATCGTGATAAATGGAAATTCGAGTAGTGTATAAATGTGTGGTCAGTTACTGATTTGACATTGCCTGCTACAAAAGTGGGTATGGCTAGTGTATAGCAAACAATCGACTGAAGGTTTTCTTATGAATTTTTGCAGGTTTTCTTTTTTTTGGGGGGGGGGGGGGGGATTGTTGGGGAACAGATGTTGAAAATGTATCGGGGGAATCCTCTGGTGATACATTGATTTTTCAGTTTTGCAGTAAGTACTGTTTGAAATCACCGGTCAAAATTATGAAAGAACTAGTGAATTTGTTGATAATTTCTTCAAGAGTGTCGAGCAGTGACTCACACCAATATTTACTCATGACTACAAGGGGGGGGGAATATTAATTTACAATTTTTAGTTGTTTTTTAGCAGTCTCTTAAAACTAAACTATTAAAATTATTCGAGAATTGGAACGGAGGTCCTTAGCTTTCATTTGTAGCTTATTAATCACTAATGTGACTAGAGCGCCAGTAGGCCTTCCTGGCCTGCTTTTCATTGCCAGGGTTTCCAATGTAGAATAATTGGCTAAATGAAACTTAAGAAGTTGTCCAAGATTCTTGCACACAAATGAAATTGTAATTTGAAAAGTTAGTAGATATTTTATTATTATCAGTCAATATATGCCTCTCAATTCCAGCAATAATTCAAGAGCATCATAAAAAATCATTGTGTGGTAATAAAGAGGAATTACTAGGAATGATGAAGAGAGGCCAGGGTGACTCTTCTCTTGCTGTTTGGTACTGGTGGCATGATATTACTGTGATGCTCACTGGAAGACCTGTTGGTAGTAATTTGTAAGTTCTCTAATAGGTTTGGGTTGTCAGGGCCTAAATGTAGTTCGTGTATTCGCAAAAGTTTATGCTTTTGTGTCTTGGGATCTTTGTATACGCAGATAAATATACTTTTTTACCTGAAGAACAAATATACTCCAGGCTTCTAGATCCGCCCGTCCGGCCCAGGTTTTAGAAACAAAAAATTTCGACAACCGAAGTTGTGCGTTTAATATTACAGTTTGCTTGCTTTGACTGTATAAGCTGCACTCTCTCTAGAACAGTAGAGTTCATATCTTTGAATTACAGAAAATTATCAAGTCATTTTAATACATTTTTTTAAATTTAAGATATGAAGCTTTACCTCTGATTTATACGTTGGGTAGAAATATAGCTTGGTAGGTTCACAGTTATCCCACTGTAATGCAGTTGAAATGATTTTGCAAATATCTACTTTTCACAGCGATTGTGTGGATGAAACTGCCTCACACTCATCTGATGTCTTGAGTGTATGCACATTTTACTCGTTGAAAATACTATGTGGATCGAGCTCCCTAGAGTCCCTTAGTGGCTGTACGCCTTCATTAGTTGTTTGTAACGGATAATTCGGAGTCCTTACCACGTGCAAGTGAATGCAATGTTTGTCCGTTCACAGTGGAGTTTGGGGTTTTCACAGGGCTCTCCTCTAGTCTGGGAAGGTTTGTTTTGTAAGTTAACTCCATGATCCTGACTACTTGAATCAGCCTCGTTAAATATAGGATTATATTTCTGTTTTCCCGGACTATTGTTCTTAGTTCTATTCAAGTCCTGCAACATTACTTTATTCCCTAATTTATGCAACTACCACAACTTTTTTAAACACCTTTTGCTACTAAATGGCATAGGTTCTTCCACTGGGGCGTAATCTATGGTTTCAAAGAGCTAATGCACATTTATATCTGCTGTTTCTATCAAAAGGTTTGAGGTGACATTTTGAGAAGAGTTAAGCACCAGGACTCCTCCAGTGTGAGTTTGGGTTGCATTTGAAGTAGAAGCATGTATAATTCCATTTGCGTCATTTAAAGTGGTGGTTGCCCTTGGGTTTAAGGTACCAGTTTGGGGAATGAGTATACATTTTCCTTGGTATTAGATGGCGTAGGTCACTTATATGCTTTATGCAAGATAGATTCAAGAAGCTGGACTCATTAATTATGTAAATTTTGCTCAATGTGCACCGTAGTCTTGGAATTCTCCTGCATCCATTTAAGATCTTGATTTATGCTTTTTAGGTCTCGCGACCTATCGATGCGCGCAAGCGCATCGAGCGGAGCGGGAATTCAAGTGGCGAAAACATCATGAAACCACCAGCTTTTTGCTGGCGTTTTCATGCAGTTCATGTGAACCACGTGTTTAAACATGAACGCGCATCACCCTCCCTCCATTTGCCGCACAGCACATCAAAGGGCTTCGCCCAGCGTGCGCTCTGCGGCTTCTCGGCTTCTCCTCCCCTAATTACGCCGCACACAGCCTTCCTTGCATTTCTCCTCCCCCTCCCCAGCCAGCTTCCCCCAGGCCGTGTTCCCTCATCCCTCGCACCCCCTCCTCCTTCATCTTTTTCAGTTCTGCACTGCAAAGTTTTCCGATCACTGATTTGAACGATACAGTGTCATTGTACCTCAGCCAGTCTCATCCCACAGAACCGATATAACAGTGAGTGGCAGAAGCAGCACCTAGCAAGCATTGTGCGCCCGTCTACATTTTAGAACCAATCAGTGCGCAGCATTGCCACCGCCGCCATAGCTTACATCAGACTCAGTGCAGTACTCCACCTTGACAGACATCGTAAGCCATGCAGAGAAGTTTTCCGATCACTGATTTGAACGATACAGTGTCATTGTACCTCAGCCAGTCTCATCCCACAGAATCGATATAACAGTGAGTGGCAGAAGCAGCACCTAGCAAGCATTGTGCGCCCGTCTACATTTTAGAACCAATCAGTGCGCAGCATTGCCACCGCCGCCATAGCTTACATCAGACTCAGTGCAGGACTCCACCTTGACAGACATCGTAAGCCATGCAGAGAAGTTTTCCGATCACTGATTTGAACGATACAGTGTCATTGTACCTCAGCCAGTCTCATCCCACAGAACCGATATAACAGTGAGTGGCAGAAGCAGCACCTAGCAAGCATTGTGCGCCCGTCTACATTTTAGAACCAATCAGTGCGCAGCATTGCCACCGCCGCCATAGCTTACATCAGACTCAGTGCAGTACTCCACCTTGACAGACATCGTAAGCCATGCAGAGAAGTTTTCCTAACACTGATTTGAACGATACAGTGTCATTGTAACTCAGCAAGTCTCATCCCACAGAACCGATATAACAGTGAGTGGCAGAAGCAGCACCTAGCAAGCATTGTGCGCCCGTCTACATTTTAGAACCAATCAGTGCGCAGCATTGCCACCGCCGCCATAGCTTACATCAGACTCAGTGCAGTACTCCACCTTGACAGACATCGTAAGCCATGCAGAGAAGTTTTCCGATCACTGATTTGAACGATACAGTGTCATTGTACCTCAGCCAGTCTCATCCCACAGAATCGATATAACAGTGAGTGGCAGAAGCAGCACTTAGCAAGCATTGTGCGCCCGTCTACATTTTAGAACCAATCAGTGCGCAGCATTGCCACCGCCGCCATAGCTTACATCAGACTCAGTGCAGTACTCCACCTTGACAGACATCGTAAGCCATGCAGAGATGTTTATGCAGACTTAGAACTTCACCAATTGCATCTAAGGAGGCGGACTCCAAAGTAACTGAGCTCTAAGAGGTGCTACATACACTGTCCCTGGCTGAAAGCTGCTTGGCCCGACTTGCTGGAGATGTGCTCTTCCTTGTGGTGGATAAGTGCGAGCCCCAAGATGCTCTTTTAATAATCGAAATTAGGCTTAGTGCAGACCTGCACAGAAGGAGGCATCAGTGGTAGGGTTGGCATCCCTGGCTGTGGCAGAAACATTATGCTCATAAGCATCCTTTCTATTATGGCCGCCTGATAAAGACTCTTCATTAACTGACTGCCTCTTCCCAAATGACCCCCCCTATCGAGAGGAGTGAACAATTACAACAAGCATTGGCATTGCCAATAGGTCTCGCTTGTGGGACCTTATAAGTATTTAGTTTTGCAGCACAATATCCTTGTTGCATAATCGGATATTGTGCTGCAAAACTAAATACTTATAAGGTCCCACAAGCGAGACCTATTGGCAATGCCAATGCTTGTTAATAAAGATACCTCTTCTGAAAATACCAAAGAGTCATTATTAGGGTATTAGACACCTGCGTTAGTGTGGTACTAGTAGCCCCAAAAAGCTGTCAATACTGGATATACCGGGAGGTTATTTCTTCAAATGAATGAATGGAAGTCTGGTAGGAAACACCTAATTGCGTTGTGGAAAAAGGTGACAGGCATCTGTTTGTAATAATGGGGACAAGTTCCATTCTTGATTGGGGCGAAGGTTTACTCCAGAAAGATCATCAAGTTCTTTTAGTAAAACTGAAACATCTAATGTACTTGTAAATTGTCAAGGTGCTGAACTCTGTATTTTATTTATTCCTTCAGACCCTGCTTCCTTTCTCTCAAACATGGATTATTCATGGGAGTGTCGACTGGTAAAATGATTATTTGGGATGAGGTTTATCTCTGCTATGGTTGTAATATGTGACGTTAACACCGAGTGCTGTTTAAAGGAGTAAGCAGAAGGTTTATCTAATGTATGATCACAGCTGACAAATGAACAGTATTATGAAGCCCACCCGTACACAGATGAGCTACTGCACAAAGCAGTTTAAAATTAAAGAATGCTTAGTTAGTGATTTTAACAATTGTTTTCAATTTACTTTAAGACTGTTTGCGGTTTGATCCACATTTAGTGAGTGGTGTTCAAAACTAATTAACAGATCTTCCCCTGGACATAGTTTATCTGGTTGTTATTTAATTATATTCATCCGAGAACACCCCAATTTTCTTATGGCTTGTCTTGGGTTGTTGTGGTTAATCTCATCCCCTGCAGTAATGCCTGTCGCAGGATTGGTGGAAGAATCATCTTTTCCTATATTTATTTTAGTGTCCATTGTTGTAGGCAATTTTGGTTGTACCCTTTGGGAGTGGATTTTCATGTTCCCATATATCTAGTCATGCGAATAAACAAGTCAGGTACTAAGTAGTTAAATCTGCTAATTTGGTATTTCTAGATTTTGAAGTGAGCTAACAAAGGCTGGTAGGGCTGTCAGAACAATTAATACTCATATCCTGATAATGACCATATAGTGCCCAATATGTCACAAACGTATTCAGCAGTACCGCCTTTTATTATTAACTGACAATTGTGAATGTAACAATATGATCTCCAAGAAAACGTATTGAGTTGCTAAAATTGCTAAATCAGGAAGCATACGTTAAGAAAAACCTTTCACCATCTAGTGCCTACTTGCAGACAATAAAGAACAGAATCAGAACTAAATATGCTTTATCGCACTCTGCTTCTTGGTTTGCCAGCAGCTGTGCCAATTCCGAGCCCCCTTCCCCACCGACTCGTACCGCCCTGTCAAAAAGTAGCTGACCAGTCTAGCTACTCCCTCAGTAGCACTCATCCATCCACCTTCCCGGCTGTCCAGGAGAAGAAGGGAGCCCAGTCCGGACTGCCTGACTGGACTCCCAGGTGTGAGAAGCCTCCCACCACTGCCAGAAGTCTATGATCCTGATGAAAGACAACAAAAAGAACAATTGATGGACGGAATGCTGAACAATGTCAAACATTCACCCCAGAACAGAGATCTGGGCCTTAATCCATCGTTTTTTGCTTGCCATGCCATTCCAGTTTGGGCCCAGCCATTTACAAATCAGCCTTCACCCTGCTCCCCATGGGAACAGTCTAGCTTGAACTGCCAGGCCAAGTACTTCCTATACTGGAAACAAGCAACCTGGGACCAGTTTTGTGATATCAACCCTCATAAGCCAAGCTATCTTGACTTCAGTGGCATGGCAAGCACGGGACCCACTTCTGGGCATACCTGTCCCTTTAGGGCGACAAATGTCAAAAAGAACAATTGATGGAAGGAATGGTGAACAATGTCAAATACTCACCCTAAGAAATAGATCTGGGCCTTAAACCCAACATCTTTTGCTCACCATGCAATTCCAGTTTGGAGCCAGCCATATACAAATCAGTCTTGACCCTGCTCCCCATGGGAACAGTCCTGCCCGAACTGGCAGGTCAGGTCCTCCCTGGACCGGAAACAAGCATACTGGGACCGGTTTATTGATATCACCCCTCACCAGCCAGGCTACCTGAACTCCAGTTGCATGGCGAGCATAGGACCCATGTCTAGGCATACCGTCTCACTTTGGGCGAGAAATGCAAACAATTGATGGACGGAATGCTGAAGAATGTTAAACATTCACCACCTGTACAGAGATCTGGGCCTAAAGCCATTGTTTTTTGCTCACTATGCCATTCCAAATCAGTCCAGCCCAAACTGCAAGGCCGGACCCTCCCAGGACCGGAAACAAGCATCCCCATGGGGACGAGAGTCAAGACCTATTTGCATATGGTTGGGTTCAACTGGGGTGGCATAGTGAACAAAAGAATAATGGATTCAACCCAAATCTCTTGACTGGTGGCGAGTGTTTAAAAAGTGTTGGTACTCTGTTCATCATCTTATTGTGTTTACTATGTTCCAGAGGGAAGAGTGTCACCGAAACAACGCCGCCCAAGCAAAGATAACCAGGCAGATTAAAGGGTGGTTGGCAGTTGAAGACAGAATTGTGAGATAAAGAGAGTGGGTGAGGTGTGAGGGAGATGGAGTGAACATGCATGGCACAGGCACAAGCACGTCAGAAGGGAACACCGAGAATAGTAGGGAACATAGGTCAGTCTACCAAAAAAAGTGCTTTTATCAAGAAAGAAAATATTACCTGGAGGACTGATAGCGGCAGAAGACGTTTAACAATAGGGTGGCAATCCCTAAGGCCACTGTTCCGAGCACATTGTTTGAAATTTCGCACTCTAGTTTTCCCCACACAAATTCCACCAGGAATAAACTGAAGAAACATGCGTGGGGGAAAAAGGCTGGAAACAGGAAAAATTTACAAAAGTGGTGTCCTTACTTCAATTTCACATTATCACTCATTCTGGCATCTGACACTCCAAATCTTGTGCTAGTGAATGCTTGGTGTGAAAGGATTCTTATTACGGGTTCCCATTTAACTCCATGGGGAGATATCGAGGGCAGAATTAACAATTCTAGTAATTCCCTGTCAGTTAACAACCATCACAAATGGGGAATAAACTGCCAGGCCCAGAATTCCAGGGTCATTAAAACAAGTTTAAAGGGAGTTTAAAGCTAATATTAACCACTTGCATGAAACAGATGGTACAATTTTGCAGAAAGGTTGGTGCAGATTGAAGGTACCAGGCGGGGAGTGCTTCTGGGACGTAGGTAGGCTGTGGCCTCTCTTGTGATAACATTGTGGGCTTCCCCTTTGATGCTGGGGAGTGGGCCAGGGGCCAGGCTCTGCGTCTGCCCGCAGTCATGTTTTTACCAGGAGTATATTAGTACCTACTACAAGCTGGAGCGATGTTTCTGGACTTGGTAACTTCGGGGGATTCTCCTAGACATTTTCACCCCGCTCTAATTCCTCCGAGCTCAGAAGGAGGGCCTCATGTTCTCAAATCGTAACACGCATTTCCCAATATTACTGTAACAAAATTTGATATTTGTTCTTTTCAAAAGGGAGCAAACTATCCATTCTTGCAGATGCTATAACTCAGTTGGGTAAATTATATTTTGTCATATAAAGTTCGAATAGGAAATGCATGTTTAGGAAAAAACCGAAAGCTTCAATGTTTAGCTCATTATTTCTAATCAACACATTAATTTGTGTGTGTTGGATTTAGGCTACCCTAAAACAAATATTTGCAAAGCCATAGAAATTCCCCCAAAAATGCAGGATCACGTTTTCCCTGATTTTTAAAAAATTTGAACACTAGCAGAGCATTTAATAGACTGAAATTGTAGACAGTTCTGAAGATAAAAAAAGTAAGTTATTTGGACAGGGGACATAATTACCTGTGCTTGTGCGAACTCTCATAATGGCATCAAATCCTATTCTTTTTTCAATATCTTTCCGAAGGTCGTTTAGAAACTGTTGGCTGTCCGTATGCATCTATTAAAAAAGAAAAAAAGAAAAAATATGAAATCTGTTTGGAAATATCACAATTACCACAAGGTGGCACCAAAGCAGCACAAATACGTTGAGAACATTTCATGTTCACTGTCCAAATTAGGGGCCCTATTCACAAAGGTAACGTTCACTTTTGTGCAAGTTTACTAGTTTTCGGTATTCACAAAGGTAAAGTTAAACGAAAAGCCTAACTTTACTAGTTTTCGGTATATACAAAAGTAAACTTGGACCAAAAGTCTAACTTTAGTACTTTTCGGTTTTAACAAAGGTAAGTTACTACTAGCAAAGTTAGACTTTTGGTCCAAGTTTACCTTTGTGGATGCCAATATGTGCTGAAGTTAGACTTTTGGTTTACGTTTACCTTTGTGAATACCGAAAAGTTCGAGCCCTAATACTTTCAGTGAAACTTAAGCCAGAATTTTAAATCGCAAGAACGGCTACAGAAAGCAGCTCAACATATTGCAACAATAAACACTGCCACATCAGCAGGACTGTAATTCTAGTAAAAGATGTTGCCTTAAGAGTCTGAGCATTAGGAACTACAATCACGTGCCCACAAATGCATCGCAGCTCTGTGCCCTTCAGTGCAATGTAAAGGAGGCGACATCATGAGTAGCCAGAGAGGTACCAGAGAATCCTGGATGGTGATGCCTCAGGGAACCTCAAACGAAAGGTAACAAATGAACACAAGACTCACTGAGCGAAACAGGATCAAAGTGGCCTCGCGGGGATTTTCATCACAAATGCAGGCACACCCAAGTTGATCTTCGCGGCGCAAAAATCAGGTATTCTTAAGGGTGTCTACACATTTTGCGGTCGTAAACCTAGCGGTTTACAAAATCACAGGGCGTGCAACTGTAAAATGGCTTTTTGGTGTATATTAAACTCATGTTGCGAATTGGAAAACCATTTCTGACTCGCAAAATGGGCTCAATGATCCATTCCAAATCAGCAGTAGGACGGTGCGGCGCTTCTCAGCTGTGTTTTGGTATATATCAATGGTGAGCAATAACAAGAAAGAGAGAGTAAGGGATTTTCCACAACGTGGAGGGAGGTACTCCTGGTCCCTGGACCCTAATCTATATAAACAAAAGAAGGAGTATCACCATTGGACCAAATCAATGGTCCTAATGGGATTTAGGGAGATGGAGAAGTAACAAAAGAAAAGTATTCTTTTGTTAAAAGACCCCTCACTCACCAACCTGGCTGGTGACATGCTTCATCATCGGGTCCCACCCGGACAGCCGAGTTCCATCAGGTGTGCTACGACACCTGACTACAGTGGAGCACGTTATTTCTTTGTGAATGTGGTGCAAAAAAAGTGAGGTTACAAATTGGGCAAGTATAACTTCTGGGAAAAAAATGTATTCTGAAGCTACTGGACAATGTTAAAATCAGTTCTGGGATACTTCCGTTGGCTATATTGACCGACAATATCTATGTGAATGTGAAATAAAGGTGTACATGTTTCAACCCGTGATGGAATGTACCAGGTTTTCTTCAGGACCAAGTGAACAGAACCTGGGCGGTATACACTTGCTAAGGTGTATCCAGCCCTCGGTCCCTATAACCTAACTGTATACTCCCATTCAACATCTCTGGGTCCAGGTATCATACCCAAGACAGCATCTTCACAGCGAAATAGGCGGTTTGGAATGTACCAACGGATTGTACAATTAAATGTTGCCGCACTATTTTTTTTTGTGTATATCTATTTTATTGATTTTATACTTTTAGGACATACAATGTAAATATGGCGGCATTGTTGCAAAAGTAGCTGTTACATTAGGTATGGTACATGTACATTTATATGGCCCTATTGCATTCCCAAGACAGAGTAAATGCTGCAAAAACAAGACTTTTTGGTGCAGTTGCAATTTGTGTCCAATAAACAAGCGAGGGAAGAAAGGAGGGACAAAGTATCATGTTGGTTACTATTAGTGTACATTTCGAATTATGCTTTAGATTATGCACGTTATTACATGCCTACTGCTGCATGCCTTTACGTATGTTAACATACAGAAAAAGTGATAGTGCTGGTACTTGTAAACGACTAGGCGACATTGATAGACTAACAAGAGAGATCAAAATAGTTGCATAAACTAACAACAAAAAAGAGAAAAGGAAACATGTGTAACAAGTGCTCAGACCACAGCGCCTTCCCGCTTTCATGTATAGTTTTGTATGCTACTCTTACAGCTGATAACTACTATCCCCCTCACTTCTGAAGTGTGTGGTTGCACACTGGTACAGTCAGCGTGTACTTGCCAGTAAAAAGGTGTCCCAGTATGTTGCGATGGGAACCTTAACCAGACCCAGGGTTTCTTTCTGCCCGATAGCAAGACTTTCCGCCTTAGCCTACGCGAGCATGGAGTTCCGAGAGGGCTTTATAGGAGGGGGGGGGGGGGGGGGGGGGGGGAGTCTGGCGCTTTCCATCTTTTAATTATCAGCCTCTTGGCTACTATCAATACCAAGTCTAGAAATCTGGATGTGACCTTCGTGTTGGGTGTCCTGTGGAACTTGTGCAACAAGTAGGTGGGCCAATCAAAAGGCAGCTCCTGACCAGTACAGGTGTGTAATATTGCGGCCCCTTCACTCCAGTATGCGCCCACCCGGGTACAGCTCCAAAGCATGTGCATTAAATCAGCCTCATTCTCACCGCACCTCGGAGATTCTGAATCTTCTTTGAAATATTTATTCATTTTTGCAGGCGTGAGATATGCCCTATGAACTATATCTAACTGTATCTGCCGGCAGCGTATATTCCTGTGAATGCGTGTTGGGCTCTCAAGCACCCGAGCCCATTCCGTATCTGTAAACTGGTGACCCAGGTCCCGCTACCACTTATGAAGAAGTGAATCCAGGCTAATCACTGCATGAGTTCTGAGTGAGGCTGCACACCAGCACGTTAGTTGCCTGCCCTGTCCCATGACGTGTAAGTACTGCATGGTGAGATGCGTTTGTGGCTCTGTAGTGACGTCCCCCATTTGACAGTGAGTGAGGCTATCACTGAATGATGGGCTAGAAATTGCTCTGGTGGGAGCCCCTCTTCCTCTACTAGCGATGTATCTGGTGTTAGCGCCCCCTCGTAATATAGGTCTCCAAGTGTTTGGATGCCTTTCTCCTGCCATCCCCTGATTGCTGGCACAGTAAGTACTGCCTGCCCACTATTGGTTCCCTCTAAAGGTGTCACAGGCGCATAGGGGATCACATTTCGCGTTCTGAATAGACTCCAATTAAAGCATCTATAGGCCACAGCAAGCAGCAAGAATTCTGGCAGTCTCAATGTTGCTGCACTATTTGACCTGAACCCATCAGTCTGCAAATGTTTGGAGATAAACATGTAGAAAAAATAGGATCAGTAAAATAATAAGTTAATAGAAAGCATGTTACCTGGAAATTGTTGTATTTATAAAGAGTTCCTCCAGTCAACAATGAGACAAGACCCATGGAGGCGACATCCACATACTGGTTGGGAAACAGGAAGAGATCAACACAGCACCCGCTTACCACGCATTCTTTGGCCAAATTCTCAAAAACATTTATCTGTGGTTGGAAGAGAGTCTGCAGAGGATACAAGAAACAACATGCATGTAAGACTAGTACCTGGAAATCGCTGTAGATATGAAGCAGCCTGTAGCTCACATAATTTCAAGTGCCAAATACCTATTCATACTATGTCTTAAAGATTAACGCAGCTACTGCAGGACATGTACTGCTACCAATTATTGACGGCATGACTGCGTCTCTAATCCAATTCCTCCAGCATATGGAATTAAAGAGAAGCTTTGATACCAAAAATCAAATTAGAATGATAATCCGCTCATAATGTTGTTTAGTACTTCGTGATAGCAAACTGCTGTTCTTTTTCACCGTCCCGCTACAAAAGACCGAATTTAGTGACTGATGTCAGTACAGGCAGGTTGCAAATAGTAAGTGCAAACTGTTAGCCATTTTTTTGTGACCTGCCTGTTATTTTGTGATGTGATCCTATGCACCAGTAGGTTGCATCACAAAATGCCTATTCGCAAACACTAATAAAATGACCTGCCTAATGAATATTAGATATGAAGGCTGCTATTTGTGAAGCCATGCGACTGGCTGGGCCCACGGGGATGGATGCCAGCCTGCAAGGGACAACTGATCTCCATTCCTGTGTTCACATTTCCATATGGAAAATATGTTTTTCAAAAGCAACTCTTATTTTCTTAGAGGGGGATGGATTTGCTTAAAAAAATTGTTTCTGCGTTGGGAAGACATTGGGGAGCGCATGTTGAGGGCCCCAAGACCACTCTCAGCTGTCCCAAAGCCATCTGACAGGATTCCCAAAGATGAAGCTGACCCATTTATGAATCGGTTGCCACCCCAACTCGTGTGTCGGTATCTGATCAATGGTATGCGACTGTAATTAGGGATTCAAACCAATGCTACATGTCATTGCAATTTGCAATTAGGAAGGGACTCCCTTTCGCTACACCTATTTGTGATTCTCAATTAATCGCAGAACCCCTTTTGCGAGTTGGAAACGCTTACTGACTCGCAAAATGGGTTTAGCACATCCCAAAAATATATTTTGTGGTTACAAACCCTGCGATTTTACGAATTGCCGGTTTTGTAACCCAAAATAGTTTTGTAGACGACATCCACCGAGCATCTAAGAGGATATACCATTACTTTTCAGAATAAGGCAATTGAGATTCGAGGAACTAAGACCCTTCACCGTGGAAAATACCTTTTCTTTATCGGTGTTGATGAGTTTTTTGTCGTCCCTGTTCTTCAGTTTGCCTGGAGCTTCGGCCGTGGGCAGAGAGGAGTGGAAGATGAACAGCTTCCCGGCGCACTCAGCTGCCTGTGAAAGGGAAAACAGACCTGACCTTTAGGCCACTGCTTGGAAATTGATTTCGGTCTACAAATCAGCCACCGTACCATCCCCTATAATGTCAACCAACGTCTCGGTAGCCTAGAGGCCAACAGGCCTTTCATTTAGAAATGAACGTGATAAGCAATTATAAAACGAGCACAGGGACAGTATGTCACTCAATCTACTGAAGCTGCAGCTCCAGACTTTCTATGCACTGCAGCTCAGCAGCAAGGCATTTATATTTGGAGATAGTAAATATCACTGGCATATCAAGAAAATGATGAAAAAACAGTTTAGTATGAAATATGTGAGGACATGACCCCGCTGACCTTTAACCATGGGAGCGCCTTGGGCTCCCAAATGGGAATTATGATCCATCAAAACCCTGCTGTCGGCAAATTCTCCCAGGGCCGATTTCGATGACTAGAGTTTATTTAAGAAAGGTCCAGTGCAAAACTATTTAACAATCTGCAGAAATGGAGGGCGTGGATCCTGGGAACAGAGGAATCCCAGCCTTAAAAAGCATTTATTCCTACCACAGGCTGGGAAGGACTGCAGGGACCATGGAGGAAAGACGCACCCCTTTGCTATGATCATTTATGATACAGTGACAGACTGCAAACTGTGATACAATTTTAGTGTAAGGCAAATAGCTAACCGACTGTTCAATGTCAAATCACTTATTTTTAGGCCATGCATGAGCCAAGACCTTTTGATTTTACTAAAATTATATGTATAATGTACTTACATAAAAGAGCTTACAGGCAGCCCTCTTCATCCATTAGTCTGTTGTGTCATTCAGATTTTGCTTCTGCATGCAGCAGGGGGCAATAGGTCAGCCTAATTCATTCACGGATTCACTTTCAGTGACAGCATCTTGCGCTCTCACAATGAGCATATCTACACATAAGGTAGTTCCTTTCAGTGTGAGTGTTTTTAGTTTTCACTTTATAATTTTAACTTTAGCGTTGCCTTTGTGTTTAGATCATGAGGTGAAAGCAGGATGATTTATACCAGAGGTGTGTTACAGCAAACAAATGGACGGAATGCTGACAATGCAAACATTCTCCCCTAGTCAAAAGATCTAAGTTAAACACAACGTTCTTTTACCCACTACACCACCCCAGTTTGGACTCAGCCATATGCAAATCAGTCTTGACCCTGTGCCCCATGGGAACAGTCCAGACCGAACTGCCAGGCCAGGTCCTCCCTGGACCGGAAAGAAGCATCCTGGGACCGGTTTCAGGGTATGTCACCCTTCATCAGCCTAGGCGACCTTGAATCCAGAGGCACAGTGATCAAGGGACCCACTTCTGGGCATACCCATCAGCAAATGATGTCACACACTCAAAGACTGAACTCGGACCAATTTTGTTTGTATAAAAATATTATATAAAGTTATTTTATTTCTAGAACCAAGCCAAGCCTGGCACAGGTAAGTGAAATAAATGCTTCGCAATATATTTTGCAGTGTTTACAAGTGAATGCAAGTTCAAATGCAGTTGTTTGAAATACAGGTAAGTTAAGGTATTGAATTACTTTTTAGTTACTTTTTCGATTATTTTTTCTACTCAGTGTGATATGACACTGGGACATTTCCTAGAGAAAGGGTAAGTAAAATCGGTTTTGCACAATTGTTATTTTTCAGGTTTCCATACAAATCAACTCCACACTTAAAACATTTTTTTTTTAGAGAAAAACAGTCAATAGGTTCCTATTGAGAGAAATGGAAGTTAACAGTTAACAGGTAACAGGTAAGTAATCGGTCTTTTGGGTTGAGCTTCTGGTGTTAGACAAAGGGTTCCCCCAGTGTAAAGGATACACTCTTGATACGCCGTCAGCAGCACTAGGGCAGCCGGTGCAGAGTGCTGAGGCCCAATGTTATCCAACGGGCGATAGGGGCCTCCGGTTGGTGGCTGCTTGCGAGCAGGCCACTGGGTTGTGGGTGCAAAGGTTCTGGTGTTAGGCTCAGGTCATGGGGGATCTGGTTTAGCACACAAAGTGCACCCGCAGCAGCGGCTGGGTGCAGGATGCTGTTTTGGCGTTGGATGCCCTGTTGTTTTCAATGGGGATTTTCGGCTTTGGTTTACAGCTGCAGGCTCGGTCCAGGAAGACTTCCGGGAGGAACCGACAGCTGGGCAGGTAAGTTGGGGGGCTCTGGGACGTAGGTGCACCTCGGGTTCTCTTCTCCAGGGTGCAGGGCGGCTGGATGCAGGGGTGTCTTTTGAGGTCAGATTTCACCTTACGGGGCCTTTCGCAGTTGGGGGTCTCAGTGCAGAGGCTGCAGGCGACGTTGGGGAGTCCCTAACGGTCAGCCCATGGTAGACTCAGGCTCTGAAGCACTGGGGGACCTCGCTGGGACCGGTGGGCCACTCGAACACAGGCAGTAGGCGACAGGTGCAGTGGTGGTTCCAGGTGTCGACTTTCTTTGTCCTCAGCAGGCTCGGAGTCTATCTTGGGAGTTCTCTTTTGAACAGAGCTGCTGTTCACAGGAGATTCGGTCTTTGTTGAAGGCTGTCAGTCCTCCCAGGGATCTGGAGGTTGCTGGCTGCAGGAAAGGTGACTTTTGGCGCAGGCTCTCCGGAAACTGCAGACGGGCCGGTAGGGCTGTGGCCAAGTCTGTTCTCTGCATTCTCCTCTGCTGGGCGTCTTCTTTCGTCCCTTTTCTTCTTAGGTTGCGTGAATCTACCTTCTTGGTTCAGAGCTGCTCCTTAAATACTGTGTTTAGGGGGAATTTTAGGGGTCTCGGGGTCAGTAGCCAATGGGCTACTGACCTTAGGGTGACTACACCCTTGGTGTGCTCACCCCACATAAGGGAGTGAGCACAATCCCTAATCCTGATTGGAGAGTACCTGCCATCTGTAAGATGGTGGGCACTGAAGAGTGCGCTTCACCTCGCCTCCCCCACCTGAGGGGTGGGGTTGGCCGTGGTGGACACACCTGGGCTGGCTAATTTTTCCCGCCTGTCTTCCTGCCGAAAATGAAGGGAGAAAGGAAAGGGGCCTGCCCCAGATAGCAGGGGAGGCTGGGGATAGCATTACAAAGGCTGCAAGGCCTTTGAAGCTCCCCAGCCACAGATGGCTCTTCCTGGCCTGGGGGAGATATGAACACCTCTGCCCAGGAAAGGCTTTGTTTCGGGGCTCAGGGAGCGAAGGCTCCCACCCCAGGGGTCCATAAACTTCTCTCGTGGTGGCAGGCAGGTGTGTACCAGTCAGGGAACCCACCAGAGGCTGGTCGTTTTTTAGGGAGCATCTCTAAGATGCCCTATGAGTGCATTTTTCATTAAATTCCATACTGGCATCAGGGTGGGTTTAATGTGCGGAGACGTTTGATACCAAACTTCTGAGTTTTCAGTGTAGCCATTATGGTGCTGTGGAGTTCGTAATGACAAACTCCCAGCACCATATAATCTTAATGGCAGCACTGCCCATACAATGTCTATGACTAGACTTAGACACTGTAGGGGTACAGGGCTCATGCACCTGTACCCTCACCGCTGGTATAGTGAACCTAGCTAGAGGAGTGGCTGATCTATGCCAGGGCAGTGGGTTGTAGGCATGGCACACAGGGATGTGTGCCATGTCGACTTTTCACTTTGTTCTGCACCAAAACACGCAGCCTGCAACGGCAGTGTGTAAGTGTAAAGGTACAGGGCCTCCAAGGGTGGCACAGTAAGTGCTGCAGCTCTTAGAGTCCTTTCCTGGTCACAGTGCCCTAGGTACCTGGGGTACCATTTATCAGGGGCTGACATGTGGCCAGGGTGCCGATTGGGGGTGAAAGGTACAGTTTTGGGGAAAGAACACAGGCCCTGGGAACCTGATTGGCAGGGACCCAGGGCACATCAAGTCAAAGTGCATCAGTAGTCTGGCAAAACGTGGGGGGGGGTTACTGCAACAGAAACCCAGCCTCCTACAATGATTATGACTTTGAATTTAACTAGAATTACATGACAGAGTGCGCGTAATATATCCTAGCTATCGCACCTCTTTTGTTTTTGAATTTTTCATAGATTTGGCCATTTGTATCTGTGTTGCACAGCATGTTAAATGCCGGCAGCACCTGGACGCCTGCTATGATGACGAACTGTTGCCAGACCAATAGTACTATCACTTTTAACCCAAAAGCTTTGTTAATGACCATCCAAAAGGATGTCGTGGCCAACACAGCCATTTCAATGAAACTTATAGAACTTATAGAACCTCTCTCTGCGCAGTTCAGGGTAGTTTTTGATATTTATCTAATTTCATTGATTTCACTGCTTGGGTTTCCTGGTGATAAGATGCCTCTTGAAGTATGGAGGTCACATATGAGCAGGAAGAGACACTGGAAATGTCACACATAAGCAATCTGAAATCCTGTCAGCTATGTGCCATATAATACTCTTGAATGCTTTTTGATTGGAAAGAATTGTGCAAATTTGGCCAAAGGCGTTAAAGCTATCAGCAACTCAAACATCCCTGTTACAAAATAAAGTGAAATGTAACACGTCACTAGTGTGTAATCTTATATAAGTAGATGCACAGTCTAAAATGCTATTTCTTACCACTGTCATGGGGATGGACCATGACTCATGAGAGGCTTGTGTGGGTCATGATGCCCCTCGCCTCCCTTTGCAAATGAAAACTTGGCCTTAGAGCTATTGATCAGTCCCAACACCACTACCAAACACATTTACGCCAAGTCAAAAAGCACAATTTCTGAGAGGCCATTCAGTTGTTTGAAAAGCTCCACCTTGTAGTTTTGTAGCTATAACTACTTTTGAAATACAGTATTGTCTAGTAATGTTTTGAAAAGGTGGTGATTTTTTAAAACTCTAGTAGCCCTGCCCCAACCGAATCCGCAAGCCCATCAGTGCGGCCCTCGATTGCAAACCAGACTGTACTTTTGCCCCCTGAGAAAAGGTTTGTGAGTAGCCATGCTCTAGATTAATCTGCCATTGCAGCATGATGCTATACATATTACTTATGCAACAAACTGCATAATCAGGTAAAAAAACAGACAAAACATCCCCCAAAATTCCCTCGCCCCCCAATTGCTCCATCATATACACAGGTTGCTCTTGAGAAGGGCTTATCAGCTAGCAAAAGAGCACTCATTTGTATGTCCACGGCCATCGAGTTTGGCCAAGTCCAGGCACTGTAACCGGCCGCATTTTGTGAGTCATCTGCATCAGCAGCCTCCCCCCGGTTCTCAGCAGCCTCTCCACTCCGGGAGGCCTCAGCCGGAGGCTCGGTCAGCGCACGTAACATAGCATCCCAGGAAATCAGGTCATCCGACAGTTTCTCATCCCATCGCACTTCTCTCATATGAGCCTCCTCTGCCCCCACCCATTCAATCAAAGCACGCTGGCAGTTTATCACTCCGCCATCTAGTAGCTATGCGCTACTTAGCCAGAGTTAAACCCAGCAGCGCAAATTTTCTACTGAGCTTCCAATTTTTTCTTTTAGGTAATAGACCCAAGAGGCATTGCTTAGTTCCAAAGGGGATCGCCAAGCCTGTGGCCCCATGAAGCTGTTGCAACACCTCCTCACAGAATTTTGTAACAAGGGGGCAGCTCCTCAACACATGGAAGAAATCCACAGGTATGCTTCCATAGCGTACACATCCCGGGTCTCTAGCTGGATATATGGTTTGCAACTGATTGGGGTAGAGGTAGCCAATATGGATCATTTTAAATTGAATGATCTTGACTCATGCATTAATGGACACCTCACTCACTCCCCCATGTATTCTAGTCCACTTCCCAGCAGTGATTGATTCCTTACTAAACTGATGCCAAGTCTCCTCCACTTTTAAGGGTGGAACCGGTCCATCAGTGCAGTGGTTGAAATAGGTGTGTAATGAGCCTCTGCCTACCTGCCAGGAACAACAGAGCGACCTATGTCTGTGTGGGTTCCAGGGTTTCGGGGAACGTAGGCCATAGTTCTCTGGCCTTGACAGCAATTATTGCATACTGAAGAAACTGTCCACGTCCCAGGCCAAATGTCTCAAAGGTGTCCTGCATAAGGATAAACCAGTTGACCGGGTACAGGTCACTAAGTGTGTTACACCCAACGTCTAACCACTGATCGGTGGTCATGGTCCAAACTATTAGAGCAGAAGGTCTAACCATCCAGATCATAAGCTCAGGTGCAGAGGAAGCCCTACTGAGAACTCCCGATATAGCTCTCTCCCACGGTTGGCAATATAGTAAGAAAACATCGGGCAAAGTCTCGGGAACTCTACTGCTGCACATCAGGAGTGTCCCCAAAGCTGTATCACCATATGTGCCTGCAAAAAAGGTCTTTTCCCAATTGTCCCCCTCATCGAACCAATGAACTGTATGCTGCAGCTGGGCCGCAAGGTGTTACAATTCGAGGTCCGGAGCCTCCATTTCTGCTTTGTTCCATTCTAACTTAAGTGTGGAGAGTCCCACCTGCACTGTTTCCCTGCCCACAATAGTTGTACCAGAAGCCAACCTAATTTTTCGGAATAGTCCATGAGGGATCTCATACATTGTGCCCTGCAGCACGTAAAAGCAGTGGGGTAGCACCACCATTTTTATCAGCACTATTTTCCCCAACAGGGAGAGCTTGAAGGTGTTCAAGGTCTTAATGGAGGGACGAAGGTTGGTAATGATACTTCCTAGGCTTAGGGCGTGGAACTGCTGCACTCCGTGTGTGATTTGCAGCCTACAATATTGTATGCTATCTGTTCGCCAAGGCAGTCCCGCCCTTGGCAGTAAATTGACGCCCACTCCCTTTAGCTGGCCTATAGGGAACAATACATATTTTGACTGGTTGAAATGGAACCCTGACAGCTCCCCGAATTCCTTCATGACCTTTAGAAGGATCTGGACCACAGTGGCCGGCAGTTGCAGCTATATCATTGCGGCGTCTGCATATAATGACGCAACATAGATCATCTGGCCCACCTCTATCCCCCAACCTAACGCAGTCGGCACGCCATAGGCTCCATTGCCATGGCGAACAGCGGGGGCATGTGAGAGGAGTGGTGGTGGTGGTAGGGGTCAGTCTTGTCGTGTACCCCTTTGCAAGAGAAACTCATCAGAAACCGTTTCCAGTTCACACTTGTGCTGTCAATTCCGCGTATAACAGTTTAACCCAGGCAACAAATTTGGATCCCACTCCCATTTTCTCTGATACAAGCCATATATACTTCCAGCACATGGAGTCAAAAGCCTGCTCTATTTCTAAGAAGGCTAAGGCGTATTGATCGTGGTCTAGACAAGGGAAATGGAGGACACAGGTCAGTTGCCGCAGATAACATATGCTATTCCCACATGGGATGAACCCCGACGGATCAGTATGGACCAGTTTCGGGAGATATCAAAGCAGACACGCTGCCAGAACATGTCTGAGTATTTTTTGATCCATATTTAACATGGAGAGGGCCTGATAGGAGGCTGCATCCAGCGGATCTTTCCCTAGCTTTTGCACCAAGACAGACAGTCATTTTTCCTTCTCTACTTTTGCTTTCTTTCCTTCTTTCGTTCCCTTTCTTTCCTTCTAGACTTTTTTTCTTCTTTACTTTCTTTTTTGTTTCCCTCTTTCCCACTTCCTTACTTTTTTTCTTTTTGCTTTCTTTCCATCTTGCCGGTTTTCTTTCCTTTCTTTGTTCATCTTTCTATGCTTCTTTCTTTAATTTCTTCCTTTTTTCAGTCGTTTTACCCACCTTTCTATTCTTCTTTCTTTCTTTTCTCACTTTGTTCTGTCTTTTTATCATTCTTTCTTGATTTCCTTCCTCCTTTTTCAGCCAATGGCAGAGCAATTGGGTTTGTTAGGTCTATGTGTTAGCCAAGACCTTTTAAAATTATGTGTACGACATAGTTACTTATAAGGGTTTTTAGCCACTCTTCATCCATTTGTCTGTGGTTGGGTCATTCACATTTTTCCAAAACTCACTCGAGCATCACCGCAGGGCAATGAGTTATCCCACTTCAGGCATTCGATAACTTCACTGTGAGTTACAGCATGCTTGTTAGAAGGTGGTTCTGACACTATGGGCCGCCCGCATTTTTCGCTTTTTGAACACCTAATTGTTGAGCTTTTACTGTGGTGGAGCCTCATAATCTGGGACTCACCCACAGTGAACTCATAATGAAGGAGACTGCATGGAGATTTTACTGCTGTACCCCTGGCTTGACTGGGTCGCTGCGCAACAGCTGGTGTATGGGACACCGTGCTGGTTACATGCAGACACGGGTGTACATGCGTGTGCACACGTGTAGGAGCTGCGCAGGGGAGATTCCTAGCGGGCGCAGTACAGGAGCAGCTACAGAGTGAATAGTGTGGCAGGACTTAGGCAGAATTGGGTGGTGACATGGAATAGGCTTTATACACTGGAAAGGAACATGCCAGGGAAAGTCAGTGTGTCTTACTGTGTTTTCACTTCATTATTTCCCTATGGGGATGTGGGGCCCATGGCTAAAATGACTTCCACAAAGCCAACAGATTCCAGACACGCACTAATGTCCAGTGTAGAAGATGTGAAAATTAGTATTCTGCAGAGTCCAAAGTCATATTTGTGCTGCTTTTGGGTCATCCGGAAATGTCATATTTCTCTGAGTCCCTGGCTGGGGTCTCACCATGGCAGGTTAGATTAATGACCTTTCTTCCCAGGGCAAAGATCTTCCCTCCAAGGAGAAAAGATAGGTGGAGCTAAAAGCCACTCCATCAACTGCTGTGCTGGGTGCCAGGCACCAGGCGGCAAGTGAAGGCAGTGAGGGGGGAAGGAGTTGGGTTTCAGAGGCCATGTGGCCAGAGACACTGGAGGACGCCATTTTGAACAAACCCAGAGGCTGGACAAGGAGGGGGAGCAGGGGCAGGGAAGTGAGGTGTCGCTGTTTGACAGGACACACAGACTTCCTGCCAGCCCCCTACTCAACTTTTAAAAAGTCCTTGCACAGGAAGAGAAGCTCTCTCTGGGGTGTGGCCTGCAGAGGCAAAAGGTGCTGGAGCCTGGTGCAATGGGCAGTTGGAAGTAGGACACCCCTGACTGCCCCCCAGGCCTCTAACAGCGCCAGAAGAAGAGCCCAGGACCGGGGCGCAGAAGAAGAGGCATCTGCGCAGGGAGAAGAGAGGTGCAGGGAGCAAGTGAAAACCGCTCCCTGCAGAATGCACCCTCTTTGAGACCTGGAGGACGTAGGTAGGAGTGTGCTCCCAGTGGCTGGGGGACGCCACCAGGAGCGAGAAGACGCGAAAATAGGGAAAATCGGACTCCAGGGGGACGAGATATGCCCCCGAGAAGGTAGGCGACCTTTTACCCCGCCTGGGACCGACGACGAAGCTCGTGGGGCTCCGCCGCCGGTCGCAATCATGCCCCCGGGGTGAATCAGGTCCTGGGGGATGCCCCAGGAAGAAACCAAGCCGGGGGGCGCAGTCGCGCCGCCCGTGAAGATGCCCGAAGGGGGCCAGGAGCCCACCCTGCCCCCGGTGATGTGAAGGAGGTGGGCGGAGGAGCGCCGTCACCCCCCCGGTGAAAATTGCCCCCAGGGGGCACCAGGAGCCCACCCTGGCCCCCCGCCGATGCGGGAGAGCGCCGTCGTGCCCGGGACCCCATCCCCGGGCCCCGAAGTCATGGAGGGGGCCCGGGACCCCATCCCCGGGCCCAGAAGTCAGGCGGGGGGGCACCGTCGCGCCCCCCAAAGATATCCAGGGGCCCGGGACCCCATCCCCGGCGACGAGGAGGAGGCTGGGGGAGTGCCGCCGCACTCCCCCGAGGTCCTGAAGGGACTGCTTTAGTCCGCGTCTGCCCGCCAGAGCGGGCAGGCGAGAAGTGCTCTGCCGGCTCCCGCGGCAGCACAGAAGAGTGCTGGCCGCGCGGGGAGCCGGCGGGGGCAGCCGGGGGGGGGGGGGGGGGGTTCCTCAGGCTGCCCTCCAGCGAGAAGGCATGCGGGGGTCCCGGGTGGGAAGGGGACCCCCCGGAAGAACCCCCAAGAAGAGGCGTGGGGCTCGGGTGGGACCGGGCCCCAGAAAAATCAGCACGAGAGGCCGGAGGTGGGCTCCCTGGGACGCAGGACAGTACCTGGGGGTCCGGGTGGGACCGGGCCCCCCCAACAAGGCTGGAACGCGGCAGAAGACCGCCGGCAGCATCAGCGCGGTTCTCCCCGGCCCAGCGGGAGAGCTGCTCATACCATATTCACGGAGAGGAGCCTGAAGCGCCCCATAATGCCTTGCAGGGCATGGGGAATCTCGTTTTGGCACGTGGTGGCCCCCCAGAGGAGGGGGGTCACCCTCAATGGTGAAAAGGTGCTGGGGAGCTGCTGGAGAAGCGCAGTCTCCCCCCCCCCAGCACGAAGAGACAAGCCCCCCCTAAGTCACAGGAGGATTTAAAAAGAATAACCCCTCAAGGGCTCAGCCAAGGTTGCATCACCTCCTAGGCTGGAACTTTTGTTCTACAGCTGGGTGTGCGTTAAGAGGTGCATCATGGAGTGAAGGGCTGAGTTGGAGATGTCTTCAGAAGGGCATCCCATGGAGGTGAAATGGTGTAATTGCGCTGAAATGCATTTATTAATAGTTATTTCGTTTCAAGAGACTGATGTTCCATCTGAAGTACTGCTTTAAGGTGATGTCATAAGCAAAGTGGATTTAAGTGGCTAGACACTCCTACTAGGGTGTCTGACTGTATTTACTTAATCCTATGATCATCTGTGATGCCTTTAGGGACTGTAATTGCACTGCATTTTTAATGAAATCCAAATGTGCTGAGTACTGTAAGTTTAAAGTGTGCGTAAACATGTATTCTTGCTGCTGCGCTTAGGTGAAGACCCCAGACTATTACCCCTTAAGATATAGAGGTGCATACTGTATGGTCAGTAGGAGATGCTCAGTCAGGGTCATGTGTCACCAAGGCAGGTGTAGCCTGTTTAATGCTTGCTGAGGTAATGGGGGGTTGCCACTGGGATGGTGCCAGTGCGCAGGGCCCTCGCTCCAGGTTAAGACCAATTCACTGCATTGGGGGCAAGATGATGTGCATACATGGGAGTGGTGGTACTAGACCCCACCCCCCTGCGGGAGGGGTGGAGATGTTATGCAATGTCACAAAGTAATTCCATCAGCTTATGTATAGTTGTATATTTGTAAAATATTGAGTGGTGTGTGTGTTTAATAAATGTACTCTTACTTTTATAAAGCAAAGTACAGACTGGACAATCAATTATTGAGTGTTATTTTTGCGCACCTGCAAATGGCGATTACTAGCCCACACCACCTCCCTTGAGTAAGCCTCAGATTGCTCTGCAACGCTACCCTCAGAGTCAGGCGCTGCCCTAGGGTGTTTGGTTCCCAGTGAAGGACAAATGTGTCATGTTATTTGTGCAGGCCTCACAGATGCTGCCTCGTTTTCCAACAATGCTGTTTTCCAATCTGGAGCACATCCACAAGCAAAGTGGTTCCCTTCTGTGCCAAGGAGTACTATGGTAATGTGTGCTCTTTTAAGACAAAAAAACCTTTGACATTAGTCAATGTATTTTTTTCTAGACTGGCAAATGCCCAGCAGCTTCCCACACTCTAAGGATTTCCAAAAACAACGACAAAGCAAAACAAGAATTGCCTAAAGGCTAGCAGATGTCAGACCTATAGCTTTTGCCAATGCTAGTTTGGGTCCTGTAATGGATGCGTATTACCCACTTTTACCGGCACTTATTGTAACAACCTCAGGATGTTTAAAATGATGCTGTATACTTCCTTTCATAGTTCAAAGATGGCTTTGTGGCTATTTCAGTGAAAACCAAAAAAGTTATGTTAAATTAATGTGCATTGTATTTTTATATTATGCACTAATAAAATAAAATTTTCAAGTGGCAGCTTTGGAGCAGCAAGCAACCACGTCAAATTTTGACTTTTTGTACAGTTCAGGAATGTCTGCGACTTCTGCCTTTTACTTCCAGAAAATGTGAATCCAAAAAAGTCAAAAAGTTCCCGACCTCACAAGCAGAGTATACAAGCATTGTAGTACTGCCAGTAAAAAGGAATTTTAGACAGGTGAAAACTAAAAGAAGATTCAAACATATGCTAATTAGGCACACTTCCCGGCTATAGTAAGGATGAAAGTCTCAGATAACCCATGCAGCTGGGCCAACCCTGATATTTTACTTTATTCCCTTGTTTTTATTTTATTTTTGGCAATAGGTTGTTGGGTCAGAGACCCATACTGGACTCATGGAAACCTCTTTGATATGTCCGTTGGTATCCCCACCCTGTAGGTTAAAAGGATCACCTTTGTCGACCCTTTCTGAATAATCCACGGTTTATGGTACCATTTCGGGCTGCAGTAGCTGCACCAACTGAAACTGCCTATTGGCCCCATGTCCCCATGTAAATTAAGTCTAGAGGCTTGGACAGACGGACGGGGTCCCATTCAAATTTATTATGTGTTGTGTCTTTGGGATAGGCTCAATGTAACTTTTTGCATACCATGTGTAAATTCCCTCGAACTTCGAGAAGCCTTTGTAGAACATTGGAATGCTGCTCTGCGGGCCTTTACCGGCCCGTAGAAGCAGGGAGCACTCCATTGTCTGCAATGGAGCTCCCAACATTCCAATGTTCTAATAAGCTGTAAAACCCCATCCTCCAAATTCGTAAGCATATCCCAGAGTGACTCAGCCCAATCACAGAGCCCTTAAATTACACCACAGCACTCAAATCCAACCTGAAGCATTTAGATCACACCAAGTGTTTTAAGCCCATCCCAAGCAGCTTAAACCTCACCCAGAAGCACCAAATGCGCGTTATAACAAACTCTCATTTCAGAATTCACTTCCTGCACATGACTGCAACCCAGTTGCAGATCCCAGTAACAAAAAAACATCTGAGTACATTTGAAAACATTTATGACTGGCTCAAAGAGAAATCTTAACAAAGTCCTTAGTTGGCTGTAGGCCATCAAGTATTCCTTAGAAGTCAGTTTGGATATTCGGCTTCAAAAAAGAAGAGCCAGGAAGAAGACAAGGCAAATTCAAGCAGGTATAAATAACTGAAACCACAAAATTAATGATTAAATCAATGCCTCTTTGTCAAATAGATCATGCCACTTGCAAAATTAAAGATGACATCACACCACACCACAGGACTTTGCTGTGAAAAATAAGCCTTGACCACAAGATAAAAGAGCACATTTTCCTCCCTGCATGCCTGTTTTCCCCTCACCAATCTTTCGGATAATACCAGGTGGAATTTGAGATAGGAATAAGCATGGACGTGACCACATATTTCACCTAAGTTGAAATTCGAAATTTGACACAAACACATATGTTTCACCTAATTTGGGATTTACCGTTGGGCTACAATAAGACTTTATCCTTCTATAGAAACTCATAAAACGGTTTAGCAACAGACTGTTCTCTGATCATTCTGCAGACAACAGGTACGAACTGAAGCAGGTACAGCTCAGACTTTCATGTTTCCATGGTCAATGAAGTGAGTCCTTTGATTTATGTTACAGTGACAACTATCATCCAAGATTCGGAATGTAAACACTGCCATAATACGTTCCCAAAAACTGGACATTCATTGGGGAATGCACATTTTCCTTTCACGTGCGTTTTATGTGCAAAACATTACTGAAACAAAGTGGACCTCGAAAAGAGATGCGCACAAGTAAGGGACTGAATATTTCTAATCATCAATTACTTCCAAAGGCTCATTTTAAACTGCGTCTATTTATTTAACTTAATTTTGATTTTTTTGTACAGTGCCAGCACAGCTGGAAATCTGCTTCAAAGAAAGATACATCGGAATTGGGAAAATTAGCTTGATTCCAGATCAAAAGCTAGATGAAAGAGAGAAGTCTTACGTATTTGGACAATTTCTGAATGGACTAAGTGTTCCATCTGAGTGCGTCTTCAAAGTGACATGCAGGTGGTAGGAAAGATACAACCCCATTCAGGGCCCAGCAGACAACACAGATATTATTTTAGTCTACGTTCTGCTCGTCAGGCAAAACATCAGTGCTGGTGAGATGCTATCTGTCTTTCTCAGCCCAAACATCAGCCGAGCTCTCGTTTCGCATTTTGTTGGGAAGACAGCATATACACTAATGCACTAGTCACTGAGAAAGAGGGCCATGGCAATCAGAAGAGACATCCCATGATGAGTCTAGAGAAGATGAAGAACGCACTAGATACGGAAAGGGTGTGGAGGGTGAAATGTTTCTCTGACTGCAAAGGGAGAGAAGTATGTAAATACCAATATCCATCTTAAAAAACAAAAACAAAATATAAGCAGCAATTTGTCAGAAGACGAAGCCTGACATTTGACCACTGTCGTTGAAACACCTCAAATGTGACAAGATAATTACAGAGTATAGAGGCATCTTTATTTATTGCTTAGACTTTCATGACCCACCAAAAACCGTCTCACGCCCCAGTTTGCAGGATGCCCGTGGTCCCCCCATAGGAGGGCAGGCCCCGTAGTATCGCGGAGGACAGCAGACAGCCAGCCCATCCTGGGGGGTGGGCGGCGCGAGGGACAGGGGAAAGGGGCGGGGCTATGGGTACATAGGGGTGGCCCCTCCTCCCACGCGCTCTCTTTGTCTGCTGCCCCCTCTCCTGCCAGGTCGCATCCTTGGCTGCTACCAGGCCCACTCAGCCGCACCGGCTGTAGCCAGTCCCCTTCCCCGTCCAGGTCCCTTAGATCCCCCTTTGTCATCTCACTCGTCGAGCAGCGCCGGGATAGAGGGATACCCCCTTTGTTATCCCATCGTCGAGCACCGTCGGGATCGAGGTAAGCGTGACACTCTTTGCCTCCCTCCGGGCCCCGTCCTTGGGTAAAACCCAAGTTGCACAGGGCTCCGTGGCTTGAGACCACGGGGAGGTGGAGGAGTCCGTGGAAGGTTCGTGTGGCAATGGGATCGGGCTCGGAAAACGGGCCTCAGTAACGTTGTAGATCGGTCGGGCTGGAATTGGACAGAGGCTTGCAGATGCATGGGGGGGGCACGCATTGCCCATCAAGGTATGAGACGCAGAATGGCCGTTAGGCCGCTGTGGGCTGCATTGTTGTGGGCCATACGGTGGTCGGGCGCTCGGGGGCCGCAGCTTAAGCCCTGCACTGTCTCATGCATTTACACGTGCGGGGCGCAGTAGGTAAGAGCACCCTGCAGCTCCGACCTCTTAGGAAACAAGTAGCATGGGCTACAGGATAAGCACGGGAAGGCGCGATTTGTGTAAATGACTTTGCTGGGTCAGTGTTATCGCGTTGAGGACCGCTTCCGAGTGTACACGACATTTGCTGTGGCAGTGTTATCGAGTCTGAGGGCCGCGTGTAGGGGCCCGCGATCAGAGCAGTTCACGCCCTCGTGGGCCGCACGCAGACGTTTGTAAAATGGCGGCGTTAGCATCACCTATTCAACCACTCAAATGTCTACCCCCTCAACCCCCGACAACATGGGTGACCACGGTACAAGCATTTTCTCGGCTCCCCGCCTGCCGCACAATCGGCTAAGCTCTGGGTGAAAGACCAAAAGCATGTTAGCACTACACAAGGTTGCCCGTAGTCAAGAGATCAGAACGGTCTGACGGCAGCAGGATTGTCGTACAGTCAGCATGCTTATGTTTGAGCGCGTTCTATTTTACTCCTCTTCTCTCCGTCTGTCGCTCAACTGAATTCAGCACCGAGGAAAGAAATAATGGTGATAGTAGAACAAGAGAATGTTATGGGGTTCTGCAACAAGATTACTTTATTATGCATTATGCTTGTTTTAAAAAAAATTCCCCCTCAAAGGACAATTTATGGAAGAGGTTGATCAAGGTTTTAGACGTCAATTTTTTAAAGGGGGGGGGCATTCGCACGCACCTAGTTTAAGGAAGATTGAGCAGGCACTTAGGTGTAGAGGCATGCGTGTACGAGTATACACTTTTAGGTCCACCTTCACTAGCGCACATCTCAGCACGCGCGGCGGCAGGGGGAGGTCAATAGCATGGGTACACCTCCGCCTCACGCAAGTCACACACGGATTTATGGCAGTTCCAGGGGACGACTGATAAAGTAAGATGGCGAAGCAGGGAGAAACAGGGCAGACAATAGGCAGCTCCCTAATGAGGACATGAGTATGAGCGACATGTGGCCAGTATGTTTATATATGGACAGTGATTCAACATGTATCCTTAATACAGCGCTGCCCTGGTTGCAGGCGTAGCTGAGTATGTGTTTAATGCGTGTTCCTTATTACAGGCAGGGGTAGGCAAGCAGCAACAGGACCGCGGGAGCACGGAGCCAGAGCACGGTAGAAGGTAAGCACGAGATAGGGGGTTGGGGGATGCCCGCAGCTCCGAAGGGGCGAGCAAGAACAAATGCACTCGGGGAGGATCGGTGCATGCCCGGTCCCCCCCGGTCCTGCCGCAGCACCACTGGGCAGGAAGAACTAAGTTTGATATGTGCTTTTATCACAGTAGATACAGGAGCGGGACGGCAAGCCAGATTATCGGTCGCGACGATCGAACAGAAACCCGTTACGACGCTCGTTAGGCCCCGTCAGCGCTCAAGTACAAGAAGTAAGTTCACAGGGGACACGGAGGCGGTGCACACAGAAGGGTGGGGGGTCGCCTTTCCGGCCGTGATCTAGATAAATATATCGAGGCGGGATGGTCATCTTACTTTTCTCTTGCAGGAGTAAAGGGACCTCGTCAGGATGTGTGAACGGAGATCGACCGATGCGGGGTCGGCTGCAGACGAGCAGGTGGCGACCTTTCTACAGCTCGTTAGGAACAACGGCATGGCTTGGGCCACTAAGCTGCTCATTGCCAACAACAATGACTCAAGTTGTCACAGGGTCACTCCGGAACTACTCGCACAGTCGTGCGCGGACCACCCCTATGCTCCGATGGGGGATTTAGATGAGGATGTGGGGCGTTTTCAGACCTGGCTCTCAGAAAGGTTAAATGATCTTGCCCCTCTGAGGCCTTCGCGCCAACCTGATAAAGGTGCATCCGCCCCATGGTTTACGGAAGCGTTGGCGGCTTCACGTCGACAATGCAAGGTAGCGGAAAGAGCATGGCGCGCGAAATACGACCCATCAGCGAAGCTTGCTTACAGGTCCTTGGCGAAAGCTTACCATCGAGACATCCTTTCTGCGAAGAAGGCTTACTTCGCGAGAAAAATCGAAGCTGCCTCCAATTCCTGTAAGGAGCTTTTTGCTATTGTGCGAGAGTTTACGACTTCACGGAGTGCACCGACGCAGACCCCCCCTCCTGCCCCTTGGGTCAGAGCGATCGCGGATTTTTTCACCTCTAAGATCCAATCGATCCAAGACTCTTTCCCTGTGCAGGGACCCGTGGCGCCCTGTTGGGTGGAGAATGTTGCTGCCACCTCGCCTAGTGCAGGTGTGGCTTTGTCAACTTTTCCTCCCCTTTATATGACCGCCTCATTCGATCTGATGGCTTGTCTCAAATCTGGTTCTCCCCGGGACGCCTGCCCTGCCAAGTTTTTGGCAAAAATGGCAGCTATCATTAATCCATATGTGAACCCTCTGTTGAATTCTTCTCTTGTACAGGGTGTGGTTCCCCAGTCCTGGAAGCAGGCAATGATTATCCCCCTGCTCAAAAAACCCGGTTTGGATGCGGAGGTGTTGGCAAATTACAGGCCTATCTCACTCTTGCCTGCTTTCGCGAAGATCATTGAAAAGCATGTGCACAGGGTGCTGGCCGACTATCTGGAGTCCCATGGTCTACTGCACCCCACTCAATCGGGTTTCCGCACCAATCTTAGCACCGAGACTGCTCTCCTGGAGGTTTCGGAGGCGATTAAGGAGGTGCTGGACTCGGGTGGCAGGGCGATGCTGGTGTTGTTAGATCTGTCGGCGGCCTTTGACACCGTCCCCCATGAGGGCCTCCTTGCAAGACTCTCAGAGATTGGTCTCAGGGGGACGGTGCTCCAGTGGTTTCGATCATTCCTGGCAGGCCGTCGACAAACGGTCTGGGCCTCCGCCTGCTCCGCCGAGATGTCGCCATTGGGTGTCGGAGTTCCCCAGGGCTCAGTATTGAGCCCAACTCTATTAACATCTTCATGACCCCTCTGGCGGCTCTGGCGGAGTCTTTCGTGGCTCAGATCGTTTCCTACGCTGATGACACCCAGCTCCTCTTCACCTGCGAGAGGGGTGCGGATTTCGATGGAGGTAGGATCCAGGGTTGCCTTGAGGCTGTATTTCAGTGGTTTCAACATCACAGCCTCAAGTGCAACTCGGATAAATCTGAGGTCCTCTTTTTCGGGTGCAGTTCGGATCCGGACTGGAAAGTGTGGTGGCCTGAGAACATGTTTCCACCAGCAAGTTCGTCCCAGGTGGCGAAAAACCTTGGGATTAAGATTGACAACGGCCTCACACTGCGCTCACAGATAATTGGTCTCACGGGCACCTGTTTCGGCTTGCTCCGGATGTTGCGTAAGTTCCTCCCTTTGTTATCGCAGGAACACAGGAAGACCACCGTGCAGGCGATAATTGGCTCGAGAATTGACTATGCCAACGCTCTCTATCTCGGCCTGCCGGAATATCTGCTTCAACGGTTACAGGTGGTCCAGAACTCAGCAGCTCGGGCCATCTTTGGACTATCTCGCCGTACTAGAGCCTCGGGTCTCCTGGAGGCACTGCACTGGCTTCCTGTCCGGAAGCGGATAATTTTTAAGATCCTGACTCTGGCGCACAAAGCCCTGCACGCCTCCGGTGCGAAATATCTCCAAAAAAGACTGACCTTCTACCATCCAGTCAGGTCGCTGAGGTCAGAATCCTTGTCTCTTGTTGTAGTGCCTTGTGTGAAGAGGGCACGCATCGGTGGCCGCTCTTTTAGACTACTGGCGCCCCAGTTATGGAATAAGCTGCCAATTGCCCTGCGCAGTATTCCAAACTTGCTGGCCTTCAGGAAGGGGCTCAAAACTTGGCTTTTCACCTCTTAGTTTTTCTCTGAGCTCCGTTGGTCTCCTTTCTGTTTTTATCGGTTTTCCTCTTGTTGTGTTGTAGATAGCTTGCAAAACAAAGCGCCGGGACACTCTGAGTAGCCGTGCGCTATATAAAACCCCAGTATAACAACATAACAGGGACAATATAGATATTGAGGAAGTTGATACGAATGGATCAGGACGCACTAGGGCATCTAAGAGGTTACGCATTGCCACGAAAAAGGAGTTCCCACCCCCCCCTCGCGAAAAAGAAGGGTGGGGTCAATTCGGCAGCCGCAAGGGTTCATGAAACGCCCGGTCCTTCGGGCAAGCAAAAAGGTTCGCAACCCCCGGTGGATTACGCCACAAAGAGCGATCTTGGTAAGATCATGTCCACTTTACAAATGTTTATGACTGAAATGAAGGAGAGTGTATCGAACCTGGGTGGGGGAGGGGGGGGGGGCGTGCCCAGCGAATGTATGGGGCAGGGGGGCTCAGTCCCTAGGCCGCCTGCCTCACCAGCCCCAGGTCCCTGTCCATCAGGTGCCCCGCTGGCGCCGGCGGCACCAGTACCGGAGCAGAATGTCGCCCCTGATCTAGCTAGGCCGGGGCCCCCCCTCCGCTGGCACCAGAGTCACCGGTACCTGCACCATCGACCTTACCATCAGAATCTCCGGCACCCACACCATCCCCCTTACCATCCACTCCTAGGCCGATGCCCCTCCTCCCGGCAGCCCCGGCACCTCCCACGGTGCCTCTACCAGCACCCACCCCGACGACGACGCCAGCCGAGGAGGAGGTGGTGCTGGACGCTCCCTTGTTGTCAGGTCGGTCGTCCTTGTCCTGGGAAGTGCCCCTGGCTGCGAAAGAAATCATCTGGAAGAGGGAGTTCATAGATATTTTTTCTCTGCTCATGTTAGGACAACAAGGTACAGACTTGCGCAGGGCAGGGCTAAAAGAGGATGAGAAAAAGGTAAGGTTCCAGCCATGGCCGGAAAAATCGATTGACACTTGGCTGGAAGCCTTCGCCATACTATCTTCCGTAATCATGGAAAAATTCGCGGACCAAGGCCCCGCCCTGGTTCAATATGGTAGACTAATTCACAACGAGGCGAAGAAATGGGGGGGCGGGGGGTGGTTGAACTACGATAGGGAGTTCAGAAAGAAGATGTCCAAATGCCCCAGCATGCGTTGGGATCATAAGGAAGTACAACTTTGGATGGAACACATAGGGTCCAGAGCGCTGCAGGGAGTCGTGACAGGCAGCAAAGGACAGGACATGCAAGCAGCGACAACAGATAAGACTTTCACGCAGCAGCACTATGAGCAAGGCACCCCGCCCTTTCGGGGTGGTCACCGGGGGAGGGGGCAGGACTCAGGCAGGAACTTGCAGGTTGTTTAACAACGGTCACTGCCACTGGGGGAAATCCTGTAGGTTCACGCACACGTGCAATAATTGCGGAGGCAGGAGCATGTAGGAACCACAAGGGACAGAAACAAGGAGTACAGTACGGGGGGAGCGGTGGCGCATGGCAGAGACGTGTCCCGGCCACCCCCCCTGCCCCCCCTTCCCCGCCCCCAGGCACGCGGCGCCCCTCTCCAATGCTAGGCCATCCTCTCCTGGCCCCCGGCTCCCGCGCCCCCCCCCCCCCCCCCCCCCCCGCCATCCACACAGGCAAGAGCAGTGAAAGGGCCCTCACCAGTTAGTTTGGAGCACTTGATCCCCCTGTTGAATAAATACCCCAACAGAGTCGACGGGAGACTGCTCCTGGGGGGCTTTGCTGATGGCTTTGTGATACCTTACATAGGGACACCGCGAGCGCGAGAGGCCGAGAACCTGAAATCCGCTAGGGATAACCCAGAGATCGTAAGAGCAAAGGTTTCAAAGGAAATCGAGTTGGGTAGAGTAGTGGGCCCCTTCCAGCAGCCGCCGCTTGCACACTTCATGGTTCCCCCCCCCCCCCGGGGATAGTCCCCAAAAAAGACCCAGGGGCTTTCAGACTAATTCATCACTTGTCCTACCCCGAGGGCGAGTCGGTCAACCATAACTTGGAGGAAGGGGTTTGTTCTGTTTCCTACAGCTCATTCGAAGTGGCCATGGACTTGGTGAGGAGAGCTGGCAAGGGGGCCCACTCAGCCGCACCGGCTGTAACCAGTCCCCTTCCCCGTCCAGGTCCCTTAGATTCCCCTTTGTCATCTCCCCTCCCCACCACTCACCCGCTGAAAAAGGGGGAAGTGGGGAGGGGGACTGTATTAATGTTTGTTTTCTTGTTGCAGGAGGAGTTACAGGGCGATCCCGATACAGGAAAGGCGCAGGAACAGGACCTGAAGCCTCCAGTGCTAAGTGCACCGTGCATAAGTCATACAGGCTCCATGGGGTCCTTCTTGGGAACTTGGAGTACGATGGCGCCCCGTTAGTCCTTAGGGCGGTTGTAAACCTGAACAACCGGGGGCTTGCTTTATAAGCTCCGCCCAGCTGGGGAAGGTGTGAGTCACTCTCCCTTGTTCAGCGGGTGGTGTTGGTGGACGATAGGTTCACCGGTGGGAGGAGTAGATCCTCCCAGGTACCACACAGGGCCATGGCCGCTGGTGTTTCTCTTGGCTGAACTTCAGGTGCCCTGCAACGAGAGGTTGAAAGGCGGACGGGATCGCCTGTAAGATAACCCACCTTTTATTTGTATATCAAATAAACCTGCAACTTTATCTCTCCAATATCTTTGTGTCTGTGTATTATTGTGGATTATTGTGGGGTTGCAGGCGGCGATGTACCGATGGAGATACTATGGGAAATGCTGCAATACACCGTTGATAGACATGCATATGCTTGGCTCACATTGAGCTCTCGTTTGACACCAAACTGCGCTCTGGGAATTGCAGTTACGATTTCCTTCCATTGAATCAACTGGACTGATGCACCTAATTAACAAGGATTTGTAACTAGAAAGCCCATGGCTGGAGCCATGGTCTCCCTACTAACACACCAACTGATTATACTGTGTAGGGCTTTCAATTTTCAAGAGAACATGTCAGTGATTGCAACATATGGCAGCTCAGTCCGTGGTGTGAACTACAGTAATCCTCGGCTCATTCACTCTCCAAAAGTCTGTTGTGTCAACTACAAAGCGGAAACCGACTGATCATTCGGTAATCTTATCACCTGGGGGAGCATTTCATAGACAGACTGTTATTACAAATGCTTACTCCAGGAAACGTTTTTATATGGCATTTAAAAATATTTTTTGACATAAAAGACCTACATTTTGATATAAAGGATATATTAATCTTGCCTACTTTACTCACACAACTGATTTTTTATATTTCACCTAGAATGCCCATGTTTACATTATCAATATGTATTTCTTGTTTGGATTCATTTGAAGAGAGAACGAGAGAGAATGTAAGATAGGGAACAGAAAGAGAAAGCAAAGAGACGGAGAGGGAATGAGTTGGCCGCAATGAAGAGCTGTAGGAGAAGAGTGGAGGTGGCTGTTGGAGAAGAGCTAGAGAGAAAGATAATGAGGTGAGGGGAAGAGAAAATGAAGAGAGTAATAGAGACAATTCTTGATACATAGAAGGAGCGAGAGTTGGAGGTGGGCGATAAAGATATTAAGAATTTGTATGATGGAAAAAGTGATAGATAATGAGAGAGATTTCTCACGACAGCGAAGATAGAGAGAGAAAGAAGTACGAGGGGGCTGGTTAAATGAGACAGGTGTCTGAGCTGAAGAGTAACAGAGAGAGACAGTGTAAAAAAGAGTTATGTGCATCTGCTGTTGTCTATGTTACTGTCTGCATACCTCACAGCTTTCAGCTGAAAGGAAAGATAAGTAGATTTGCGCACTGGAAAATCTTTCTTATTTTTCAATTATTTCCCCTTTGATATTGGAGGGCGGATTTGGCACTGCCAGGGCCGCACCTGCCCCTGTAATGACTTGATTCTCACACAGACAGAAGACTCTGACCTTCAGGGCCTCCATGCCGGCCTGGATCACGGGGGCGAAGACGGTCTCGCTCTCACTGCTGTCCGCGAACATCTCTGGGATCTGGTCCAGCAAACTGCGCGAGGGAAACAGAAAGCAGAGAGCTGAAGCCAGGCGTGGCAGCACAGACACTGTATGCTCATTAAAACAACTTTTAGAATAAGAATCAACAAGCCGAACACCCGAGGTTCAAAGCAGCGTTCAGGGCGTGCATTCTACTGAGGTGCAAATGAAGGAAATGCTAGATTTTTCTAATAGGAACTTGTGTAGTATACTCTCTATTGCTAAGCACTGTAAATAGATGATCTACTAGACCTATTTTCCTACTACTGACCACTGAGGGAGGGAAGGCTGATATCTTTGCTGGGACTGTAGCTTGCCAGCGTCTCATTGCTGAAGGTCACAGTGGTGCAATTTCAACTTACTGAGCAATCCTGAATATTCCCTTCATGCCCACCTAGCTGATCATTAGTTACAATTAACTCTACATAAAGTATAAAACATACAAAGAGGATAGCACTTGCTATCACCAGGTCATTGAACTACACAAGAAACTGTCTCTCCCTTTAGCCTCTGTGCAGCACTCATAGCTTTTCGGGGTGCGCCAGCTGTAAGTGAAGTCTAATGGCTTATACAGTAGGAGGTCCCTTGGTGTTTACTTTTTTGTGCGCTTCAAATGATCATGTACATACGGTGCATGATTTTTGTACTATTAACACCTTAACTGCGCCCAACGTGCCGCGCTAGTGCGGAACGTGCTATTGCGCGGGCGGGGCCGCGACGGCCAACGGACGTGCGCAGCACTCCACAGGTAGTGCACGCGACGGCCGTTGTCCGTCGCCAGCAGCCAAGAGGTTAAGTATGAGCATTGGAACGTCTGTACAGTGGAGATGCTTGAAACCCGTCCACCTCTGCTACCTTTGTTGATCACAAACATCAGTATGTTTGTAAGCAGTGCGCTTGCAATATGAAGCATGGATACTGTGCACAGAGACGAGAACAGGCATAGACACCCACATGCTCCACTCAAATGCTGTCTCTTGTGTGAAGGGCAGGTACAAGGTTCCCCACCATCGCAAATGCCTGAAAGTTGTACCTGCCCAGCTGCATGCAGACAGGAGCCACCACAATGAATTCTAGGAAAAGTACAGCATGTACTACCCAGAAAAACGTCCATGAAGAGGTAAACGCAGCTCCAACGTGATTGGTTGGCTACAGATCTATTCTATTCAGTTTGTAGAGCGCATGGCACTCAATGGGCCTCCCAGCGCTAAACGACCAACAGGCTCTGATCCATAACTGAATCTGCAAGCTTAACTCCAGTCAGGTCAACCTCACTCAACAAACAACCATGCCTTTAGCATTTTCCTAAAAATCTGGCAGCTTTGTTTGCTTCACACTTTCTCTCTGACAACCAATATTTTCCTCCTTCAATATTATCTCACCAATATGATGATACTCAAAGGTTTTTACCTGTTATCTTGCTGGTTTCTAAATATCTTTGGGCCATCAAGCATTGGATGCCCCTATGCTCAACTCTTCTAAAACAGAAATTATCTACAACTGTGCTTTCTCCTACTCTAACTCCACTCATCTTTTCCCAAACGTGTCATCACCTCCCCCCTGTGCCACCCTAGACATGCAGGCCGCCACTCACATGTAACTCAGTTCATTAATCACCAATACAACTATGTCAAGCAGAAATCAACCACTAATATCAGAAGGGTCCGATGATTCCTCTGATTTGAGTAAGCTAGGTCCAACTTCCTTCTCTAATTATAAGCAGAATGAACCATTGTGACATCCTATTCGCAGGCCTATGGAAGTACACATTTCCCCCCACAGTAAAGGTTATCACCCATGTGCTTTACATTCTCTCTCAGCTGCATCTGTCCTACTTCAATACAAGAAGATCAGCAAGCTATCTCCTACCAAGAGAGCTCAACTTAAACACTTCACTGTAGTGTTGAAGGCAATGTATGGTCTATCCCTCGTATGTTTCCTAAATAGAATCAAGACACATACTTTAGACACGCTGTATTCTGCTAATCTCCATATCCTAGCACTACTTAAAACTTGGTACTCATCTCCAGAATGCACTTCTTATGGGTCTCAGGGTTATGACCTCATTCAGTGACACAATTCATCTCTTTTGAGGATCTATTTGGTGAGAGTGAATGAATCACAGCTTAATTCCTTTTCCAGTCTAGGCATAGCTGTACAACAATATCTGCAACATGATTATACTCCTACAACTCTTCTTTGTTGCAACTTTTCTTTTTTTTTGATAATCAAGTTTTATTGAAATTTTAAACAGACAAAAACATTCGAATCAGGTCACGTATATCTTCAAGACAGTCCTGTTTACCTCCTATGACATCACTGAGCGGAGTAACAAGCATTAAAAGAGACAGTGATTCCCAGTGGGCATGGCATAATGTCAAATGCATCACGGCGGTATCACGCCAAACCATTTCCCCCAGATCTTATTAAACAGCTCCGGGCAGCCCCGTGCCTCGAAGACGGATTCTTCTTGAGTCCCACACCAATCCACCCCCCTCCTCCATCTAGCCAGAGTCGGTGGCACTCTCTGGGACCATAGGGTTGCAATGTCACGCTTAGCCACCGCAAGCGCCGTTCCCAAAAGTCGCTTATCGGTGCGTGAGCCATCCAAACCGTCAAAGACTCCAAGGAGCAAATGTCTCGGGTCATGGGGGACAACCCAACCCAGCACACCTGTCAGTTCCCGTTCGACCCCCCTCCAAAAGGACTCCAGGGCCGGACAACGCCACACCATGTGAATAAAGTCAGCGGGGACACCAGCACAACGGGGACACGCCGAGGAGGGCCAAGCACCTGCGCGGTAGAGACGGGTAGGCGACAAGTACGCTGTGTGGAGGAAGTAAAGTTGGACAAGGCGCAGTTTCGAGGATGTGGTGAGGGTTCTGGGCGCCATAAGGGCATTGCGCCAGTCCACTTCGTCCAAAGGGCCCACCCATTCCTCCCATTTCTATCTGAGGTGGTCAAGGGATGCAGGGGAATTATTGATCAGGGTACGGTAAATCCGGGAGACCCCCCTCCCCTAATTCCCCATCATGACCTGGGCCTCCAGGGGGCTAAACTCTGGAAGGGAAGTGGGCGCGGGAAGCTGAGCGTGAAGAGCATGGCGGAGTTGTAGATATTTGTAGAACTGGGAGGGTAGAAGTGAGTGTCGCTGCCGCAAGTCAGCAAAGGAGCGTATGTGGTTGCCCACCCACACATCGCCAAGTAGGGTTATTCCCACAAGATCCCATTGGCGAAAGCACTGCAGGGCCGCGGTCTCACTCAACCAGGTGCCGCACCAGAGGGGCGTCTGTCTGGTCAATTTTCTTTCCCATCGCACCAAGCGAAGTGCGGCGCGCCAGGCCATAAGGACCGATCTGGTGACGGAGGGTATGTCCCGAGGGACCGGGGAACCGCAGAGGAAGCCCTGTAGGCGCGAGAAGTCAAGGACCGTGAGTTCCAGCCGATAGGCGGGACCCGACCACCCCCCCGCAAACCAGTCATGAATCACAATCAATTTGATGGCCAGGTAGTAGGCGTACAGGTTTGTGAAGCCCATACCGCCGTCATAGGAGGGAATTTGGGAGTGAGAGAGTGACAAGCGAGAGCGCCCACTCCCCCATAAAAATCGAATCAGCACGCTATCCAATTCCCGAAACCAGCCACTCGTGAGAGGGATCGAGGTGTTTTGCAGGATGTATAGGAAGCGCGGAAGGACCATCATTTTGAAAAGGGCACTGCGTCCCAACGGGTTATGGGGGAGGGATTGCCAGTTGCGGAGGCCGCGTTTCATCCGGGTGACTAAGGGGGCGATATTGAGGGACCACTCAAGCTCAGGCAGGAGGGTTATCCAGACCCCTAGATATTTGAATGACAGTTTGAGAAGGGGGATCACAGCCCGCCAATCAAAGCAGGCCCGGGAGGGGTGGAGGGGGACTAGGGTGGACTTCGCCGGGTTAAGGCGGAGACCTGTGACCCGCTCAAAGGACGTCAGCACTCTCAGGGCCCTAGGGCCGGAGCACTCCGGATCAGCCAAATAGAGCAGCACGTCATCCGCGTACAGGGCTATTTTATCCGTCTGGCTTCGATCCCACTGCCATCCATGGGTCGGAGGGTCTTGACGTATGAGTGCCGCCAGGGGCTCCATCGCCAGCTCGAATAGGAGTGGGGAGAGAGGACACCCCTTGCGGGTGCCCCCACGGATGGGAAACGGGGCAGAGAGCTTGCCGTTGACGAGGACTCGGGCTTTGGGGCCATGGTAGAGGACCCGGACCATGCGGCGAAAGGGAAGGCCAAAACCCAACCTCTCTAAAACGTCGCCCAGATTCTCCCAGTCCACCGTATCGAAAGCCTTCTCAAAATCGAGAAGGAGGAGGGCAAGATAGGGGGAGAGCCGGTGACGGTGGGCCAGGGCAAGATGGAGACGATGGATACAGTGCCTGGTGCTTCTGGCCGGCATAAATCCGCACTGGTCAGGGTTAATCAGATCAGGCAGAAGGGGGCGAAGCCTCTGGGCGATGGCTGTGGCGAATATCTTGAGTTTGGTGTTAATCAGGGAAATGGGCCGGAAGGCGGAGCAGTCTAGGGAGGGCGGTTGTGTCTTGGGGATGACTACGATAGTCGCCACATCTGATTCGGGCGGGAAGGAACCGTCGTCCACCACCTGGCGAAAAAGCTCCGTCAGGTGGGGCACCAAATCATCACGGAACGTGGAGTAGTATTCCTGAGGGAAACCATCCAGTCCTGGTATTTTGCCGGAGCGGAGTAAGATGATGGCCCGTGCACTTCTTCCGCAGTAAGCGGGCCATCCAGGGTGTCTGCCACCTCCTTGGGAAGGCAAGGCAGGGACGTCCCGGAGTCCGCCAGCAGGTCAGCCAGAGAGGCACTGGGGGGGCGGGCGGTGTACAGGGCCTCGTAGGAGTGGGCGAAAGTTTGCGCGATGGCCGGAGAGGCCACATGACAAGTCCCATCAGTCGCCCGGATCTCAGGGACGATACGGTGGGCGCTCGGGTAGGAGATTAGGGTGTGGAGCAGCTTCTCATTTTTGTCGCCCCATCCATATATACGGGCGACCGAAGAGCGCCAGAGCATTTTGGCAGCCTCCAGGGAGAGCCGTCGGATCTCATCCCGGACCAGAGTCAGGCGTCTGAAGAAGACGAGGCGTCCGACCGGAGCTGTTCCCGCTCCAGGCGAAGGGCAGTGGCTTCTAATTGTGCCAGCTGGGCGGACTGGACCGTACGTTTGGCGTGCACGAGTCCTCTAGCGACTCCTCGAAGCACCGCCTTTCCGGCCTCCCAAAGCGTCCCCTGTGAGGAGACCGACCCCTCATTGGTGGAGAAATAGTGTCGGAGTTCATGCCCGAGGGAGTCCACTAGGTCGGGGTCTTGCAGATACCACGCATTAAGACGCCAGGTGGCCCTAGGGCCTGTAGGCGGGGACCCAATGCGGACACCGACGGGGGAATGATCAGAGATTCCACGGGCGTGGATCTCTGTTCCAGAGACCTGTTGACAATCCATAGCGGGCATCAGGATCAGGTCTATCCGCGAATGGGTCCGGTGGGCAGCGGACGTTTGAGTGTATCTCGTCACTCGGGGGTTCCACACCCTCCACACATCGCAAAGTCACATTGCAGAGACCCAACTGTCAAGACAATTCGCAGCGGCATGCCTCTGCGCCGTAAGTGGGCCCGAGACATCCCTGGGAAGCCTGAGGACCGCGTTAAAGTCTCCCCCTATAACTGTGAGGCCATGGGGGAGGGAGGAGACCACCGTCGTGAAGTGTTTCAGGGAAGAGGATAGGAGGGTCGGAGGGACATACAGGGATAGAAGGTTCAAGGGGCAGCCCTCAAGTAGACCCGACACCGCCACGTATGTACCCTGAGTATCGGTGACAGCCTGGGTTACAGTAAACGGGAGTCCGCGCCGCAGAAGAACAGCCACTCCCCGGGAGCCCCATGCGAAACCGGAGTGCCAAACACGGTCGAACCCATAGTGCGCCAGGAATTGACATTGGGATCCCAGGAGATGAGTCTCCTGGAGGAGCAGGGCGTCAGGGAGGAGGCGTTGGGCGCCCGCAGCACCGCCTTGCGCTTAATGCGATCCAGAAGGCCATTCACATTCCAAGACAGGATGAGGAGTGGCACGTCAGAGGTGTAAGGCATACAGGGGGCCATATATTGTCGCGGGGCGAATGAGTTGTGGGGGTCACCGCGCAGGTATGGGAGAGATCCAGACTCGGCAGGGACCCCGGGACGCGCGCGAGGGTGCGCGTGAGTGATGCAGGGGAGAGCGGGGCGCGGGAGCGTGCACTAAGATGGGGCGATATTGTCTCGAGTAGGTCTGTGGGACCCAAGCCATAGGGGGTGGCGTCTCGCGTGGGCAGGGGGCAGGTCAAGAGCCATCACAGGGAACCAGAGTATGCCATAGCTAGACAGGGTTGCATGGGACTGCTGAGGAAGAGGAAAAGGACAGGTGACCAGCGGTGGAAAAACAACAAAGGCGGCCCGTAGGTGGCCAAAAACAACAAACTCATAAGGGACAACGGCCCCCCCCAATCCCCCATCTCCCCCCACCCCATACTTCAAAACGGGAAGCATCTGTCGCCCTAAACTAAGTACAACCTCTTAAGACAAATGCTAAACTAAAACGGTTAGCTGGGGACAAGGACTATGGTCCGAAGTACCAATAAGGAGGACCCCCCCTCCATGCTGTAGGATTTACCAGTGCCCAACAAAGGATATCGCCATGTAAACTGAAGAGAAAAGATGGATAACTTGTCCATAAATCGGCTAATGCTGCCAGGGTGCCGCAGGCAAGTGCTGGTGCTCCAAGGAGACCCTCTTCCCTAAAGCAGGACAGGAACCAGCAGAGCCACACAAAGTAACCCACGTCAGCCAAGCACGGGAGTAGAGGAAGAAGAGTCCGTAGATAGGCCCATGCTGCCATGGCGGTGCAAGAAGGAGTCCATGTCTCCAGACGCCGGGCCTCGGAAGTCAGCAGAACGTGGAGCCGTTGGCACGACCGAGCCTGAGTCGGCCCCTGTGGTGTGGGTGCAGGCCTCAGGGCCTAGAGAAGATGGATCATGGCGAAATTAAGTTCAGTACAGAGTCGTAGTCCCCCTCGGAACCACGAAGCAGTGCGCTCCTGGAGAGATCAGTGTCCGAGGCGGCACGCCGCAGGGTGGCAGCTGGCCCGGGGGCCAAATGTAGGTCGATCAGGGACGGAGCCTGTGAGGGCGGTGTAGGGGCACGCCGTTGTGTCTCAGGGGAGGTCCGCCGGGCTCGGCGAGCAGGAGCCCCGCACTCCACGCGTCCCCCTTCTGCGGGACCCGGTCCTGCGCCGCCTAGGCTTGGGTGCCGGAGTGTTCGGGTGGTTCGGGGCAACTCGGGGCGGCGAGCGGGTCGTTCGCAGATGGAGAGGCCTCTCCTCCGTGGCCCAGGTCCACGCCGCCTGCGGGGAGTCAAAGAAGAGGGTTCTGCCCTGGAAGAAGACCTTGAGGCGGGCTGGAAAGAGGAGTCCATAGCGGATGTGCAACGCAAACAGCTTCTGTTTCACCTCCTCATAGGAGCGACATTGGGACTGGACCTCCTTCGAAAAGTCGGGAAAGACCAATATCCTGGAGTCTCGATGGTGCAATTGTCCCAACTCCCGAGCGGCCCTCAGGATGGCGTCCCGGTCCCGAAAGTTAAGGACACGAAGGATGAAGGGTCGAGGAGGGGCTCCCGGCGGAGGCTCGGGCCCAAGAAGCGATGAGCACGCTCAATCGCGAACTATGGGGAGAGCTTGTCCTTTGGCTCCAGCCCCGGATCCAGTCCTCCAGGAAGGTGGTCGCATCCGCCCACTCGACTTTCTCCGGGAATCCCAGGAGGCGCAGGTTGTTTCGGCGCGCTCTGTTTTCCGCATCTTCGGCCCGGCGGTGAAGCTCAGCAGTCTGTGATTGAAGACGGACCATTTGGGCCTTGATGGTGGAGACATCGTCCTCCACCATGGAGATCCGGGACTCAGCCTCCGTGAGGCGCTCCGTAGCCTTGCGGAGGGTCATGACGGATGAGGGACACGTCAATTTTAACCTCCCCTATCTTAGCCTCGACCGAAGACTGCGAGGTCGAGATCGCATGGAGGATAGTTTGCAGGTCTCCTCCAGCAGGTCCAGAGCCCAGCGGCTTGTCCGCACCAGCCCCCCGCTCCAGCGTGGCAAACTTGTCCAGGGTCGTCTGAGCGGCGGGCACAGAGACTGTGGGCGCCCGAGGCTTCCCCATGGCCCGGCGGCCCTCCGAGACCAGGGCCAGGGACGTCGAAGCCCAGTGCCGCACACCGCGCCAGGCCCCAGGGAAGTAGGGCAGAGGGCAGCCTCCGACTCAAATGGTCGAGGACAGCACAGCGGGTATCGTAGAGAGGGCCAACAGCCCCACGAGAGGAAGGCGGGTCAGGGTCCCAGAACTCTCGGTTGGTACAGGAAGGGCGCCGCTCCTATCCCAATGCAGATCCCTCCAACTAGGTGGTAAAGCGACCAGCTGGGCCACAGCCTTACCGACGCCGATGCGCAGACCAAGGACGGCACTGCGGGTAGCGTAGGCAGATCCAGCCGCCCCAGGAGATCCGTAGGCGGGTGAGAGGAAGGCGGGCCGCGGTCTCAGCAGTCTCGGTGGATACAGGAAGGGTGCCGCTCAACTGTCAGTGCAAGTCTCTCTGGCCGGGTGGCAGCCCGCCCAACTGTGCCAGAACCTCGCCGACACAGACGCCAAGACTCCCGGACGTGCGCGGGGGGCCCTCAGGGATCACAGGGCATCCCAGGATTCCTTACCCCAGGAAGCTGCTGGCACAGTCAAGAGCCCCTCGCTGGCGGGCCTCCCCCAAAGATGGCGTAGAGGAGGGGGGGAGGGGGACCTCAGCAAAATGGGCCGACAGTCAGGGCAGGGCAGCGCCCCCAACCAGGATGGGGCCCGGGCTGCAGGCAGGTAGGACGCGGCCACCGGGGGAGCCACCGCGGCCACTCACCCCCCTCCGTGTCACACAGAGCGCGGGGCCGCGAACCTCCAGGCAGTCGCAACACGTCCAGGCCGGCCGCCCCAGGCAGCGGCGCCTCGCACCCTGCAGGTCGATCTCAGCTGCAGCAGGTCAGCAGGCGGCGTTGTGGCTCCGCTCCCGTGGGAGGTCGAGCGGAACCGTTGCAGGAGGCACAGGAGCAACCCTCCGGTATAGGGGAGGCGGCAGCCTCACAAGCTCCACTGGGCGCCGGGGAGGACAGACATCAGGCGAAGGCAGCAGGCCGGATCAACACAGGGGGCCACCATCTTAGTAAAGGAGCGGGCGCCAAGCTCCTGCACCCGGGACCAGGGAGGAAGCGCCAGGCAGCCCCGACCACGGCCCTCAGCTCCGGGACTCGCGATTGGCCTCCCGACCACCACGGGGAGCCCAGGAGATCACCACAGGGCTCTCAGGGGGGAGCCGCCATCACTCGCGAGGCGCGCGGGAGGCCGCCATTGTTCGTCGGCGCCGGGCACTCCAGGGCATCGGGAGCCGCAGGGACAGCCTCCGGGAGCTGGGAAACAACCTGCGGAAAGCAGCTGCAGCGGCGGACACAGGCAGGGTGTTGAGAGTGTAGGAATGGCACCGGAGCGTGTAGGAATGGCACCGGAGCAGGTAGGATAGAGGCGGATGACGGATGGGGGGTCCAGAGCACTCTTAAAGTGTGACCGCCATCTTGACGCCTCGGCCACGCCCCCCGCAAATTTTCTTAATCATGGTTTTGATTTATTCACCTCAATTTCCTAAAAAGATTAAACTTCCATTTCTTATTGAAGTGCTCATATCTTTACTACTGTCACCAATAAATAAAAGACCGTTAATTGCATTTACGTCTTGACTAAGTTAAACAATTACATTGGAACCTAAAGAGTAGTTTTGTTTAAATATTTGATAATACTACATTGGTTGAATATTTAGTAATGTAAACATAAATGCCCTTAATTTCCATTAACTGGAAAAATAACTTTCCAAAGAAAACTTAGAACACGTAGTCCTCTGTTAATCAATCAACCAACCGCTTTTGTGACCGGCAACTCATGAAGCTCACAATAACAAAGGTTAAAGTTGTAGTGAGGAATAAAGTATTGTATTAAGAAAAAAGAAAGATGATATAAGGATTCCTATTGTTTGATTACAGCCAAAACAGATACCTTTTCCAGTTCATTGTATGACTAAAGCACTGCAGTGACTGACAACTGGAATGTTGTTAGTGTCTTACACAATCGCTTACAGGAAGGTAAAGGTCATCAGACCACAGAAAATTAGTTTTGTTCAAAATCCTGAGAGTTGTGTGATACAAGCAATTAGGAAAGGATGGGAGTGTGCAGAAATGTCTAAAAAGGAAAGACAAAACGTTTAAACCTCTATTTAATTATCAATAAAGGACATACTTGTCCTTGAATCAGTCTCTTAATATGCAGAACAATTAGAGAGAATGACACTGCAATCATGTAATTATATGAATTTTCAAGAGCAGATGCTCAGACCTACGAGTCTCCTGGGGCTGCCTGTTTCATTGTGTTGATGCTTTTTTTTTTTTTTACAAATTAATCATTTGGGGAAAAGCTTTCTCCTGTGACTAATTGTAGAACGCAATCCAGTAGAAGCCCATCATACTTGATCACCCTCCACTTCAGAACATGACTCACTGCTTTACTCTTCATGCAACTTCTTGTAACTAACCGGCCTGATGAAGCAACTCTCCCCAACCACACATTCCCATCCCCACCCGTCGACCTGATCACAATCCCATCAACCCATTAATCTATGGCTCCCATTCCTAGCCTGGTCTACTCCCTGCCAACATCCCTCCGGTTCACCTGTGTGCTGCATAGACCCATTGTTGCTTTGTCTGCAACCTCTCCTTTTACCTTAGTCTTCCTATATTGTATTCCCAGTCATCACAACACAGCACCATCCAGAGATCACACCATCGCCCATGCCACCCATAAGTTGCAAAATGTCCTTAATGTGTACTCTCCACTCTACTGTAGCTAGGTTCACAATGTAAACGTCCTACCCACATAAATTTGAAAGCCAAGTTGGAAAAGACTTTCTCAATGCTCTTCTATTGTTGGTCACCGGAAGAAGCTTAGGTGGTGAGATTCAGGCAGAGATCACTATAACGGCCCGTGACCACATAGAAATATCAGCCTCTAGTTTTCACATGTTTTGGGCTCGTTCAGCAACAGGTGACATTATTGATTTGCAGGGGTCAATGGATGGGTTACTGATGTAGAAATTACAAGCGTCTGTCATAAAAAGCCTCATGTTTCATGCAGGACAACTTAAAATTAAGCAGTTGTCCTACTAGTAGCTAATGCAGCAAGCTAGCAGTCGGGATTATGTGATTTCTGTGACAAAGGCCTCTCACAGGGCAAGTCAATGCATTTTCCCCATATGTAGGTAGGTGAGAAGATATTTACCAACCACAGGGCATACTACATTGACACATTGGTGTCAAGATGACGATCTAAGGGACTATGGTACTCAGTCTTTGTGTGTTGGTCAGGTGAAGGGCTATTAGCCCATTGCATCAACCTCTACAGCTACGCCAGCTTCAAATGAGGTCTTGGGACACGTAACACTTGCAAGTTACTCATCGGCTGAGAAGACCATAAACTGTGGACCAAAAGACAGGGTCCCACAGCAGAGTTTTGAGACATGCAAGGCCAATTCTAGTTTCTGAGGGACAGTACTTCATTTTATTATAGATCATCCATGAGCATATCACCTGTATTCAGGAGGTGTTAATGTTCAGAGCTGGAAACTCAGGTGGCTCAAAGTTGAGAAAAGAATCATGTGCATAAGTGTAAGGAAAGGCCTCATATCAAGACTAATAATGGAACAAGGGAATCATTAAAAGACAGATGTAATATGGACAGGCCCACAGCTATTCTACAAGTCACTCGTAAAAAACTAATGTGTAAATGGAGATTTCACAGGTGATCATGCAGTCAGGAAAAAAAACGGCACCACTCATGTACAAACCGTCTAATACCAAAGGAATGTACGCTGTCAATCAGGATGATTCGAATGATCATATTAACCACAGAAGATAATCAACTGAGGAAAAGTCTTTGGCCATGTCCCTTCTCGGATCATCAATAATGCAAGCGGTAAGCTATTCTGTTTGGGCCTTGTTTGGGTGGGATTTAGGGACAGATGTAGGACCCTTACATTTTGCGACTCGTAAATGTTGTCGATTTGCAATTTGCGGCTCGCAAAATGTAATGTACAACAGCGTCACAGACACTGTTAGCGATTCCTAATGGGGTTGCAAATTGCCTGCCTCATTAATATTCATGAGGTAGGTGCTATTGCGACCCCATTAGGAATGGCTTGCACTCCCAGGGATGGTGGCCTGCTGGGGTCAGCAGACCACCATGTCTGACTGCTTTTAAATAAAGCAGTTTTTTAAAAATGCAGCCCGTTTTCCTTAAAGGAAAATGGGATGCATTTAAAAAAGACAAATGAAACGTTTCTGTTTCATTTTTTAAGAGTAGGCAGTGGTCCCTGGACCACTGCCTGCTCTTCAAAAAATATTTTCGCACACACTCACAAAGGGGAAGGGGTCCGGGGAAGGGGTCCCAGGGGACCCCTTCCCGTTTGTGAGTGGCTTACCACCTACTTGAAATAGGTGGTAAACTGCAAGCGTTTTGCGCCAACAAATGCAGTTGCAAAATAATCATACATTGCAGTTAGACTTGCTATTAGGAAGGGACGCCCTTGGCACGCCGATTCATAATAGCGAGTCGCAAACCATATTTTACGAGTCAGTAATAGGTTACCGACTCGCAAAATAGGGTTTGCACATGGGGCAGACCAATTTTGCGGTCGCAAACAGGTCGAGTTTCCGTTTCCGACCGCTAAAACGGTCGTACATCTGAACCCTTAAATTGCCATTGAATTTAACGACCAGCTGAACCTGGCTTTGCACCTTACCGCTGGGTAACCACTGTAGTGTAGAATGTGTGTGTGTCAGAAGACAGACAGTAAATGAGAATGGAAAATTAATCAGAAATACAATTCTCACCTATTCATTTTGTTCTTTAACCGAACCTCTTTGATATGTTGTCCAGCATCAAACCGGTTACATTTCAAGGTATATTTAGACACAAAAGTATCCAAATGTGACACATAACTTTAGACCAAGAAAAAAGTCAACAGGCTGATTGACAGACAAAAGACCATTATACAATTATCATTTTGTGCTCTATAAAATAGTGCTTCAAGTAATTCAAAGGAAGATGTCAAAATACAGATGTGACACAAAAAGATGATAGACAGAATGTTGAACATTGTCAAACATTCACCCCATGTCACATATCTGAGTTTAATCCATCATTATTTTGCTTGCCACACCATTCCAGTTTGGGCCCAGACATATGCAAATCAGCTTTGACCCTGTTCCCTATGGGAACAGTCGAGCCCGACATGCCTGAAAATACAGATGTGCTTAAGAATTTTAACAAGTGTTATGAGGAACTGAGTGCTCACTTCAGCCATATCATATTTTAACTGATAAAAGGACAGAAACATTCATGGCACAGGTTTGCTGTGTCTTCGAAAATATTTTTGGAGCAAAACACTGCATGTGTTTACTTTGGCTAGGTCTGAAAACTGACCCTGAGAATGAACTGGAATACGTCCTGCACAAAGCAGTCTTATGAATCTAACAACAGTTGTGTTCCTAACAATGGCTATAAATGTTTAATAGAAGAATGGTTGAGTAATGGAACAACAAGTTAATCTTTAGGTATTTGGAACTTCTGAGCGTAGATGTAACACATCAGGGTGCAAACAGGGCTCCTTGATGGTGTCTTTTAGGGACAGAGTATGTCATCAGTGCTTGTTTAAAGGGATTTTGGTCATTAAGGCTTTACAGGTTAGTTAGCAATAGCATCAATCCTAAAAAATTGATCACCTGAAAAAGAAGCTCACGCAAACTGCCTAGTCTCACGGGTGGCAATGACGTTAACACCATATTGCACTTTGCTCTGAAGAGAGACATGGCCAGGTCGGTTCTTTCAATAAAGAATTGTAAATGAAACATGTTACAAAATTCTCAGTCAGCTCTTGGCAACTTTATAAAGCAAATTTGGAATGATGGGGAACACTTGCTTAGCCATAGGACACATCAGGCCTCCATAAAGAGTAATCTTGGAAGATGGCCGACCTGTATCGGCCATGTTTTCTCCATTGTGGTGAGCTTGCCCAGTGAGGAATAGACTTGACTTTCTCTTCATAAATTGCAATTGTATGCTTTTTATAAGGAAACGGAGTATGTAGATATACCATAAAATGTCTTCCTCCTCTATTATCAATCAATTCCATGTAGATTTTTCTACCCGTAACTGAAGCCAGGGAAACAGTATGCTGAGACAAACAAGCATTAGGGCACTTAAACAATACTTAGGTGTGTAAAAGCTTGATTTACATGCGTAAATATATATTTTGTACCAGAAAATGTTAATTTAGACTTGCAAAGTGATTCACTTGCATGTAACATCACACCAATACTGTGTGTTATTAAGTGACAGCAAATCTGCCCACAGGGATGGGGAGCGGGCATTGAGTTTGAGTTTAAAATATTTATAAAGCGCACGTACACCTGGCGGTTTCATGGTGCTATAGAGTACTGAGCCCAGAAGGGCAGGAAAAACAGAGGGAGATAAAGATGGCTGATTTATGGGGAGAAAGCTATTGAGAAGAGAAAGGTTTTTAGCGATTTACGGAAAAGTGAGTATTGGGTGCACGATCTAAGGTGGGCAGGGAGGGAGTTCCAAAAAGCGGGGGCAAGTGTGGAGAATTTCGTGCCTCCCCACTTTTTGCGTTTGAAGCGAGGAACTATCAGCAGCTGTTGGGCGGATGAGCGGAGTTCCCTGACAGGGACGTAGGGTTTAATTTCAGAAGAAATGAAAGCAGGGGCTGCGCCGACCCGAGCCTGAAAGGTAATGCAGCCCATCTTGAACTGGGCTCGTTCGTGGATGGGGAGCCAATGTAAAGACTTAAGGAGGGGAGTGACGTGGTGGGATTTGGCCAAGTTAAAGACCAGGCGAGCAGCCTAGTTTTGGACCAACTGAAGTTGTCGCATGCTGTAGGCGGGCATGCCGCAATAGAGGGCGTTGGCGTAGTCTAGGCGGGAGGTAACCATTGCCAAGACTATGAGCTTGAAGGCGGAAAAGGAAAAAACCGAGAGACTTTGCGAATAGTGCGGAGTGAGAGAAAAGAGGAAGACACAACAAAGCTAACCTGGGAGTGCAAAGTCAGTTGGTCATTCAGTTTGACCCCAAGGGTTTTTACAGATGGCGATGGAGAAGGGGGGGACCAAAGGAGGGGGGCCAGAAAAGAGAAGTCCAGGGACTGGAGCAACCACCTGTCAAAATCAGCTCCGTTTTGTCGGGGTTTAACTTCAGGTGGTTGTAGTTCATCCAGTCCCGGATGAAGACCATGACAGACTGGAAATTAGACATGGATTCGGGGGATGTGGATAGAGAAAAGATAAGCTGGAGGTCATCCGCATAGTTGTAAACGGAGACTTCCAGCTGTTGAAGGGCAAAGATAAGAGGGGCAATGTATAGGTTGAATAGAAGAGGGGAGAGGGAAGAGCCCTGGGGAACCCCACATTGTACTCTACGGAAGTCAGCAGAGAAGTCACCCAAGAGCACTGCCTGGGTCCGGTCTCTCAGGAAGGAGGACAGCCAGACCAAGGCCGAACCTCCAATTCCCGCCGCCCTGACACGGGAGAGTAAGATAGAGTGGTCAACCGTGTCAAAGGCGGCGGAGAGGTCGAGGAGGACCAGGGCCTGGGGGTGGTTGGTGTCCATACCTTCTCTGAGGTTGTCTAGCACTGACAATACTACGGACTCCTTAGAGTGGGCTGGGCGAAACCCAGCCTGTCGGGGGGCTAGCACCCTGTTCTCCTCCACGAAGGTGCTGAGCGTTCTGGTCACATGACGTTCCAGAACCTTCCCCAGAAAGGGCAATAAAGAAATGGGGCGGTAGTTGGTAAGAGCGGAGGGGTCGGCGCCGGTTTTATTTTTAGAATAGGGACGATAATGGCCGATTTGAGGGGTGGAATAACAATGCCCTGGGACAGTGAACTGTTGAGGAATGTGAGAGGGGGCAGCACACAGGTTGAGTAAATCCGTTTCAGGATGTGGGCAGGACAGGGATCCAAAGGAGAGCCTGATTTAACCATGGGCAAGAGGGAGAGGAAAGACTCTTCTGTCAGAAGAGGGAAGGAGTCAAGGTGGGCTGCGACTGGCGGGCACTGGGGGTTGACGAAGGAGGAAGGGGGGAATGGGATTTTGGCTTTGATATTAGCAATTTTGTCCAGAAAGAAGGTGTTAAGGGAATCACATAAGTCCTGGGAGGGAGAGGGTTTGAGGGTGGCTCGGTCGGGGAAGGCGAGGTCATGCACGATAGAAAAAATCTCTCTAGGCTGATTTTCGGCCGCCAGGATTTTAGAGGAGAAATAAGCATTCTTGGTGGCCAAGATTGATTTTTTATACAAAGCCAAGAGGGAGATATACCGATTTTTGAGATTAGGGCAATAGTCGCGCCTCCAGGAACGTTCCGCGCGGCGAACGCTAAGTTTTTGGGCCTTTAGTTCCTCACTGAACCAGTGGTTCGCATCGTTTGTGCGCCTGGCGGACACCCGCCTGAGGGGGGCGACAGAATCACAACCTGATTGGAGCCAGGAGTTGATGGATTCGGCTTGCGCGGAGGACGACAGCCCATGGAGATCCAGGCTGGAAGCAGAGAGAGTGGCTGACAGAGTCCAGGTCTACATGGTTCCATGAGCGCTCCCAGGTGTTTTTGGGGAGAGAGGGCTTGGGAACTGAGGAGCGGATTAGGGAGAATGATATCAGGAAGTGGTCGAACCAGGTACAAGGGGAAACAGACAAGGAAGTTACTGGACAGTTGAGGGACCAGATCTGGTCGAGGATGTGGCCCTGAATATGAGTGGGGGAGTGAACATGGGAGTCGAAATTAAGGGAACGAAGGGTATCTGAGAATTCTTTCGAAGTGGGACATTCCGCCGGATCAGAGGGCCAAAAATTGAAGTCTCCTAACACCAGAATAGAGGAGTTGTTGATTGCTAGAGTGGCGACCAGGTTTTGAAAACTGGGAAGGAAGGGTTGGGAAGGTGAGGGAGGGCGGTACATGAGTAAACAAGTGAGCGGAGTGTTAAAAGAAAGTGAACGGGCAACATTCCAGGTTGGTGGTGTATGCAAAGTTTCTGAACAACTACAAACTAACAACTTTGTGGGAATGTGTCTTGCAAATGTTTGCGAGCCCCAACAAACTTGTGAGTTTATTGGTAGTCACAGTCTTTTTGCAAAGCATGCTACCACCCTGAATACAGTGGGAGGCACATTCCTGGTATTGGCCGTGGGTAAATCCATATTCAAAGTGGGAAATGGGGAGGAAATATTTCCCAAACTGGAGCAGGCTAAAGTGAACTTCAAAGATAACATTTACACATTTAAAATGTTGTGACTACAAGTACCACAAATCACCCCTACATTTACTCAACTCAGTTTCTACAGTTCCACCTTATTTAATGTTATTCAGTTGTTCGATCAAAAACCATTTCTGGTCCTTATATCTGTGATTTTTTTTCCCAAGGAAATGTGAGATGAACAGCTTTGTTTCGTAACTTGTGATGAACGTTTGCCAAAGCATATCCTCACTTTATGTACTTTTGAAAATGTAGGCAATAATAATCTAGCTAACCCAGCCTGCGCAGTACCAGCTATTCCGGCCTCTCAGGAACTGTGCGATTCTCTGGCCTCTGCGTTCGAGGAGAAAATCAGGACAATTTTGAATGGACTTTTGGCTCCGGTCAGCCTGGCCCGTTACTGCCTCTCTCCTCAGAATCTCTCTATTCTTCGGACTCTGAGTGGGTCGACGACAAGGAAGGGCAATCTCGGCTGTCCTGTTTTCCCATCCCCTCTTTGGAGGAATTTTGCGTACTGGCCAATTGCGTTTCCTCGGGTTCACCACTTGACCCAATGCCACATAAGATCTGGAAGTCATTCCAGGCAGAGCAGTTTCCTCCACTTTACACCATCTGCTGCCAGTCGTTGGCTACAGCTTCAGTCCCAGACAGTTGGAAGATGGCAGTAGTAACACCTTTGCTAAAAAAGGCTTCTTTGGACCCTCTATGTCTGGCCAATTATAGGCCCATCTCGCTTTTACCATTCCCGATAAAAATCATAGAGAAGCTGGTCACAAGAGCCTTATCCAACTTCCTTGAAATCAACTCTTGTCTGGATGTAGCCCATTTCGGCTTTAGGCCGGCCCATGGCACTGAGACCGCCTTGGTCGCCGTGTTGGATGATCTGCGAACGTGTGTCGACATGGGTAAGGCAGCATTCTTAGTGCTGCTTGACATGTCGGCCGCGTTCGACACGGTGGACCACGCGGTTTTACTGGGCCGCCTTCGGAGAGCAGGTGTAACCGGCTTGGCTTTAAGCTGGTTAACATCCTATCTGTGCAACAGACAGCAAGCCGTGGCGTTGCCACCGTTTCGTTCAGCCGTGCGTCAGGTGAATCAAGGTGTACCTCAGGGGTCAGCGATCAGTCCGATCCTCTTCAACCTATACCTCCGACCCCTAATAAGTTTGATAAAGTCATTCGGCATATCAGTCATCAACTATGCCGATGACACTCAACTGATTTTTTCATTTGAGGGCAAAGAGACAGTCTCGAGGGACATCTTTCACCGGTGCATGTCGGCAACAGCAGAATGGCTACGACTCAACTCGCTTCAATTCAACGGGTCGAAAACCGAGGTTCTTCACTGCTCCTTGGATCGGTTTCCTCGCCCGCTGCCAGACGACTTTTGGCCAGCCTCTATCTTGGGTACGGTGACCGCGGCAGAGTCGGCTCGCAACTTAGGGGTCTTGTTTGAGCCTAGCCTGACGCCTCTGTCAACAGGACCACGGTGACTTGTATGGGCTTGCTTCGAGCCTTACGAAAAATATTGCCGTTACTTCCTCTAGGAGCCAGGGCAGAAGTGGTGCGTAGTACCATCCTCAGTAGGTTAGATTACTGCAACGCACTGCTTCTGGGGGCTCCCAATATCCTGGTATCAAAGTTACAGAGGATTCAAAATATGGCAGCCAAATTGGCTTTATCTCGCCCACGTTCTGCATCGTCATTGGCAGCACTCACTGATCTCCACTGGCTACCTGTCCAGCAGCGGATTCTTTTTAAGGCCTCATGCCTTGTCTTCAGGGCTTTGCATGGACTGGGACCAACGCTGCTTCAAAATCTTTTCTCCTGGTACCAAGCCACTAGACCCCTGAGGTCTTCTTCGGCGTTCTTGGTGATGGTCCCTAAGATTAACAGAGTGAGGATGGGCGGCCGTGCCTTCAGCTTTGCGGCCGCCAAAGTGTGGAACACCTTACCTCTGTCGCTGAGGAGTAGGCAAGATCGGACTTCCTTCAAGAAGGATCTTAAAACCCACCTCTTTCCAAGAGCAATGTAGTGTATTACACCTGATGGATTGTTATGGTCACAGCGCCAGGATACCCTTTCGGTGGCAGTTGCGCTTAATAAGTATACATACATACACATACATACAAAGCACATGAGGAAACCTCAGATACAAATAGTTCTTACTTTTAGCAAAATGTTAATCAACCATAACACCTTAAGTAGTTTTGTACCACCCTTATAAGATACCCATCCTTACTTGTTGATCACAGATCTCGATTCCTGAAAGTTCACCAGGAAGCCATCCATCAGGGGAACAAAGACCTCTCCAACATCAGACACCACCATCATTTGAGGTTGTGCTAAATTGCTCTTGACATTGTAGAAGTGAAGAATTTTGTTGTAGGTGACAAATCCAACACGCACAGGTGAGGTTTCTGCTTGCTCCTCCCTGAAAGGAAAATGTAAAAGAGGATTTCAAAATGAACTCCATATTCTTATGAAAACGATACCAACTCATAAGATGCACCTGAAAGCACAAACAAATTATTTGCAATGCGTTGTTACTTCACGTATGCCATGCTCTTCCAGGTGAGTTTTTTTTATTATTTGAAAAATGGGAACAATTTGAGACGGACTGACAATTTCAACTAATAATTTTTAGAAAACTAACATCTGGAGATGGGCCTCCTAGGCATGGGGTTACTGTGACAGTACTGAAAACAACAAATCCTGGTTGACATCTTCTACAGTTATGTTTTACTAAGATATATGAAGGTCCCGAAGAGCCCATTTATAGCTGGAAAAAACTCTGGATGCACAAGATAAAATAAAGCACCTAAAAATCCCAACTACAAGATGAAAAACTGGAAAACGAACGTGTCTTGCTTTCTTTCAATGGAAGGTTGAAATCTCTGTAGGGAATTAACTGATGAACCTACGCATATAGTGCACCTATTGGTCCAAACTCTCCCTGGGTCCTAATGATCCCACATTTTAAGTCTTATCTGAGTTCAGAACAATAAGGGCGCAATAAATGGCACTGACAAATCAGAAGAGAATGCCTGATCTGGGAGTGTGAGGAGTGGCAATTAGGAGGGTGGAGTTTACCTTATAGGTGGAATGTCCATTAGAGACTAATCTTGTGGAGGGAAAGATAAGAAGCACAACCTTACCAGATTATACATACACCTTTTTCAGGAACTTATCATGAAATTTAGATGTGGTAGTTTTGAGTGACAAATTTCTTGACAAAGTTAGAGTAAAAAAGAAAACTACCAGGAATGCTCTCTTGGAGCATTATAGTACGCAAGTGAGACAATTGTTATACAGAAAATAAGAAATAAAGAAATATACATTTCAAAACCTACTAACGTAGAACTTTTCAAAGAGCATGTAGCCCGTCAGTGGCCGCTAATCTCATTTCTTCGGGCAGGGACCCCTGAGGGCTTGACCGGGAGGAAGGAGTCTGCCTATGCGATTTTTCTTCCCATTCACATGACTAGTATGCTGGAATGGACGCTGAGTGTTTAAACCGGAAATCAGTGTTAAACCAACGTAAGACAGAATCACGTAAAGTCAGAACATAGATATCTTTAAAGTTCTACTGAAAGTGCTCGGCTGGGGGCTCACCAAAGGATTCCTCTTTAGAAGAAAGACAACACCATTTGATACACTTTACGAGAACAAAACGATAGAAATAAGACTTCCTAAATTCAAAAATTAATGCTCTATCTCTCATTTTGACTGACGAGATGAGGACAAAACATAAATGAACATAAACGTTCTAATGGCAGGACCCCAAGTGGCAGCAGAAATTCATGCCACGGAACTGTGTGCTATCCACTGCCCAACACTGTATGGCCAAGAGCATAACCGTCAACCACATTATTGCATGTACTCAAGTGTTGTTCTATACAATCTAACACAGTGATAGTTACAGATATATGCCCCATTTTACCAAAATAACCACTATCTTTCTCTCTCTCTCTCTCTCTCTCTCTCTCTCTCTCTCTCTCTGCTTCAAAGATATGGTTAAAGGTATGGCATGCATGAGGGAAAGCCATTATTGGGGGTTACAGTTACCCGGAACATTTCTAACTAATAGCAAAACTTGTAAAATATATACAACTCGCAGGATACAAGTAGGTGCATTGTTGAGGAAATTAATGACCAAAAATTACTGGGTAGAAGGGACGGTAGCATGTCATGTTAGATAATTGCTAAATTTTCTGGGAAGGCATGTGTATCACAGACTGCATCAGGCAATCAAGACAACTAACATACTAATCCACATAACATAACCCTAAGTCTGAGCATTTTCCAGGACTATTATAACATACTTGTATGTACTGTCACATTACTTAGAGGTCAGCTCTCTATGAATGGGGAATATTGTAACAAATACCAGTAATCATTACACCTAATGCGTCATTACAAGGTTCTTTGATTTGGCTTGTTACGACTGCTCCCTCCACCAGAGTTACCAATACCAGTAGTGAAAGTTCAGGGGGACTGAGTTAATAAGGATCACAGATGGACTTTGAGGTTCCCCTAGTAAAGGAGGAACTACCGAGTGGACTGCTGTATTCCTGGAAGACGAACATTTAGAATTTTAAACATTAGATCATGTGAGGCAGCTGTATTCAGAGAATCGTGCCAGTTATCTGGGCGCTTTATAGAATTCATGAAATTAGCAACAGGAACGCCGAAAAACCCATGATGAGCACTGACGTCCAGGAACATATTGATAACAATACCTTCATGAAGAACAATTACATGCAGCAAGAATCACGTTATAAGATTGACTGTCACAGAGGTGGGCATTTTAATAAAAAAGAAAAGCAAATATGCATTTTAAAGTCAGATGAACTACACACTTACGTCTAAACCTAGATTTTACAAAAGAAAGCACAATGCATTTTTTGAGTCACAGATGACTGCACGAACAGTGCTACACTACTGTGAGTTTTAGCTTGTAGGGCATTCCTTTCTGCCTACTGCATGATTGCATGCTGCTACTTTGTTTTTGTTGGACCCGGCCCTTTTTGGCAGGTTCACCCCGAAACTTTTTGCTTTTGCCTGGCCTGTTTCTGTAACCTGGTGTTGGTGATTTTAGGCCTCTGCGCACTTTTTCACTGTGGTACAGTGTAAAGTACGTGAGCTCTCTGTATATGTGTGGTGAGTGACCTGCCCTCCCATAGGAATGCATGGGGAATATGTGTGACCATGGTAGTTCCTGATGTGTGGGGAGTGCAGGGTCGAGTTTGGTATGTGCGAACTCGTGAGATTGAATGCTGGGCAATGATGTATGCGGCATGATTGTGTCTAGTGTGGAAGTGCCACTTCTAGAAGTTGGCATGTTTGTGTAATTTGTGTCTGGCTGGAGAGCCTGGCTCCAGGAGTCAGGATGGGTCTGCCCCAGTGGTGAATGGAGAGATTAGCATGCTGATGTGAGGGAGGGGTACACCTGGGACCTGAATAGGGCTGGGTTTTCCCTCCACAATACTGGCTCCACCCCCTGTGGTGCGTCTGATGTCCCTAGCCTGGCAAGTGAAAGGGAGTTCCCCATAACCAGTTGTAGCTGGTTCTTACATTGCCTACACCCTGCTAGACAAAGGGATTTTTGTGTATAAAAAGAGGCTGTGACCTCTTGTAAAGTGTTCTTGTTTTTCCTAACTAGAATCTACCAGGGGCGTGCTGCTGCTGGTGCCCAGGGGAAGGCTTGCCTCCCTGGGCCCTGCCCAGCCCCTGGATGCTGGAGGACCCCTTGGGACCCCTCTGCCTTTCCTGGGATGATTGGAGACTTTGCTTTACCCTGGAAACCTGTCCTGTGTAAATAATCCCATTTGAATATTGCCCGTGCCAGTTGGCACAATGTATATTGTGTGATTACTATCTGATGTGTTTTGACAATACAAAAGTTATTTTTATATAACCTTGTGTGGAGTTCCTTTTGTGGTGTGCCTAGGATGTTGTTGCTGTTGTGTGCGTGCGCAAATGCTTTACACATTGCCTCCGGGATAAGCCTGTCTGCTCGTGCCAAGCTACCAAGGGGGTAAGCAGGGGTTATCTTGGCGTGTGACCCCCTTGAGCTGACGATAAAGGTGGTTTCTGCCTGGCTTTGGCGTAAGCCTTAGCCAGCCAGAAAATCCCAGTTCTAACAGTTTTTATTTCCCATCCTTTGCTTTGCTCAAGATGTCATTTCCTAGACATTCACTACAAAGTGCCTACTTGAAAGTAAACTGATCTACAGAGGTCCTATTATCAGTTCCAGCAGAATTAACAGCCAGATTCATCTAACTAAAATCGGCTTGCAAAGGGCCAGATTCTGAGAATCTGGCCCTTTGCGAGTGCTATTTTTGCATTTGGAATTCATCATCTCAAATGCAAAAATCGCAATTCTAGAAATCGCTAAATTGTAATTAATTGCATTTAAGGAATCTCAATTTGAGATTCCTTAAATGCAATTCATGAACCATTTTAAAATTGCGAATTCGCAATCTGGGGCCGCTATTTACCGCAAAGTCTAACTACGTGGTAAATAGCAAAAACTTTGAAAAATGCACTAAAGTGCATTTTTCAAAGTTTCATATTGCGCACACACATGCCCTAAGGGCATGTGTGTGCGCAACATATGTGCACACATCAATTTCAGGGGTGCAACAGGGAGTCCTTTGGATACCCCTGCACCCTTGAAAGCGCAATCTCAATTTGCGAATCGCTAATTGCGATTAGCAGATTGAGATTGTCTTCCCATTCATTCCTGAATGAATGGGGAGATATTCCTTAATTGCGACTCGCAATTAAGGAACTATTAGAAATCGCTATTTTTTAAGTGATTTCTTGATGAATAGCATTTTGCTATTCCTTAATAGCGAATCGGTATTTTTCGCTATTAAGGAATAGCAAAATGTGTTCTTGATGAATATGGGGGTTAGTGCCCACTCACAATAGCGACCTTAGTGTTGCTCTACTTATACCTCAGGAACGAGTATTGTACTAGCCTTAAGATGGCTGCATATGCACCAAACGCAATACAAGTGTGCACTAGAACAGGATTCTCTCACAACAATGTGCATCACAGCAGGTATCATGATGGTCTATCAGAGAGACTGAGGGTTGAATGAGGCACCATATACCTGCACTGGAGTGCTGAGTTTCTTCTTAACAATAGATACTTACATACTATTCCTATTAAAAGTGAAACAATGTCAATATTGCCCATCATTTGTGTGCTGTCCGTGCTCCATTAGGCTATGGTAAACCTATACAAACAATAACAGTTTTATTACTCCAGAAAACGTCTCTGTGTCAATGGGGATATTCAAAACTAAGTAATTAAGAATAAATAAGAGAAAATAAGTTTGTATGTATCTGCCTCATGATGACCCAAGTGTCGAAAAGTTTGCTTCTGGGGATTTCTTTGTTCACTGATGAAACACACCAGATAATTCACTAGATAACAAGTAGAGTGCTATAGCTTTCTTCACAACAAACAGCACTTAAGTGCATTTACATTATATATTGAACCTACCACCTTTCACTGTTAAGAAACGACTGCAAACCTCAAATTGTACTTACATCATTTTAACACGGAGACACCGATTCACAAATGATTTTGAGCGCCTTAGTTCTCCATGAGGTCTTATTAGGTTCAAAGTAATCCTAATTTGTCGGCTCAGAAAGTGATTGGCCACATTAGGTGTCAGGCAAGCTGGCATTACACGAACTCCAGTAACTTCCCAGGAGCATTTCACCTACATGAAATTACGAAGGCGTAGAGGGGAGGGGGAGCAAATGAGGAATTACTAAGGGAACTGGGATCGGAATGTCAAATTACCCGGGTAATTCATTATTTCTTAGAGGATACTCAAGGTATCACATGTGTTACCTGATAACTCAGCCTGTCGTCTATCCCTGCCGAGTGATCGGTGTGCCCCGTATTGGCAATTATGGGGGCAGAGTTACCTGGTAAAAATACAGAAACATTGGACTGAGTTCCTTAGGAGCGAAAAACTGCAAACCAGGAATACAAAATCCACACCCTGATTCACAGAACCAGAGTTAGTGCAATTGTAGGTTTGTAAATTGCATTTACTAATTTAGAAAATATGTCAGTATTGAAGAATTACCAAATCTCGAAGTTTTGGATTATGAGCAGTATTATGGTCATTCAAGGAGGACGCAGTTTAGAATGAAGGGCACGCCCAAAAACGAATTCAGGTAGGTACGAATCATGTAAATGCCGTAGAAGTATTAAATGAAAGCAGTAGGTGGCTTTGCAGAGTGGGGGGTGGAAGGGAACACTCCCATATTTACTAGAAGTGTAGAGAAATGGTAGAGAAATTACTTTCCACAGAGAAAAGTTATTCTTTTCCGTGAAATAAGGGGATGTTCCGGAATAAAAATATCTCTGGACCACTTTGGGAACATTTTGCCAGGTGTAGTTTTGGAGGAGTACCCTGGAATGCTAAGTGAATTCCATAAGTCTGAAATCTACTAGAAATATAGGAGTAGATTTCTGACATAAAAGTTGACCCTTGTGGATTGGGCCCATTAGTCCGTCTTACATACTTGTCAGAAAGATAAGGAGAATACAGTTGTGTTTTCTGAACTCGTTATACTTAGGCGCTGGGTGGCAGCGAGTTCTGTTCACCGTCAGCCTTTAGGTTTCAATGGCATTCGCTTTCACTTATTTGTGATTTAATTCCAGAAACGGTAGCTTTGTGTCTAAAAAATTAATTTGACCCACCCATGAAAAATTATCAGAGAGGAGTCTAAAAATGAGTGCAGGAATTTTTGAAGGTTTTCGCAGGTTTTCTGGTCATTGATGCATATGTCAAGCCTAACAGGATAGCTTGCTTTGTCTTAATTGAGGATATTTTGCTTGCTTTGAGAGCTGAAGGATATTTGCCTGCCTTTGATCCTGCTCACAGCCACATATTTAGTGTACCCCCATCTACTGTTGTAAGTACAACAAGTCACAGCAGCAGGAGGGATGCTGAAGCAGATTCTTCCAGACACCATTCTCATGGTACTAACTGATGAAGTATCACGAGTGAGAGGATAGCACCGAAAAGTGAGGAGTGTATGAGGTTAGGTCTGAGTACTGGCCACCGTCATATCATGGCTCAGAGAGATGGAGCCCTGATCTCATCTTTACTGTAGATAGAATCCCTTTACCGGTACATGGATTTGCTATACTCCATTATAAGATTTATTTTTTATACTTGGTTCATATAATGTGCAAGTCTCAAAGCTTAATCGTGCCCAAGTACAGTGGATATACCAAGAAACCTGCTAAGCGAAACATGGTAGAGTTGGGGGTGGCATTTTAAAGAATAGTCAAAATAGGCTTGAAAGATGATTTTGACTGTGCTATTAAAGGCCCACAGCTTTGGCAAATGGTGGCTTCCCAGAAGAAATTACCTTTAACTTGAGAACATATCATCTTTATGAGTGGCAGCTTCAGGAGATGAAGATTCACTATGTACAAGGATCTGACTCGGAGTGTCGGCTTCTGTCACGCAATTAGAATTGAGGCAAATATATTTAAGCTTTAAATTTGTGTCTCAACAGTCACTCAGGTAAGTGATATGTTCACACGAACTATAGGGACATTTTCTTAAACACCAGAGTGGACAAGCCACTAACCTACTCCCTGCAGCCACTGAAGTTGATTTGATAAAACAGTTACCACAAGAGGATCTCTAGCAGCAGCCACAGATGTCAAGACTATGTACATATGACAAACTTGTAAAAAACAACTACCACATCTACAACTTCATTGTTAGCTTCAATTCCCAGACAACTCCTAGATGTCAAAGATGTCATGATGGCAAAATAACATGATACAGGGGGGAGGCCCTGGGATTCAGACTGCAGTAGAGGGTGAAGCCACACAAGCAGCATACGAGTCTGCTCCATTCAGCACACCGAACCCATGTGTAGGTTATAGCAGGGCATCTGTAGCGGTCAAGTCCAGTCAGTCCGCACTGCTGGCCAGTTTGGAGATCTGCTCAGTCCTGGGACTTTACTCAGACAATGGAGCCAGGTCTAGAGTTAGCTGATCCAGTGATTGCAAGACTGGAACCTATAATTCACAAGACGTTTCCCTTGAAAATAGAAGTCCATGGCTGAGAACTACAGCAATGTTTATGGCTACAGCTTAATCTGTGTAGTCCCATATATGCATATGGGACTACATCTATGTATATGTATATTATTTATTTAATAAGCGTTTTTTTAAGAGTGCTCAAACTTTGCCAGTATAGAGCACTGGAGTGGAGGGGTAATAGAGCAATGGAATAAAATGCCAGACCCGAGAACAAAATAGTAAAGATTAAATACTATAACGTGAAGCAATGTCTCAAAAGATGGAAAAGCCTTGCTGATGAGCACCGAGCAATCAAGAGCCAGTTTTGGGCATCTGAAAGGCTCTAGAAGTAGTATGTATGAATGCTGCATTAGTATAGTGGAAACCTGACCAAAAAAGCAGTGAAATGCAGTACCGGGTCACAGGCAAAGATACAATCAGTGAGTGACTGGAGGGGAAGCTGAATTCTGGGGGTGGAACTGTACTGTTACTTCGTTATGACATAGTGTTCTTTATACTTCTACAGTGGGTCGGGGTAGAGGTCAGCTGATGTCACCAGACTCCAGCTCTAGGAGGAGTGGAACAGACAAGTCTTCAGACGTCTTACCTATCTAAACAATGACAAAGATTTGAAGAATACAATACTGTGAAACATTCCCTTGCCCTCTGCCTTAGTGGACATAGAAAAAGACTCCGATATCCAGCATTCAGGAAGAGAGATAGAAAATAAAAATTAAGTGGTTCTTGCAACCATGCCCAAAAAGTGCATTCAAACGAGCCCTCGATTAACAGGTAACAGAGGAAGCATCTTGGATTGACCGTTACAAACACTGGTCTACTTTTTTATTTTTTACCTCTAGTGGAAAATATCAGCAGGTCCAATAAGAAAAGTTTGGACAATAGTTTATCATGGCAGTCTCACATCATACGATGATGATTTACTTGGACGCTCTAGACAAATCATCATTTTCCCTAAACTGGCAAGAGACTAAAACAAGCCAGACAAGCTGGACCCAATATCCTTTAAGATGGGCACAACTCTAGCCACTGAAAAGAATGCGGAACGCTGGACAAGGGGACCACACAAATAATATTGAAAGTTCTGCTGCTGATGCAGTGAGAGGATCACAATGAAGGCACTGCTAATATGAAGGCCTCAGACTGAAAATCATTCTGGGACAGGAATCAGATGGAAGTAAGAAGACTTGAAGGTCTTGGGTTAGAAAGGGTCTTATCTTCCCAAGCCTATCCCTATTCGTCATTTTGGAGCTCTAATGGTGAGGAGCGAAAGGGTGTTCACTTGTGGGATTGCATTCACCACCTCAGAGTACAGGGCATCTCCCAAATAGGAAACTTCATTCTATGTGCTTTAATCCCCTCAAAATTGATGGAAAAAAAAGAGAATGACATCTTATTAACAACCTGTTTAAGAATGCGCTATGAAGATGTTGGCACGATAGAGGATGAAGATTGGATGGAGGCCCTACAGGGACCGAGGGAGGTAACAATTAGCTCCAGTTTCCGTCTAATTCAATTAAAGGTCTTCCAGTGCATATACTGCTCCAGGAGGCTACTACATCGTTGGGCAGGGTAGAGTCGTCACAGTGCCACAGGGTTTGTGACCAGGAGGGAACATTCTACCATCTTACATGGGAATGCCCACAGACATACTGGGGTAAAATTGGAAGAATTATGGCACAAGTGGCGGGGGTAGGGGCCCCCCTGGAGCCGAAGTGGTTCCTGCTGAAGATCCCCGGGGAAGTGGCATGGCCAAGCTACACTGGGATCTGGCTAGCGTTGGCTGAGGTGGTGGCCAAACGCAACCTAGCCCAGTGCTGGGGAGCCCGAGCTTTTACCAAAGGTTGAGGACTGGCAGACGGATCTAGACTGGCGCTCGTTGACAGAATGAACTATTTATCATAAAAGAGGTGTCCGAAGAGATGGGAAAAGATCTGGGGGCAGTGCCAAACCTATTGAGGGCTGTGAAAGGGACTCTAGACATATAGGGAGGGCCATGTATTACTGGGAAGATACCCGGTCCGATAATAGGAGAGTAACTGTAAACTACTTGGTCGTATTAAATGTAAAATGATGGTATCACTGCTGTTACGTTGTTTGCAATAAAAATATATATTTTTTAAAGAATGTGCTATAAACCCAGAATTTAAACAGTAGTTGAACAACATGATCTATGGTAATAAACAGCCGGAGTTTCTTGCCGAACGAATGACGCCACCATCTAGACCCAAAGACGGTTGGGAACACGTAGGTCATATTCACTCAGCCCAACCATATAAAACAGCTATATATGATTCCATTGAATGTTGACATTAACATGTTATAATTTCTCCTTTAATCATCATATCTGTTCAGACTAGATGAACGATTGCCTGCTGATTTATCACATTATCACACGCACTGTATAACACCTGAATAGTCTAACAGGTTTCTCTCATGATTGTCAGTGTATTAAGGAATTCTGGTAAATTGCTATTTAAGTACTGTGTTTGGCTAAATTAATTGTGTATGGGAAAAAAGTTTGGCAAGAGCACGTGATGTGCTGGATCAATATATCCCTCTCCTTTCCCTTTCTCGTTGTAATATCCTCACTATGCTATTTATTCTGCGTTTGACCTTTCTTCTCCATTGGGTTTTATTGAACCTCTGTTCCCGGAGTATCTGGGTCTGGTATCGTCCAGGTATCATCCTCTTCCGTTTTTGTATAAATCTTTCTTCACATTTTTCCCCTGTTGAGTTTCTGAGCACTGGATGTATGGACCATAAGGTTATCTTTTCTTAATTGCTGCTGAATTATGTTTGGAGTTCACTGCAATCCTGACTTACGACCCGGCTGGCACACGCACAAGGCTGGAATGTTAAAGGGGACTCGAGGGAGATCTGCGATCAACTTTCACAGGGACTCTTTATTTTTTACACTCGGCACCTTTCAAACAATCACCTTCACCCACAGAGGTTTTAATTTTCAGTCCCTCCCAGGCAACACTCAACCAGTACTACAGCATTCTGGGAGTGTAGTTCATCTGCAGCGGAGTTGTGAACATGTGACCACAGATCAGTGGACTACCCCCAATGGGAGAGACTGTGGTCAGTGAAAGGTGGGGGTGGAGTCATACCTTGCACACAGCTGCATCTGAGGAAGGCCTAAAAGGCTGAAATGCATTATGCGTGAGCTGTTTTAATAAAGGTCTCCCGACGCTTCCCCCAAGTGGCCTCCACCTCTTCTTTGTTGGAGTGGAATGCTGTGGATAGATATATATATATATGTATATATATATATATATATCTCATTCCCAACTCTCCAACACGTGGAAAAACGGAGTCGCACTCACACGATTGGCTGACATGCACTTTTATTTATCAATGGTGGCGGCAGTCCTGACACATTTCGTTCGTACGTGAATTTTTTCAAAGGCAATATATATATACACATATATATATATATATATATATATATATATATATATATATATATATATACATATGTATATATATATATATATATATATATATATATATATATATATATATTCACTGAAAAAACCATAGGTTTCAGGCCTTATATAGTTAGGAATTAGCATTTAAAAAAACCTTTGAAATTCACTGAAAAAACCATAGGTTTCAGGAGTTATATAGTTAGGAATTAGTTTTTAAAAAACCTTTGAAATTCACTCAAAAAACTATAAGTTTTAGTGGTGTTATAGTTAGCTGGACATTTTACTCATACAAAACCAATGAAATTGCTCCTATATAGTTAGTTGTACTAACTATATTTCGCGTAATTGTAATAGTGTATGAAAAGGTGTATGTGATTGTCACGTGGATGATGTCATCAGTGATGTCATCAGTGATGTCATTTGAGATGTCATCAGTGATGTCACTGACCAGGTCATGAATGATCTAATATGTGACATCATCAGCAGTGGATTGCGGGTGCGCGAAATATAGTTAGTACAACTAACTATATAGGAGCAATTTCATTGCTTTTGTAGGAGTAAAATGTCCAGCTAACTATAACACCACTAAAACTTATATTTTTTTGAGTGAATTTCAAAGGTTTTTTAAAAACGAATTCCTAACTATATAACTCCTGAAACCTATGGTTTTTTCAGTGAATTTCAAACGTTTTTTAAATGCTGATTCCTAACTATATAAGGCCTGAAACCTATGGTTTTTTCAGTGATTTTCAAAGGTTTTTTAAATGCTAATTCCTAACTATATAAGGCCTGAAACCTATGGTTTTTTCAGTGAATTTCAAAGGTTTTTTAAATGCTAATTCCTAACTATATAAGGCCTGAAACCTATGGTTTTTTCAGTGTTTTTAAAAAAAAGATGTGTGTTCAAGTACCATGCCCCAGTAGGCAGCGCTCGCTGTCACGCCCACTGGGGCATGGTACTTGAACACAGGTGGTGCCAATTGACTCTTGAACTGCTTTCAAATCCCAGCCCGTGACCAAGTGCTCAGGAAGCACGAAACGCGTCGGGCGTTTGAATCTGGAGGACATCGTTTTTACTTGGAGGCTGTTGTTCACATCCTGATTAAATGGCTGAAATACAACCTGTGGCTGTGAGGCTTTATTCAAAAGGGCAGACTTTGTTTGATGATTAAAAGCGGCCAGGCTCGGTCGCGAATGAAGCCCCGCCGCGCTGCGGATCTCCGCTGGTGTTTGATGACGCCAGCACTTTGGAGGGCCATCGGAGCCTGGATGCTGACGCTACTCTGCAGCCTTTCAAGTTTAAGACGTTTGTCTTCACCCCACTGAGGTTTTAATTTTTGATGGATTATTTTGCACTTCACGAGCCACTCACTGGAGTAATAAGTTTTTGGCACTACAAAGACCAGCAGGCAGCGCTCGCTGTCACGCCCACTGGGGCATGGTACTTGAACACAGGTGGTGCCAATTGACTCTTGAACTGCTTTCAAATCCCAGCCCGTGACCAAGTGCTCAGGAAGCACGAAACGCGTCGGGCGTTTGAATCTGGAGGACATCGTTTTTACTTGGAGGCTGTTGTTCACATCCTGATTAAATGGCTGAAATACAACCTGTGGCTGTGAGGCTTTATTCAAAAGGGCAGACTTTGTTTGATGATTAAAAGCGGCCAGGCTCGGTCGCGAATGAAGCCCCGCCGCGCTGCGGATCTCCGCTGGTGTTTGATGACGCCAGCACTTTGGAGGGCCATCGGAGCCTGGATGCTGACGCTACTCTGCAGCCTTTCAAGTTTAAGACGTTTGTCTTCACCCCACTGAGGTTTTAATTTTTGATGGATTATTTTGCACTTCACGAGCCACTCACTGGAGTAATACGTTTTTGGCACTACAAAGACCAGCAGGCAGCGCTCGCTGTCACGCCCACTGGGGCATGGTACTTGAACACAGGTGGTGCCAATTGACTCTTGAACTGCTTTCAAATCCCAGCCCGTGACCAAGTGCTCAGGAAGCACGAAACGCGTCGGGCGTTTGAATCTGGAGGACATCGTTTTTACTTGGAGGCTGTTGTTCACATCCTGATTAAATGGCTGAAATACAACCTGTGGCTGTGAGGCTTTATTCAAAAGGGCAGACTTTGTTTGATGATTAAAAGCGGCCAGGCTCGGTCGCGAATGAAGCCCCGCCGCGCTGCGGATCTCCGCTGGTGTTTGATGACGCCAGCACTTTGGAGGGCCATCGGAGCCTGGATGCTGACGCTACTCTGCAGCCTTTCAAGTTTAAGACGTTTGTCTTCACCCCACTGAGGTTTTAATTTTTGATGGATTATTTTGCACTTCACGAGCCATTCACTGGAGTAATACGTTTTTGGCACTACAAAGACCAGCAGGCAGCGCTCGCTGTCACGCCCACTGGGGCATGGTACTTGAACACAGGTGGTGCCAATTGACTCTTGAACTGCTTTCAAATCCCAGCCCGTGACCAAGTGCTCAGGAAGCACGAAACGCGTCGGGCGTTTGAATCTGGAGGACATCGTTTTTACTTGGAGGCTGTTGTTCACATCCTGATTAAATGGCTGAAATACAACCTGTGGCTGTGAGGCTTTATTCAAAAGGGCAGACTTTGTTTGATGATTAAAAGCGGCCAGGCTCGGTCGCGAATGAAGCCCCGCCGCGCTGCGGATCTCCGCTGGTGTTTGATGACGCCAGCACTTTGGAGGGCCATCGGAGCCTGGATGCTGACGCTACTCTGCAGCCTTTCAAGTTTAAGACGTTTGTCTTCACCCCACTGAGGTTTTAATTTTTGATGGATTATTTTGCACTTCACGAGCCACTCACTGGAGTAATACGTTTTTGGCACTACAAAGACCAGCAGGCAGCGCTCGCTGTCACGCCCACTGGGGCATGGTACTTGAACACAGGGGGTGCCAATTGACTCTTGAACTGCTTTCAAATCCCAGCCCGTGACCAAGTGCTCAGGAAGCACGAAACGCGTCGGGCGTTTGAATCTGGAGGACATCGTTTTTACTTGGAGGCTGTTGTTCACATCCTGATTAAATGGCTGAAATACAACCTGTGGCTGTGAGGCTTTATTCAAAAGGGCAGACTTTGTTTGATGATATATATATATATATATATATATATATCATGGCTACGTTGAACACATGTATCGCACTCGCGGGCGACTTACTGACCATATTTATTGGCACAGAACACACACAAGGCGAGTTTCGGCGACTGCCTTTCTCAATACAAAGCGGCAGCCGGAGACAACGCCATTGAATACAATCACTAATTCATTGGTGGTTGCGAGGTAACAAAATCAACAAGGGACTAACAACCTTGTTAAAACTATTTCGCCCATCTTAGAACATGCAATACCACACCCATTATTGCAGTCCCACAACGCAAATTCATTTATTTAATTGATTAAAAATTCAAAATTTGAAATTCATCTTGCCCTGGATGGGCTTGTGTCAATGTAGAAGTAAATTTACATTTTGTCAAAATAAACACAAAATTGTAATTTATAATCATTGCGAAGAATTCAATCATGATCACAAAATACTCTAACATCCTAGATTGGCATATAACTATGTACATATCTTCACAACATTTCATTGATTTGCGTATCAAGGACACTTTCGTTATTCTGCCAATAATCAGCTTATCCTCACTTGATCAAGGTTGATAATGGCGCTAAATTCAATTCCTACCTCTTCCACCATACTAATGAATGTACACATAAACAAAAGAAAAGAGAAATCAAGGTGACCAAAATTTCATTATCTAACTTTCTATATACATATTTACAAAGGTACCATACTAATTCAGAATGCTGACATCTGCGGTCCTCCTCCTCAACTCTGAGTCAGATATGTACTGCCAGCTCCTCTCCACTGTTTAACCCATAGGGAATTTTCGATTGTAGGTCTAGAGTATATCTCAACTTTCAAAATGTCTGGCCACTGGATAGTTTCTATCCTTGGAGGCAATAGCTCAGAGATGGTCAAGAATCCGTATTTTAGTCGGATGGATGATACTGCCGACGTATCGAAGTCCACACGGACATACAAGACAGTATACAGTGTAACTGGTGTTACAGTTCATACATTTTTTTATTACTTTCCGATTCTGGAGTCCTGGTACAGTGTAAGTTGATACTTTACGTCTGAATCTGCGGGCCTTACATTTCCCTCATGGGAAAAAGCCTTTTACAGAGTTGAAGCATGATTGTCTTTTTTTCTTGTACGAAGGGGCTCTGTACCAGATGGTCCTTAACTGACTTGTTCCTCCTGAAGGTAAGTAGGGGAACCTTAGAAGGATTTTCCACTAAGATCAGATCAGCTTTAAAAATGTGCCAATTCTTCCTCATTAGCTCTGATATTATTGACATTATTGGAGAAATCAGTGATCATCCTGCATTGACTCAATGAATTGTGATATTTAATAGACCTTTTCCTCCTTCCATTGAATGCTCCACTAATCAGATTTGCTCTCAATTTAGTGTCTACCTTCTTCTTTGCATTCATTAGGGTTGCTTCTGAGTATACTCCGACATGGAATCTTGACATGTTTTCGGCAGCCGCCACCTGGAGGTCACAGTCCAGTGAACAGTTTATTTTTATTATTAGCAGTTCCCCATAGGGGATGCTGCTTTTCAATTTATCCAGGTGGCAGCTGCTGGCATGCAAGATTGAATTGCCAGCCGTGGGCTTACGAAGTAATGTGGTACAAAGTTTCCAATCGGATACAAAGAAATGTAGGTCTAAGAAATAGACAGATGTTCTACTAATCTATCCTGAAAATGTCGAATTCAAATCATTGGTGTTCAGTGGATTGATGAAATCCTGAGCTGATCTTTCTGTTCCACTATTGATGATAAATAGATCATCAATATAGCGGATCCACACACAATATATATATATATATATATATATATATATATATATATATATATATATATATATATATATATATATATATATATATATATATATATATACACACGCACTGTGACACACATTATTACTCCTAGATGACTGTTTAAGCATCCTTAGATTATGGTAAGATATTCCGCCAACTAAATAGACCAGGCAGTTTTCTCGTTTTGCTCTATTGCATTCTTTCCCTTGCTTTTTCTGCCTAGTATTTGTTTGTTCAGGGGCCCTCTTTTTTGTTTGCTTTAAAGATATGACTAGCAGTACCATCTCATTTTGCATCTAAATAGCCGTTGAGTGGTCTTTGCTATCTTTTACCCACTGTGAAGATGCAATATTATCTCATCCCGCAGGCATAGCTGGGATTTCCCAACACAGAAACACCTTAGCATCTTTTAACACTGTCAACGCTTCAGCATTTGACGAACTGTAATTTCTTGCTAGATTAGAACACACCATGCACACATACATGCATTTTTACTTTCGTAGGGTGACCCATTGATTGGAGAGCACTGCTAGCTGTGATAGGTTTCCCAGTGTAGTGCAAATCTTTATGAATTTGTGACTACAGAGCGGGGCCCCCAGTGCTACCCATGGGGCACTGAATAAACCATTGAATAAACCATGATTAGGGTGATCAATGGGTCAAACAAGACATGAATATGTGCATGGTGTGTAACTCACCGAAGTTGATGTAGGGGGCTTATCTCACACTTAATACTGCTTAGAGATTTGAGGTCCTGAAAAAGGCCATCCAATCCGTAACGGCGATTCCTAAGCTGTAACATGTAGATCATAGATGCAGAGGTACTCAATTGCCTTGCAGCATCACATCAAAGCACATGTTTTGCAATCTGGGTTTTTAATGCTACCAGGGTAACCAACAATAAAGTATTGTTGTTCTTTGGATTACACCCTAGATAATTTTAACCACAATCTCTGTTCTCACTGCATTAAAAACCGCTTCCAAAAAATGGTAGAGCCCATCCAGTAGTACTGCCTGACTGAGCGAGGGGTCCTAAAATGAAGCATGCCCCTGGATATCCAGTAGTTGAAGATCCCTATACAAAACCTTGGGGGTTCCCATAGCGAGGTTCTAATGACAGACTGATCTTGTGAGTCGAGCTGACTCAAATTCAGGATTAAGGAGTCCTATCCTTTAAATTATAATAAAATAATAATAATAATAATAATATTAAAACATTTATAAAGCGCCTGGCTGCACAGAACTGTGTGTCCCCGCGCTAACTGCTGATACAATACAGAGATCCAGAGGAGCTGTGGAAATGGAAACTTAAGGGAGGATTACATGTTGGGGAACAAATAAGTTTTCAGTTTTGTCCGAAATCTCAGTTCAGATGGCTCCATCCGCAGGTGGAGCGGGAGCGCATTCCAGTGTTTAGAGGCTAAATACCTAAAAGATCTTCCTCCCATTTTGGCCCTGACGATTCGGGGGAGTTTAAATAGCATCATGCCAGATGATCTTAGGTTCCGGGTCGGACGGTGTATAGTGAGGAGATTTTTTAAGTACTCAGGACCTTTGTCCTGAGCAATGCGGTGGGCATAGCAAAGAGTCTTAAACTTAATCCTCTCCTTCACTGGCAGCCAATGGAGTCTGGTCAGGGCAGCCTTAGCATAATGTTTTGAAGTGGGGAACTGATGAGGATCTCTTGAAACCTTTCATCATTCCCTCCTTTGGTTTATGATGCCTGAAAATAGGTTCCATAAATCTATTGTTGAAACCTCAATAAAAACTCAAACAATTTGGTGGCAAAACCCTCCAAGTACAAGACTCAGTCTTCTTGAGCTCTTTAGCCCTCTTTGAGATTCAGTAGAAACTTTGTGAAGTTCGGGGAAAATGCTAAAGCACACCAATTCCGCTCAGCAAATTGTCTGAATCTGAATGATCTAGTATAGCCTTCTGTTGATCACCATGTCCTTCCCGAAACCAGTCAGATGTCCAAGACTGATCATTGCCAACTGGTTTTAAATTCAAGGCGTTTCCCTCCAGCTGATATTTTCACGATTGCTTTGCTTGCTATGGACTTAATTTCCATCTGGCCTATGGTCGATAATCATGGACTATCTGCATATCAGCAGAACACTTCGACCAAGGCCTGTGTCTTGTTTCTTGCACCTCATCTCCTTTACTCATCTAGTGCTCTGAGGAGGCATTTATACAGTTTTCAGTAATTTCCAAAATTGATTAAAAAAATAAAAAAATAAACATCAAAATTGAGCGATTTAAAGTGGCTGTAAATGGATGCATATGGCACTATAAAAAACACAGAATATAAAAGAATGCACAAAATAAGTTATGGACATACATCGGCTGGGACACCATTAATTTTTTTTACCTTGGAAGTCTATCAAGCAGAGTTTTCAGCTCTTCGCATATCAGCCGAACAAGGCCGCTTTTGATGTTACTGTAGGACACGTCTATCATGAAAATGAAGGCTGGTGGATTTGGAGGTTTGTTTTGCTGTAGAAACATAAACAAGTGTTGTATTAATGGAGATAGCAGGAATAAACCTTAAATCTGCAATCCTAATTTGGAAGATAAACATGTTCCCTGGTGTTTCACATATGGCTTCATTTAGCACAGACAGAACAATCTCTCTGCATCGTCTGCTGTGACTTACATCCAACAGCAGCTGCCAGACCCTTAAGGTGTGCCTCTGGTGGGCCCTTTGAACAATTGAATATGGCACTGGATCAGGGAATGCAAGATCAGTTAGTGGCATAAGATGCTTTGCAAGCAAGGAAAATGTCACCCACACCCACTGGCTGGATAGTAAAAGATAGCTGTAATTTGTGTGTAGTGAGTTCCTCACAGTCCTGGGCTCCAGTGACACTGCCGCCTCTGCACCAAAGATATCTACACGCCTGGGGCCGGGGCAAGACCTAGCAAACAAGAAGTGCCCGAAAGACTCAATGTAAAATGATCTGACTGCTTCAGCGATGCATACAGAAGGAACATTAGCAGTCCATGTCCACACATGCAGACTATATTTGCCACCAGCTCCACGTCGTTTATGGCACTATATTTGTTGTCCTGGGACTTGCGCTTACAAGTCGTTCTAATCAAATGTGTCAGTCCAAATGGTTGAATGGAAACAACTCATGCCTACAACTCCCAGAACGCATGTTATGCTACGTTAATTGTAGCAGCTTGTCAAATGAGAATCCAGGACTGCAATGTGGTGCCTAGATAACTGGATCCAGGTGGCAACCCTAAAGCATACTGAGGGTGCTAGTTAGAAAAAAGCATTGGTAAAGCATCGATTTTGCCTGTGATTAATAAAAAGCTCTACACATTGGGCAGTTAACAAGAACACACAAGCAGTGATCGCTTTACACTACAACTAAGTGTCGATCCATTCAGAAGGCAATGATACAATTAACTAATAAAAAGTCTAATATGCTTTCATGAGCAGTGAGGGCCTGCTTGTAGATGAGGCGGCTCTGAGGGACAACTTTCTCCCTCTTTATTGAGACCTAAAAAAAAGATTTAACAAAGTCTTGCTGGCACATAATGCCCACACGCATACTGTGCAATCCTAGACAGATATGGAAACATGTTGGATGCTTGAGAAGTGTTCACAATTTAACAGGCTTCAACTATCTGTCCCGTATTTAAAACGATTTAACTTGTATGCCTCTACAAGGACAGGCCGATCGTGTGTTCATTCCAAATGAGCAGGAAGCATTTTCCGGATCTGGGGAACATGTGGACATTTCTACCTAAGATCCCTACTTTAACCCGAATATTCTAGGCAAATGCATTCAGGCAGTCTGCTTAACAAAAAGTTAACACATATAAACCAGCTCCTTAAATTAACAGAGGGAACAAATTAATACAAGCATTAGAAATGCAATTGGGCTCGGATTTATTTGAGTTTGAGCTAATGGCATTGTAAATGCCAAGGTATTATTGCTATGTGTTATGGAGTGTGTTCATGTGGTGTGTACTGCCAGTGATCTCCTTGTGAGTGTGAGAATATTGCACCGTTACTGCCTGTGATGTCCTTCTTGTGAGTGTGAGAAGCTTGCACTGCTGCTGCCTGTGATGTCGTTCTTGTGAGTGGGAGAAGATTGCACCTCAGCTGCCTGTGGTCTCCTTGTGAGTGTAAGAAGCTTGCACAGCTGATGCATGTGATGTCGTTCTTGTGAGTGGGAGATGATTGCACCTCAGCTGCCTGTGGTCTCCTTGTGAGTGTAAGAAGCTTGCACAGCTGATGCCTGTGATGTCCTACTCACTACTCTACTCACTACTCTACTCACTACTCTGCACTCACTACTCAACTCACTACTCAACTCACTACTCACTACTCTACTCTACTCACTACTCACTACTCTACTCACTACTCTCCACTCACTACTCTACTCACTACTCACTACTCACTACTCTACTCACTACTCACTACTCACTTCTCTACTCACTACTCTGCACTCACTACTTTACTCACTACTCTACTCACCTCACTACTCTACTCACCTCACTACTCTACTCACTACTCACTACTCTACTCACTACTCTGCACTCACTACTCACTACTCTCCACTCACTACTCTACTCACTACTTTCTACTCACTACTCTACTCACTACTCTACTCACTTCTCTACTCACTTCTCTACTCACTACTCTGCACTCACTACTTTACTCACTACTCTACTCACCTCACTACTCTACTCACTACTCTGCACTCACTACTCACCTCACTACTCTACTCACTACTCTACTCACTACTCTACTCACTACTCACTTCTCTACTCACTACTCTGCACTCACTACTCTACTCACCTCACTACTCTACTCACTACTCACTACTCTCCACTCACTACTCTACTCACTACTTTCTACTCACTACTCTACTCACTACTCTACTCACTACTCTACTCACTACTCACTACTCACTTCTCTACTCACTACTCTGCACTCACTACTTTACTCACTACTCTACTCACCTCACTACTCTACTCACTACTCTACTCACTACTCTGCACTCACTACTCTACTCACTACTCACTACTCACTACTCACTACTCTGCACTCACTACTTTACTCACTACTCTACTCACCTCACTACTCTACTCACCTCACTACTCTACTCACTACTCACTACTCTACTCACTACTCACTACTCTACTCACTACTCTGCACTCACTACTCTGCACTCACTACTCTACTCACTACTCTGCACTCACTACTCTACTCACTACTCTACTCACTACTCTACTCACTACTCTACTCACTACTCTACTCACTACTCTACTCACTACTCTACTCACTACTCTACTCACTACTCTGCACTCACTACTAACTACTCTGCTCACTACTCACTACTCTACTCACTACTCTACTCACTACTCTACTCACTACTCACTACTCACTACTCACTACTCTCTACTCTCTACTCTCTACTCTCTACTCTCTACTCTCTACTCTCTACTCTGCACTCACTACTCTCTACTCTCTACTCTCTACTCTCTACTCTGCACTCACTACTCACTACTCACTACTCACTACTCTCCACTCACTACTCTACTCACTACTTTCTACTCACTACTCTACTCACTACTCTACTCACTACTCTACTCACTACTCGCTACTCTCCACTCACTACTCTACTCACTACTCACTACTCTACTCACTACTCTGCACTCACTACTAACTACTCTGCTCACTACTCACTACTCTACTCACTACTCTACTCACTACTCTACTCACTACTCACTACTCACTACTCACTACTCACTACTCTCTACTCTGCACTCACTACTCACTACTCACTACTCTACTCACTACTCTCCACTCACTACTCTACTCACTACTTTCTACTCACTACTCTACTCACTACTCTACTCACTACTCTACTCACTACTCTACTCACTACTCGCTACTCTCCACTCACTACTCTACTCACTACTCACTACTCTACTCACTACTTTCTACTCACTACTCTACTCACTACTCTGCACTCACTACTTTACTCACTACTCTACTCACCTCACTACTCTACTCACTACTCACTACTCTACTCACTACTCACCTCTCTACTCACCTCTCTACTCACTACTCTACTCACTACTCTACTCACTACTCTACTCACTACTCTACTCACTACTCTACTCACTACTCTACTCACTACTCTACTCACTACTCTACTCACTACTCTACTCTACTCTACAATAGGAGCTCGGAGCTCCGCCCCACTTCGTGGTGACGTAGGCCGAGCCCTAAAAAGGGTTTCCCTGACCACCTTATAAAACAATTCTGTAGAATCAATTACTCGCCATACAAATTGTTATTTATCTGTTGAGGGCGCCAGGTTCCTTGCTCCACACTCAATTTTATACTCAGGCCTAGGGAACTGTTTAAATACTGCTTCAATCGGGTTGTGATCACCATGGTCTGTGGAAACCACTTTGGCGTCCATTAAAAAGTCCTCTAGGGGAAATATTAAAATATAATCAATCAAAGTAGCACAGCCCCTACCTCTAAATTGTGAGAAATCAAATGCTCCATCAACTCTGTACAACTGTTGCAAATGTGTGCTCTACTATGCAGTTGAAGCACTATAACATTTAAGAAATATATATATATATAGATATCAAACTGATACAAATGATACTGACAGAATTAGACATATAATTTGCACTTTTGCTGCATAATGTAGGTAACCCTGCAGCATAATTAGGTGACAAAAACCTCACATTGAATTACTGTAGCATGTGCACATATGTGCACTATATCCACCTATAGTGAATGGTGCACACCTGGCACGAGCTAGAGTGATTCGCGTGTCATGGGGGCACTTCTTGTGTAAGCTGTGCAGGGCCTCTCTCTGTGCGCCCACCCCGTGAGGGGACAGTTGTGACTCAACATCATCATCGTTTTGTAAATTTTCCTTCTGCTGCCTTCTAGGGCCTGGTAACCGTAACTGCGTATTTTGATGTCAAGTGAAACCTGCAGCTTGTCACAGGTGCCAAAGAGCAGACAGGGTTGCCCACACTTTCTTGTAAATATCACGCTTGCCGCGTGGCACTGGAAGGAGCCCGTGGAATATAGGGCTTTCCCCACTTCTCGGACGAGCTTGGAGCAGTCCCCGCGGGCGGAAGCTGCATCCATTTTCCAGTTGCTCATATACCGTTATTATAAATATAGCGCCGCCAAACACGCTTTATCTCTGCAGGCAGCTGCCTGTGGCAATTTCACAGACCTGAAAAGTGGAATAAAAATGTCATGCAGTTTCTATGTTTAGCAAGGCGCCATGGTTTGTTATTCCTGGTTTTGCCGCCGCAAGGAATCGCCCCCAAGTAACCTAAACAGAACAATGCTTTTTGTACCGCGAGGCGGCCCCTCCTGCTGGTCACGTTGCAAGGGTGGGGGGCAACATATTTATATTAGTGTGGCACTGCCAGCGAAGTGTGCCCATGCTAGAGGCGACGGCGTACTCACTATCACATGCAACGCTCACCTTTACCTGCGACTTTCAGCGCTCACATTTCCAAGCCCCGGCAACGTGATCTTTTTTCCTTCGGGCTTTTGTTCTTTGTCCTGCAACAGGTTCCTTGCTTGAGGCCACTTGTTGCCGAAAGGGGCCGCCCGGAGGCAATTGTCAAGTGAAGTGGGCATCATTGCCGAGGGGGTGGACCAGTGTTAGGGCCGGGGGAAGGATTGAGAAGAGAGAATAGCCAAGTTTGACACCGCGATCAAGGTATGAATCGGATCATCATAAGGCAACACCCTCCAGTCGTTCCAGTTGTGAGGGGCGAAGGACACGTCAAACGCCGCTGTGCTGTGACCCTGCCCACGCACTGAAGGGCGCCCCCGCTTGCACATTGCCCGCCATGCTGTTATCTGAGTGTGAAACGCTGAAAAGTGTCATGTAAACTGGTGTGATGATACATTCCATGCTGAAGTGTCTGTGCTACCTGCAGGGCCGACTCAAGCTTTAATGTTTTATAATAAAACGGCTTTAAACCCCGTTTTTTAAACCACAGACAAAAATAGTGCAGCGCAGCGTGCGAGGAAAAAAAGGAAATGGCGCCCTTTGGAAATGAGAGTATTCAGGAAACACAAGAACTACAGTGTGGACGAGCATGTATGAGTCATCTTCTGTAAGGCTCGCCTGCTGCCTCTCCTCTCGTCATTTTACGTTGAACGCGATCACCGCTCAGACCATCTGGATTGCATTACACGTGCACTCTGACAGCTCCTAATTAAGATTAATAGTCTGCCGTGCGCGTAACCGCACAGAAAATGCCAACATGGCCGCCTAATGCCCTATGGCATCAAGACTACTACAAAAACAGCACCGCGACGACCAATCACCATTCAGATAATAAAAAAAGCTCGCGCACTAAGGAATGTTTCTTTCCCGAGCCCTAAAGAAACTTTTTTTTTTCTTTAACAAAAAGGAGCTCGGAGCTCCGCCCCACTTCGTGGTGACGTAGGCCGAGCCCTAAAAAGACCGTCAAGTGGTCTGCTTAACAAAAGCCTGGAGCTCGGGGTTCTTGACTCTCATATGCCACAAACAATGGCAAGCAGAGGATAATTATGGAACAGGACTCCTTACCATACGTGACAAATATGTAAGTGAGAAGGCTCTGCAACAAAACCTGCTATTGTGTCCTCATTTCACACCTGTACCTCCACATGGAAGGATGAAACACCGCAATACATTTAAATAATTGATATTTTCATGATCCGTAACACAATCCACGGGTACGTAGCTCTAAATGTACAAAATGTCCTGACCCACTCTCTACTCCACACCCCATCTGCTCATCCATGCACACAAGAAGCATGTTTGAAGAAACTGCTGGTTCTGATGTTAAGCACAATTGTAATGCAAAAGGCATCTTACCTGTAGCGAACGTGAGAGCCATAGTCTGAGTCACTGAGCGCACAAAATGAAAAATAAACTTTGAGGCTTTTGCGGAGGGCGGTGCTCAGGGAAGAAAGTGAGGCTTGGAGCAATAAATGAAAGAAATTAAAAACTGAGCTGCAGAGAAAACACTAAAACTGCGTATCAGATGAGTGCAAATGCGGAGGACTGTTTCCTCAGCATCGTCCAAGTTAGTTTATTAGTGAGGTTCATTTGAATATCTGTAGAGTTTGGAGTGACATCATACCTGTATCGAATGTGAAAGTTATGATCTGTGCCACTGAATGTGCAAAATGAAAAATAAACTTTGAGGCTTTGTGGAGGGTAGGGTTCAGGGCTGAAACCGAGGCTTGGAGCACGATGCGTTCCAAGCCTCATGTAATAATAAATGAGAGCAAAAAAACGAAGGTGCTATGCACGCTTAAAATGTGTGCAGCCAGGGGGAGAATGATTTCCGCTGTGCAGGGGAGATTAGGTAAACGAGCATGGCGCAAGCGCTGTGCAGGGAACACATAAAAAAAAAGTGCCCCAAAAGTGGATGGAAACAGTACTTCAGCAGTGGGAAACTGATAAGGCAAGCAATCAAGTGCAACAACATGAGGAAACACGAAACTTTGCTACAGCCAATAGAAACAGAGGAAAGTTGCAGGCACAGGGACCAATAAAAAGCAATGAATGTAAGCCAATTTTAAGATCTATTTAATACAAAATATGTTACTAGCACAGCGCTGGGCAGGCGAAAACTAAAAATGTCTGCTTACGACAAACATCATGGTGTATTACATCCATAAATGCAATCATTTCACAATCATGGTAATAAACACATCCAATAATTCGCTTTTGTTCAATTGTACTTGGAGAGCAGTGTAAACATATCTTAAACAATGAAATGTTCTAAGTGCACTAGTCATAAAGGAATATGCTATTTAATTTAAATCATTCCGGATGTAGCCTGCTCTATGGTGTTCAACAGATACATTAAATGTACGCTGCATATGCATTATAAATCCAAAAAAACATGTGTAATTATTTCCACTTTTATTGCAACAACTGTGGATACTGCAGGTTATCCATTTGTGTGAACAAGTTCAGTGCCAGGGAAGCTCTCAACTCTGCAACCCATATTGCTCCTGTTCAATATTTTAGTGAAGGTTTGATATCTGCTCCATGTGCAATGTCTATTTTGTGTAGGGATGGGTGAAAGAGTAATATCTTCTGAAATATGCGTAATATAATAACAAACGTATCCATGACTACAGAAGAGCTATCCCTGCTTTTGTCTCATATGCCAAAGACAGGTAGTATTAAATTAAATGGCTTAAGAAGGACATTGTATCCCCATTCAAAACACAAAAGTCCATCAGTTCTCCTTCTACGTTCGAGGACTTTCCCAAAACTTTAATTAGAATCCAGGAAACAGCCAAATTATCTCTCGAAAAATTATGCTCTTTTCAGCTATCCTTCACAATCTTCTTCTAGGACAGTCTTCAATAATCGACTAATGTCCACTGTACAAGAGCCAAAAGACAATGTCTGCGTCTCTACTTGAGAACTGTAACATGGTCTTCTATTGCCCACTCTTACAAGCTACATGGGAAGTGTGGAAACCAGCCAGCCTTGGCAGGATAGTCCTTCAAAATGTTGTACTGATGTTCTACCGAAATACTGAGTTTTTAATCTCAACCCGTACTTATACTGACTCCACAAATTGACTACCAGCTTATTGAAAAAGTAGGCAGACATGGGGTTACCAAAAGTAGCTCTAAACCCATTTGTAACTAGACACTTTGTACAGCAGTTAATATTATGGAGTTGATATATGTGTAACTCGATATAACGGACCTCAATATTTTGACATCCAACCCATCGGGTTAATAAGACTAAAAAAAAGGGAATACTGCTCTGTATATGTAGAGGGTCACAATGTAATTCAGGCTTCTAAACTGGATTTGCAAACCTCGCTTTAGCGACTTTCTTTTTTAAGTGTGGAATGGACATTTTGTTTGGTGGCCTTTGGAACTGTGTGGATATGGCACCAATATTTTACTAGCTCAAAGAAAAAGCTGAACAAAGAAATATGTTTTATTTAGATAAAGTGAAAGCCTGCTTCAAATGACTTGAACGTTTGCGCACAATGGGATGGAAAGCTACCTACAGAACCAACTGGTCAATACACAAATTAACTTTGATGTTTCGAGGTGAAATGCTTAGATTACTTATCTGTAATTTAGATTACTTTGATCACACATTTTTCGTCCTAGAAGTAACAGCCTGCCCACTCTCCATACAGTACTTTTACCTCAACATTCTTGACTGGTCATAGTTGGCAGGATGATAAAGCAGTGATGCTAGTTGCTGTGTCTACCGGAAAGGTGGAGTGGCCAAAGCATAGGACTTGCAGTGAGGCAGCGGCGGAAAACAAAACAGCAATCGCTTTAGTTTAGAAGGTATGGGGTTTGTGTTTCAGGGGTAGATTTCAACAAAAACTAAGTGAGAGGAAAAGGAATGGGGTTGAGGACGTTAAGGAGAGTAAACTGCCATGAGATGCACACCAAAAAAAGAATAAAGTGATAGATGGACATCAAATGAATCGGACATTTCAGTCCATCCTTTTTTGGGGCTTGCTGTGCCTTTTTATACAGAGACCAGCCATATGCAACACCGACTTAGTCCTGCTCCTAAATAACAGTCCAGTGCAGAATGCAAGTCTAGGTCCCCTCCAGATAGGAACACAAGCAACCCAAGAGCATAATGGCCTATTCGAGAGTCATCAGTAAGGTGCACCTTGACTCCAATGGGAAAGTGAGCAAGAGAACCATGATGAGACAAACTGGCCGCACTTAAGGCCGGTTACTCGGAAACCAAAAAAGATAGGCAGAATGCCTGCATTAACCTTAACATCCTGTAATTACTGGAGACTGCATACTAGTCCTTATTGTTCCTCACTGTCCTTCTCGACAGAGGCGCTATATACAAATTAGACGGGCCTGACTTAGATCTTGGTGGATGGGTTACTTTGTCACAAAGATCTATATCAGGCCACTGGCTTTTCCCCAATAGAAACAGTTCAGCCCGAATTGCCAGGCCACATGTCTTCCGGACGCGAGTACAAGCAACCGCAAGCAGGTTTTGGCCTATTTGTGGGTCATCAGTGAAGCGCTCCTTGGTTCCATGGCACAGTGAGCATGAGGAGGTGTACACCAGCATCTCCTGTCTATTTTCCTTTAATCACTTGTTGCATCCAGGCTAACCAGTGAGCTGCGATATTGCAGAAGCCATGAAGCTGTGTGTGGTAAAGCACGTGCAGCAGAGCTATACGTCTGTACCTTGCAGGTCAAAGGTTAAAATCTGACAGAAATGACCCTGTCAGCCTATCGTTCTTCTGAAAGCAATAACATGAGCGTCAACTATGAAAGGTATTATTTGGTAACAAACTTTGCAAACTGGAAGAAGGAATATTGTGCGCCGTTAACAGTATTTAGGCTATTCCCTTTATAGGCAAAACGCTGAACCTAGGAGCCATTGAGCGAGAAGAACGACCTAACTTGTACACTAGAGGGCGGCAGAGGGCTTCTCCGTCCATCTTCCACAAGAATACGGAACACTCAATGTCGAGACTCCTCGTTACACTTCCCTGATCCGGCTAAGCATGTCTAAGCAGCATCAGACGAATCGAGACAAATTATACAGGCGAATGATTTCAGCGAAACGTCGAGGCTCCTCTTAGTACAAGTTACAATAACTAAAACAAAACACTGTGTATCCACCCCAAAGGGCACGTGCTTCACGCGATCTGAGTGGATATTGTCAATTGGAAACATGAAGAGACCCAGTGCTTGAGCAAGAATGGGTGAAAAGCAGGCTGCACGCTCCAGCTGTCCTCTGCGGGGGAGTCGGTGGAACTTCAAAAGGAGGGAATCTCAACCTTGTGGAGCTTGGCCTGAGTACCTAGAGGAGAGACCACCAGCAAATGTGCATCTGGAGACAAAGCTGGGCCAAGGCCATGTAACCGATTAGATGCTGGAAACTAAACCTTCAACTGGGACCAGTGCAGCAAAATCAGAATAGATTATTCTGGGCCTGATTCCGAAGAGCTTGAGGAAAAAAGTTAAAGCATATGGATGCATTTTGTACACACGAAGGCAACTGTAGTTCATGGGTCACTGACTAATATAGAAAGTATTGCTACAACTAGGTTGATAATTTACTATAGAGTCAAGCATGAGCTGATGTTGCTCAATAAGACAAAAAAAAGACCGTGTGCATAAAGGATGTGGATCCTCGTACCCGGGCCCGGTGTGAAGTTTATGTAAGGATTAACATCAACAGCAAACTTTTAGCAAACGATGTTTTTCGCCAATTAAGTCCAATAAACAATAAAAGTAAGACAGGAAAGACAGAACAAGTCTGGTCTCAAGAAAAAATCATCTTGGACACCGAATATCAATACCGTGTCTAAAGACATAGAAGCCTTTGAACGCAGTGTAGATAGGAGCGTGGACGATCTTTTAAAACACAAACACTAGACAAATCATAATCTGTCCAAACAGGAAACGCTGGCTTTGAGAGAATTACAGAATAAAGTGGAAGTGACCATCAAGCCAGCAGATAAAGGGGGAGGCATTGTGGTCATGGACACTCTGGACTACAATAAGAGGATGCTATGTCTGTTACAAAATATAGAGCACTACAGACCAGCACACATAAATGAATGGGCAGATCTTAAAACCCGTATAGACGCCCTCTTAAAATATGCCAAAGATGACGACGTCATCTGTGAAGATGAATACCTTTTTCTTAACAACCAGAACCCCACCATCCCCGCCCTTTATGGGCTTCCCAAAGTCCACAAGGACATCAATAACCCACCAATGAGGCCCATTGTGTCGAGCATTGGTTCCTTGACTGAACCACTCAGCAAGTATGCGGATATATTCCTGCAACCTATAGTAGTCACCCAAAAGGGGTACATCAAAGACACTGCAGCAATCATTCATAAATTGGAAGGACTTGATTTTAATCCAGACAATCAGATTCTAGTTACTTTGGATATCGAGGCATTGTACTCGCACATTCCACAAAATGCAACAATAGATATGATTAAATCAGTGATTAAGACGGAAGATCGCGATCATACTGCCCATGAACAATTTATTATAGATTGTGTAACAATAGTGCTCAAGAACAACTTGTTTCTGTTCAACAAGGAGTTATTTAAACAGACCAAAGGCACCAGCATGGGGGCTACCTGTGCTCCGAGCCTGGCATGCCTTTATGTGGCACAATTTGAGGAACAGCATATATACAATTCCATATCACCTTTCTTCGAAAACATCTCGATGTGGTCGCGCTACATCGATGATGTTTTTTTCATTTGGAGTGGCCCTAGCGAGACACTCGGTGAATTTATCTCCTGGTTGAACCTAGGCGATGAGAATTTAAAATTCACGTCACACAGAGACACACAATACTGTGAATTCTTGGATCTCATTATAAAACACACTGATGGCCACCTAAATGTTGAATTATATACTAAGCCAACTGATAGGAATACCATGCTTAGATATGAAAGCAACCATCCCCCAAGTCAGGTGAACAACATCCCTTTCGGGCAGTTTCTGAGGTTGAAAAGAAACTGTACAATAATGAAAGATTTTGAGAAACATGCAGAGGTCTTAAAATCTAAACTCATTGACCGAGGCTATCCCAAGAGACTAGTACGCCACGCATATAAACGGGCAAAGTACTACAATAGAGAGAGTTTGTTAACCCCTAAAGTTAAAAAGAACAATAGTTCTCAACCAATCACCTTTGTGACTAACTTCAATTCAGTGAGTAATAAACTCAAAAATATAATAAACAGGAACTGGCACCTCATAAACGATAAGCAACAAAATAGACTTCCCAAACCTATTTTTTCCTTCCGTAGGAATCGCACAATTCGTAACAGTCTGGTACACACTTATAGAGATGTTCAGACTAATAAACAACAAAGTATAGACAATGCCCCGTTCCCTACTGGAACTTTTCCTTGCTCTTCATGTGGCAACTGCAATAACATCATCCGTGGAAATATCATTAAAATAAAGGATGCAGTAGCCAGACCCAATAAATTCATGAACTGCCGGACTAAAAATGTAGTATATCTAATTAAGTGCCCGTGCGATCTGATCTACATCGGTGAAACATCGAGAGAGATCCGAATTAGGATCAATGAACATAAATCTGCATTACGGACAGGTAGGAGTGGGGCCCCATTGACGGACCACTGGAAAACAGCAAACCATGAAGTGAAAGATCTGCAATGGTGTTGCTTGGAAACAGTTACCATCAATGCAAGAGGAGGAGATTTGACACAGAAAAGGAAAAAACGTGAGCAATATTACATGTCCACCTTTAATAGTGTCCGGTCAGGTCTCAACACTAGAGAAGACTGGGAACGCATTGTATAACAAGTAAATAACTTGTGAAAAGAAGTCTGATACAGTATAATATTCCCTGGGCGTATAATACTGGAAGTGGAGTTGTACTAAATTCAAAATATCGTGTAAAAAAAGTTTGCCATTTGAACACCAATCTCAAGATGTATAAACAATGAGTGAGTAGTAGTACAAAAATCCCCTGACTACTAAGATTGGCGCTCTAGCATGTTGGATATAATTATAAAGAAATGGAGAGTGCGGTAACCTTTGGACATGGACATAATTGAGACAATAATTGCTGGTGCTAATGAAAGATGCTGGCAATTCGTTACTGCCAAGTTCCACAATTATTTATTTGTTTTATGGACCAATCTCTCTCCTTTTTTCCACACAGCGTAGAGACTTGTCTTATAAACGGCGATTAATATTTCAAGTCGCCCCACATTGCGTAACTAGATAAAATGGCAGCAATAACGCGCTGTTACCAAGTGATTTAATAAACGGCGATTAATATTTCAATTCGATTCCACAATGCGTAACTAGATAAAATGACTCCATTTAGCTTTTTTAATGTCAGATAAACCTGACACTAACACTGGCAGCAATAACGCGCTGTTACCAAGTGACTTAATAAAGTTTGTACAACATCAGCAGCGCATCATGTGACCTGGTGTGAACCAATGAGGAGACATCTTCCAATACCCTATCAGGATCGGTCTAGTACTTAAGACCTGAAATGTAACCATGCCCGTCATCGCGTGATTAAGACGCCGGAAACGCTGTATCGATAGGAGCAGGGAGGCCGACCCTGATTGAGAAGGTAAGCACGGTCCTAAACCGTTTCATTGCATGAATACCAGTCCGGCTCGTATATCTTACGGGCTTAGACTTAGTCTGTGTTCGAACGCCAACCCGCCGGGGTGGTATTGTTTGAGTACGGGCAAGCTCGGAGAGTTTACATTCAGACTCGTCTTGCGTTTCTAACGCCCTCAAACATGCAATAGACTTAGTCTGTCTTCCAACGCCAACCCGCCGGTGTGTTGTTATTATTAGTGAACGGGTAAGCTCGGAGATTTTAGATTCAGACTCGTCTTGCGTTTATAACGCCCTCAAACATACAATAGAAATTATAAATCTCGAGGGGTACTTTTTAAACAATGTTACAGCCCTGTTTTTGTGACACTGCATTGAATTGCCTGATGCATGTGACTTAGAACAACGAGAGTGGCATCAACTAAAAAGGCAAATCCCGCGTATATATCGTGGACTACGTCTACAGACAGTTCAGCTACTAAACAAAGCCTACTTTGCACATAAATAAACGATTTAGCTATTAATAAAATCGCTAGTCTAAAATTATAAAATAAAAATTTGTTCATTTTTTATTTTCATTTATCATAGTGGGAGGTCAACCCCCAAAAAATTACGGTGCCCAAAGCGACAAGTTAGAAGTCTGCGGCTACATCGTTTTTGCCATTATTCAAATTTGGGTAAGCGACTTGATAACATAGCTTAAAATGTTTTTTTAACGAAGATACACTTTATATATTCCAACGATGTTTTGTACTTTGTTTGATTTTATTATAGCCTTACCTCATCTTCCACATGTAAGGACATTGGTGGCTCCTATCATACAAGCTCCAATCCGAGTTAAACTCGGTCAAGGTATATATGTCTATGTGCTCTTTGTATGAACGTTGAGGGCCTATAGGTGTAATTAAATGACACCGTAGAACAATAACAAATGCATCTGATTTCAGATTTATGAACATATAACGCACTGAGATTGAATCTATTCTTCATTTCATCACCTAATATGCTGCTTGACTGATCCAAGTCAGAGGAATTTTAATACCCTCAGGTAACCATCCATTTGGTTGTATATACCCTATAGAGATTGATAAATCCCAAGTAGCTATTATAGCTATGATGTAGAGCGTACCCCAAGATTCTGTTTCTTAACAATACCAATAGTGTAACCTGCGTAGTTGAGGATGTGTAATTTGAAGATAATGTGTTCAATAAGACACTGAGGGATTCTGTGAGAAAAATGTATATAATGGGATAAAGATGTTGTTGGTGCTGACTTGTACAAAATAGATATCATGCAGATATAAAATATTAATTGTCTGTTTTTTCGTAGAACTGGTCCTGAAGAAGGTTTTTATTCAAACCCACAACCGAAACGCTGCGTCGACCTTTGTTCTGATGAACATTTTTAATGATTGTGTTTTTTTGATGTTTTTTATAAAGTGTTATTTGAATGTACTTATATTAAGTGATGAGTTAACCAGTGACAATAACAAAATCGATAATATGTCTAAATAAATTTTGTACCAACTTGCACAACATATCTCCCCTTTTTCTTTTTCTTATTATTCACGTATCAATTATTTTATTGTAGTTTTTATCAGTTTTTATTGTTTCTATGTATAAATATGTATATGACGTATATAGCTAGTTGATAACACAGTGTGTTTCTATTCTGGTGAAATTCTAATTCCCACATACACCAACGTAGGTAACACAATTTGTGTGATTGGTATTGTTTAGAACAACAAGGTACGCAGTACTAGTAGAGATCATTTTTGTGACTCATGTAGGGACCTTGCCACAAATTCCTGTTTCGCCAATTAAGAACATTACTTGCACAGATCTTGATCAGAAGGTGTTTAAAAAAAAGACTATGTGGATCCAACAAAGAGAGCTCCTTCTCAGCACGTGACGGTTTATATGACTCGTCATCTTTCATGCTTCACCTACAAAGAGATAGATTCAGGACAATCAGGCAAAGCTGCGTGTGATTCGGGATCTGAGTGCCATCTGCCTTAGGACGACGGAGAGTGTGGTTTCTCGTAAACATTAAAGAGCAAGAGGGGATCACAGCAGGAAGGGGACCCCAGGAGAGCTTCAGTCAACATTGGAGAGAAATTACACAAAAGTGGCCTTCTTCACCTACTGTTCTTGATCTCCAAAAAACTAAAAATTATCCCAGAGCGACTTCCAAGGGAAGGTAGTCAAAAAGGGAAAAGATCCACAGAAGTGAAGACTAAGACAGGAGTCACAGACCCAAAATTTAAAGTATGGAATGACAGCTGTCAGCTTCATCAGGAGATCTATTTTCACAAGATAGCTTAACACCAGGGAAGAAAGTAGCAATCGCCTAGACTAAAGGGAGAGAATGACTTCCAACGCACAACTTCTACACTGGACGGAATTCCATAATGTGGGAGAGTTGACAGGTAGAGAATAACAAGCATTTGCAATGCAATAGGTCTCGCATTGGCAAAAGTTTGAGCTATTGACATTGTAAATGACAAACCTTTTATCTATGTGTTGGTTTTGAAACAGATGAATGGCATTGTTATTTACAATGCGAATAGCTTAAACTCTCGCATTGTAAATGACAGTGCCTTTTATTTATGTTTTAAAAAGGAAACATAAATAAAACACAATGTCATTTATAATACCAACAGCCTAATGGTTTGTGCCACAGTGGGTCAGTGACAGACTGTCCTCTTTCACAGACCCATCCTGTGGTACTGTTCACTGGATGCCAAGGGTTTGTGCCGGAGTGGGTCAGTGCATACTGTCCTGATTGTTGCTGTGTGTTTTTCCTTCTATCTTCCTGTCTCTTCTCTGTCTGTATGCCCCTGTCTGCCTCTACCGCCGATTCAGAATCATATTGTTTGTCTGCCTTTCTATCTTCCTGCCTTGTTATAGGTAGCAAGCGCTATATAAATGGAATTTACAAGTACCCTTCCGCAGTCATCCTTTGTTTGCATTGCTCCTCCTGAACTAAAGCCAGAAGAATGAACTTTGAAGCACCAGGCAAAATGATTGTGAGAAGTTGGCCTGATATATGATGCTCACTAGTTCTAGTGATCACCTTGTATCAGTCCAAACAACCCTTATGGTGATTGGTTGTAAGTCAACCTTATAGACCAGCTATCCAAATGGTAGCATGGACAAAGCAGGCTTAGGCTAAACTCTTTTGGCATGTGAAGCCAGCTGTTTTACCACAATATAATCCCTTGAATACCAGATGAAAGGACACCACACAGGTTGTTATGAAAATAAACAGTATATTTATTAATAACAAACACCTCTGAACTCTTTATGAGGTCAGAGGGCTAAGCACATGACAATCTCTTACGAAAAATACGATAAGTTGCACAAAATTACAATGGTGCCCTAGGGGCACGACAAACCATATACTAAGTAAGTGGAATGTGAAAGTCAATAGAAGGAATGGAGCTGTCCAGAGGCTGTAGGATCGTTGGGACCACGCTACACTAACACTAGGCAAGTAATAGGAGGCCCACGGAACGAGTGTGCAGAGTGTGAACTCACACGTGAGATGCGTAACAACGTCTATGGACAGTACAGTTCAAGTTAAAGGTGAGTACGGACAATCCTGACTAGGTAGGACTAAAACGACTGTAGAACTTGACACTAGGACAGTTAAACTACCCTTGAGCACCGAAATGCTCTCGTTACCTCACCCACGGGCCGCGGGTGCATAGGTGTCAAAGTGCGTCGGGTTCTCGCGTTGAAGTCAATGGAGCCTGAAAGAAAAGATGCTGCAGGTGACCAGGAGGAAGATGTCCGGTGCAATCCAAGGGTGGATTGGTGAAGAAGGAGACCTGAAAGCAGAGGGGACAATGTTCACAGTCACTAGCCAGTGACTGGAGTGGAACCAGGAAGGAACCAGATGTCGTCGTCGCGATCAGGTGAAGAGTGGACGCTTGACTCTGCAGCCACGTGGACCAGGAGGTGTCTTCGACGACCAGGATGGAGGCACGAGCTGTCCCACGCAGGCTCTCGCTGTCGGCGGTGTTGGATCCGGAATTGGCGTCAACAGGCCTTGGCAAAGGCAATCCACGCGGTGAGTGAAGAAAGCGTCTGGTGCGGACTAGGAGAGCCCGGGGTGCCCCTCTTTTGGAAGGGAGCAAGGGCCAGTCTGGAGCAACCAGACCAGCAGCAAAGATTTCAAAGTTCGTCGTCTAGGAGGCCACTAGCCAGCCGGCAAGTGACCAGACAACGCGTTGAGCAACAAACAAGCAGAAGGGCCCCACGCAGATCTCGTGGATGCTGGAGGGCTGATCTTCGGTGCAGGGGCTGCTCGGGGCTGGGGCTTCTCAGTCCCCAAAGCACTTGGTCGAGTTTACCTCGGGAGTCGTGCTGGAAGCGAAGTGCAGTTTCTTCAAGATGGCTGGTCCCACGTGTCTCGTCGCACCCACGGGTCTCAGCTTTGCTGCAGATGTGGGTTGAGGTCGGAGAGGTCTGGGAATCCGGGTCTCGTCGGGCTCTGAAGTCTGGATCCTCGAGGGAAGACGACAAAGGGAAGCCGCTGGACGCTTGATGGTGCCTGCTTGTGCAGGGTGGACACTCCTTGCCCAAAAGGGAGATTCTTCAGTCTTCTGTGGAGCAGAACGTCGAAGGCCAGAGTTTCTTCTTGTTGAATAGTTCAGGATAATCTAATTTGGAATGGGACCAGCTCCTACCTTTATCCTGCTAAAGGGGGCTGCACTACTGACTAGGTCCCTCCCCTGGGTGGGACCAGGAAGGGGGGTGGCTACACCCCCTATCCTTTGTCCGGTTTCCCGCCAGAGCTGGGGCAGTGATGCCCCAGCAACTGGTTTGAACCGGTGTATGCACAGGACACCTTGTGTGCCCCGGGCATGTCTCATTCCTTTCAGGCCTATCCTACCCAATACACAAAATCCTGTCTGGGGTGGTGCTAGCACCTCCCAAGGCAGGAAACCCTTTGTCCTAGCCGCCCTCGCTGGAAGGACTCCCAGCAGCAGGAGGTCAGACTTGTGTCTGTGGTGGCAGCATCCATTTTGTGATGCCAAGGCTCGAGTTAACTTTAACCGGGGTTCTCAGTTACATACATGTTGTGTCCCTGGTTGGAATGCTACCCCCGTCGCCAGAATTGGCGAGGGGGTAGTATTCCAAATCGTATGACACCTTACTCGACATGTTTTGATAATGTTATACCAGAGCTGGCATTTAACCGCGAGGATTATAATGCACTTAAGAGTATATGGTATAGCGTTATCATGGAACAGCTATTAGGACTTGGTTCCGCAAGCTGCAAACGGGCTCAGCTCATGCCAGAGCACCATCTCACATAATTCCAAGCACTCTGCCTTCAGGATTGATAAGGCCTTCCATAGGAGTGACTGATAGGAATATATGTGTCCATTTTAGGTTTAAATATAGGGAACTATATCTAAAGCAAAGGGTGATTACACCACCTTGCCCCAGCTGTCGTGCAGCCAGTTGTGTCTGTTTAGCTGGCCAGCCAGGGGTGGCATAATACATGCTTCAGCCCCTGGTAGGCCCTGGGTACACCTATGCCCTGGATACCTAAGGTATACTGTACAGGGACTGATAAGGTGGCCCAGTACCAATTGGTAAATGCACCTAAGGTACATGGTTGTCAATTTAGAGAGAGAACAGCTAGGCTGTGGGTCTGATTAGCAGGCCCACAGCCAGGGAAAGTCGTAAACCAGTGAAGCAAAAAGCAAAAATCTGGGGTGACCATAGGATTGCAGACCCCACTCTCCTACATAACCCCCCCCAAACTTAGGGACATTAAACTAACCTTGACCAGGTGAGTCTTCCTGTTCTAAGTGGAAATACCTGGAGAGACCATCTGCATTGCCATGGTCAGTCCCTGGTCTGTGCTCCACTGTAAAGTCCATCCCCTGTAGGGAAATGGACCACCTAAGAAGTTTGGGGTTTTCACCCTTCATCTGATTTAGCCATAAGAGGGGCTTATGGTCGGTCTGAATCTTGAAGTGAGTTCCAAACAAGTAGGGCCTCAGCTTCTTCAGGGCCCAAACCACAGCAAAGGCCTCCCTCTCTATAGCTGACCAACGTTTCTCTCTAGGGGTCAGCCTTCTGCTTATAAAAGCAATGGGCTGGTCATGACCATCAATATTCAGTTGAGAAAGAACAGCTCCCACACCCAACTCAGATGCATCTGTTTGGACAATGAAGGTTTTGGAGTAGTCAGGACTCTTGAGAATAGGTGCAGTACACATGGCCTGCTTTAGGTCATCAAATGCCTTTTGACAGCTAACTGTCCACTGAACTTTCTTTGGCATTTTCTTGCTTGTCAGGTCATTAAGTGGTGTCACAATGGACCCATAATTCTTGACAAACTTCCTATAGTAACCAGACAGGCCCAAGAAAGCTCTGACCTGTGTCTGGGTGGTTGGAGGAGCCCAGTCCTTTATGGCCTGTATCTTGCTCTCCAATGGTTGAACCTGGCCTCCACCCACAAGGTGGCCCAGGTACACAACCTGACTCTGCCCTATCTGGCACTTAGTAGCCTTGATAGTGAGGCCTGCCTTTTGCAGGGCCTCCAAAACGTTCCTCAGGTGGATCAGGTGATCCTCCCAGGTGGAGCTAAAGACAGCAATATCATCTAGATATGCTGCACAAAAGTCATCCAACCCAGTGAGAACTTGGTTCACCAACCTTTGAAAAGTGGCAGGTGCATTTTTCAAACCAAAGGGCATCACCACAAATTGGTAATGACCTCCTGGGGTAGAAAATGCTGTCGTGGCCTTGGCATCCTCAGCTAACCTGATCTGCCAATAACCAGCTGTTAGGTCAAATGTACTTAAGAAAGTTGCAGAAGCCAACTTGTCTATCTGTTCATCTGCCCTAGGTATTGGGTGGGCACCTGTCTTAGTGACAGCATTGAGACCCCTGTAGTCTACACAAAACCTCATCTCTCTCTTACCATCCTGGGTGTGAGGCTTTGGCACTAGAACTACAGGACTAGCCCAAGGGCTCTCTGAGGGTTCAATGACTCCCAACTCCAACATCTTTTGTACTTCTGTCTTTATGCAGTCCCTGACGTGGTCAGGTTGCCTGTAGATTTTACTCTTTATAGGCAGACTGTCTCCAGTGTCCACCTCATGTGTGCACCAGTTTGTCTGACTGGGGGTCAGAGAAAACATTTGTCTGAAGGATTGAAGGACCTGCTTACAATCCTCTTGTTGATGCTCAGAGAGGCTGTCAGAAAAGACTACACCATCTACTGACCCATCATCAGGGTTCTGAGTGAGCAGGTCTGGGAGAGGGTCACTCTCTTCCTCCTGCCCCTCATCTGTGGCCATGAGCAAGCCCATGTCCTTCCCTGTCAACAAATGCTTTGAGCCTATTCACATGAAGTACTCTGTGAGGGCTCCTGGGAGTTCCCATGTCCACCAAGTAGGTGACTTCTCCCTTTTGCTCAATGATGGTATGGGGTCCAGACCATTTGTCTTGGAGAGCTGCTGGGGCCACTGGCTCCAACACCCACACCTTCTGTCCTGCATGATAAACAGTTAGGACAGCCTTTTGGTCATGCCAAGCTTTTTGAAGTTCTTGGCTGGCCTCAAGGTTTTTGGATGCCTTCTCCATGTACTCTGCCATCCTGGAGCGGAGACCAAGTACATAGTCCACTATGTCAAGTTTAGGCTTTTTGAGAGGTAACTCCCATCCTTCCTTCACAAGACATAGGGGTCCTCTTACAGGATGTCCAAATAAAAGCTCAAAAGGGCTGTAACCAACCCCCTTCTGTGGGACCTCTCTGTAAGCAAACAGAAGGCAGGGTAAAAGGATGTCCCATCTTCGCCTAAGCTTTTCAGGTAACCCTTTTATCATCCCTTTGAGGGTCTTGTTGAATCTTTCAACAAGCCCATTGCACTGTGGGTGATAGGGTGTGGTAAATTTGTAATTTACCCCACACTCCTTCCACATAGCAGTCAAGTATCCTGACATGAAGTTTGCACCTCTGTCAGAGACAACCTCCTTAGGAAACCCCACTCTGGAGAAAACTCCAAGCAGGGCCCTGGCCACAACAGGAGCTGTAGTGGTCCTAAGAGGAATAGCTTCTGGATACCTGGTGGCGTGATCCACTACCACCAGTATAAATCTGTGCCCAGATGCTGTTGGGGGGTCCATTGGTCCAACAATGTCAATCCCCACTCTTTCAAAAGGAACCCCCACCACAGGTAGTGGTATAAGGGGGGCCTTTGTTGTGCCACCTGATTTGCCACTGGCTTGGCAGGTGACACATGAGCGACAAAACTCTTTGGTGTCCTCAGACATATGAGGCCAGTGAAAGTGTGGGGCAAGCCTGTCCCAAGTCTTGTTCTGGCCTAAGTGACCTGCAAGGGGAATCTCATGGGCTAAGGTGAGAAGGAAACCTCTAAGAGACAAGGGGATGACCAGCCTCCTGGTAGAACCAGGTTTGGGGTCTCTTGCCTCAGAGTATAGGAGTCCATCATCCCAATATACCTTATGGGCACCTGTAGCATTCCCTGCAGCCTCAGCAGCAGCCTGCTGTCTGAGGGGTTCAAGAGAGGAACAGTCTAACTGTGCCTGCCTCAAGTCTGCCCTGGAAGGTCCCCCTGTCCCAAGAAACTCAACCTGTTCAGGCTCAAGCTCTTCTAGGACAGTTCCTTCTGGGGTCTTGGGGTCAGCCTCCTGAGAGGGCTGATCCTCAACCTGAGGCAGGGGGGAAGGGTCAACCTTACCCCCACTGCTCTTTCTCTTGGGTAGTGTCTGGTCCATTCTTCCAGGATCCAGCACTAGTTCAGCTGGGCATTTCTTGGCCTGTGACCTAGTCACAGCAAGGACATGTGAGGAGAGACCTAGCATTTCTACATGAGTCCTGTACTCCACATCTGACCACAGTGAGGATTCCAAATCATTGCCCAAAAGACAATCTACTGGGAGGTCTGAACTAACTACAACCCTTTTGAGGCCAGTTACCCCTCCCCAGGAGAAATTAACAACTGCCATACTGTGATTGGTAGTGACATTGCTAGCATTGGTCACTAGGTAGTCTGAACCTAGCATGATCTGGTCAGGGTCCACAGATGTTGGTGTCACCATAGTGACACTGGCACATGTGTCCCTGTAGGCCTGAGCCATCTTTCCATTTATTAAAGGCGTTTGTCTGTATTTGCCTAGAGTACTAGGACTTACAGTAGGGGTCATATCCATGTCCCTAGTACAAACAAGAACTGCCTGAGTAGGAATTCTAACTAAGTCAGAACCCGCCTCAGTTCCCAGGGTTAACCCAACTATAGCCTTGGGAGGTACACTACCACTACTAACTGTACTAGGGGGTGCAGGTGTCTTAGGGACAGTAGTGGTAGGAGTTTGGCCTTTCTTGGTGCAATCACTAAACCAGTGAGTCTTACTTTTACAGTATTGGCACCATGGTTTCTTAGGACCATCATTCTTCTTCTTTTGGGAAGTTTGGGACCCACCCTCCTTAGGTTGTTGGGGCCCTGTTGAAGACTTCTGGCCATTTTGCTTATTCTCATTACCCTTCTGGTCTGCTTTCTTCTGGCCACCACCCTGGTTCTGGTTCTGCTGCTTGACCCTTGTCCTGACCCATCTGTCTGCCTTCTTTCCCAATTCTTGGGGAGAGGTCAGATCTGAGTCAATCAAGTGCTGATGCAACAACTGGTTCTGACAATTATTTAAGATTTGCTCTCTCATAATTAAATTATACAATCCTGTGTAATCAGTAACTTTACTTCTCAGTAACCAGCCCTCCAAAGCCTTAGTGGCACAATCCACAAAGTCAGTCCAATCTTGAGCCTGAGTTTTCTGGGTATCCCTGAACATTAACCTGTACTGTTCAGTGGTTAAGCCAAACCCATCAATCAGTGCATTTTTCAAGACTTGGTAATCATTAGCATCCTCATCTCTAACAGTGAGGAGCTTGTCTCTCCTTTACCTTCAAAGGAGAGCCACAATATAGCTGCCCACTGACCCTGGGGTACCTGCTGTACTTTGCAGGCTCTCTCCAGAGCAGTCATCCACTTGTGGATATCATCTCCTGTCTTATAGGAGGGCACTATTTTGCTCAGGTTTCTGTTATCAAAATTCCTGCCTCTATCCCTAGGGATATTGCTGCCACCAGTGGGAACTATCCCACTCAACTGTTGCTCTCTAGCAAAGGCAAGCTTTTCTTTGGCAAGGGCAAGTTCTTCCCTTTGGATCCTCAGATTAGCCTGTCTCATCTTTGCTTCATGCTCTCTCCTCTGAGGGGAAGTCATTCTCCTCTGAGCAGATGCATGAGAGTGCACAGATCTATTGGAGCCTCTAGAATGAGATCTATCTCTTCTAACTCCATAGTTAGGCCTGCTCAGGGTCAGTACTGGGGGTCCCCCAGATCCTTCCCCATGTAGGTCTAAGTTGGCCCTGGTGAGTCTGCTGACTACCTCAGGACCCTTGTCTGCCTCATCCCCAGAGGACTCTTCCTCTTCTTCCTCTTCCTCAGCTACATCATCTGTTTCAGGGAGGTTGGAGTCTGGATCACCAGGTGTACCTTCTAAGGGGGGCATGCTCCTATCTGGATTAGAGAGGTCTGGGTTAGCAGCCTTTCTTGCATCATATGTCTCTAAGAGACCTAACAGAAAAGGAGTGGTAGGGTTAGAACCCTGTTTCAATTTCCTGGAGGTACACAATTGTCTCATCTCCTGGAAACTGAGAGCTGCATATCTGGAAAGGACCTGTGGAGGGTCACTAACCACTAGGGGAGTCTCTGAAGTCTCTCCATGGGTAGACATGCTTTCTAGTGTAGTGCAAGTGATGGACTTACCTACACTATGGGTTTTCCTACTGATCCCTTGCTAAGAGTTGTAGTCAGGGTGTGCTAGGCCCTTTCTACTACAACAGCTGGTTCAGTAGAACTCAGAGTATTTCTAAGCTTGTTATATGTACCTATAGTACCTTATGTGATCTTTCAAATGATATTTCAAGATTATACGTGGTAAAAACAACAGCAAGCTCAAATCCCAACCGCTGCACACCAATGTGAGAAGTTGGCCTGATATATGATGCTCACTAGTTCTAGTGATCACCTTGTATCAGTCCAAACAACCCTTATGGTGATTGGTTGTAAGTCAACCTTATACACCAGCTATCCTAATGGTAGCATGGACAAAGCAGTCTTCGGCTAAACTCTTTTGGCATGTTAAGCCAGCTGTTTTACCACAATATAACCCCTTGAATACCAGATGAAAGGACACCACACAGGTTGTTATGAAAATAAACAGTATATTTATTAATAACAAACACCTCTGAACTCTTTATGAGGTCAGAGGGCTAAGCACATGACAATCTCTTACGAAAAATACGATAAGTTGCACAAAATTACAATGGTGCCCTAGGGGCACGACAAACCCTATACTAAGTAAGTGGAATGTGAAAGTCAATATAAGGAATGGAGCTGTCCAGAGGCTGTAGAATCGTTGGGACCACGCTACACTAACACTAGGTAAGTAATAGGAGGCCCACGGAACGCGTGTGCAGAGTGTGAACTCACACGCGAGATGCGTAACAACGTCTATGGACAGTACAGGTCAAGTTAAAGGTGAGTACGGACAATCCTGACTAGGTAGGACTAAAACGACTGTGGAACTGGACACTAGGACAGTTAAACTACCCTTGAGCACCGCAATGCTCTCGTTACCTCACCCACGGGCCGCGGGTGCATAGGTGTCAAAGTGCATCGGGTTCTCGCGTTGAAGTCAATGGAGCCTGAAAGAAAAGATGCTGCAGGCGACCAGGAGAAAGATGTCCGGTGCAATCCAAGGGTGGATTGGTGAAGGAGACCTGAAAGCAGAGGGGACAATGTTCACAGTCACTAGCCAGTGACTGGAGTGGAACCAGGAAGGAACCAGATGTCGTCGTCCCGATCAGGTGAAGAGTGGACGCTTGACTCTGCAGCCACGTGGACCAGGAGGTGTCTTCGATGACCAGGATGGAGGCACGAGCTGTCCCACGCAGGCTCTCGCTGTCGGCGGTGTTGGATCCGGAATCGGCGTCAACAGGCCTTGGCAAAGGCAACCCACGCGGTGAGTGAAGAAAGCGTCTGGTGCGGACTAGGAGAGCCCGGGGTGCCCCTCTTTTGGAAGGGAGCAAGGGCCAGTCTGGAGCAACCAGACCAGCAGCAAAGATTTCAAAGTTCGTCGTCTAGGAGGCCACTAGCCAGCCGGCAAGTGACCAGACAATGCGTCGAGCAGCAAACAAGCAGAAGGGCCCCACGCAGATCTCGTGGATGCTGGAGGGCTGATCTTCGGTGCAGGGGCTGCTCGGGGCTGGGGCTTCTCAGTCCCCAAAGCACTTGGTCGAGTTTATCTCGGGAGTCGTGCTGGAAGCGAAGTGCAGTTTCTTCCAAGATGGCCGGTCCCACGTGTCTCGTCGCACCCACGGGTCTCAGCTTTGCTGCAGATGTGGGTTGAGGTCGGAGAGGTCTGGGAATCCGGGTCTCGTCGGGCTCTGAAGTCTGGATCCTCGAGGGAAGGCGACAAAGGGAAGCCGCTGGACGCTTGATGGTGCCTGCTTGTGCAGGGTGGACACTCCTTGCCCACAAGGGAGATTCTTCAGTCTTCTGTGGAGCAGAACGTCGAAGGCCAGAGTTTCTTCTTGTTGAATAGTTCAGGATAATCTAATTTGGAATGGGACCAGCTCCTACCTTTATCCTGCTAAAGGGGGCTGCACTACTGACTAGGTCCCTTCCCCTGGGTGGGACCAGGAAGGGGGGTGGCTACACCCCCTATCCTTTGTCCGGTTTCCCGCCAGAGCTGGAGCAGGGATGCCCCAGCAACTGGTTTGAACCGGTGTATGCACAGGACACCTTGTGTGCCCCGGGCATGTCTCATTCCTTTCAGGCCTATCCTACCCAATACACAAAATCCTGTCTGGGGTGGTGCTAGCACCTCCCAAGGCAGGAAACCCTTTGTCCAAGCCACCCTCGCTGGAAGGACTCCCAGCAGCAGGAGGTCAGACTTGTGTCTATGCTGGCAGCATCCATTTTGTGATGCCAAGGCTCGAGTTAACTTTAACCGGGGTTCTCAGTTACATACATGTCGTGTCCCTCTAGAAGGTTGGAATGCTACCCCCGTCGCCAGAATTGGCGAGGGGGTAGTATTCCAAATCGTATGACACCTTACTCGACATGTTTTGATAATGTTATACCAGAGTTGGCATTTAACCGCGAGGATTATAATGCACTTAAGAGTATATGGTATAGCGTTATCATGGAACAGCTATTAGGACTTGGTTCCGCAAGCTGCAAACGGGCTCAGCTCATGCCAGAGAACCATCTCACATAATTCCAAGCACTCTGCCTTCAGGATTGATAAGGCCTTCCATAGGAGTGACTGATAGGAATATATGTGTCCATTTTAGGTTTAGATATAGGGAACTATATCTAAAGCAAAGGGTGATTACACCACCTTGCCCCCAGCTGTCGTGCAGCCAGTTGTGTCTGTTTAGTTGGCCAGCCAGGGGTGGCATAATACATGCTTCAGCCCCTGGTAGGCCCTGGGTACACCTATGCCCTGGATACCCAAGGTATACTGTACAGGGACTGATAAGGTGGCCCAGTACCAATTGGTAAATGCACCTAAGGTACATGGTTGTCAATTTAGAGAGAGAACAGCTAGGCTGTGGGTCTGATTAGCAGGCCCACAGCCAGGGAAAGTCGTAAACCAGTGAAGCAAAAAGCAAAGATCTGGGGTGACCATAGGATTGCAGACCCCACTCTCCTACAATGATATTTTGCTCTTTGGTGGTTTCCGTCTCCCTAACGAAATGGCCACTGTGATGTGATTATTTTACCATGGCCCCTTCATGCGGCCTTTTGTGGTGACACAATTAAGCAGCTGACAGCATTGGGCCTCTTGTAGCGCACTGTTTGCCGTGTGATAAACTCATTAGTTATTTGGAAAAGGATATTATTTATGGCGGTCAGGAGTGGGATTTGATTGTCGTCCATCAGGAGGTCGTAAAAGGGCTCTACGGCAAACGTGTGCACAGTGTGAACAGTTACACTGTGGAACACGATTTGTGCAAAGAGAAAACGTGCAAACTGTCAGTGATTGTGACTCGCAGTCTCACGAGTTCACAGAGTAAAACAAGTGCACACACACACACAGAGTCGCAAACATACACAAAATACACCACACCACACGAATGCAGCGCAAAGGAATGTAAAAAGCAGCACACATATGGAGACAAGTACACAACTACAGTCAGACAGTCACAGAGTAATAAGGACAAACCAATATGGACAGGCTGATAGCTATAGAGGAACATTTTTAATTAAACATCACACAGACAAGTATAGGAAAACATCTAGACATGCACACAAAGACTTCAGCATGTATTTAATAAAAAGGGAAGATAGAAACACGCAGTCTTGTTTGAGGACAGACGTTCACAGAGACATACATGCGCACAGACATGCAGAGGCAACCATGCACACCTATCCGCAGACTGCCACATGGATGAGGAGATATGCAAACGAAACATAATGGTAATGCAGAGAACACAAGACATACCGACACGTACACACAGATGCAAAGAGCCACACATGCAGATTTGCAGATAAACAATGGGGGGAGGAGTCAGCATGCAGACACAGAGGCAGGAGGCTGCTTTAAACAAAACCTAGACAAAAAGAGAGCTGGAGAAATGCTTACTCAAACACGCACGATAAGTACAACACAGTCAAGTTTGTAGGTCCTGCACTGCTCTGTGGTTTTTGGTCACGCTGATGCTACCTTGTGGGGCTACAGGCAGAAACACTGCGAAAACAGCCAACATATCAGCAGGCATATCAGTTGTAAGAAAAAGTTGGGGTGAAGGAGAGGGACTGCAGAGACATGCAGTGAATAAGAGTGCATGTAAAAAATTAAAACATGAGGGAGGAAGGTGGCAAAGACATCGAAGCACGGTGGGGGTGTTGAGTTAAATCACGGGGTGGGAGGAGGGTGCTAAGCGCAGCTTATTCAGAAACTTCCACAGAGAAAATAAACACGAACAGAGGCTGATTAGCGAGGTCACGAGTGCAACAGAGCCTGTGCACATAAAAGTGGCAAATAATCCATTTGACAATTAAGACTGAAGTCGCTGTGGACATTTTGCCTGGCTCTAGTATGTCTGCGGTTTCCTGAAGCGACACAGTACGCAAGCACAGTTTAGTGCACGTTGATACTTTTGTTGATTACATGCTTAACAATTGAAGTTAAACAAATGACATAAATGAAAACTTAACAAGAATGGAGTAGTATGTGCTTGCAAAGAGAAGAAGCACGTGGCGGATATGTTCAACAGTTAAATAACTAGGATAAAAAAAGATTTACAGGGTGTTGGAGCAGCAGTGACCTGTGGGAGTTGGTGGGGGACGGCATGGGGAGTTGGGTGATGTACACGAAACGTGAAGCGCGGAACCTGCCATGTTGATAAAAGGCACGAGGCGGCACACTCGCAAACAGAAGTGCTCATTGTAAATAAAACATTACAGTAACAGAAGCCAAATTGGGGGCTGTCAGAGCACGTGAGATAAGGTGATTTAAGCCAAACATGTAGCGCGTCGTATGCCATGCTGACAAAAAGTGTGCAGCTGCACACCCACAAACAGAAGTACTTGTAAATAAAAAATGACAGTTACAGAAGCAAAATTGGGGGAAAACCATGAAATCAAACCAAAACAAGTATTATGTATTATTTAAAAATTGCTCATCTATCGAGATATATGTTGCTGGTGACATCGCTGAAAGAAGCTTTTAGGGGCGGGGGAGCGGATCCCTTTGAAGCACGGCCAAGAAGTGTGAACGGCAGGGATGAAATTAGGAGGGGGAGGAGAAGTGGAGAAGTGAGGCCGAGCACGCTGGGGAAGCAACAGATGGCTTTGATGTGGATGCGCGAGGCAGGCGGATGGAAAGCGCGTGCAGCAGGGGGCGGATCGGATCGAAGTGAAGCTGCTGGTGGCAATGATGCGAGGCAGGCGGATGGAAGCGCGTGCATGGACACATGCAATCGTCGAAATCCGACGCCTGGTTTAGCTTTCCTGATCCAACCCTATAATTCTCGACATATTCATTCCTTGCGGAATCGAATAGTCGAGACCTAGAAATCCCTGGATGCCGTGTTCTTGAATAAACAAACCCGAAAAGAGATTGCCTGGCTTCAGTGCCACGTAAGTGACTTACAACTGAAGCCCAGGCATAATTATGCACTTCAATGGGACAGTGATCTAGGGGTAGCGATAGCGGAGGGCACCTGGGATAAAAAATTGCATGGAGCAGCTAAATCATCTATACGTGTACAACACACGGAAAGTGAGTACAAACTAATGATTTGATTAAATTTGTCTCCCAGTACTTCGCATGCCATGTTCTGTAGCCCCGAGACATGCTGGAAGAATTGTGGTGAAAGCAGTAGCCTTCTCCCATATGTGGTGGACTGGTGAGCATTCCCAGATGTATTGGAAATAAATTGTATTTCATATTAGGAATATAGTGGGGATCACACTGCCCCAACAGCCCTAAGCGGTGCTGCTCTGCGACCTGCAGGGTGGTGGGGGAACCGTACACAGCATCTAACCATCTACTACCCCAACTGGTAAATTGATTTTACATTTATTACTGGCGTCCAGGCTTGCAATGGCAGAGGTTCGGAAACAACAGTCTGCCCCACCATAACATATGCCGTAAAGCATGACCTGGACTATCTACGCAACTGAGACATTATCAGTTATCCAACATGATGGGGTTCATACATTTGATGCAGGCTGGCTGCCTTTTAACACATACCTAAAGAGTATCGCGTTATAGGGAAGACCCAGCGTCTATGTGGTAACTGCAATGAAAATGTTTCATTAAATGTACAACTCAGACGCAGATGAACAATGATGTATGATCCCGTTGCTTGCCGGGTGGTCTGTCGTAACAAAAAGAGGGCTGGTTAAGTTATGTACAGAATGTTTTTCCTGTATCCTCATGTGTAATAATGTGTGATAAAGGTGCAAATGTGATGGCGCTTATTATGACGATTTACCAAAATGTTATACATAAAAAGGTTAAAAAAAAAAAAAAAGAAGTGAATATCATAGAATAGCCTAGCAGGTTCAGAAATACAAAGCACCTTCACTGGCCTTCCAAAGGTGCCAAGTCCCGACTAAGCCTTAGGAAGAAACCAATCTGAGACAGTGCAGAAGAAAGTCAAAATCAAAATGCTTAAACAAATTCAAATCTGTCTTTTTTTCTGTTTATAGAATATCAAGGAAAGCCTACAGTGGGGCACACATTGTTCAGACTGACATTTTTCAGTAACGAGTCAGAATATAAAGTTTCAGAAGCCTTGGCAAGACTTGTGTACTGAGTGAACTATTTAAAGCAGAGAGCAAATCAGCATGTTCCTGAACTGCTAGTGGAAACACTAAAACGGCAACATAAGTGGAACATGCAATGTGGAGAGTGCAAAGTATATAAAATATGTGAACGGTGTCTACCTGGAGGAAATTAAAAGTACTCTTCTTCTGAAGATTAAAAAAACAGTCCTTTCACTTACTGGTAAGATGACTGAGGGCAATTTCTGAGGTCCATGGTAATGCCTTGTTGTATGTCCCTAATTTCCTACATCAATATCTTCTTAAGTGAGTCATCTCTTTTGCGAATGTGATGACTCTGGGTTAAAAAAAAACAGTACCTCTTGATTGGTTCTGTGATGATCTTTAGTCTCAGAAAGACCTTTGTTTATGGTAACAAAAGCTGCTACATACGCTATAATGTTGGGTCATGGGATAGGAGCAATGCAACAAGAATGACGACTAGAGTAACATTTCTTGACCACATACTTACGTAGTAGGATCAAGGAAACAATCAAAAAACAAAGCATACAATAAAGGTTCAAAGGAGATTTTCGTCCCTGGCATTTGCGCACTGCAAACGTAGCAGGTAAAGTTACAGAAAAAGAGACTGCTTTAGAAATCACTTCCTCTCAAGGGATAACCCCAAGACTGACTTGCTGGGGACTGCACCTTCTGAGGTTTTCCAAAAAGACCCTCAATACTTATACGTGCACATGGAAAAGGAGAACATTGTTGTGTAAACAGTTATTTCCATATAAATCTCAAATATACAGTTGTATCAGAACGTAATTAAGCCTCCCACCAAGCACAACACGGCTGCTACCATTACAGAGGTAGGAAGGTTTGTACAGGAGGAAACTGGAAACAGACATTTGTGATTGCCCTCCCATACATCAACAATCTTCGATGGAAGCTAGGATCTACAAATATGAGTGTGTACTTCAGAAACTACTTTTTGTTTTAAGCTTCAATGCAAGTACTAGCTAATCCTAAATTTAGTTCAGATGTACTTGCAGTGGAATTATGGGATAGGTTACAAAAGATAAGAATTTGTAGAGCCACGTTCTGGGAAGGATTTAGGATGCTATAGGCCGATTTTGTACTTGTTACTGTCATCAATGTCTCATCAATGCCCAAGTGATCGAAAGATGCACGATGAGATTTTATGTCAAATCGTATGTTAGTTGAGCAGGACACAGCAAGACACTTCTTCAAGCACCAACATTTAGGGGGTGTCAGACTGCCCCATGCAGCATCAAAACGTGAATCATTTTTCAATGTAAGGGAGAGGAAAACTTAATATCGTATTGCATCAAAAATCATAACACAGGGTCTGTTGCCAATCTGCTTTGATTAATTTGAGTTAGCCTAATTTAATTTTGTATACTTTTATGTTTTTCACAACTTTGGGTTGCACCACCAACCTCAAGATCCAAATAATAATTTGGTCCATCTAATATTGTTTACTGTTAAGGTTCTTTATTCTTCTTTTTTGATTTAAAAAAATCCGCCAACGCGTTTCATCCCATTTCAGAGGACTTCATCAGGGCTCATTAGTTAATATGAGTTTCATCTTTTTGACTCTGTTTTGAAATATAGTTACGCTGTGAAGTTCAAGCTGTCTGTAGCTCTGCAATTGTACTGTACCCTTTTATATCAAAGGTAAGTCAAAAGTAATTGGCTTATGTGCCATTGGAGTTTTCAAAGTCAGGACGCCAGGAATCTGCGTCTTAGTCCGAGCTTGGACTAAGACGCAGATTGCTGGTGTCCTGAGTTTGAAAATTCCCAAGGCACATAAGCCAATTACTTTTGACTGACCTTGGATATAAAAGGGTACAGTCCGATTAAGGAGCTACAGACAGCTTGAACTTCACAGCGTAATTATATTTCAAAACAGAGTCAAAAATATGAAACTCATTAACTAATGAGCCCTTATGAAGTCCTCTGAAATGGGACGAAACACATTAGCTGCTTGGTGTTTTTTTTAATCAAAAAAGAAGAATAAAGAATCTTAATAGTAAACAACATTGGATGGACCAAATTATTCTTTGCACCTTGAGCATGGTGGTGCAACCCACAGTTCCGATTAACTTTTTCCTAGTGATGAAGAATGCTTTGTAGAAACAGCGGGAGCGGTGATGTTGCACACCATTGGAGTGTAATACTCCAAGCATTGGATTTTCTGTGGGATATTTGTGTGGGAAACTTTTGTTACTTCTTAGGGGGAGGTGAGTCACATACTCATTGGGGTGTATGTTTGGTTTCGCTGTTTCTTTTTTGTAATGTATACTTTTATGTTTTGTACAGCGGAGTGTGTCCTCTTGCATTAATATCCAGTGGTGAGGTAAACAGGAAAAAAGTACACAATACCGAATAATAATGACAGCTAAGAGTCCAGCAGGATATGGACTACACTCAAACTGACATTCTTTGATCAAATGCACAGGGATAGAAGCCAGCCAAATAAACTCTTTAATATCTACATTTTAAGGAGTTTCCTATAGTTTGGAATTCTTGGGCTCCCTACCAGAAATAGAGTTTAGGGACTTGCGAGCAGAGAGGCAGGATGCCATGTTTCAATTGATAGAATGGTTGTTAGGGAATCAATTGCATGAATGCTGAATGGAGGATCCTGATGGAAGGATGTAGTGGCAAGACCCTGCCTTCATAGTTATGGCAACCCGTCTTCAGTATGCCTTGTGGATAATACACAGCACTGTGAATTTCATCCTGGAATACACTGGGAGCAAACGGAGTGCTTTCAGCCCAAGTTTCATGTGGTTCTATCTCCTTAGGTTCAGGCAATCTCTGGTGGCCTAAAGTTGAAGTCTTTAACAGCGTCCAGATTCTTAAGATGCCCGAAAAGAGCACACTGAAATAGACTAGATGCCCCAAGATTGTTAGTTCAACTCTCGTGTGAAGTTTGTAGGAAAGAACACATTTTCCAGAGTATTGAGAGTTGCATAATAACCCACTGAGCATTGGCATGAAAGATGTGCATCAAAGAGGTTTGTTTCCCAGATTCTTAACCCCAAGTAATGATGAAGCAGCCACTACATTAAGGGAGAAGTCACAGGGAGGAGCAGAATGACCTATTGCTTCTAGCATTAAGATTTCAGTTTCGGTTTATTGAGGCAAAGCGGGACTCTTTCACCCAGTGGTCTAGGTTGCTGGTGGTGTCACACTTGTTTTTTTAGTCCTTTCCACCGTGGCCTTTTCCATGCAAATGTAAATCTGTGTGCCACGGGCATCCAGCTGGAAGTGAATTTCATACTGATTTATTAGTTGGAAAATTGCCCCATTCAGGAGTTGAATTGAATAGTAACAGTGATGCATTCTTAATTGCAATATTTTCATCCTAGTGCGTCAAAAAGAGACATGCTGAATAACAGTGTGTGAAGCACATTGCATAATAGTCAGTACTGAGTGACTAATTTGCCCTCTTCCGCATGTATTAGATTATCAGAGAAATACTGTACAGTACTGGCTCACTGACGCCACCTCAACAAAAAGATATATTATATTCTAAAAACCTTGGACTGGAGTTCGTAATGGTAAATTTATGAATTACTATCATGTAACCTATTCAATCCATCATGCCCTTGGAGCGTCTGTAAGGTTGGAAGGAGTACATTCACACACAGAAGATCCTATGGATTCCGCGCATCTGCCAAAGACCCTTTGGTACTGTGAAGGTGGTCATCTGCAGAGAGAGCTGAAAGCCCCCACAATTCCATGCAGGCTGCCTTCAACTGCCCTCACAGCTAAGGTAGGGAAAAGGTGTCCTCACCACACCGGTATGCATATGCCAGCTTGGAGAAGTGTGTCCTGTGTAAATCTTAGTGAAAAATATATTTGGAGGGTCATAAAGAGAGATTTTCAATTGTATTTGTGCCAGAAAATATGAGTTTTGACCTATCAAATATACAATGTAACACAGAGTAGCAATAAGTACATAGTATCAAGTCGTAAGCAGGTGGTTTGGTGTGCTATGTAAGTAACATGTAAACTATCCTTTCAATACTGTACTTTAATCAAGGTCTTATTTTCCAGGAAGATTGAAAGTTAGCGTGCAGGTACATTTCATTTTTGGATCTTTCTTTTGATGAAGCCCCATAAAGCTGTCTGGCCATATTTTCCAGTAATTAAAAGGCAGTCTGAGCACTGCAGCCCTCAGCAAGGAAAATATGTCATTTATAGTTTTGAAAATTGAGGGCAAAAGGCAAAAACGAGTCCAACGCCAAAATCAGCTAGAATAATGCCAGGTTTGATGTGTGTGGTTCTCTATAGCTGGAACACACCACTTGCAGCAACAATATTTCTACTACATATGTTACATTTGTAACCCAAGTTCCATGTGCCAGGACAAGGCTCTCATAACAATTTGCATTCAATTACTTAAGTTATTGCTATTAGGAATCCAGCCTGCGTTTAATCAGTTTCATTCAAAATCTAGAAATATTGTTATGAATGGTAGGGTACTATCATTTCAAGTTCTCCTGGTGATCTCTGTGTACTGTCTCTGCTTGGTACATTTCTCATTGAGCAACCACCAACAGCAATTTCTCAGCAGAATCCAACACTACAATTTCTGCACCTGCTGAAGGGTGGGGTTTCCTTAACATTTCTGATATGGAAAAAAACTGTTAGTATTTGAAGAATTTGTAGAAAAGACTGACAGATAAAGTCTGAGTACTTGTTAGTTTTATTTCATTGATGTGCATTACATTACTTTCAGACACCAGAGGTCTTTAAGTGAAAACAATAAGTGTAAATACCTAAAAGAGTGGTGTCTGAATTATTTTAAAAGGGTGTGAAACTCTTTTTTAGGTCACCACCCAGCCTCCCAATTCCAGAGTCTACAATATATTCCAGACATTCGAGACTAGACATCATCTCTGGAGGCTATTCAGCATAAGGAAAGGAGAGGTGTTGAAGGTTCTTACAGTGGGATGACACTTTGCCCGTAAAGTCTAACTTAGAAGTTAAAGTAATTTAAAGTGGATTTTCCATAGAAATTAAATCTTTCCATGACATTGATCAGAAGAGACTATATGGTGGCCATTATCCTTCTCAATGGCCTTATTTTAGAGATTGTGATTAGTTAGTCACGACTGTACGACTTCACCCCAAATTTCTCACTGTAGAGATGTGCCCCTACCTTTGCAAGGGACTTTGTGATGACCCAGAACCACCCTGGGTTGGGTTAGACAGCAACATATTAACCTGAACCTTAAAATTATTTTCCATGTTCTAGTTACTGGAAGAGGTGAACAGTTTATTGTGAAGCTCAGCAAAGGACAAGAAGTTGTCTTCTTTAACAGTCAGTCCTCTAATCTATAGAATGTATATTGTTTCCTGGATAAAAAACAGGCCGGTATCCAGCAAGTATACAAAGGATTTTCGGTAGTGAAGTTCTAAGATAAGTACAGATAAATGGTGCACACCCTCCCCCATGATAAGTTCAGCCTCTCTGTGTACCCTCCCTCTGCTACTGTTACAAATGGCAATGGCAATACTCTCAGTGTGTGACACTACCACACAGCACATTTTAACTAACAACACGATTCTAGACTGAACAAAGCAGGCATCGCGGACCCATCACAAGGTCAAGACAAATCCCAACACACTTCCCTCCTATAGGAACTGATAACAAACAGACAAATCCACATACACACCTCTCACCAATTAAAACACGAGAAACCGAGGTAAAGAACAGGTAAACAAAGGAGGCCAAGTCTCACCAACAGAGTGAACAAGGCAATAATGCATGGGACAAACTATGCAACCACTAGTGTGACTGCTGAAATTGCGGCATTAAACTGTAACACTTCGGTAAAACGCTGTGTGAAACCCCCGGGTCAAGCGCCTCATAAACTGGGACAAGCACATAAATGCCCCGAGTCACTGAACTACATAAACCTCCTGACAAACAACACTAAGCATTCACTCCCTGGCAATGATGAGAAGAAGCATAGACTCAGGCCACCCGTCGCTAAACAGTTTCTGAGTTCCTCTTGGTAACAACACAAACGGCCATTTTAGATTTCATTTGTGTCACAAAACATTTGTGTCTTCATGCATTGCATTTTGCTATTCCTTAATAGCGAATCGTTATTTTTCGCTATCAAGAACCCATTTTGCTATTCCTTAATAGCGAAAAATAACAATTCGTTATTAAGGAATAGCAAAATGCAATGCATTAAGAAATCACTAAAAAAATATCGATTTCTTAAAATTCCTTAATTGCGACTCGCAAATTGCGAGTCGCAATTAAGGAATACCTCCCCATTCATTCCTATGGTCCTAGAGGCCCATAGGAATGAATGGGAAGCCATTCTCAATTTGCGAATCGCAATTAGCGAATCGCAAATTGAGAATGCGATTTCAAGGGTGCAGGGGTGTTCAAAGGACACCCTGTTGCACCACTGAAATTGATCTGTGCACATATGTTGTGCACACACATGCCCTTAGGGCATGTGTGTGCGCAACATGAAACTTTGAAAAATGCACTTTAGTGCATTTTTCAAAGTTTTTGCAAATTACCATGAAGTTCAACTTCATGGTAATTTGCGAGCCCCATTTGCGAAATCGCTATTTTTAAAACTTTAATGCATTGCATTTAAGTAATCTCAATCTGAGATTCCTTAAATGCAATTAATCGCAATTTTGCGATTTCTTAATTTGCGATTTTTGCATTTGGGAGGATGCATCCCAAATGCAAAAATACCGGTCGCAAAGAGGCAGATTCTGAGAATCTGCTCCTTTGCGAGCGGATTTGACCTTGATGAATCTATGCCCTAGTCTTTGGTGGTATTTGCGATTAAGAGGCTTTGAGCGACTGAAGCATAAAACAAGAGATGACACGGGGGTTATTTTTAGCATCTCTGCAAACCCAGCTAGGCCCTCCTGTCACATTTGCAGCGTGCTCCAAAGGTAGTAAGTACCTTGATCTGTGTATTCTCAGGGGCTTTGCAGTATTGTCTTTTCGTTAACCTTTGCATTACACGTTTTAGCACCTCTCAACATAAAATGAGCACCAGACAGCTGATTTCACTGCTTATTCCCCACACTGCTTGCCCAGTACCATAAGCAACGCCTCCCACCAATGTGGTTAAGAGGAAATATTTTTAAGTGGGAAACTCTGTGCAGTGCTTTTAAAATACAGAAACTACACTCTTTCCCGATCCCTGCAACTAAATATTCTTCCGCATCGGAGAGATTTAAAAGAAATAAAAGAGCTGTACAATTCAGCTTATTGCTTTTTGGTCTGGCTTAACAATGCAGTTGCCTGCAGGACCTACTAATACTATTTCTTTTAAATGTAGACATGTAGTGAGGCTTTCTCTCCACCGCTTTTACCTCATGATATTGGTTATTCAGTACAAATGTCTGCCTACCGAAGTTCTTCCAGTGGAATGCATAAAAGACTATTTTACATCTAAAATGTTCACTCAATATTCCCTCTTTTTATTACATTCGAATCTTAAATTTCTGTATTCATTCTATACAGAAAGCAATCCTTTTTTGCTACTTTTTCCCAGCACTGGCAAAACCAACATGGCAGGCTTTAAAACGATGAACAGGGTTTATGCATGCAAAACGTAACAGTGTTGGGAATGCCTGTGTTTACATATGCTGGCATATTAAAGCAGCCCCATTGGCTTTGGTGATGTCATATCATGTTAGCAAGACCTTTTCAGGTGATTAGCTGGAGCGGTGGCTTGAAACCCATCAGTTGATCCTCCATCTCCTACACATGGCAATGGGATGCCTGTGGTTCTCGTGGTGTATACGAGTGAATACCCAGGGCCAGGACATCTGCATCAGCCTCTTACTCTTCGTAAGTGCTCCATCATAAGCAGACCCTGAATCTACCCTAAGCCAAAATGAAGAACATCCGCCAAAATGTACACAATCTGCTAACCAGGGATCAGCAGTCTTAACCATCAAATTGTTTGAAGGCTGAAGTCTCTGGAATGATCTCTTCCAGACAAAAGAGCAGAAAAATGAACAATGCAAGAAACCCTACACGCCCAGCAGTGATCGACGGCAAAAGTATCTACTCACTGGGATCCCCCATAACTCCTATTTCCATTACCTCGTTAAGGATGATTATCACCCCACATAGAATGCTGGGACTCTCTCCGTCACTTAGAATTATTAGAATGTTGGCACTGACTTTTGTTATTTGCCAGAATGTTAGCTTCAGTGAGAGTAAGAAGTAGTGACGTAAAAAAGATAGGAACAGATTACCTGTTGGTCTGCCTCTTTTAGGTATGATTAGAGAGACCACGTGCAACCAGGCACTAACAGCAGTTAAACGCCCATCGCCTCATTATGCATGCTTGCCATCAGCTCAACCCTATAAAAGTGGGGCAGGTAATTAACAGTGGTTCTCACCTCGAGCAGTGGGCAATGAGGCTTGAATCTTACTACTGACTTGAATTTTAGCCTGTCCCTCTCTGGCTTCACCTGCAGCTGACAGTGAAAGACACTGAAAAGACAAGGCACATGGATGGCTCGGTTCTTCCGGCAAGCTCCAGGGATCTGACAACAGTGAAAAAATAACCTGCCGCCTGCCTCAAAATTGTTCCTAAACAGATTTCTTTCTAGGAAAAAAACTGAAGTTTTGCAATGATGATGTGTGCTGAAACATAGTAGTAAATGCTAGATTTTGTGGAGGGATAAAGTCCCCTTTCTCAGATTGAGAACAGGAATGATTACATAACAGCGGAAAAAATTGCTTCTCATGCGGAGCTCTTCGCTGACTGTATTCAGACCTTGCTCTGGACCGAAGAGAGGAGGTTTCATCAGACTAGGGAGTCATGTCAGAGGAAGGGAGACATATATTGAGGATAGAGACCCAGAAGCTCAGAGGGATTCGAGTCCACTATAATCACAGTCTCAAAATGTAACAGTATTCTGCATTTCATTGGCCCTTCTGTCTCCCTTCCAGGATGCACCTGGCACTGCGGGCATACAGGAGCCACTGGGTTCAAGACCCAAACATCAAGAGCTGCTTTCTAACAGAAAGGTGGATTACGCTGAGGCAATTTCGAGAGAGCTCACAAGCAAGAGCCTCAAAAGCTGCGAGAATTGTTGCAGAGCCATTTAAAGGGCAGGATTCTCTGGACATGTGCCAGTTCGAACCTGGCTCCCTTGCCTTGAAGATGCAACTGACTCACTTCAATGCTCCTCATTTGCCTAACTCACAGTGTACATCTGCCCTTACATGACTAGAATCGATACTACTCATATGAGCTGCACGCTTGCTCAACACTTTATTCTATTTGCTTGATCTGGGCTCTCGTGGAGGCTACCTGTTTTGCTGTATTTTCTTTAATTTGACATGCTTAAACTTTTGCGCTTAACACTGCTTATTCTAGAGTGTGCAGTGAAAACTGTTTGCGTCTCAAATAAATCAGAACAACTTTTATTTAATTTAAATAGATTTCTGTGGGGTGAAATCCGTCCCGAAACACAATGGTGCTTTACAAGTAATTGAGGAGTTCCATAGTGTATATCTTGTCATTCAACATAAAACAAATTAAAGTCATAGTATAAACAGCACATGGAGATGAAAGTCCAATTTAAAAATAAATCTTTCTTTGACACAATATATACAGATACATTAAATCCCTCCTACTTTGAGAATAACTTAGGACATATTGTGGTGGACATTCATGTTTATCTCCTAACATTCACCATAGGTAAATAATAGGTTTGCTCCTGTGTAAACAAAGAGATGCTTTAGCTTTTGCAAATGCTTACTCTGCAATAATCCAACGTGGCGTTAAACTCATACGACCCCAATGACAACTCCGGCCTCTCATAGTAGTCAACTCTTCGGCCAATGTGATCCAGATGTTGAAAATAAAATGGAGGCACTAAGGAAACAAGAGCAGAGAGGCAGCATTGAGCACAGTTTTCTTATGCCAACAAGGGCTGAAGTAAGAGCATATCACATTTTACTACATACTGTAGCTTTACCCATTGGAAGGAGCCATCTTAATATTAAGAAATAAAGGACAGTCCTCTTTAAACACTTCTGCATTACTGACAATTACCAGCAGTAGCAATTCCAGAACTTATGATGTCAACTTCGGTTTGAGTCATATTGGGACATCATTCACCGGACGACCCCGATAATGGTTTCAACTGGCCTATTTTAAGCTCTAGATACACATTCGTGCAGTGAGATTTCACCTTATTGTACACTTTTCACCTCTTCAGTTCCGGTAGTAGGCATTCATGAGCGGTCTGCGGCACTACTGTGGCATAAACATGTATCAACTTTTTTCTTAAATTACGTTGGTGGGTCACTGTATTTTGCCTTTCCATTACAAATACCCTTTCACACATTTGCATTCGCTTTTTGCTGCACTCCACGTAACAGGATCAAACAGGTTCCAAATCATAACTCTGAAAGAGTTTTATAGTATTGATCGTATGGCACAATGTGAAGCACAACATTTCGTGCTACAAAAATATAGTGAAAGTGAGTATATATGTTTGCATATATAGGTTTACTATTCTTAAAGCTACGTTTACATATCTTGAATATCTATATATAGTCAGGGTGCATATCCGAGGAGTTACGTATAGTACACCCACACTTACCTATATTTACATTCACTAGTCAGTATTATGATTTTATCATGGATTTTTTTTAAGTACGATATTAACAAATTGTTTTATGTCGTTTGCATTTAATGGACTTAAGTGTCTAAATAAAGTATGACACCACCAGCAGTCATTATTCTGTGTACGATATTTTTGCAGCACGTGATTTTAAAGTCTGGACTGTAGTAGTTTTTCATATTATTAGAATCAAATGTAATATTACACAGTAAGAGTTTGCCAAGTGTCGAGACTTGAACCCTGTGCCACGGGGACAGCAATGGGGCCGCTTCTTGCCAATGACCGTCTTTTGCATGAGCCTGGAGTCAAAGTACACGCGCGCCGCCTCGGGACAGAAAACAAAAGAAACCATTGAAAGCTGGCACCGCCGCGGAGGGCTCAAGTTTCGGAGTCGAAAAGATTACTGTATTAGGGCACGGACAATGGCACCGCGACGCGGCGCAGGAAATCCAAGCGAATGTGAATATCTGCGAGGCTCGTCCTGGCGCACAGGCGCGGGGGCCCGTCCAGGAGCACACGAGTGTTTATTGAATGAGTCATGTACAGTACACTTGAACAAATATGGCCTGGTATCTTCTGTGACCGGAGCTGCTGTCACTGTCAGATTAATGCAGGCTGCGGCTGTCGGAGATACCTCGGGGACTCGCTTTACCTACAACCGCGGCGAGTTTCAAGCAAAAAGTCGGACTTTTCAACACTGGCGAACATTTTTAGAATGTTTGTGCTGCAATTTTCGCGAAAAACAGCCAAAACACAGCAAAACTTAAGGGTAGAAGAGAGGGGGATCTGAAAGCCACGAGGAATGTTAATGAATATCCACAGAGGCTGGACTGTGCATGCGCTGCGATTGGTGGATACCTGTGGAGTGCAGACCCTGCTTGGGGGCAGTGGAGTGATGAGTGGGAAGGTGCCTCCGCACAGGACTCTAGATCGTGAACAAGACGAAGAGCACCCATCGGTGGTGATGCAGTAATCTCTAAAGAGGGAAGTTTTTAGGTCCCCTCCGATTTGCAGGAGTGCTAAGGCAGTTCTGATGCGGACTGGGGAATGTTTCTAGACTCTGTGAGCACAGACACCCACAACCTGTCCTTAAGTTTTATCCTTTCTGCAGGTTTTTTGTTTCAAACCTAGCAATGTCCTGGCTGCTCGTGTGGAATGCGTCCACCTGAGGGGTTATTCTTTTCGCATACGCATGCGAGGGTGCCATTTCTGGGGGTCTTGTACGAGATGCAGCTGGTTTTGTAGTGGGTGCGCGCTTGGAGTGGAACTAGTGTAGTTCCTTCAAAGGGGGGGGGGGGGTCCTGATGCAGACTGCAGCGTGCAGGATGCCTTTCAGTGGGGCATGTGTGGTGTATGGGGAGACTGTATAGAAATGTTTTTCCTCTGTCCATATGCGAAAGAACTGAGGCTTGGACTGTTGTTCTGAAGTCAATTACTGAGAGGAAGCATTTCATTTTCTTAAGGAGCAAGAGCTGGTACCAAACGGTGTAAATTTCCCTGGCAATGTGTTCTTGGAAAGAGAGGTCAGTGTTTAGAATGAAACCAAGTGGTTTTGCACTGGATGTCAGCTATTAGGCATGGCTGCAAATGTTCTTTTTTTTTTTATTCAGCCATGAATTTGTGGTTGGTGCACATGAGGAATTCAGTCTTCGCAGGTTTCAGTTTTGGGCAGGCAGTGGCCTTCCCACTTTTTGAAAATATTTTTTTGGGGGGGGGTTCATTTTTAAAAAATGTTTTAAAGTATTTTATTAATTTTTTTATAAGGAAATACATTAGCATTTCTGTTACAGGGTTAGCCAAAACGTAGTTTGTAGAGCAGTGTTTAAAGCACTTTGAAATATATGTTTAGCTATTCCCCTCTGACTTGACTTGCTGAAAATTAGGCAAAGGATGATAGAAAGAAGCAGGAGAGAAAGAGATGAAAAAAGGATACAAGAAAGGTTCTGTAGTAAAGATAACAGAATGTGCAACACACAAACATATAATGTAACAGAGCTATACCATAGCTGTGTCCAGGCGGGGATGTGGTTGTCCTCTGGTAGGCATGCATGAGAGTAACTACGTAGGAGAGGAGGCCATCCCGCCTCTGAGCGTGGTAATAACATAGGGTAGAAACAATGCTGGACCCAGGGAGGGATGGGGACAGCATCAAACGCTGGAGTGAAGGGGTAAGGGGGGGACCCGGGCTGGAGAGGATGCTGGTTAGTCAAATAACTGTAGCGCCCTAAGGCGTGGGGGTTGGAAGTACTAACAGTCTAGTTTAGAGAGATAGTCAAACAAGGGCAGGCATCAGTTGGTGAATCTCTTTTCTGTGTGGGAGAGTTTGAGAGTTAGGTGTTCCATTGCAATGTTTTGCCAAAGTTTATGCAACCAGGATGCTGGGTGGAGGGTGGGGTGGTCTGAACCACTAGATGTATAAAAAAGTGTCCACCCCCTTGTGCCATCACCAGCATGTGTTGGGAGCACTGGGGTATAATCGGGGGAGAGTTTATCGAGGTTCAAGTACCATTGGCATATCACCCTCAGGGTCGCTGCTCTGTAAGGGGTGGTTCTATGTGTTTTGGGGAATTCTCTCCAGAGGTCTTCCTATTGATTATCAGTAAATGAAAGGCCCAGATCTTTATTCCAGCGAAGCTGAAGAGCATGTGGGCAGCAGGGCTTAGAGTCCTGTAGTGTAGTGTAAGTGTAAGTGTGTGAGATAAGGCGTTTGGTGCCTGTGAAGGATTGGACTGGTTTGTCAAATGGGGTAAGGGATCTTGTTGCTGCTTGTATGTTTGGTGGGCTGAGGGCCCAATGTCTCAACTGACAATATTGAAGGTGGGCATTCTATTGGATTTGGAACTCCTGTTTGCATTGTTTAAAGTATTTGATGAGGGTGACCATAAATATGTCCCTGAGGGTCCTGCCGTCCACCCCAACCTGGCATGAATGCTCTGGGATTCAGAACCAGGTAGACGTCTGGGTTTCCTAGGAGGGGGCTGTTGGGTGAGTGGAAGGATGTGAGCTCCTTCTTGGTTGCTAACCAGTCCCATATCTCTAGGATGGGTCGGGTGGGCATACCTATGTAGGCTCTCTTAGGATGGTGGTGTTTCGGCAGCTAGGCCAGGTCCCATAGTGACCTGCAGGCTACTAAACAATGCGTATGGAGTCACCCCTTCTCGGATTCTCTAACCACCCATTCAGAGATATATTGGCAGCGGGCTGCCCAGAAGAATTAAATTAAGCTGCGGCAGGCCAGACATCCTCACGCTTCTCCCCAGAGCGTGGGAGCAGCAGCAGCTTATTCAAAATGTGCAGCTTCACTCCCCCCAAATAAAAATGCAGAGGTTGTTTTGGAGTGTGTGAGTGTCAGCCTCAGGTATCAAGGTGGAGAGGAATTGGAACAGGTAGAGTACCCTGTGCAGTATGTTCATTTTGACCATGTTGTTGCGACCCAGCCAAAAGATGCATAGGGGCTTCCACCTCCGAAGAGCCTCCTAGAGGTAGCGTTGAAGAGCCAGCCAGTAGGGTTTGGTCCAGTTCTCTAGGTGGGCTATGATAACTAATCCTAAGTAGCAGATAGATTTGGGCACCACTGGAAGGAGGGTAGAGTCTTAAGGTGGTCAAGGAGGTCCCCTAGGATAGTGAGGTTCAGTGCCTTGGATTTCTCCATGTTGATTTTGAAGTCAGCGACCCTAACAAAGCCATCCAATGCCTGGACCACCGCTGGTAGTCAGCCAGTGGGACTAGTCAGGGTTAGAAGGTGGTTATCCGCAACCACCGCTGGAGGTGAGCCCTTGGCACTGGCCAGGGGTAGAAGGTGATCATATGCAAACCAATGGAACAGGACCCCCGAGATGTCAGTGTGTCTCTAATTCAGATGGCCAAAGGTTGCACCATCAGGGCGGACAGGAGAGGGGAAAGAGGGCAACCATGCCGCGTGCCCCACTCTATCTGAAAATAGAAAGAGTGCTGACAATTAAGGTGTATGTATGTGGTGGGAGAGGCATACACTGCCATAGCCCTGTCCATCATCATTTTAGGCCTTGCGCACTTTTGGGCAGGACTATCTGCAGGAAAGCCCAGCTCACTTGGTCGAATGCCTTCTCTGCAACTAGCGAGAGAAGCAGGGAGGGGATATTATGCTTGTGTGTCTTTTCGACCAGGTGCGTCCGTCATCTAACAGTGTTGGCTCCCTGTTGGTAACGTATAATATCCACCTGGACAGGGTCGACCTGACTGGGTAGCAATAGTTCCAGTCTGAGGGCAACTTCCAATTTTTAACGAGATAAAGGCAGGTTTTAAACCAAGGAATGTTGTGAGCAGTTTTGATGGATCATGATGCTCCTGTCAATGAGCAAAGTTCCTGGATAAAGCTGATGGGGCATGGTGCAGAGCCTTGATGCACCCCACAGAGGCAAGAAGTTTCTGTAGCACTGCAACTTCTCATCTAGATGAGTTCATAGTTGTTCATGGAGTAAGAGAGGAACTACTGCAGGAAAGTGTCAGAGAAGACCATACATGTTTCCAGTATTCGGAAAAGTAGTTTTTGTTCGACTGTTTCAAAGACTGTGGTAGTGGTGGCTCACCATTACGGGGGCTAGGGCTCTGCCCAACCTTTTTCGAAGAATGACGAGTGTCAGACAGGCTGGGTAAAAGTAAGCCTGACAGGTATTCACCATGTCATGGTTAGTCAGCAAGGCACTTTACATGTGCTAATGGGCAGGTGCTTGATAGCTTGAGCCCAGGTTTGCCAGGCTGAAGATGGCACAGCCTTGACCACAGTAAGGTATTCAATCCGGACAAGCCCTGCATAGATACTCCCAGTCATGACAAGGGGGAGAGTCACTGACAGAGTTAGCCCTGGGTGCTTCTAGTTTTATTCCTGAAGTGCTATGGGCTGGCTGTTCATCAGTGGTGCTTCATATAACCCTTCCCTAACTCAACAAAGAGTGGGCTGGTATCATCAAGTCCCACTGCCCTGGGACGAGATAGGGAAGGTCCTTCTCTCATTGGCTAATCCTTGAGAAGGTCAACTAATGAGCTTCCCTCCAAAGCCCCCAAATCCTTCCTGGGTTGTCAATCTTCTACGTTCCACCACCTGCTGGTCTTGAAATCACCACTGAGGCCCTGTAAATGCCTTATTATATATTTGTTTGTATGTGATTGTGTACAAATGTATGCACGTTTGCGAGTGTGCTGTGAATGGGTGAGTGCAAGTGTGTGCATAGAAGTGCTTGTGAATGAGTGTGTGGGAGTATGTGTGTGCAAACGTGCTTTTGAATAGATCGAGGTATGTGCGTGCACATCTGCTTGCGAAATGATGGGTGTGCGTGTGTGAGAGTGTGCTAGAGAGGTGTTTAAGTGTGTGTGCTTATGGATCAGGGGAAGCAGCTGGGCAACACGCCCACACACAGAGCTGGACACACCCTCGACCTAACCTTCGCGGGAGGAACAAACATCTGTTTTAGCCACACCACCCAGCAAGTCTGGACAGACCAACACTGCGTCCACTTCACTTTCAACACTGCACCCAAGCCCGCCCCACGACCACCACGAAGGAGCTGGGGCAAGGTCGACAGAGGAACTCCTCATCACCACCCTCTTCCAAGACCCCCCCAGCGCCACGACCGACACCAACTTCACAGCCACAGAACTTCACTGATGGATCTCCCGCTGCGCTGACAAGCTCGCACCCCTTCGCCACCCCGCCAAACAATGCCCTCTGAAGGCCGCCTGGTTCACCACAGAACTACATGAAGTCAGGCACTCCAGCAGACGCCTAGAGAAACCTGGCGAAACCAGAAAACCACGGAAGCATGGAACAACCACAGGAAAGCCCTAAAGGAATACCACCAGTGCATAAGAGATAAAAAACGGACCTTCATAAGAGAGAAAATCCAGACCAGCGCCAAGGAACCGTTCCAACGTCCTACAGCATTTCACAAAACCCCCCAGCGAAGCCAAGGATGTCACACCCTTCCAGGAACTCTGCGACAAGCTCAGCTCATACTTCCATCTGAAGATCAAGACCCTCTACGACAATTTCAGCAAACTGACGCCGGACACCACCCCCCCCCCCAACGCCACCACTAAACCAACCATCACGAGCTGGAACTCCGCCACCGTCGAACACATCACCGCCACCATGAAGAAAACCCACTCAGGAGCCCCAATGGACCCCTGCCCATCGTACATATTCCACAGGGCCACCGCCATCGCACCCGAACTTGGACTGACCATCAACGCCTCCTTAATGTCCGGCATCTTCTCAGATGACTGGAAGCGGGCGGAGGTCAAACCCGTCCTCAAGAAGCCCACGGCAAACCCTGGCAACCTTAAGAACTAATGGCCCATCTCTCTCCTCTCTTTCGCTGCAAAAGCTAATGAGAGACTCGTGAACGCCCAGCTGACCACCTTCATCGAAGAGAACTCCATTCTAGACGCCTCCCAGTCCGGATTCCGCAGCAACCACAGCACCAAGACCGCCCTCCTCGCCACCACCGACGACATCCGCATGCTACTGGACCAGGGACACACCGGGGCCCTCATCCTTTTAGACCTCTCTGCAGCCTTCAACACCGTCTCTCATAGCACTCTCGCAACCAGACTTCACGATGCGGGGATACAAGGAGCCGCCCTCGACTGGATCTGTTACTTTCTCTCCGGCAGAACCCAGAGGATCCCACTCCCTCCCTTCCTCTCCGAACCCACCAACATCAACTGCGGAGTGCCACAAGGATCCTCGATCAGCCCCTCGCTCTTCAACATCTACATGGCCTCCCTCGCCGCCATCGTGAGACAGCCTGGGCTCAGCATTGTATCCTACGTAGACACCCAGCTCATCCTCTCACTCACAAAGAACCCAGAAGACACCAGACTCTGCTTTCAGAATGAAATGAAGAACGTGGCAGCCTGGATTGAAGACAGCTGCTTGAAGTTCAACTCAGAGAAGATTGAGGTTCTCATCCTCGGACCCTGCACCTCCGCTTGGGACAACAGCTGATGGCCCCCAGCCTCGGGAATCCACCCACTCCTACAGACCACGCACGCATCATCCTCGACTCCTCCCTCTCCATCCGCCAGATCAACGCCGTCGCTTCCATCAGCTTCAACTGCATGCGCATCCTCCGCAAGACCTTCAAATGGATCCCACTGACTGCAGAAAGACCGTCACCCACGCACTCTTAACCAGCAGACTGGACTACGGCAACGCCCTATAAGCCGGAATCAACAGAACCCTACTACACGAACTTCAGACCATCTAGAACGCCGCGGCAAGACTCGTCCTCGTAGCGCCTCATCACGAACACATGACCCAACACCAACGAGACCTCCAGTGGCTCCCCATCGAGAAGAGGGTCACCTTCAAACTCCTCACCCATGCCTACAAATCCCTCAACATCGGACCCAAATACCATAACAAGAGAGTATCCTTCCACGTACCCAAAAGGAACCGCCGCTACGCCGACCTCCCCCTGGAGAGGTCCCCCGCATCCGCAGAAACAGAACAGGCGAGAGAGCCTTCTCCTACATCGCAGCCAGGACCTGCATCGAGCTCCCTGTGAACATCAGACACTCCCCAACTCTGCACATGTTCAGAAAGGACCTCAAGACCTGGCTCTTCGACTGATCCAGAGCTGCATCCCCCAGCGCCTTGAGACCCTTGCGGGTGAGTAGTGCGGTTATAAACCCTTGATTGATTGATCAGGGGAAGTGATTGTGCACATCTTTGCCTGCTCCCCTCCTCTTGCATCCGCCACCACTGACCACTGAGCTGTGGCTATGTCAAGAAAGATCAATAGGCAGGGACCCTTCTTGATGATCAGCAAGGCCAAATCAGCTACCTGAAGCATAGCAGTTTCTTCTTGCTTTTCTGGTTTTAGCTGAAAGGAGACAACTTTCTGATTTTGTTGCTGTAAATTGTCAGAAGGTGATGTGTCAGTAATTAGAGGGATCATCTGGCTTCTGTTCTGAAGTCACCTGTGACGCTTTCTTGATTGAGGGAGATTTTTAATTTTTTTTTATTTATTTAAGTTTTGTATAGCGGTAGCTGGACCCGAAGGTATCAGAGCGCTTCACATCAAATACAAATAAGCATCAACAAGACAAGTAGGACGAAAGCAGGGCAGGGAGAACAGGGTGAAGTAAAAGTCTATACAATAGCAACATGAGCGCACAACATGGCGGAGATCAAGGGTGAATCATCCAGCTCTCTCTGGGAGCATAGAGATAGTGATCTATCAAAGTCAAACGAGGGGTTCTAGTTACGATCCAGCCCACTCAAGAAAGAGGGCTTTGAGTAGCATCTTGAATTTCGGGAAGGAGGCGGTCATCCTGATGTGGCGGGGGGGGGGAATGGAGTTCCATATCTTGGGAGCATTACCCGCAAAGGACTTACTAGATGTTTTATGTTTCTGTGATTTCAGAGGAATGAGTAGGAGCGTGTTGGAGCATCTGAGGTTCCTAGACTGACCGGCTCTATTGAGTTTGTTGGCCAGGTATTCTGGTTTGCCTGTATGCAGGGCTTTGTGTGTGAGGCAAGCTGTGCAGAAGCTGGCTCGTTGGTCAATAGGAAGCCACCTCAGATCCTTAAGAGCCGGGGTGATATGCTCATATTTCTTAGTTCCCGTGACCATTCTAGCTGCGGCGTTTAGGGAAGTGGTCAGAGGTCCCAGGTGAGATTTGGCTGTTCCAGTCAGAGTAGCAATGCCATTGTCAATTCTGGAGAGTACCAGTGCCTGAGTGGCCTGTTTCAGGTCTTTCGAGGGGAGGAAGGGTTTCAGTTTGTAGAGAAGTTTCAGGTTAAGGAAAGTACTTTTGGCGGTTTTAGAGACGTGTTCTTTCATGTCCAGTTTGGGGTCAAGAGTGATCCCCAGTGATTTGACGGAGGTTGTAGGTACAAGAGGAACATTAAGGGCGTTTAAGGTTTTGAGCCGTTAAAGTTTTTTGGGGTTTTCCTCTTTATTTGAGATGAGGAGCACTTCTGTCTTTTCTTCATTAAGTTTGAGGTGGTTGGATGAGAGCCAATGTTGGACCTCTGTGAGTGTGCCGTTTAGTCTGTGGATGTCTGCGATCTAAGTGGTTTCCAGGTAGAGTTGTGTGTCGTCCGCATAGAGGTGAAAGGGGACGTTGGAATTCCTTAGAATTGTAGTGAGGGGCTCCATGTAGATGTTGAAAAGTTGTGGAGAGAGTACTGACCCCTGTGGGACTCCTCTACTGATGGGGAGGGGGTCCGATTCGAAGCTTTTAATTTTGATTATTTGTGTGCGGTTGTTGAAAAAGGAGGCGAACCATTTGAGAACTGTTTTTTCCAAACCCGCTCTCTTCTGGAGGACATTGAGTAGCAGGGTATGATCCACTGTGTCAAACGCCGCCGAGAGGTTTAAGAGGATGAGAAGGCTACATTGGTTGCAGTCGAGCGACATGTGTAGGTCATCCATCACATTGAGGATTGCGGTTTCTGTGCTGCAGCCCTTTCTGAACCCTGACTGGTGTGGGTCAAGAAGATTTGTGATCTCTAGGTGATGGGTTAGCTGAGACAGCACACATTTTTCCAGAATTTTCGATAAAAGCGGAAGGTTCGAAACTGGTCTGAAGTTGTTCATGACCTTAGGGTCGAGGCCAGGTTTTTTTTAGGAGTGGCGTGACTTGACCTAGTTTAAGGCAGTCAGGAATGGAGCCATCGCTCAGAGAGCTGTTGATGATCTTGGCCCAGATAGGGGCTAGAGTAAGCTTCAGGTCTTTGGTCAGTCTCGGGGGTAGCTGATCAAGGGAGTGTGACGAGGGATTAGCGGTGGCAATGAGATCGCTTATCGCTTCAATTTGGATGGGTCGGAAGGAAGACCAGCGAGTGGCTGCGGTTGTTAGTCTTGAGTGGGTAGAAGCAGTGGGGAGCGATTCTGTGAGGGCGGTGGGCATGTCGCTGAAAAATCGGTCAATTGAGGCAATGTTTTCGTTGAAGAAGCTAGCAAAGTCATCACACTGGGATTTGGACGCTGCTGAGCTGTCTGTCATAGGAATGGAGGTTTGATTCCTGATGATATTGAAGAGTTCTTTGGGGCGGTTTTTAGCCTTATCTAGAGCAGAGCAGAAGAAGGATGACTTTTTGTTTTTGATATGATTAAAGTAGGTTTTGCGAGCTGCCTTGAGTTGGTCCTGGTTGAGGGCGGTGGGGTTGTTCCTCCAGGATCTTTCCATGGCTCTTAGGAGTCTACGCTCTTCGTTGATGTCAGTGGAGAACCAGGACCTGGAGGGGATGCTTCTGTTTTTTTTAGTTTTCTAGGTGCCAGCAGATCCAGACGCGCTCCAGGTTGGAATGATAGAGCGAGGTGAGTTCCGTGGTTGAGAGGAGCTCTGTCGAGTTAGGGAGGAGTGAGCTAAGAGCATCTTCTAGCTTGTCAGGGGGGACTCTCGATATGTTTCTGACCCATTTGGGGGAGGTTTGGGTGGGTGGGAGGGATAGAGCCGAATGGTTGATATGAAAGAGGATGGCGTGATGGTCTGACCAGTCCACTGGGATGATGTGGTCAATTGAAATTGTCTTTTTGTCCGCAATGATTGCATCCAGGATCGCTCCTCTAGGTGGGTTTCTTCTGAGCAGTGTTGGATCATATCGTGGTCTTGTAGAAGGGAGGATGAGAGATTGGATGAGCGGGTTATTGGTTTCATTCCATCTTAGGTTGAGGTCGCCTAGCATTATTCTGAAGTCACTGTTGAGAGCGGTTTGAGTGATCAGATCCGACAGCTGCTCGCTAAATTCAATAGCGTTGCCTGGAGGGTGGTAAAGGAGAAGGCATTGAAGTGGGCTGTGGTAGGGCGAGTTAATGTCGACCGAAAGGCATTCAAAGGAGTTATAAAGGAAGGAGGGGGATTCAGTGACGGAGAGGTCACTTTTGTGGATAATTGCTATTCCGCCTCCTTTGCGTATGGGCCTGTCTTTGTGGATAAGTGAGAAGCCGGGTGGCACCAGCGTGTCCAAGATGGGAGGGGATAAGGTATTCAGCCAAGTTTCAGTGATGAAGGCTACATCTAGGTCATGGGAGAGGATGGTTTCGGCTAATTCCGTTGCATGTTTGACGACTGATCTGCAGTTGATATGCATGCAGTTAATGGGGGGCCTGCATTCGAGTTCGGGTTGACAGAATTCGCTCCGGGTAAGGAGGCGAGATAGGCTGGGGGTCTGGCGGCTTTTCGGTGGGGCGGGTCTCTCCTCATTCCAGTGATGACTTGGATCGAAGAAAGGGGTGAGGGGTGCGGGGGTAGTGCTTGGGCTGGCTGGTTAGGAGGGGGTTTGTAGGATGCGACGAGGGAGCTCACTTCCTGGGGGGAGAGGGAGGGAGAAGTTCTTCTGGGACTGTCAACTCGTGATTCAGTCCGAGGTTTAGTGAGAGGAGGCCGGGAGCCTGGGGGGGGGACAGGGACCAGATAGGGGGGAGGGAGTCATTCCTGATGGGAGGTTGCTGGAGGTGGGGAGGTGAGGCGAGAGGGGGGGTAGCTGGAGTTTCTCTAGGGAGGAAAGGGTTTCTTTCAGTCCGAGGATCAGTGTGGCGATCTGGGCTTCTAGAAGGTCCATGCGATGTGTCGTCATGAGAGCTGGGGGGGGGGGAGGGGGGAACTGGGCCTTGAGTGAGAGGGGCAAAGGGGCAAGACCTTAATAGGGGGGAGAGTAGAAGTAGGAGGGACCGGACCCGGTTTAGAGAATACTAGAGAAGGAGAGGAGTATTGAGGCGAGTTGCTGTTAGGAGGGATAATAGGGGAGGGAGGGCCTGATTCGGGATTGGAGTACGGATGGGCGAGGGCTAGAGAGGGGGAGGGGCTTTGTGGCAAGTTATTGATCGGGGGGATAACAGGGGTGGGAGGATCAGGTTCGGGTTTCGAGATCGGGTGGTCGAGGAAACGAGAGGGGGGAGGGTTGCGGCCCCTTTGGAAGAGGTGGTTATCTTCACTGAGTGGGATGGTGTGAGCAAGTGGATTGGGGGTTGGCGCAGGGGGCTGTGACTCGGAGTTGCTAGAGGGTCTGGGATCTCTACGGGTAGTAGATTGGGGACCTGGGGTGTTTTGTGTTTGGTGGAGTGGAGGGTTGGGAGTCGGATGGGAAGGAGGGGGGCAGAGTTCTGGGAGGTTGGGTGGACGGGGAGGGGACCGGGGGTGTAGGGAATTGGGGGCCGGGGCTGGGGGAGGCGAATGACTGGTGACGTGAATAGGCATGGGGGGGGTCGTTGAGGTGAAGGAAGCCTGCTCTGCGGCTTAGGTGTTTGACAGGAGCCACTGAGGGGGGAGGTGTGTGGCTGGTGTGGGTAGTGAGCAGTAGCCGTCTTTAGAGTGGGGAAGAGGGGAATTTCATGAGGGTTGATGGGTAATGTAATCTTCATATGTGTTGGGCTTAAGAGAGTTGGGGATGTTGGTACGGTCACTAGGTATGTATGAGGAAGTTAAAGACTGTCTATTTGGGAGTATTTTGAGTGGAAACTGACAAAAGGGTGGGTGACCCATTTGGTGTTAGTTCCACAGGTACTAATCATTTTTATGTTGTCAATAAAGAAGTGATTGATGGTATTGCTTGTCAGTTAAAAGTGGGACTGGAGCGCACTACAGGGTATTAATGCAGTATTCCACTGCCTTGTAGTGTGCTTTGTTTCTAAGTGACACCACATCGGTCTGCAGAATCCCGCTATTGAGCCATTGCTAACCCCATGTAACCGGCGATCGTGCTGACGTGACTACAACTCTTCTTGGTTGCTATTGGGAAGTTTCCACTAACTGGACAGCCACCGCGCCGAAGTAACTCCTTTTGGCCCTTATTCAGAACCGGATTTCACCCCGCCAAGCCGCCTTGCACCAACTCCGGCTTCACCACATTCTAGCTACCAATCGCTCCCTCCTGGCATAAGAGGCTCTAAATTATTAGGCATACAATCTATGTCCTGATGATGATCCGCTTATTCCCTTGCTGGATCGAAACGCCATCGACACTTTGAAACACCTTATACACCAAAAACTGTTGTTTACTAAACTGTAAAGGTGTATTATGCGACTTGTTTTTCTTGCCACTGCTTATTTCCTATGTACAACAAACCGTAAAGCTTTGCCTGAGCCCCCTGTTTTTCTTTTTCTTCCCCCCTTGTTCTGTATTCTATTGGCTAAGTGGGCCACAGGCTTGTGTCCCACTTGATGTATTGCTTTGTGATATTTTCTCCAATTACTTAAAAGTAAATATTAGACCTCTGTCCGGCTGGACATGTCCACTTAATATAGTAACGACTGAGTCTATATTCATTGCTCGCATATTTCCCTTCTCCAGGGACCAGTGCTGTTTAAAAGTATTGTTTCTAGGTGAGACTTTGCTGCTGCCTTTTTTGTACAAGTTGGCATTGGTGGGGGAGGTAAGGAGCCTGGTTGGAGAGTAAAGAGCTTCATGTTAACTGAGATCTCCAGGGGCAATGGAGTACAATGAAAAACTGAGGATTTGGAGAACTATTGTTTCTATTGTACATTGTTGTACACACGATTTTTCACAGTGGCTCTGTATATATTGAGGAGTGCGTTCATGGATGTTGTAGGCAGATTAGTAGTTATAACCTTGATTAATTTATCTTACATCTAATCTGTAGGGACATTTTGGGAAAACCAACATGTCTGCATTTCTCATTAGGCTGGCCTTGATATGATGATGCAGTCTGTCAACAGAACAATGAAATTGCAAGACGGTCGATTCAGTCCAAGTGTGTTAGTGGCTTGTGAAGGATTGATAAACAGATCGTTCTGATGAAGTCTATCATGTTGCCTTTGGAATCAGTAAGGTCAGTGACACGTTGCATGAGGTCCATGGTGTTGAGGAGTGTGTTGAAGGAGTCTTTCATTTTGTTGGTCCTTGAATCTTCAGGGATTGAAGCCTCCAAACAAACATGAGGTGGGTTTGCTGAATGGAACAGTGGTGATTAAAGGTAGCAGTCTGTGATGGTGAGAGATGGAAGTGGCAGTTAAGGAGGTAAAATGAGTTGGGCATTGCTGGCTAGCTTAGACTTAAGAACCAGGGGGGCTTCTGGATCACTTCAATTCTCCTCCAGTCTTGGGTTTGGAGTCAGCGCTTTGAATGTTCTAGCCTGCAATGATGAGGACACCTAAAGTGTGTAGAAATGAGTATGAAATGTAACAATCTAGGCAACCATGAAGAAGCAAATCAATATAGAAATTAATAATTGGAAGGGAACTAAGCTACAACAATACTTTTTAAATTCAACAGTTTATTAATAATTAAAAAATGACAAAATACAATATCACATTTCAAAGTTAAAATGCACAATAAAAAGTATAATTTGCACAAAAAAGAAATAAACACAATACATAAATCACATTACATATGAAAGTGCATCTAAAGTTAAAAAAGGAGGTGGCAAAATAGTACTCTACGCGCGTTTCGGCGGCCAGCGCCTTCTTCTGGAGCAGCCACGAAAATTTCTAAAAAGTAAATTTACATAAAGGAAAAAATTACACACAGTAAAAGTAATATTTTACAAAGTTAAAAAGCAATTTACAAATTTTCCAGTAGCCTAAAGTTAAACCTTCCTATTTACAATAGTCATAGTGTAATGACACACCAACACTATTAGTTTCATTTCCTTGCAGTACTAACAACTCTTTAGGGGATAAAAGGCATATGGCAGAGTGATATAAAAATACGGGGACCTCTTGGTAAATAGGGGCAGCGAATAAACTTCAAGAGGCCATGTAGGTCTCAAGGGACCCTCATTGAATATGCAGGTGGTCTGATTTATCTTTTTATAGTGATTCTAGCTGTAGTCTATACTTACAAGAGATGTTGTTATATTGATGTATAGGGTATACTTTGCTTTCTTAGTCTCTGTAGTAAGCGGTTCCAACCGTCAGATTACAGGAGCTTAAAAAGGATGTATAGTAGGAATTTACTAAATACAGTTCAAAAATTTCCTAAGATGGTGATATGCATTTTGTAGTTTTAAGGCACTTACATGATATAGAAATGCAGTATGTACAGCCCAATGGCAAGGTCTAGCATAAGTCAAACGCTAGTATCCTATTTCCAAGAGGTAACACTGAAAATCACAAAAGATAGAAACAATATTATATAGGTCAGGGCTTAGTATCTCGTTATCAAGGCATCTATATTGCTGATTTGTACCTAAGGTGTCCAGGATAGACTCCTAAGTTAGGTCTCCGCTGATTAATGCTGTTAAGTCACAAGTCTTGGGTTTTCTGTTTCTTGGGGGCAGAAATGTCGATTTTAAATTTCGGAGTTTTAGGAATCCCTTATAATGGTGCAGATGTAAAGTGATTAACAGATGCTACAATCGATATGATTATCTAATTCTGATCGATGCAGAGATAGGTTTATATTAGTCACACCAAGATCATGAATGCAGATGAACCGCAGACCTATCTTTATAACTAAATATATATAGGATTCGTGTTATTCTTGTATTTTATTTAAAAAAATCAGTAGATTACCTGAATAGTTAAAAGAATATAGATTAATCCCGCCGTCCGGAACCTTTAGGTCACTTAAGCCAAGGGTGGGCTTGGTAACTCAGTACTGAAAAAGCGCAATCCTCCTGATATGATAAAAAAGACAGAGGGACTAGCCTTCAATCCCAATCGCGACCTACTTGTCACTATGGATGTAGAGTCCCTGTATAGTCTGTGTGCGGAAATGCCTAGGCAGTCAAAGAATTACAAATAAAATAAACAAGTGGGAAACCAAATCAGGGACAATTGAAAAGGTGTAGGGGTGATAAAAACTCGCTACGTTTTAATAAAAACACAAATACAGTTCATTAATCAACACATACAATGTACAATAAAAATTAAAACTAAACAACTGAATGCTAAAAAAGTCCACAATGAAAAGGTTACATTAAAAACAATGACCATGTCAGTTTATAACAAGAACACCAATCAAAGGGGTGTCCATTGAATCAATAATACAGTACTCGACGCGCGTTTCGGCGACTGAACGCCTTCTTCAGGAGCCACAAAACAATCTGAAATGATAATACAGAAGCATTACAAAAGAAAACGGTACATTATACCTTCTACGGTGTGGCAGTAAAACATGCATACATCGTTCTATATTTCAATTAACTTGAAAAGGCCATTACATCCATACAACTAATACAATTGCCAACAAGAGAAATGGTTTCCCGAACAACTTTGTTTACTTTATGTTCACTGATTGGTACATTTTATCTAATATTGCGAGAGTACAACACACATATAATCTTTAAAGTTTAAAATAAACTATGAGAACATAAGCTGTGAGAACATACATTTCGCTCACACATGTTTGATAAGTTCATGTAGTCAGGTACAGTGATAATACCTAAACAACTTACTTAACATAGACCAGGGATTTGCTCGGTCAATGCTCAAAAGTTGGAATGTATTTGGACCAATTTACATCTAAATGGAAGAGAAAAAGAAAGAGGGAAGGGGGGGTTTAGGAAAGATACCATCTTAATCTTTTCAGAAAGTAAAAGAAAAAGGGATAAAAACTTGTTGAAAAGATTTGAGCACAAATAATGGCATTGATGCAGGCAGCCAAGGGCATTTGTTAGATTATAATGGCACGCTTCCTGTTGTCAAAGGATGCTTTACAAAATTGCTGCTCCCTCACTCTTTTGGAGTGTGGTGCGGCCGTAAATGGGTATTGCATGCTACATATAGATAGCTACATCTTCCATGCTAGCCGCATCTAAATGGCCAATGTACCCAATTTGGCGGTACATAGACTCTGATCTTTGCTAAGTAGCGATATCAAGTCAGGCTTTGATGTAAATACCTGAATCAATTAACGAGTCTATGTAGAATAGGAAAAAATATAATATTCTCTATCGTTTGTCCTACAGTGGTATCGAAATTAAAAGCCACAAGAAAGGGGGGTACAAACAATATATATACAATGTACCTGCAGAGTGATGTCTCTGGAAATGGGTGTGTCTTATATGGTTCCGACACGGGCGATATTCACAAGGTGTGCCAAAAATGATAAAAATCTGCGGACAGATACACATCCATTGGTCAAAGTCTATCACAGAGTTGCGGTTTAAGTCATTGTTCGATTAATAGAATAGCTCGATTTATAGAATAGCTAACCTGCAGTATACCTAAAGATGCAAGAAGAGGAATAATACACGGATTGGACCAAATGTATACATGCGGTACTATGCCGCATAGAGCTATGGCTTTATAACTGTCATGCAGTATCACTTGATAATACCACAAGTCTAGAGACTCACCCGTAGGATTATATATGTGGAATTGCGGACGTGCGGTTTGGTTAGCACCAGTGAAAATAGGTCATGCTTGACAGATTCAAATCTCAGAAGTCGCACCTGCAATGTATAAAAAATCTATCAGCAAGAGCGTACTGCACTTGTAGAATGTACCGGCTGACACCATCTGAACTAATGCAGCCTCCTGGAGGCGTTTATGGTGCTAAAAAACGAAATGCGAGAAAAAATGTCTCACCTGGTGGTAGCTGGAAATGACTAGTTATTCGGAATGATGTGAGGTAATTGGAGCGGCTATACAGATCTCCGTTATGGTGCTGTTAGACCGAATCCCCACTTCAGATGGAATTTAAAATGTCCGGGGCGGTCGGACCTGTAAAGTACAGATAAATTATCACTACACGCATCTGTGATAGTATTATGCTATCATGTGATATAAGCCTATACTATCACAGATGCGTGTAGTGATAATTTATCTGTACTTTACAGGTCCGACCGCCCCGGACATTTTAAATTCCATCTGAAGTGGGGATTCGGTCTAACAGCACCATAACGGAGATCTGTATAGCCGCTCCAATTACCTCACATCATTCCGAATAACTAGGCATTTCCAGCTACCACCAGGTGAGACATTTTTTCTCGCATTTCGTTTTTTAGCACCATAAACGCCTCCAGGAGGCTGCATTAGTTCAGATGGTGTCAGCCGGTACATTCTACAAGTGCAGTACGCTCTTGCTGATAGATTTTTTATACATTGCAGGTGCGACTTCTGAGATTTGAATCTGTCAAGCATGACCTATTTTCACTGGTGCTAACCAAACCGCACGTCCGCAATTCCACGTATATAATCCTATGGGTGAGTCTCTAGACTTGTGGTATTATCAAGTGATACTGCATGACAGTTATAAAGCCATAGCTCTATGCGGCATAGTACCGCATGTATACATTTGGTCCAATCCGTGTATTATTCCTCTTCTTGCATCTTTAGGTATACTGCAGGTTAGCTATTCTATAAATCGAGCTATTCTATTAATCGAACAATGACTTAAACCGCAACTCTGTGATAGACTTTGACCAATGGATGTGTATCTGTCCGCAGATTTTTATCATTTTTGGCACACCTTGTGAATATCGCCCGTGTCGGAACCATATAAGACACACCCATTTCCAGAGACATCACTCTGCAGGTACATTGTATATATATTGTTTGTACCCCCCTTTCTTGTGGCTTTTAATTTCGATACCACTGTAGGACAAACGATAGAGAATATTATATTTTTTCCTATTCTACATAGACTCGTTAATTGATTCAGGTATTTACATCAAAGCCTGACTTGATATCGCTACTTAGCAAAGATCAGAGTCTATGTACCGCCAAATTGGGTACATTGGCCATTTAGATGCGGCTAGCATGGAAGATGTAGCTATCTATATGTAGCATGCAATACCCATTTACGGCCGCACCACACTCCAAAAGAGTGAGGGAGCAGCAATTTTGTAAAGCATCCTTTGACAACAGGAAGCGTGCCATTATAATCTAACAAATGCCCTTGGCTGCCTGCATCAATGCCATTATTTGTGCTCAAATCTTTTCAACAAGTTTTTATCCCTTTTTCTTTTACTTTCTGAAAAGATTAAGATGGTATCTTTCCTAAACCCCCCCTTCCCTCTTTCTTTTTCTCTTCCATTTAGATGTAAATTGGTCCAAATACATTCCAACTTTTGAGCATTGACCGAGCAAATCCCTGGTCTATGTTAAGTAAGTTGTTTAGGTATTATCACTGTACCTGACTACATGAACTTATCAAACATGTGTGAGCGAAATGTATGTTCTCACAGCTTATGTTCTCATAGTTTATTTTAAACTTTAAAGATTATATGTGTGTTGTACTCTCGCAATATTAGAAAAAATGTACCAATCAGTGAACATAAAGTAAACAAAGTTGTTCGGGAAACCATTTCTCTTGTTGGCAATTGTATTAGTTGTATGGATGTAATGGCCTTTTCAAGTTAATTGAAATATAGAACGATGTATGCATGTTTTACTGCCACACCTTAGAAGGTATAATGTACCGTTTTCTTTTGTAATGCTTCTGTATTATCATTTCAGATTGTTTTGTGGCTCCTGAAGAAGGCGTTCAGTCGCCGAAACGCGCGTCGAGTACTGTATTATTGATTCAATGGACACCCCTTTGATTGGTGTTCTTGTTATAAACTGACATGGTCATTGTTTTTAATGTAACCTTTTCATTGTGGACTTTTTTAGCATTCAGTTGTTTAGTTTTAATTTTTATTGTACATTGTATGTGTTGATTAATGAACTGTATTTGTGTTTTTATTAAAACGTAGCGAGTTTTTATCACCCCTACACCTTTTCAATTGTCCCTGATTTGGTTTCCCACTTGTTTATTTTATTTGTAATTCTTTGACTGCCTAGGCATTTCCGCACACAGGTTGTTTACCCTGCCCTAGGAGTCTAATAGAGCATTACCCAGGGGGTCCTTGCTAATCACGACGAGTCCCTGTATAGTAACATGCCACTAGCAGAAGCCATGAAAACTACTTCCTGGTTTATTGACCTGCACAATATCCCTTGTCCAAAAACATTTCTTTTGGCATGTTTGGAAATTGTTCTAACGGAAAACTTCCTTGAATTTGGATCTAATACTTATCGCCAGATCAAAGGTGTAAGTATGGGCCGTCGGTAGCACCTTCGATTGCAAACATATTTATGGCGACATTTGAAAAGAAATATATCCAAAATGAAACAGAAAACCCAAGACTTGTGACTTAACAGCATTAATCAGCGGAGACCTAATTTAGGAGTCTATCATGGACACCTTAGGTACAAATCAGCAGTATAGATGCCTTGATAACGAGATACTAAGCCCTGACCTATATATAATATTGTTTCTATCTTTTGTGATTTTCAGTGTTACCTCTTGGAAATAGGATACTAGCGTTTGACTTATACTAGACCTTGCCATTGGGCTGTACATACTGCATTTCTATATCATGTAAGTGCCTTAAAACTACTAAATGCATATCACCATCTTAGGAATTTTTGAACTGTATTTAGTAAATTCCTACTATACATCCTTTTTAAGCTCCTGTAATCTGACGGTTGGAACCGCTTACTACAGAGACTAAGAAAGCAAAGTATACCCTATACATCAATATAACAACATCTCTTGTAAGTATAGACTACAGCTAGAATCACTATAAAAAGATAAATCAGACCACCTGCATATTCAATGAGGGTCCCTTGAGACCTACATGGCCTCTTGAAGTTTATTCGCTGCCCCTATTTACCAAGAGGTCCCCGTATTTTTATATCACTCTGCCATATGCCTTTTATCCCCTAAAGAGTTAGTACTGCAAGGAAATGAAACTAATAGTGTTGGTGTGTCATTACACTATGACTATTGTAAATAGGAAGGTTTAACTTTAGGCTACTGGAAAATTTGTAAATTGCTTTTTAACTTTGTAAAATATTACTGTGTGTAATTTTTTCCTTTATGTAAATTTACTTTTTAGAAATTTTCGTGGCTGCTCCAGAAGAAGGCGCTGGCCGCCGAAACGCGCGTAGAGTACTATTTTGCCACCTCCTTTTTTAACTTTATATGCACTTTCATATGTAATGTGATTTATGTATTGTGTTTATTTCTTTTTTGTGCAAATTATACTTTTTATTGTGCATTTTAACTTTGAAATGTGATATTGTATTTTGTCATTTTTTAATTATTAATAAACTGTTGAATTTAAAAAGTATTGTTGTAGCTTAGTTCCCTTCCAATTATTAATTTCTATATTGATTTGCTTCTTCATGGTTGCCTAGATTGTTACATATCAATTGTTTATTCTTTCCCTGGTCTAGGAACCTTATTTTTATGAACCCAGGGGGTCCTTGTTAAATATATGCCTAGAAATGAGTATGAGCCATGTCTCTCTAGCACTAAACACAATAAATTGTAGAATGTCTTCTTAGAACTAAACAGGTAGGCAAACCATAAAATAACAGTCAGCCCTATTGAATTTACACATTTTGTAGAAAGGAAAGCAATCATATTTATCAATTAGGACTCAAATATTTTGGCAGGTAGAAGTCAGAAATAATCAGTCATTACATGTTGGAATTAGAAATCAATGCCCATTAGCTAAAACAATGATCTCCCTGGGAAGTTGGAAGGATTCCACAATTGTAATGTTTGGAAAACAAATGAGGTACTAAAAGTTGCACCGACTGTTTACTTTACAGCACTGTAATCATAACATTTTCTCAGAAATATATGCTAGTAGGATCAAATAGATGCTTCTGAAATGTATAGGGAAGACATTTGGCTGGCAGGTCTCGGATAAGCTGAGGTAGGATGTAACTAGGACAGTAAGGGTATCCAAATGGCAATGCAAGCCTGAAGGATTTACTGAATTTGAGATAGTCCTTTTGAAGTCTCTGGTAAATGGGAAGTGAGTTTCAAAAGGAAAAACCCTGAAAGCAGAGGGAATAACCACCATATCTTTGACACCTGAATTGATGGGATGACAACGGGCCTCTGTTAGCTGACTCATGGTCAGTTGGTAAGGATAAAACAGGGTGGCAATGTAGTCTGCAATTCAGACTTGTAACACCTACTGGACTAAACAGAGTATTTTAAACAATGCACTCGGAATAGAGGGATAAAATGATCATGATGTTTTATTCCAAACAAAAGGTGAGCAGCATGTTTGTACTCTTTGCAACTTTGCAAGGGATGTTTTGAGGTGACAATGTAAAGGCTATTACAATGATCCAAGTGGGAAATGACTGAAGCAAGGATTCAGGCGATTTTCTTGTGGTTGTGTAAAAGTGGATCACTTTTAGTTGACGAAGGTGGAAATATGTGAATTTGCAATGGATATTTATCTGGGGGTGCAAAAGAAAGCCCATCATTGAAGAACACACCCAGAATCCATGATTGATCCACCTGGTAGGAGCTGAACCCATATCATCAGGCCAAGAGAGAGGGGAAGAGCATGGGCTTACTTGGCAAAGAGCAGTATATCAGTCTTTTCACCATTAAAGCATAGCCTGTTCTGCATCCGCTGATTAATGTGAGAGAGGCCATTAATTAGATTGGGAAGATTGCCACAGTCTTCTTCAACCTTTAATTGGAGCGGTCATCTGCATCCATCGGGTATCCTATCTTATAGGAATCCAGGATTGCTGCCAGGGTGCCGTATAGTCATTAACCCATTCTATGCTCATGACGAGCTCAGCTCGTCATGCAGTACACTGCTTGTGTGCTCATGACGAGCTGAGCTCGTCATGAACAATGGAAATAATGGATCTGCAGCACAGAGCATGAATTGCTGTAGCATTCATGTGGTTAAATAGAATAGGAGACAATGCAGAACACCAAAGTTGATGTCAGCTGTAATTGATCGAAATAGGCTCACTTTTTCTTGATGTGTGCTTTTATGCAAAAAGGTGAACTATGCGAGTGCAGGACCTCTAAAGCCAGTTGAAGTGGACAGACTATCAATGAGCATCTAGTGGTCAGTGGCGCTCAAGTATGCAAAAGTATCAAGGAGGATCAGAGTATAGGGGTGGCCTGGGTCACAGGAAGACAGGATTTATTCAAGCGGGAGGACGCTGGCAGAAGACAACACTTGCAGCAAACGGGAGGCCCCAAGATTGGTCTTTTGTAAGCTATGACATCGGGATTCACTGTACATTTCTTTAGGATGGGTGTAATGACTGCATTTTGGAAAGCTTAGGGGGTGTTCCCACTGGCTAAGGAGCAACTGACAAGGTTATTGATGGCTGGTAGAAGTGCTGGGAGGCCATGATTAATTACTTTGTCAGTGTAAATATATAACAGGACAGACCAGACTTATTGATCAAGATGTTCCAAACTTTTAATTTGGAGGCACAAACTCACATAGAGTGTTTGTAATCGAAGTGATAAGATAAGGTTCCAAAGGCTTCTGGGTGGGACTATTCGGGTGCTAGGAGAGGCAATTTTATTGTTGAAGAATCACAGGAGGTTATTACAGAGGTCTGATGTCTGAGAACACACTTTATTGGAATCAGTGGAAGACACCAGCTCATTGAAGGAGAGGAAAGGTTCCTTGGTAGTGTTCAAAGGTTCAGTGAAGAGGGAATGGTGCCCTTGCACATGCAGATTTGTAGTCTCTAGCATAATCAAGTAAGGATAAGCAACTGAAAGGAACTTTGGTTTTGATCCAGCATCTTTCTCACAGTCTACCTTGTCATTTTAGTTGATGCAGGCTATCAGTATAAAATTGGTTACTCTTTGAGGGACAGCATTTAAAGAAAGTGGAGGAAATGAAGGAATCAAGGTCCTTAGTTAACTTTCATATCAAGCAGTCTAAAAAGCGGTCTGGACTGTAGAGAGAAGAATCTGATATACCAGTTAGCGACTGGATGTAGGCTTCTAGATGCAGTCAGTACAGATTATGCCAGAAGGAGAGAGGAGTCATGTTGTAGAGAGTGAAGAAATTGGAGATAATGAGGGAGGCCAGTGTCCAGCACGTTCTATCAGTTACAGCTGTCACTCACTCTTCAACAGTGCATCAAATACATTGAGTATTCAAAGCACCCAGAGAAGAAACTTATTTTAAATAATAAAAATAATAATTATAATATTAATAGGGTGTTATTACTATACAAATGTACCTAATAATATTTATTTAAATTAAACCTACAAAGCAAAAGACAGTTAGTGATATAGTGACATTATGCACAAGTAAGGTCGGTCCACTGCAGAATCTCACTGGTGACCATATCATAGGTCAAGACAATCAAAGAAATAATGCAAAGAGAGATACATTGTACCAGATATGATTGTTAAACATATACACATTACTATACTGAAGCTCTGCTGCTCACTGTGGAGTTATGTGACTGTAAAGTGTCTGAGTGTTGAATATGCAACAGTTGATGGAAAAGCGTGGGAGCTGTAGATTCTATATAGAGTCTTTGTGTATTTGGTGGACTTTTCTGTTTGTTTACTTAATATGCATTTGGAGTATAACTTATTATTATTAGATATATTTGTATATTAATAAATGTCTAATAACATGTTGTAGGGAGTCTTGGATCCACTGTCAAGAACCTTATTGATGGACTATTTGACTACGAAATGCTCGAACACAAGACCTGATAAATATAAGGAGCTGAAGTTCTAGTATTGTTTAAAACAGGAGGTGAAGGCTGTCGACTCCGTCACCTGTTCGTTCTTTCATCAGTTGGGTAAGGCCAGGAGTGTCCATGTCATCAACTAAGTTGTGGTAATACCCGTTGTAAGGATGACTTCCAGATGTTCATGTCATCCATGACACAATCAGAGAGCATTTAAAGCATATTTATTGGGCAACATCTAGGAGACTAAATTGGAAGGTGGGAAGGCATTTTTTGGATGGATGGGTGGTGGAGGACAGCACAAACCAGGAAGGCAGTCGGGATGTGACAACCATGGGTATTCGAATGAGGTATATTTGGAGCTATCAAGCAACTGATGGACCAATACCACACCACCACCAAGCCCCTGACCTGTTTTTCAACATGTTTTTATGATCTGGAGGAAGCAGACTGCTATGAGTTAGCCCCCCTTCCCAAAGTGCCCCAGTTGCATGGATATCTGGTCCCTGGTACAGAGTTTTGGTCATAGGTAAACACAGATCATGTGTGCACGTCATGACCTAGGTCTGTCGGAAAATGCAGTCTTGTTAGACAGTGAGGGGCACACCAATTGCTACCTTTATAGCAATTGGTGTGCCCCTCTTGCTACCTTTATAATGGTAGAGGACTATTGCCCTCACCTGGAGCTCGGTGACGAAAGCGCCTGGTAGGAGCATGCTCGGTTTGTGCAGTAATCACTAGCTTTAGCAGGCCTTTTTACCTGTCATAGGAGCGGTGCCTACCAATATACTCATGTAAAGTTCCGCTGCTGTGTACTTAGCTGATCCTTGACCTTTATCCCGATTGTGTGTAGCCCTGGACAAAACGTGATCTTTGCATGTACATGGTGGGATGTATGTGTGCCTGTACATGGTACATAAAATAGAGGCCTGTGGGTTTCATTATGGAAGCCCAAGTGCTGAAAAGGCTAGTGGAGTTGAGGACTACAACCTCTACACATGAGATGTGTGTTGCACACATATTGGAGAACTGGGGTTGGAACACACACATTGTAGGTAGGAAGGGGAGAAGACCACAGTCTGTGGACATCAAAGGTCTAAGATTCCATGAAGAGTTACTGGCCAGTTGGGCCTGGGCATAGGTCAGGGAAATACCAGGTGGGAAGGCTTATACCTTTGACCTTTTGTGAGGCATATTTCAGTGGATAATGACAGCCAGGGGTGATCCCCAGTTCCTCCCTTGGCCAGGGTTGTGGGTAGATCGGAACTGGAGCCACTCCTGCTTTGGCAGGCTTTCCCTTCAACAAAGAACAGGGCAGAGGAAAGGGCATTTCAAAGGTGTGGACACCCACAACCCGAATTTCAAAGGACCAGACACTAAACCAGATCATGTGTCTGGTTTTGGATTATAAGGGTGGGAGCATGAGTCCCACAAGTTGCTCAACAGCACTTTCCATCAGGGTAAAGAGGATCGCCAAGACTTGGACCTGCTGAACCAGGACTGGGGGGGGACAGATATATCAGTCTCGCTGGGGTGAGGGTGCATCACCAGGAACTAAGAACGCTCAACTGCACCTAAAGCACCAGCTTTCTACCTGCCTGCCGAAACCAGTGTGCCCTGTGAGGAGGAGGAGGAATAAATAATCTGGAAGGAGCAAGGCCCAGCAGGGATCCTGGTGAGTGGATCCTGGTGAGCAGAGGTGAAGGCGCCCAGTCCAGTCTGGGCAGGTGCTATGAGACAGCAGTCTGCTTTTTTTTAATAGGTCAGTAACCTCTTTCAGAGTTGTCATGAAGTTGCGGGCTGATGACAGTACCACTGGCATTGTTGGTGCAGTCCCCTGTGAGCCCCATATGACAGGAAGGGGACACTAGGACTGTTGGGGCCATTGCCCAGTACAACCAACATCAGTGGGGCTATCAATCATGACACCCATATATCAGAAGGGAGCCACTAGGAACGCTGTGGCCATCACCTGTGTTAGAGGTGTCCTTGTGACCAGCGGAGGTTTAAAATCAGAAGCTGTCCTGCAACGCCGCCACTGCCTTATCACCTTACCAGAAGGAACTACAAAGGAGAAGCCACCTGATTCACCCCACCATATCCATCAGCGACTGTAACTGCCTCAAAACACAAACCTGACAACTGTGGGAAGATATAGTGCAGGTTGCTTTTAGCAAGAACACAGGAAGACATACCAAGGCTCCGGGGCACTTCTACAGGCAGTGGTTCAGTAAGACTAAAGCAGGGCCCGCTTACCCTTCTGAGATTTGCATGTGCTTAGCTGGTTAGTGCCATGGTGAGCTTAACATTCAAGGCTGAAGCCAGAATTTGATGAGCAACGCTAGTGCAGGAAGCACCATTGTGGTCGCCTCCATAGAACTGCTGGGGCACATTTGTTAGCTTGAAGTGGGAGAGAGAGGAACCGGAAGGAGGGGGAACAGGAGGGGGAACAGGCGGGAGAGAGACTGCCTAAGCCAGTATCAGTGCGCTAGCCCTGAGAGACATTTACTGTTCATTGTTTAGTGTGCTGCATAATACTTTGCCTGGATAATAAACACAACTTTTCTTATCAAAAGTGAGTATTGGACTGGGCAATCAAATTATTGAGGTCACTGTGGGTATTTTGAGTCTTGAGCAAACACAAGGAGATGATGGACGGAGCACTGAAACTTTTTTGACACTCACCCCAGTCACAGATCTGGGTTGAATCCATCATCATTCTTTAGCTCACTTCACCACCTCAGTTCACACCCAGCTATATGCAAATCAGTCTTGACCCTGTGCCTCATGGGAACAGTCCAGCCTGAACTGCCAAGCCAGGTCTTCCCTGAACCGGAAACAAGCATCCTGGGACCGGTTTCTGGATAACACCTTTTATCAGCCAGGATAGCTTCAATCCAGTGGCAAAGTGATCAAGGGACCCACGTCTGGGCATGTCCTGCCAACTTAGTGCAAACAAAGCAAACACAAGGAGATGATGGACGGAGCACTGAAACTTTTCAGACACTCACCCCCAGTCACAGATCAGGTGGCGAAGTGAGCTAAACAACGATGATGGATTCAACCCAGATCTGTGACTGCGGGTGAGTGTCTGAAAAATTTCAGCGCTCCGTCCATCATCTCCTTGTGTATGCGCTATTTTGAGTCTTGAGCTTGCGTGCACCTTGCACCTACTTCCCCTTGACTAGCCTTGGACTTCTAGATCTGCATTACCACAGAGTCAAGTGCTGAAGGAGTAGTACTTGCCCAGTTACTCAGGACCCATAGTGGGCAAGCAGCAGGAGTAAAAGGACCAACCACCAAGGTTGGACTTAGTAATCCTTACATGCCTCATAGCACTCTGAAAGAGGTGGCAACCCAATATCAGCTGCAGAGGAAGTAGACAGTACAGTGCTCCTAGCAGTGGTGCATGCAGTCACCTTTGTGGATTGTGTTGTTCTTGGAATCATGGACTCAAATCATAAAAAAAATATGAAAAAAAAGAATAAGTTACCACCACCCTACCAACATCAAGCAAACCCACTTACCCCCACCCGATCCAAAAAATACCTGGTGTCATGCTACTCCACTACTAACCTCAAGAGGACTGACTGCTGCCCTAAATAACTTCTACCACCAGGCCACCTTCCTCATTCGCACTTGGAAGTACTTTTTGCTTTCCAAGCATAAAGAAAAACACACCTCGAATCCTGCTACTCAGTTACCCCGCAACCCACAGGAGAATCCTTACCTGCCTATTGGCTATCCGTACCCTACCCTTTCCTTCCAAAGACAAAAAAAATAAATAAATAACTACTTTACATCCAGCCTCCCTCCCAAGAAGCCATGTACAGTTTCACGGGGGATTTATGGGGGTCCCCCTGTCCCCCCAAATAAATGCTGAAAGTCGGGTTCTGGGAGTTCCTAACAGGTCTGTGAGCCCAGTGCAAATTTGTATTTCATGAATGATACAAACACCACTGTGCTGTTTCTATTATGCTCTTTCAGAATGCAGGTCAGATGTAATATTACCGGAGCATGTTTGTGAGGTGGAAAAATGATCGTAGTGTGGCGAATGTGCTGTGTGTACTGTAGCTCTCTTCTGCTCCCAATTCTAAACTGTTTGATCCTTCAGCAAGAGTACAACTGTGTGACTTTGAAGAGTAATCCCACTGCAATTAATGGAATGTTTTTAAAAGATGTAATTAGAGGACAGCTTTCAGGGAGGGGAGGCATTTCACTTATTTGGAAAGCAAATATTAGTTGAAGGTTTGTTGACCCCCTGCAAACAAGAGTGATTTGGGAGGTGTGGTGATCAATCTGGGAAGAGCAAATACGTTCAGGAGGGTGTTTGATGCTGGTACTGATATCAGCGCAAGCCTCGTACAGGTGCTGACTGACTATTAACATTACCAGGCTAACTTTCGATGTACCAAGTGCAATAAAGTCTTTTATACCAGCCCCCTATCTTGGGTAGGCCCATTTCTCTCCCAATGTTCCTACTCATCCTTACTAGCACCTGTAGGACGCTGGCTCTCTCTATAGTGCAATAAAATGCGTTACCCTGTGCAGAGAGTCCAGTGAGACCCAGATTAGTATAGAGAGGCAAAACTAGATAATCCTAACACTATTCGTGGTAGTGTGGGCGAACAGTTAGGCTCATCAGAGAGTAGTGCTAAGCCTTTGTTGTACTCACAAAGACAATAAATGAGACATTCACTGAAGAACAAATCAGGGACCAATTTATAAAAATAACAGATTAGTATGTATTTTTTTAGAATAAGAAGTTTGTTCTAGAGTAAGCACTTTTTATGTTAAAATTATCAAAGTTTGCAAAATGAATTACTTTTGTGCGCAGTTACTCACCGTTGATGAAAACAGAAAAATGCATATAAAATCACACAGTTGGATTTCAAGGTTCACCTTCGAAATTTAAGTAGGTAGCAAGGCCAGGCCCAATGTTCCACCAGCGGACTCTCTAAAGCATCCCGGATTCAGCCAGGAGCAGGATGCGGAGGTCGTTGGTAGCTAGTGCACTGCGATGAAGGGGGCCACCTGAAAACACACTGCACAATGGGGACTTAACGGTAAGTCCGAGGGATCCCACTAAAGAGAACAGGTCGCAAAGGCCTCAGAACCACGGGAGCACAACTGGTTTGTCAGTACCAAGGTCAGGCGAGCTAAGTGCAGAACAGATAGGTCAGCCGAGTGGCGCACTTCATGATGTACTCGCAGTCATGAGCATGCACCTTGGAGAGGCAATTTTGGGACAGCTGGGCCAGGTTCTCAGGGATCTTGACATTCCTCGACAGGTGCTTGCTTCCTGGGCAGTTGGAGTCCGGATCAGATTCTTCGTCTAGGTGATTGTTGCAGAGGGTCCGCTATACCGGGTTGTGGTGCGGCTTTGCTCCGGTAGGGTCTGGTATCTCCAAACAGATCTAACCCTTCAGAGCTAGCGTACTGCTTTTGGTTTGGGTGCTGCGTCGGAGTAGCTGGTGAGTGGAAAGTCGGTAATTTCTGCTCCCCTGCTGCAGGGGAGTGGTACATCCACTTAAAGGGAGTTCTTGGGCGATTAGTAGAAGGCTGGAGGAGCTCCGGGGTTCTTGGAGGGCTCACTGTTGCAGGACAAGACAGCACCCCATGACTGTCGAGTCCTTAAGCCAGCAGGCAGGGTTTGACACCAATTTTCTGCAGCAGGGCTTCAGTCCTTTGGTCAGCAGCTCTTCTTTGTCCTTTTCTTCTTTGTGTCCATCGAATCCGAGTTCAGGGATGCCAACTAAATACCTGAGTTAGGGGCGTTAAAGGGGAAGACAGGTAGTACAATGGGCTGTCTACATTTATGGTGTCTACACCCTCTCAGTGACCACTATCTGACCCTAGCTGGCTAATTATCTCTCAAACCAAGATGTAGGGAAATGAAAAGTGAGGTCCACATTGCCTGCCCCACCTTAGGGGTGGTGCTGGCTGAATGAGGAGCCACATCCTAATTTACATAATTTTGTCTCCTGTCCTCCCGCCAAATGTGGAGCAGGGAAAGAGGGTTGGCATCATCCACAAGCTGGAGCTGCCTGGGTCGCATTTCAAAGGTGGCATCGCCTTTAAAGCTTCCCGCCTTGGAAGGCCATCCTGTCCAGGGGAAGGTGTGAAGCACCTCCTCCCAGAGCAGGCTTTGTTACTAGCCTCTGAGAGCGCTGGCTCGGACCCCATGAGACCAGAAAAATGTCTGGTGGTGGCAGTCTGGCTAAGACCAGCCAAAGACCACACCAGTGCTTGGTAGGTGTACAGGGGACCGCCTAAGGGTTCTCCTGTGTGCATTCATTAATAAATCCAACACTGGCATCAGTGAGGATTTATTAAGACAAGAGTTTGGTGCCAAGCATCTTAGGGCACAGTGAAGCCATCATGGAGCTAGGAAACTCATAATGACAAGTATCCAAGCCCTTGTACTCTCTACAGCTTCACTGTACATTTGCAATTTCCAAGAATGGGCTTGATATTGTAGGATCCCATCTGCTCATGCAGATATGTCCACTCATGGGATATGGTCCACCCTACTTTGGGGCAGTATGGTCTGCAGTGGGGTGACTTACCTATACCTCATGCAGTGTATGGGGGCATGGCACACAGGAATGTTTGCCATGTCGACTCTTCACTTTTCTCTGCACCAAGACACGCAGCCTGCAATGGCAGTGTGCCTGGTCTTGGTGAGGGGTTCCATAGGGTGGCACATTTTGCTCTGCAATCTAGTGGACCCTCTTCAGTCTCAATGTCCTAGGTGCCAGGAGTACCATTTCTAGGGTCTTATAGGGGTTGCCAAAGTGGTGCCAATTGTGGTTCATTTTTAGGAAAAGAACACTGGTACTGGAAACCAGTAGGAGGGATCAGTACACATCAAAGTTGCATGAAGAACCAGGGAAAACTATGGTGGGGGGGATTACTGCAACAGACACCCAGTTTCTCACAGCATCATAAAACATAAGCATATGTTGTGTAGTCCAGAACACCTTCTGGCCCATCAAGTCAGGTTCTAAACAAATTCTAAGGCACTTCATGAATGTTGTTAATTTTTCAGAATAATGTTCACAGCCAAATGACATACATCAACATTCCGTTTCCTCAAAAACCCTCATGCCTCATAATCCTCCCCTCAGAACTCCCATCAGTTGTGCTATTATTATTAATCGTTGGGTAAACTTCAGTACTTCTTTGGAAATCTCAGGCTCACACCCACTGAATTCTACTGACTAGGCTATGCCCCTGATGCTATCCACTTTAACACTGACACTGAAGAGCGGCCCCTGCACTGGCAACTGCTCTCTGAGAACCGTCTGTCAGCACAGCCTTCATTTCCATGTCACTGTGGGACTGCACAGAAGAGGGGCTCACAGAGGAGATGGAGGTTGGTACAGCAAGAGTGCTAGAAACATTCCACCATATTCTGTGGATCTCTTGAGACCAAGAGGGAAGCAGGAGGTTCACCACCAGTCAGAGCACAGACAGCACAAATTCACAATTCTGAAGCTATAGCGACGAAGAAACAAAACTAATTTTTAGGTCTCGCCCAGCGTTGCAGCGTGCATGCGGTGCTTGCTCTGCGAGGTCTCTTGTAATCAAGGAGATTTTAGTAGTGGAGTGGAAGACCCGCCCATCTTTTTTATTGGCGGGTGTCATCGTTTATGGTAAACGCTCACTCTCTCTTGAAAATGAGGCTTCTTTGTTACCGGCCTGTCTCCTTTTCGGCTCGCCCATCCGGACTGGATCTTGTACTTGCGGCATGAGATGGTGGGCTTTATCTGGTGTGTGAGCACTATTTTATATAGACACTGATGGGGACAATGGCGGCTGCAGCGATATGCGCTCAAAATGTTATGTTTTTATTACTTTAATGAGCGCGGCGTCCGCTAGGGACACCGTTCTCACTTTATTTAATATTTTATATTTATGTTGAGCGCGGCGTCTACCTCAGGGACACGGCTCTATGTTCGTTTTTTAGTTTTTTATTAACTTTAAAAGTTCAACTGTTCTCGGTTTCTTTATATATTTTTTTAACTTTAACACTGAGCACATCGCCCGCTTCAAGGACACAGCACTCAGTGTTAAAGTTCTTAAAAAAAACTAAAATGAGAGCGGTGTCCTTGAAACAGCGCCGTGCTCAGTTTTAACCAAGACACGGCCCTTGTAAGATGGACGCCTGTGGCGCGAGTCCGTGGCCTGTACACAAAGCAGGCAGCTAATGGGCCACATGTGAGTGTTGGCATTAACACCCAGGTGTGGCGCTAGCCAGCAGCGCGTTCTGTGCCCCGTCGGTGATCGCTGTGTTTGCATTGTCACTGGCCCTGGTCTTGCTTTTTAGAAATCACCGCTGGGTTTACGCGGCGAAGGTGTGGCGCCGCGGGGGAGTCCACACTGCCGCAGATTCATCACACTCTCCTCAAAGATGTCTGTGGACACAGGCCTCCAAGCGGATGTCCTGATGGGGCGCTGCTGCATGTATGCTAACGGCATCAGGTACCCACTGGTCTGCAACCCTCTGCGCAGCTCACAGAGGCCTGGCTGCGCATGCTGTGCGCTGTTTCTAGCTGTGAGCTGTACTCAATAGGCCAAATTGGCACAGCCTGCAAACCCTTCAGTGCTCCATTAACTGCTGTGCAAACATTGGCGTGAACAGAGATAACTTGCACGTCACAAGAGAGCCCCTGCCTCAAGCACTCTCGCTAGCACTTTCACTTCTATTGCTAAATAGGCTTTAATTTTTGCACCAAGGTTTATAGGATTGAGAATATTTTAATCGAAAGAAATAATGCCTTTATTACTGCTTCTTCGTGTTTCCCTCCCCTTCTTTCCTCTTCCTCCCTTAATTTTTGTTCCCCACCCCCAAATATTTCAGGTTCCCCTGCCCACTCCACCCTGTTCCCCTGCCCACTCCTTCCTGTTGCCCTGCCCCTCCTTCCTGTTGCCCTGCCCCTCCCCCTTATCCCCCCTCGTTCCTATCCACCTCCCCTCCCCTTCGTTCTGGTCCCCCTCCCTCTTGCTCCTGTCCCCCTCCCTCTTGCTCCTGTCCCCTCCCTCTCGCTCTTGCACCAGTGCACTGCAGTCTATCTGAGTGTGAACAGCGTCTCAGTGCCTGACATTTTTCGCAGTTTCCAGTTTTAACTCGTCGCGCATCTTTATCTTGGGCACTTTTTTTATTTGAACCAGACACCCTCTGTGACAAAGCAACATTTGTCCTTAAGAAGGAGGAGTTAAAAAGGTAGATTTATGGCAATTATAGAGTGAGGTAATAAATGAGTACATTTGTAACGCGTGGAAGAAGCCTGAAGATTTCATGGCACTGTGAATTACCAGAAGAATAAACACAGTAGCATTCAGAGTCCCTAGCAGAATATATAAGTTATCATAGCCTCTCTAAAAGCTTGCGCATCTTACTTAAAATGTAAAGAAACAAAGAGCATTCCACAAACAAGCATTATGAATGCAATAGGTCTCGCATTTGCGGGCGTTTAAGCTATTAGTATTGTAAATGACAACCCTTTTTATTTATGTTTTAAAAACCAAAACATAAATAAAAGGCATTGTAATTTACAACACCAATAGCTCAAACTCATGTAAATGTGAGACCTATCGCATTGCAAATGCTTGTTAAGCCTGTGTTCATGCTTTTGGATTCCTTTGGACAGCAAGAACAACAGCAAGAACAACCAACAATATAAGACAGGCCATGCATAACAGAGGTAATTACCTACGGCCAAACTTAAACCCAAGAGGCCGAAAAGGAGGTAGGCAGGAGTTCTTGTAGTGCTGATGGCAAGTGTAGCAAGATTTATTCACAGATCATTTGTGCTTTCTTTCCAATGAGAAACAATACTAATAATACCACAATAAAATAACACTTTTCATGTACCACTTGCAGAAATATTTGCCAACGGAGAATAATACATTGCCATCTGTGGGCTGTTAATCACTAAAATGTTGGGGGCATTCATGGATTTCTGAAGTTACTTACCTTCAGCAACTCTTTCTGGTAGAGACTATCAAGTCGCAAATTCCTCACCCTATGAATAGATACCAAAGCAGCACCTGTTTGGAGGGGGTCTGTGGGTGGACTCAAACCAGAAAGTCCTGCAGGACTTAGCGGACAAAATGCCCCTCTCACTGAACCCGACCATCCAAACAATAGTGCTTTATGAACATAAGGAGGGATGCCCACATAGCTGCCTGGCAAACGCCCAGGACAGGGATTCCATGTGCCAATGCAGCGGTAGCAATTTTGGCCCAGGTAAAATGAGCATGCAGTTCCTCTGGAGGCTGCTTTTTGTAAATGCATAGCAGATCTTAATGCAGAGCATGATCCAGGGGGAGATGGTTCTCTTCTACATAGTCTTGCCTTTTTTCACTCCAGAGAACCCCACAAAGAGCTGATTATCCACCCTGTGTTCTTTGGTATGATCCATGTAAATGTTCTAGGCTCTCTTGATGTAGTCTCCTATCCTCAATGGAGGGGTGAGGCGGAGATTAGAATGCCAGCAAGGTGACTTTCTGACTGACATGAAATTTTATCACAAAAAAGATGCCCATATCCGCAAAGCCAGCTTGTCTGGGAAGGTGGTGGTGGTGGTGTATGGTGGGTTGACACAGAGAAATTGAGGCTCACTCACACATCCCGCTGGTGTTATGGCAACGAGGATCAGTCTTGAGGGTGAGAAGTAACAAAGAGCAGCTTTGAAGCGGCTCCAAGGAAGTGCACATCAGAAATGTGAGAACCAAGTTAAGGTGCCACTGAGACATTACAAAGGGATAGGGAGGAAACAAATGTTATAAACCTTTAAAAGCCTGCATAACTACTGGTGACTTGCACAACTGTAGCAATCGTAAAAAGGCTGAAAGAGCAGAAAGGTACCCTTTAACTGTGCCCAAAGCAAAGCAAGAACTGTCAAATCCTGCCTTATACCGGGTGGGCTTGCGTCACTAAGGACACACTAAAAGAAGTTCAAAGGTGGGCTGCAGTGAGAGGGGGTAGTGGACTGGGCGGTCCGTTGACCGTGACTGTGGGGGAGATGGGATCCACAGCCTGGACTGTGGAGCTACTAGGCACTTTGTGAAAAATGTGGAATAACGCTGCCATTTAAGTGATTGGATAAAATATGGATGACGCTGAAAATATAAATAAAGATATGGATTAAATTTAGATTACTGGATGAACATTGGTTTATCGTTAAAATAAAGACTTTGCTACAAGGCTGTGCGTCTGATTGGTGCGTGAGGACGTGCCATATATACAGTGAATTATGCTTGCGTACTACTGGGGACAGAGCACGTAATCAGTCAGCACGCCGCAATATTGCCACAAGCAGCCAGAACAGTCATGAGTATAAGAAGGTTTGCAAGCTATCATTCTCATTTGTACCTGTAACAAAGACACGAAAGGAGTTGTAGGGCTGCTGTGGTTAGCGAAGTGGAGCAAATGAGCCCAGGGAGCATGACATGACCCTGCTCTCATTAAACAATTCGAGAGTAGATTCGGCCTTGTCCCCCAAGCAGGTGAGTCCCGTCAAATGGCATCTCGATTGAGGAACGACCATCGTCTGAAGAAATAGTGGACCTCAGCCAGACTTGATGGTGAATGGCTACACTGGTACCAATGGCCAATCCGGCTCAATGGTGGCCAAGCCACAAAGAATCGTTAACTTGTTTGCATTACAACTGTCCTGTATGGACTGAGCAAGAACAGGCAGGAGATCTTCAGGGATACCTCCTCGGACTTGAGCCACCGAATCTCAAAAGCTGTGGCAATAGTGCCCCAGCTGACAGCTGGCATTTACTGACTTACGTGCCAAACTGGTGGATGAGAAGGCTCTCTTCCTGAATGTCTCCACCCTTCTTAACTCCCTATCGGGGGGAGTAATTAGAAATCTGTTGGGTTCGTTTAGCTCGCAGATGCCTGTACCACCAAGCTTTCAGGTGAGGGGTGCGGAGATAGAAATGCAGGATTGCTTGGGCCAGGGTGATGGCATTGTGAAATTTGGGAGTTGACAGGGGTCAGAACAAGGTTTGGCGCACGCCCCCAACAAAATATCCACAAGGGCCTCACAAAAAGGAAAGAGAGGGCTCAATAGTTAGGCGGTCAAGGACTCCGGCTGCTCTATGCATTACCATGGTGCAGAAAGCACTCTCCTCAGTGGCAGGAACAGGATGTTGGAGGAGCCCCAACTCAGGGGAGGTATCAAGGCCACTAGCTTCCTGCAGGTTGTCATACCAATTTGGCTTGTGATAAGCCAATCTTTTCACAGGCATCATAGTTATTGTTTGCATCCAGGCCAAACAGAGAATGCAAGGTGTTCATTCATTGTTGTGAAGGTAGATCAAGGAGGAAGTGGATCCTCATCGGTGGCCGTTCACGTCTCGGTCAAGGTCGAACCAGTGGCAATTCTATATCATAGAACACAATCGGGGCCTCATCTTCTGGGTGCTGATGGAGTCCGCATCGAGAACCAGTGTGAAAACGGGCGTGGCCCCGGTAGGACCTCAGAAGATCCGACTGGCGCAAAGGGTGAAGTGACTGGTGGTAATCCCGAACTCGTGGCTCCGTGGGGCTTGCAGGGGTGCCCGGGGTCGTCAATGGTCCAAAGAGTCAGCTCACTGCCTCGCTGAACTCTTTGATCTGTTTCAGAGTGGCAGATGGTCCCAGAAACTGGGTTGTGCCTGAACAACCAGTAAGATTAGCTCTGAAGTCAAACGACTTTGAGAGCAATATCAAAACGTATGGTGCTGTCCCCGAGACTTCTTAGGGGAATGCGAATAGTGAGCAGGGGCAGAGTCCTGCTTAAATTTCTTTTGGTCTTCTTTGACTCACCTGAGGATTTTGATCGAGACAAAGACCGACCTCCGGAACGACTTTGGCGACTTCTGGAGCTTGAATAAACCTGGGACCCAACTTTTGATTGGGACCGATCTCGTCATGGAGTCCTTCAGTGCTTGGCGATGTAAAGTTTTGCTTTGCAGTCTCATATGGCCTTTGGGTTCATCAACACACACACAGTCATTCCAGGCCTTAAGAGACATGGCTCATCAACATGTTGTTTTGAGGGGTGACTTGTTCCTTGCACACTGAAAAAGTGAATTTTGATTGACGTAAGGGTTTCAAAGAGATGATAGGTAGCCCTGGATCCACATCAGGTAGCGCTGAAAGAAAGGAACGGACTTCAGCACACAGGATTGTCACCTATGTAGGGTCTGCACATCATTTCCGGGGCAGAACGGTGTCAGTGTTGAGCTGTATAGCGGGCAGAGGTACTGCTGAAAAGATGTTTACGGACCCAGTCTGATGCCTGGGGAATATTCAAATGGTGAGGAATCTGCAGCTTTTGAATTTGGATATGCAATTTGTTTAGTTTTTTCTCTTATTTTCAGTATGCTGAAATCTTATAGTCAGGTAGGGATATGACATTTTTCAGTTTCCTAACACGGAGGTTTTCAAAATGAAAAAACAATGCTTTATAGTAGCATGCTTGCTTCAAAGACACTGATCTGGATTGCAGTACACCCAGTTTGCGACTTGTATGTATGAAAAGGCTTGGAGTCCTCACACTAATTCATAACTTAGTTACCTGCCCTTAACGCAGGCATATGAATGAATGAACCTATCCTGTCCGGGAATAATCACCAGTTGAAGGCCCCACTTAAAAGTACTGTTAGGACAGGGTCTCTGTAAATTTGTTTTATAAACTCCATATGAGCCTGCACCAGATAACAGGAGGAGCTATTCCGAATAATTATGCTTCATGGCTGCCAAATCCTACTCCAAAATCTGCTCTTCTGCATCCTTTGGAAACGGTGTCATGTACTGTTTATAATTTTTAGCTGTGGAACTGGTTCAACATAACCTATTGTTAGTCACAAAATAATGCTAAATATATTGATAATCCTTATACGATGAATGTGTTATCTTTATTTCCACTTTCAATTACTTGGGCTTCTCGGATTTTCCAAAGTAAACGTCAAGGTGGTGGTACTATAAGACTGTTTACTTTAATGTCCCTAGAAGTTACATTCCGCCAACTAGTGCACTACATGCCAATGAAAACAACACATCCTGATTACAAGGGCACCTGCAACAAAAAGGAAGCTTGAGTACCAGCTCCTGAGCCCAAAGGCTTAAACATGCAAAGGAGGTTTAACAAACTAGGTCAAGCCGCCTGCTGCAGAGAACCTCTGTGCTTGTTACAGTGCTATGACCTAATACACACACTGTCAAGAAGAGGGTATCAAACGTTCATTTCAATAAGGACATTATCCTGAGAAAAATCAATTTCAAATTTCACTCACCTTCATTGACACAGTTGCAAAATCCACACTGATACCTCCGCCCGCCTTCGATAAACTGCATGAACGGACACATATAAGCTTTGCATCTATTGCATCGGAGGGGCCCGGTCTCACCATGGTCCACCAGATAAAGAGGTGTCTAGAAGGAAAGCATTAAAATTAATGTTCTGGACACAGCAAACTTATGTGCCACTCAGTAAAGTCTAACACTAGGTACTCCAAGAAACAGGTGAAGAGGGGCAGCCTGGCCAAAATACATCAACAACAATTAATAAAGCAACTTCATGCTACATTTAATATAGCTGTCAACACCGATTCGATGTCCCGCTATGGTGGGAGCAACTGAACTATGGGCTGCCTCGTCACTCAAGGTGGTTTCAGATAGAATTCAGGCAGTGCACTCTGGTGCTCTGCACATCTGACTGCCTTGAAGACACAGTCTATGGCGGCGATCTGAGTGTGGAGTTAGGATTACCCTACCAAGCACCCATATGAATTTAAACTCCATGCATGATGCAAGGGCAGAGCATTTTTCCAACAGGATTCCGAGAATCTGGTGACCGACCTGCCCTGGTCAGCATCCGGTCGCTCCACCCGCTCCTTGGCTCACTGGTATCGTATCGTCATTGCTTTAATTGATATCTGCGCCCGATCTCTGTGCCATTGCTTTAATTAATATCTGCGCCCGATCTCTGTGCCATTGCTTTAATTAATATCTGCGCCCGATCTCTGTGCCATTGCTTTAATTAATATCTGCGCCCGATCTCTGTGCCATTGCTTTAATTAATATCCTCGCCCGATCTCTGTGCCATTGCTTTAATTAATATCTGTGCCAGATTATGCCCCCGATCTCGCCCTGCATTGTTTTTTTTTCGCTGTGGTGCCATTTTGTTGTGCCTTCTAGCCCGATCCCCTCCCCACTCGCCACCCCGCTCCCGCCTCCCAGCTGCTCCTCCCTCGCTCCGCCCCCCTCCACTCTCCACTTATGGCAGAGTGTCAAACGCGCAGCGGGCGCGCCCTATGCGCGCCGAAGGCGCGCCAAAGGTAAGCCCGTCTACGCCCGTCCGCGCCTGGACCGCTCCCAACGCCAGACCCCCTGGCCCCCGCAGAGGCCATCCCACCCGCCGAACGTACGACGCCGCCACCCTCACTGCACTAAACACCGGCCGACTCCCCGACTGCCACCGAGCCGCCCCAGGACGCACCCATGGACCCTTCACCTGCCAATCCTGCAAGTTCTGCTGCACCAGTACCTCCACTACAACCACAAACGCCAAACAGAGCTCCAACAACAACCACCTGAAGTGTATCCTGCTCAACACCCGCTCGGTTCACAGACACGCCATTGAACTATGGAACCTACTCGACACGACAACTCCGGACGTCGCCTTTCTCACGGGAACCTGGATGAACGCCTCATCAGCACCCGACATCGCCATAGCCATCCCGGACGGCTACAAGATCACCCGAAGGGACCGTATCAACCAAACAGGAGGTGGCATCGCGATCGTCCACAAGAACACCATCCGCATCTCGACCAGCTCCGACGACACCCTCACAGCCGCCGAACACCTTCACTTCCAGATACACACCGACCCCAAGACCACACTCAGAGGCACCCTCATTTACAGACCCCCAGGACCTCGCACACAATTCAGCGAAAACATCACTGACTTTGTTAGCCCACAGGCCCTCCCCTCCGATGACTACATTCTCTTAGGGGACCTTAACTTCCACCTGGAGAATAACAACGACAACAACACCACCACCCTGCTGGACAACCTCGCCAATCTCGGACTCAAACAACTGGTGAACACCCCCACCCACTACGCCGGACACACGCTCGACGCAATCTTCTCCTCCAGCAAGCACATCTCCTTCAATCACACCACGGGACTCCACTGGACGGACCACAGCTGCGTCCACTTCAGCTTCAGTAAGACCACGACCCACCACCACCCGCAACAGGTTCCCCGCAGAAACTGGAACAAAATTACCACCGACCACCTAACCACATCACTGAACCAAAACCCTCCCACCAGATCAACAGACCCAAATCAAGCAGCCATCAATCTCGCACAGTGGATCACCCACTGCGCTGACGAACTAGCACCTTTGAAAAACCATCCCAACAAGCCAAGAAGCAAAAAAGCCTCCTGGTTCAAAGACGACCTCAAAAACTCCAAAAAGAACTGCCGCACCCTCGAGAAAACCTGGCGAAGAAACCCAACCACAGACAACATGACCGCCCTCAAGAACGCCACCCGCAAACACCACCAACTGATCCGCACCACCAAGAAATCAGCATTCAAGGATCGATTAGACAAAAACGCCCACAACAGCAAGGAACTCTTCAACATCGTCAAAGAGCTCACCAATCCCAACGCCGGCAACAACGACATCACTCCCTCTCAAGACCTCTGCGACTCTCTAGCCCCATTCTTCCACAGCAAAATCGCAGACATACATAACAGCTTCGGCGACCAATCCACTCCTCCCACCACTGAACCGAAGCCCCCCACCACCACCCTTCGCGCCTAGACCCCGATCAGCACCGAAGACACCATCCGCATCATGAACTCCATCCACTCCGGATCGCCAACCGACCCTTGCCCCCGTCACATCTTCAACAAGGCCGACTCCGTCATCGCACCCCAACTCCAGGATATCATCAACTGCTCCTTCAACACCGCTACCTTCCCGGAAAGCTGGGAGCATGCCGAACTCGGCGCCCTCCTGAAGAAACCTACAGCAGACCCCACCGAACTTAAGAACTATCGCCCCATCTTGCTCCTCCCATTCCCCGCCAACGTCATAGAGAAGACCGTCAACAGTCAACTCGCCGCCTTCCTTGAGTCTAACGGTTCCCTCGACCCCTCAAAGTACGGCTTCCGAGCCAACCACAGCACCGAAACCGCCCTCATCGCAGCCACAGACGACATCCGAACACTGCTCGACAACAGGGAAACAGCGGCCCTCATCCTCCTGGACCTCTCCGCAGCGTTCGACACGGTCTGCCACTGCACACTTGTACATCGCCTCAGGAAAGTCGGGATACAAGATAAGGCATTGGATTGGATCATCTCGTTCCTCGCCGGAAGAACCCAGAGAGTCCGCCTCCCCCCTTTCAGATCAGAGACCACCGAAGTCATCTGCGGCGTACCACAAGGATCATCGCTCAGCCCCACCCTCTTCAACGTCTACATGAGCCCCCTCGCATCCATCGCACGCCAACACAACCTAAACATCATCTCCTACGCTGACGACACGCAGCTGATCCTCTCCCTCACCAAAGACCCAACCACCGCCAAAACCAACCTACACGAAGGGATGAAAGACGTAGCAGAGTGGACGACGAACAGCTGCTTAAAACTGAACTCAGACAAGACGGAAGTCCTCATCCTAGGATCATCCCCCTCTGCCTGGGACGACTCATGGTGGCCCCCGGCCCTAGGCAGCGTACCCAAACCAACGGACCATGCCCGCAACTTGGGATTCATCCTAGACTCCTCCGTCTCGATGACCAGACAAGTCAACGCCGTCTCTTCATCATGTTTTAACATCCTACGCATGCTCCGAAAAATCTTCCGATGGATCCCCACCGAAACAAGGAAGACGGTCACCCAAGCTCTTGTCACCAGCAGACTGGACTACCGAAACACCCTCTACGCCGGAACCTCAGCCAAATTACAGAAAAGACTTCAACGCATTCAGAACGCCTCCGCTCGACTCATCCTGGACATACCTCGATACAACCACATTTCTGAACACCTGAGAGACTTGCACTGGCTCCCAGTCAACAAGAGAATCACGTTCCGTCTCCTCACCCACGCACACAAAGCCCTCCACGACCTAGGACACAAATACCTCAACAATCGCCTGACTTTTTACACCCCCACCCGCCAACTACGATCGTCCAACCAAGCCCTTGCCGCGATTCCACGTATCCGAAGAGCCACCATGGGAGGAAGATCCTTCTCCTACCTGGCGGCCAAGTCCTGGAACTCCCTCCCCACCCACCTCCGTCTTACCCAGGACCACCTTTCCTTCAGAAAGCAACTCAAGACCTGGCTGTTCTATCAGTAAAAACCCCTCTCCCTTAAGCGCCTTGAGACCCTCTGGGTGAGTAGCACGCTATACAAATTTCTGATTGGATTGGAGAATCCCGTGAAGCAGGTTTTCGGGATTATGCAGGAGCTAGCCAATCTCAAAACAGCTTGTGAGCCCGTCCCTTCAGCAAAGGGATATTATGCATGCAATATCGAAATTATCTTGTAGGAAGTGTAGAATAATTAGTCAGATGGCTGCAGATTTATTTGTATTAAAGATTAGCTAAAACGCTTATTCAGCTATAAGTACAGAAGCAGTGGCATCTCTTTTCAGTCGGCCCATTTATCAGCTGTCACCTGCACACAGTGGGCTAGAACCAAACAACAGTCTGTAGTTACAAATGTGAAAGGTCATTGTAGGCTTCTTGACCAAGCCATACCCCGCGCCATATGGGAGGGGGGGCTGAATTACATTCTACGCTGTCCTTGGCAACATGCATGGGCAGGTTTGAGACAGCCAAACTTGGCAGAGCAACACTTGAGTAATGGTTTTAGTACAAACTTTCCCTCTCTTTTTTCGCAGTTTTCTTCCCTGTTCTGTATCCACAATCATTCACTTAACTCTTGAAAAAAAAAAAAAATATATATATATAATATTAATAAATATATATATACCGGCGTATTCTCCCCTTCAATCGCGGAAAAAATGACACAGGGGCCGTGGCCACTATTCTCAAGTGCAGATTTATTTTCAGACACAACGTCCTACGCGTTTCGGAGTTATTCTACTCCTTCATCACGGGCAAGTTTTGTGCGTTTCAATGTGGATAATAAAGTAAATACTATGTCACGTGATAAAAAACATAAACTGAATACTTCGCCTTTAAACATTTTGCAATTTGGTGTTTGAGCTTGCATACATTTCATGTTTGACTATTTGCATCGAGGCTGTCAAAGCTATAAATTAAGTACATCTGTTAGTTTGTATTTTTAGGTATTTCTGGCTCGTGACCTCAAGTACAATAAGCTTGCGCTTTCGCTCAAAATTATTTGCATATAGCCAGGTTCTGAACTGGGATGGTGCAGTGAGCTAAAAAACGGTGATGGATCAAGCCCTGATCTGTTGACTGGGTAGGAGTGTTCTGATTAACTCAGATACTCTGCCCATCACCACCCCCTTTTTGTAAATTATTTTGGCCACCATGAGTGTGGAAGGGTATGCTCAGACATGAGTCCCTTGCTCATTGCACCATCAGGATTCAAGCAAGCCGGGCCGAAGACGGCTGTAATGCCAGAAACCGGTCCCCGGAAGCTTGTTTCCTTTCCAGTGAAGAATTGGCTTGGTAGTTTGATCTGCCCTGTTCCCATGATGCACTGGGCCAGGGACAGACTAATTTGCATATAGCCAGGTTCTGAACTGGGATGGTGCAGTGAGCTAAAAAACGGTGATGGATCAAGCCCTGATCTGTTGACTGGGTAGGAGTGTTCTGATTAACTCAGATACTCTGTCCATCACCACCCCCTTTTTGTACAAAATTATTTGTCAGCATAATCAGTTGAGCTTTGTAGTTCATATATTAAATGTGCGTTGCCTCTCATTTTGAAAACAAATTCAAAATTATTCAAAAGATTCGGCAAATGTGGGATTCGAACCTCCGGCCCCAAAAGACAGTATCAATGAGGTCCATTAGTCATTTAAGCTATACACGTTGAACTTGTTCAATGCGTGAAAAAGTGATTGTAATCCTGGTGTGACTCTGTCACTAGGTATGGCGTACTGCCCAAGTGGGCCTAACACAGTTCATTCTACACAGTACTGCCCAAGTGGGCCATTTCAGCTTGTATAGGTATTAGATAGCGCCAAACAGGACTAGAATTCATCCCAAACAAAATTAGAGTAAGTTAAAGATGTGTCAGCCAGAATTGTGCCCTAGTGGGCTACAGCAGCCTCGGATATCAGCATGGTCCATCATCAATTATTCTTATGCATGCATCAGTGACACCTAGGATAATAATAAAGGTAAAGCCCTATTAAAATCTTCATAACCAAAGAAAACGTATTATGAAGAGAACACTCAAAATTCTTAAAACATCAATCAGAAGGTTACTAGCAGCAAAAGTTCTCAACAATTTTGTTTGAAAGTTAATGTAAGTGCACTGACATTTCTTCGTCCATATTCAACCCATGGGGCACCTTGGTGTTGAATCTGATAATAAATTTGGACTCCAGTTTCCTGAGTTCAAGTAGTCTGTTCCCACCTCTTATATTAGGGGGGACACAATCAATGACTGCAAATTTAAGAAGATTAGCATTGCTTTTGTGATGCTCGTAAAAATGGCGAGCTACGGGATAGGTCTTGTCATTTTTACCAATAGGTCTCAGGTGTTCTAACACCCGTTTTTTACCTTTGTGGATGGTGCTCCCAATGTAGTATTTTGAACAAGGGCATTTTAAAGTATAGATGGCATGTTCAGTATTGCAATTTAAGTGTTTTTCTATAACCCATGGAGCTTCGGTGCTGTTAAATTTTAGTGATTTAATGCTGCTGCTAAATTTGCAGGCTTTGCATTGGTTACATGTAAAGAAGCCTTTGACAGCATTAACCTTTTCGGGGTTCGGGATCATATTGCTGCATAATTGGCCATGTAGTGACCTTGGTTTCCGAAAAGTTAAGGATGGGTGGTCTCCTATGCACTCTCTCAAATCATTATCATTCTTTAGGACCTCCCAAAATTTGTTGATGCTTCTTTTCACTTCCCACGCATGTGTATTGTAGGTGGTAATAAATCTTATTACTTCTTTAGGTTTAGTTTGGGAGTCATCAGTTTTGGGGAATAACAGATCCTGACGGTTGAGAGCCTCAACTCTAGTAATGGCCTCATTAACACTCTTGGGGCTGTAGCCACGTGTCAAGAATCTATCCCTCATTATTACTTTCTCCTGTTCAAACTTATCCACAGTACTACAATTTCTACGTGCTCGTAGTAGCTCCCCAAAAGGTATGCTGTATATTAGATTGCGTGGATGGCAGCTGCCTGCATGAAGTAGGCTGTTGCCAGCAGTGGCTTTTCTAAACAGCGCACTAACAATACTATTGTTTTCTACCTCTAGTTTGAGGTCTAGAAACTCCATGGCATCTTTACTAATCTGGTGTGTGATGATGGACCATGCTGATATCCGAGGCTGCTGCAGCCCACTAGGGCACAATTCTGGCTGACACATCTTTAACTTACTCTAATTTTGTTTGGGATGAATTCTAGTCCTGTTTGGCGCTATCTAATACCTATACAAGCTGAAATGGCCCACTTGGGCAGTACTGTGTAGAATGAACTGTGTTAGGCCCACTGGGGCAGTACGCCATACCTAGTGACAGAGTCACACCAGGATTACAATCACTTTTTCACGCATTGAACAAGTTCAACGTGTATAGCTCAAATGACTAATGGACCTCATTGATACTCTGTCTTTTGGGGCCGGAGGTTCGAATCCCACATTTGCCGAATCTTTTGAATAATTTTGAATTTGTTTTCAAAATGAGAGGCAACGCACATTTAATATATGAACTACAAAGCTCAACTGATTATGCTGACAAATAATTTTGAGCGAAAGCGCAAGTTTATTGTACTTGAGGTCACGAGCCAGAAATACCTAAAAATACAAACTTACAGATGTACTTAATTTATAGCTTTGACAGCCTCGATGCAAATAGTCAAACATGAAATGTATGCAAGCTCAAACACCAAATTGCAAAATGTTTAAAGGCGAAGTATTTTGTTTATGTTTTTTATCACGTGACATAGTATTTACTTTATTATCCACATTGAAACGCACAAAACTTGCCCGTGATGAAGGAGTAGAATCACTCCGAAACGCGTAGGACGTTGTGTCTGAAAATAAATCTGCACTTGAGAATAATGGCCACGGCTCCTGTGTAATTTTTTCCGCGATTGAAGGGGAGAATACGCCGGTTCAGCGTGTTATTGTTAAGGGGGTGGCTACCCCTGCCGTGAGCCCGCCGACATCGAGGCTTGGGATCAGCCGAATTCCGTGTTGATATATATATATATATATATATATATATATATGTCCTATTTACTTAGCACTATTCACCTCTGTACGCTCGCCCTTGCCTAGGCACTGTGGCAGTAAAAACACGTATTTGCTAAATTAAATCACGTAAACAAAAAAAAAACGTGGGATCTAATTATGAATATATATCTTTGCTTTTTCACTACGTCCACTCATAAACACGAACTAATTGGGGTGATTTTTTTTGCATTGTAGGACTTTAAGTATTTTATTAAGATTTTTGTTGTGTTTTTTAATGAAAAATAAAGTATGTGCCTCTTATAGCAAACAAATGGAGCTTTACGCCAGGGAGCACGTCGGATTTTCACAAGTGGGTCGTAACGTAGTAAACAGTTGAAATGAATGATACAGACGGATATCATATTATTCAGCCTCAGCAAATCATTTCAAATATGCTTAAGTTTTGTCGATAGCCACAGACTGTGAACTTGCAAAATTTACTACCCCTGAAGCGGTTAAAGTGTGCCCCATGGCAAATGTTCACTTCTTCACTTGACAAAGTAATGTTACAAATCCCAGTCAGACTTGAGACATCTTTGCTGCAACAAAGTCTCAATTTTTTGTTGTTGCAGTTTTATATGGCGCGTACTAGAGACAAAGGTATTGGAGTGGTTTACATGAGCACCAGTTACGTTACACAAGGACACATTCATTTTTGGTGGGCATGGGGAGATTCATTGATTTGTCCAGAATCACAGAATGTTGAGCCGAGACTCGAACCCGGTTCCCTAGTTCTAAAGTCGGCAGCTCCGGCTGTTCCGCCATACCCTAGCCCTACTTAAACCTGCTCCTTCTCAGATTTTGCGCCAAAGTTCAGGAAGGACATCCCTTGAGTATCAGCCATGACCCATCATTCACATCTGACAAACGCTGCCTGGAAGTGATCTTCTGTTACAACTGCTGCCTACAACTTTTACAGAGCTTAATTTGTAAAAGTACAAGTGTAGGGGCACAGCTAACTGCCTTATTTGCCAAATACAAAGGTTGCTTAGTGTTTATTCCACGTCTTGCCCATTTCTTCCATTACTATATGCGTATTGCCTTCTTATTTCTCTTCCAGGTTCTTTTTCATCCCTGCTTACTTCATTTGTCACGGTCTTCCTGTCTTTGTCTTCCGCCTTCTTTCTCCCTTTTCAGAATTTCTTTGTACTGCTGTGGTTAAAAGGTCTGATGATCTAAAATAAGTCCTGGTCCCCAAAAATAGATGGCGGTGCCCACCACCTGGACAAATTAAGCAATGCTGCATTCTCTCTTTCTCTGAGCACCCAAGTCAGCTACTCTTCACGTCTACGTGGGGCTCTCATCTCAATGACTAATATAAAGAGCCTCTGTAATTACAAAACTATAAATGTAGTTTACTTTCTTTCTGTCATTTACTCATTTTCTGCTTTTATTGGTAAAATGTCTAATACGCGTACAAATTGCTCCGTTTGAGAGCAATGCAATTTGAAATGGTGCCAAGGTCATATAAATTCGAAGTATAACACTTCACCATCCTCTTGTACCATGTCAGCGCTATACAGAAATCCAAGTACATACATGACCCATATGAGGTTGCTGCCTTGCAAGCAGCACTGATCCCTGCAATACCTTCTTCTGCAGTGTATACTCGCCTCCTACTTGCCACAAGTATATCTTGTGTGTAATCTGTCTTGTCACTGGAAAGAACTGCTCCTCATCAACAACAGCTCGTCATATTCCAGAAATGCCGGTGTTATCAGCAAATGCCTCCTTGGAACTTCTAAAAAGTCTTCGACACACTCATAGCTATATGTTCCTCGGCATTCCCTAATTTTGGCACATTGGCAAACAGGCGGGGGCAAGAGACTTTGAAGACGGGCTCGTGTTTACTCATCCTGACAGCAGCCAAGTATGCCACCGCCAAGAAAAGCAACCCCTGATCCTGTGTTAGCTCCCACTCGGCCTGAACCAGGAGCGAAAAAAGCTGCTGACGAACACGTCAGAGCAGAAGAGCGCAGAGGAGTCTGGGAAGGCAGGTGTGCACGTGCTCTCTTTGTAAAGCCCTTTGTAGCAGCAGAGTGCCTCTTAGCATTACTCCATGTCACTGATTAGAAAGGCCTCTCATCAGCCACATGTCAGCACTTGCATCTGACCGGGGTGCTTTTGAGGCAAGCATCCAAAAGCCCCTGCACTACCAATGAAAAAACATAAGGGACCCATTTTGAAAAGTAGCTACTGCATCAAGGCATCGAAGTGATACACGCTCGCCATCCTCAGAACAGCGGCTAGTTGCCATGAGGCTCGCTTGCTTGTTTAGTTTAGATCCTCTTTCCATGTAGACTCCAGTGAATTTAAAGAAGCTCAGTCAACTTCCATAGAATTTGTTATTTAAAAAGTCCCGAAATGTACTGCGCGTACAGCGAACTTCAAGACCACTCAATAAAAGTTCATCAAGAAAGACAATGCCTCCATGTTTGGGCATGAGTTGCAGGCTCCGGTTTAATGGCATTCTGCAGATGTCTCATCCTCCTATTTATGTCCCTGCTAATTTGGTGCTTTTGGTTCGACGTGACAACGTCTATTAATATTCCTTCTATAAATGCTTTGGAAGAACTCTGCTTCTCTGAACAGACCTGTTCTCAGACGAGCAATGATGAGTTTTGCTGCTTGCACACCGGATGCACAAGGCGGGGAAGACCAAAAGTCAAGGCCTGATGACTGCTTCGGTGTCTTAGATGCATGTGTAGTGATTAACCTCCTGAAGCTCAATACCACAAGGAGAAAGATCAAGACCTATGAACATGACCTGTGGACAATGGCACAAACACTAAACTTTGCCCATTTGGCCATAGAAGTTGATGTCCTACCAGCTGCATACAGAGAGGTTAAAGAAGAATTCATGCTTGCCAGCATGGAATTTATTTGGAAATTGGAGAAAAAAAACAGACAGACTAAAGCGCTTATTTAAAGATGAGGAAAGCCAGATTTATCCATATCTTTCCAAAATTTTAGAAGGAATACCTTTATGATCTCACGCACCAGTTAAAATCTGCTGCAGGAGTCCTACTGGGCATTAAAGTTATCACCCACTTCCAATTCAGTGTCTTATAATCCCAGCAAGTAATGAATATAGGACATTTTCTTGTAATTGTACATCCTGGAACATATTTCCCTTTGTCCAAGCGGCTTTACTTATCCCTCCATACTTTCAAGCAAACAGGTAGAGGAATCTAGTATAGGATTGTAGGACGCTAGCTCTGTATATACTATACCAAAAAGAAGTATAGTGTGCACAGAGTCCAGTACGTCCCCACAGGTACAGCAGAGGATAAAGTAGATAATACTTTACTCTCAATTTAGTGGTAGGTGGGCTGAGCAGTTAGGCTTATCAGAGGGTAGTGTTAAGCATATATTGTACCCACTCAGGCAAGCTAGGATGTCACACACTTAATGACTGAATCCATTCCAATTGCAATGATAAAAAGTATATACTTTGTATTTTATTAAAGAACCAAGGTGTACTTAGAGCAGATAGGTTTGCAATATCTCAAAGTAACAGTCCTTTTCAGGAAATGCAGTACTGGTTGAAGAATGTCGAAATATGCTTTTACAGTCTGTTATTACTTTTGTAAATGTAAATGCAGCACAATTACAGTTTAGGCTTTGCAATGTAAAGATAGGCAATGCAAGGTATTGGTTTGAGTTCAATGCAATCCTATGGAGGAAGACAATGATAGTAACATACGGTTCATAACTAGTGTTAGCAGTTCTGTCTCAGCTTTGTAGCACTGGTGCAATGCTATTGAGACGGGACACTCCGAAGAGCACCGTCTACATGAAGATTCCTGCAATTGCAGGGCCCAGGGATCAATGATCAGCACAAAGGGTGCTAAAAGTAGGCACCAAGAGTGCACCTCCAGCGGCACACAGGTGGCAGGGTGCAAGAACGGTATCGGTCTCCCAAAGGAGGTAATAGGAGAATGTCGGGCAGGAAGAAATGCTGCAGGCTCAAAACAGGAGACTTTGTGAGGGGCGCAGCGACTGGAGGGTGAAGTTGGAAGTCGAAGTGAGGCTGCAAGCCTAACGGCTAGGGCGCTCGACCTCGGACCTGGGGATCTGGGTTCGAGTCTCGGTAACGACGCTAAACATCCTGTGATTCTGGGCAAATCACTTAATCTCCCTGTGCCTAACAAAAATGAATGTGTGTCCTCATGTAATGTAACTGGTGCTCTGTAAAGCGCTCTGATACCCGATTCTGGTCAAGTTAGCGCTATATAAAACTCAGAAAAAAAAGAAAAAAAAGTGGAGGTCGGAGGATGTCGTCCAACACTGGATCCCAGTACAGGATCGCCATGGGGACCTCGCTGTGGTGTTGGGCCACTCATGCTGTGGGAGTCCGGTGCAGAGTGGTGTAGACCCGCAGTTCCTTTGGGGTCCGGAGTCTGGGCTTGGGTTTGTTGGTGAACAAATCTGGTATCAACGGGAGATCAGAGTCTTTCTCGAAGGCAAGGCAGAGCTCCAGGGTTCTTGGAGGCTGCTGGCTGCAGGACTCGCCGGTTTCAGCTTGCAGGGTCTCTGAAGTAGGAGACAGGCCGGTAGGGCTGAGGCCGAATCAGTTGTCATCGTCCTCTTCTCTGCAGCATGTCTCTTTGGTCTTTCTTCTTCTTAGGTTGTCGAATCTACCCAGGGGTCTAGAATCCTAGCAGTGACAGATGGTGGATAGCCATCCAGGAACCACACCAGGGCTGGTCGTTTTTCAGGGGCCATCTCGAAGATGCCCTCTGAGTGCATTACATTAAATCCCACACTGGCATAAGTGTTGGTTTAATCTGTTGAGACGTTTGGTACCAAACTTCCCAGTTTTCAGTGAAGCCATCATGGAGTTCCTACTACCAGCAAGTGTACTAAAAAGGGCTTCACTGTACTTACAATGCTCGTGAATGGTAAAGACACTTTTTTTTTTTTTTTTTCGGAGAGATTTTTATATAGCCCTACCTTGAACCGAATCGGGCATCAGAGCGCTTTACACGGCACCAGTTGCATTACATGAGGACCGATTCATTATTGCTAGGCACAGGGTATTAAGTGATTTGCCCAGAATCACAGGATGTTCAGCGTCATTGCCGAGACTCAAACCCAGTTCCCCAGATTCGTATCCGTTAGGCCAACTTCTCTCCACTGTAGGGGCATTTTGTTCATGCAGCTATGCCCTCACCGGTGGTATGGTGCACCCTGCCTTTAGGGCTGTAAGGCCTGCTAGACGGGTGACTTACCCATGCTACAGGCAGTGTTGATGGTCATGGCACCCAGGGATGGGTGCCATGTCGACTCTTCATTTTAGTCAGCACCAAAACACGTAGCCTATAATGCCAGTGTGTGGGTGTTAAGGTTCGGGGTCTCTGAGGGTGGCATAATATATGCTGCAGTCCTCAGAGCCACTCTCTGGTCACAAGACCCTTGGTACTAGGAATACCTTTTACAAGGAGCTTATATGTGGCCCAGAGGTGTGCCAATTGTGGAAACAAAGTTTCAGTTTTGGGAAAGAACACAGGCCCTGAGAGCCTGATCAGCAGGGTCCCAGGGCACAGTCAGTCAAGTTAGTATCAGGTATCGGGCAAAAAGTTAGGGGGTCACCATGCAGAAAGGGGCACTTTCTTACAAGGATGTTTAGCATCAAACGACTTCAAGGTAGCAACCAATGGTCATGAAGATCATGTCACGAAGCTCAGAACGAGTGTCCTTGCTCTCCTTGAGCAAGGGCATAGGTTCAAAATTGTACCTTTACTCACTCCACTTTCTTTCCTCCATTTTTGAGAACAGAGATTGAAGTGAGGCACAGGAGGAAACATTTCCTTAAGCAGGAGATCGCTAAGCAACAAAATAAACAAGCATTGGAAATGCAATAGGTCTCGCATTAGGAAAGTTTGAGCTATTGGTATTGAAAATGACACTTTTTTTATTTATGTGTTGGTTTTGAAAGTAGCAAAATTAATAGCTTTGTCAGTTAAAATGTCAATAGTTTTAACTTTTGCAAATGTGACACCTATAGCATTTGTAATGCAATGTGTGTTGTATTTACGTGACTTAGATGTATTGATATTACAAATATCAATGGCTTTTAATTTTGTAAATAATTAATACTTAAATAAAAGTTATTGTAATTTATAATGGCAATAGCTTAAACGTTTGTAAATAACTTTTGTGAAGATTATGTTCAGTGTATTTTATTGTGACGAAAATCCAAGAACATTGCATTTGCACCTACACACACACAGAGCCACACACATATAGATGTGGTGGTGGTGGATCTGGGGGTATGGTGGTGGATGTGGTGGTGATGGTGGATGTGGTGGTGATGGTGGATGTGGTGGTGATGGTGGTGGATGTGGGGGTGGATGTGGGGGTGGATGTGGTGGAGGTGGTGGATGTGGTGGTGATGTGGTGGATGTGGTGGTGGTGGATGTGGTGAAAGTGGTGGTGGATGTGGTGGTGGATGTGGTGGTGGATGTGGTGGGTGTGGTGGATGTGGTGGTGGTGGATGCGGTGGTGGATGTGGTGGTGGTGGATGCGGTGGTGGTGGTGGATGTGGTGGTGGTGGTGGATGTGGTGGTGGTGGTGGTGGATGTGGTGGTGGTGGTGGATGTGGTGGTGGTGGTGGATGTGGTGGTGGATGTGGTGGTGGTGGATGCGGTGGTGGTGGAAGTGGTGGTGGATGTGGTGGTGGTGGATGTGGCGGTGGTGGATGTGGTGGTGGTGGATGTGGTGGTGGATGTGGTGGATGTCATGGTGGATGTGAAGGTGATGGTGGATGTGGTGGTGGATGCGGTGGTGGTGGATGTGGTGGTGGATGTGATGGTGGATGTGGTGGTGATGGTGGATGTGGTGGTGATGGTGGATGTGGTGGTGATGGTGGATGTGGTGGTGATGGTGGATGTGGTGGTGATGGTGGATGTGGTGGTGGTGGAGGTGGATGCGGTGGTGGTGGTGGATGCGGTGGTGGTGGTGGATGCGGTGGTGGTGGTGGATGCGGTGGTGGTGGTGGATGCGGTGGTGGTGGTGGATGCGGTGGTGGTGGTAGTGGTGGATGGGGTGGGGGTTGTAGTGGATGTGGTGGTGGATGTAGTGGTGGTGGGTGTGGTGGTGGTGGGTGTGGTGGTGGTGGGTGTGGTGGTGGTGGTGGATGCGGTGGTGGTGGATGCGGTGGTGGTGGATGTGGTGGTGGTGGATGTGGTGGATGTGGTGGTGGATGTGGTGGATGTGGTGGTGGATGTGGCAGTGGATGTCATGGTGGATGTGGAGGTGATGGTGGATGTGATGGTGGATGCGGTGGTGATGGTGGATGTGGTGGTGGATGCGGTGGTGGTGGATGCGGTGGTGGTGGATGCGGTGGATGTGGTGATGGTGGATGCGGTGGTGGTGGTGGATGCGGTAGTGGGGGTGGTGGATGGGGTGGTGGTTGTGGTGGATGTGGTGGTGGATGTAGTGGTGTGGTGGTGGTGGATGCGGTGGTGGATGCGGTGGTGGTGGATGTGATGGATGTGGTGGTGGTGGATGTGGTGGTGGATGTGGCGGTGGATGTCATGGTGGATGTGGAGGTGATGGTGGATGTGGTGGTGGATGTGATGGTGGGTGTGGTGGTGATGGTGGATGTGGTGGTAGATGCCGTGGTGGTGGATGTGGTGATGGTGGATGCGGTGGTGGATGCGGTGGTGGTACACACACAGAGCCACACACATATAGATGTGGTGGTGGTGGATCTGGGGGGTATGGTGGTGGTGGTGGCGGTGATGGTGGTGGATGTGGTGGATGTGGTGGTGATGGTGGTGGATGTGGGGTTGGATGTGGTGGTGGATGTGGTGGTGGATGTGGTGGATGTGGTGGTGGATGTGGTGATGGTGGATGCGGTGGTGGATGCGGTGGTGGTGGTGGATGGGGTGGTGGTGGATGGGGTGGTGGTGGTGGTGGATGTGGTGGTGGATGTAGTGGTGGATGTGGTGGATGTGGTGGTGGATGTGGCAGTGGATGTGGCGGTGGATGTGCAGGAGTGGTGTGCGGAGTCTGCAAATTGGGATGAGAACACATTGATGTCCGGTATCATTAGACGAAAAGCTGAACTCGAGGAGGAGGAGGAGGAGGCTTCTGTCACAGACGGCGCGCGGCCACTCGGCTAAACCTTAAGCTCGCACGAGTAAAGCAAGGGGCCGTCTATTACTGTTTACTGTAACAAAAATAAGGTGCACTGCTTCCTTAATTATCTGTTTTACATCTGTGCAGGGAGCAGGAGGGCGGGGAAGAGTGGGAACAGCAAATGCATCTTTGCCGAAGTTAAATGCGCAATATTTTTCCTTTATGTCAATTTTGTTCCCATCCTGTTTCCCTTTGAGTAGCCGTGCGGTTTTTTCTGCTTCCCTATCTGACAAGAATAATACATGTAAAATAGGTGGTATAATACTCCCTCTGAGTATCTGTGTGCTTTTACAAAAAACATTAAAACACTCATTCAAATGTATCAACATTGGCATGATGAAATACTGAAATTCAACAAGGAGCTGCAGAGGGAAACTTAATGCCAGGCCACCCTCCAATCAACATGTAATTCAACAACAAGGACCTAGCATTGAAGGGCACTTTCAACAAATTGTATATATGAATACGTAGGATTAATCCTACGTATTCATATATACAATTTGTTGAAAGTGCCCATCAATGATGAAATCCTGAGTCAGTTTATGTGAGATTGAAACCTACAGGTTGGTTCCAGGCTGTTGTGTACCAATGCGTGCGTTTAAGAATAAGGTAATACCGCTCTTTTCTACTCTGTTGCTGTCAACTAACCAATCATTTGATCAACACTTGGACATGACACAACGCCATCTGTTTCGTAAGATTCAGCAACGAAATGTCTTTAGCAGGATTCAAGTACCGCGCGTCAGTGGCTCGGCCTCAACTGTTCCTCGAGTGAGGCAGAACTTTACTGGATTTAACGAGCTGATAAGGAAGCAGTTTAACTAATTGCCCCCGGGAGTAAGATTTCAACTACTTTGGCTGTCCTCGGCGATTTGCAAGAACAAGGATGTGTGGGAACCTACATAACTAGACAATAAAGTTAACAGTGCGGTATTAGCAACAGACCCTGAAATTTGCCGAGGATCACAGTCTTGCTCATTCGAGCTGACCTGTGGCAACAAAATGCGCAGCAACAATTACATTGAAACACGCGTCCTGCCCTCGGTAAGTTTGAAGTAGTTGATGTTGGGAAACCCCACATGCCAGCCCCATGCCTTCTGACTATATATATTTGCTAAACTTCGTGGAAACAGCTATGTGTAAAATGTGATTCCTTGCGAATACACCTCAATGTATGTTAAGCGCTTTGACGTCAATGACGCCACAGTCTGAGCTATATTAAAGTTAATGATAAATTAACATAACTAGAGAGTTCAGCCTGTTTTGGCAGCCCGAGATACTTAAAGTGAGGTAGAGAACTCATGCAGCGCCAAAGATATAGCTCTAACGTGGGAGGAGAAATACGAGATGGCCTGGCTGCCGTGAGACGTGTGAAGCAGGGGGCGGGGGGAGCGGATACCTTTGAAGTGAAGCACACTTCAAAGGCTTGTTGGCACAGCGCATGCTGGGGGATGACTGTGGCAGTACACATTCATGAAACTGCACAGGGAACCAGACAGTGACAGAAATGTATAAAGGAAAGTTTGATTCCAGAACCGGGCTTGCAATGGTTATACTGAATCTTTGTGTGTTTAACTTGTCCATAACAACGCTTCAGTAAAAGCAGCAGTGCACGTCACCCCATTTGCTTTTTTTTTTACTGCTGAGCTTCTTACCCGACCTTTAATTTGGTCTAGGCGCACTTTAACGTAATTTCTTTTTGAAAGGGCTTTTTGACAAGTATTCACTAAAGGCGAAGGTTGCCTTGTGCGAAAGTGTATGTATCGCGTTAAGCATAAAACTGTACACACCAGCACTGACGGTGTAATTGTTTAAGTTCATGGTTTCTCATACCTCCGTGGTGGGCGGCGAAATTGGGGACCCAAATATTATGGAACTGTGTTGGTAATTTTGGGCATGGAAATGTGAAGCGCAGCTTAAATACGACAGGTGCCGTGTGTGTCAAGAAGTGGTGAATTTTTGACATCCAATAGGCCCTGGTAGCAGTGAACAGAAAGTCCCCTAGCAAGTAGACTCGGTGAATACATTCCGGTGAGTAATGGGGTGAACACGAGCTGTGAAATTTTTGATCAAAAAAGTACAATACAACCAGTAGAGTGGATCAAAGGATTGAGTGAAGTTCCCTCAAAAGTAAAAATAAAAACGTCACAACGTTCCCGAGAGTCGAAGATTTAACAAGTGATATGGTGGACATGCATCAATAAAGTTTAATTGAAAGTGCAGTCGAGTCAGATGAAAAAAGAGGAGAGTTATGAAGTTACATCTGTGCAATTCACGACGATAGTTGGAAAATACAAGCGAGGAACCCTAAAAGGTGAAACCCAGAGCGAGAGCGGTCAAATGAGCTGAAATCATGCTGGCTTGAACGGCCATTCCCAGTGTGAGCGTGGGTGAAAGATGGAAGTCGCGTAAGCTTTACAAGGGTGAAAAGCCCGGAAGGAAAAATGTGAAGAAGTGAATGCTGGTAGCAGCGAACTGCAGTGGTGGAAAAAAATAAAGATCGGGCACCAAAAAATAATACTTGGTGAGTTTTGCCTGACAAGTGCCAATGAAATGTAAAAGAAAACAGGAGAAAATGTACCCAAAGCGAGAGCGGTAAAGTCAAATGCCTGTGAAACATGCAAACTTACAAACGCTGTATAAAAATTCTCAGCCCGTGTGTCAAAACGCTGCTAAATCCAAGTTGTCCGTGTTAAAGCAACAGGGGCTTACTTACAAATGCTGTGCTTTCACAGGTATTATTCTGATCGATGGTATATCAAACACTTTGAGAACAGCTGGACAGAAATAACAAGTCAAATAAGGAGACACGGCCGGCCAAGCGGATGTAAACTGAAAGCACGGCCGGCCGGCCGTGAAAGCCTTTGATCCGGCAGGGGGTGGAGCGGCACCAAGCTGGGCAACAGATGGCTGGCGATTTGATGCTGTGCACGCGCATTTTAGGTCTATGCGCTTGCGCATTGACCTAAAAGCGCACGGGCACAGCACCAAATCGCCACAGTTAGTTAACTTTGTTTAAAGCCCTATAGTCTCGCTTCTCTCAATGCGCATGCGCATTGAGAGGTCACGAGACCTAAAAACCTGAAAGCAATTCTCATTGCCCTTTAAAAAAGGTTTCTATCCAGGTGAAGCCAGACTGTTTCCGAACTTCAACTTGGATAAAAGCAGTTTACCTTTATTCAAATGCAGACATAATCTTCAGTTCTAATAAAACAAAGGGGAAGAAAGGGCCCGCAGAAGCATTGGCTACAACAAAAACTCAGATTTCAACCTTCCCTAAACCACAGGAGCAAGCAAAGGGAATTTACTGCAGTTTCACCTCCATCACTCTCTCGCTAAAGAGGAGAACTGTAACTGGTGGAATGGGGTAGGCACATGTGATCTCTATTCTCCATATACCCCATAGTGCGGATAGTGGAAAATCACTGCCTCTGATTCACCTGCTTGTGTCTTGCTACAGCAGGGACTCATATACAACTGGGTTCGCAACGTTGACATATTTCCTCCACCTGCTAAAGCATGCCATGGGGTAATCTCTGTCACCCAGACCTGCATCTGGCGCATTACAGCAGACATGAAAACTGCAGAGCTTGGGGTAGCTTCTACAGTCCCCCTGCAGTTGAAACTTTAACTAGCATTTTCAATGCAATAGGTCTCACATTTGCGAGAGTTTGCGCTATTAGTATTGTAAATGACAATTCATTTTAATTATGTGTTCGTTTTTAAAACATAAAGAAAAGGCATTGTCATGTACAATGCCAATAGCTTAAACTCTCGAGACCTATTGCATTGCAAATGCTTGTTTTTAAAACGCCCCATGCTTTGCTTTCACTTTAATGGTGGCCACGCCCCTTTCATTAGATGACCCACATCTAAAGAAAAGTGCGCAGCCACCATTAAAGTGAAAGCGTGGTAAGGGGCACTTTTACAAAAGAAGCATTGGTTTGTTAAGTTGACAATTTATTTTTTGTAAGAGTGCCCCATGTCGTAATTTTACTTTGTCAGCCACGCCCCTTTCTTTAGATGCCTCTCGTCTAAAGAAAGGTGCGCGACCGCCATTGAAGTGAAAGCGCGGTATGGAAGCGTTTTTACAAAAACAAGTATTTGTTAAGCAGAATAGCACGTGCAGAAGTGCCGCACTGTGCAGGGAGCATTTTTCAAAGATAATGCGCAGCGTCCATGATCATCTGGAAAACAGGGTGGGTTACGGAGAGCCTGTCGTGCCTGCAACAGCAGTTAGAATAAAAAAAATTAAAGAAAATAGTGCTCACAGACTGTAGATAAAACAGACAGTGTAACAACACAACTCCAGTCCTCGTTGTAGGGTGCAAATGCGGACAAGTCGGTACTAAGGAGGGACTACTAAGCCTATTCATGAATCAAAAGCGCGGGGACACGCCGTGATGGCGTTACTGAGCGCTCTACAAAATCCTTTATTATTATTATTTATTATTAAAAGCATCCATTTAGAAGGGGCAGTAACAGGAGCCAATTGAAAAGATAGGCAGAAAATGGGCGGAGCTTCAATTCCATACCTAAATACAGCATACCTTGTAGAGCAGTGCATGCACTGCCCAGGCTCTACCCAAAAAAGCATACACACGTCAACTGTCAGCAATCCGTTCAAGTGGCACAAATTGTAACTAAATGTCTAAAAAAAAAAACACTCATTCATTGTATCCAGAGTCCAATCCTCTCTGAAGGAGACAGATGAAATATGTAGCCGGTTTCAGCTGTAGGAGGAGATAAGGAAACGAGGAGCTGGTAAATAATAGAAAAGGATGATGGGTTTCAAAAAGGATAAGGAAAAACAGCCTATGTCCCAATCACACTTAGTCTTAGTATGGAAATCTGTTTTGGACGGTTATTTTCCACAAGTGCTTAAGGTCTGTAATGAGAAAGGGAGACGAGGAGATAATGCGTTACCAAATCATTTGTTTTCTATACTGCAGCCCATTAAATGAATGATGAATACCTTGGTTACCTTTACTGATCACCGTTCAAGTATTTCTTTTCCCTCAGTTCGTGTACTGATAGCTCTACTCTAAGAAATTGGGTTACTGGTGGGAGGGGGGTGAAACCCTACTCAAGTCGGAACCTGTGGCGTAATAAATCTTGAGGTGGCCCCCCTGCAAGGTATGTGGTGGAGGCTCCCTCCAGAATCTATCAGGAGCTCTCCTGTGAAGTGCTGTGCTGAGGGGGCCCCTTGGAGCTTGCCCCCCCACACCGCGGGGGCGGCAGGGGCCTGTGTTACGCCCCTAGTCAGAACCACATTCCTTCTCAGGGTGAGGCACAACCAAAACCCCAAATTAACCTGTGGTGACCCCTCTGGTAGCTTAGCACTGAGCAGTCAGGCTTAACTTAGGAGTGTAAAGTATTTATGCAGCACTTCAAGCAGTAATAATATGAAACACAACACAATTAAAATCCCACGACAATTTAGAAAAATAGAGCATTTTTTTATACATAAAGACTGAAACAACAAAGTTCCAGTCAGTAGAACCAGAAATATGTAATTTGAAAGATGTAGGTGAAAATAGCACCAAAAAGCACAAAGCACCAACTGTGGATATCCGGTCACATTAGACCGGGACAGTCACAGGTTCAAGACGACAACGATGAAGCTCGGGTCGGCAACCAGGACCCATTTCGGCTCACTGAACAGAGTACCTTAAACCCTGGTTGTGAAAAGTTGCAGAGTCCCACGTCAAGGATGTGTAGCGCAATCAAAGCGATGAGAGGTTCTTCTCGGAGATGCAACGGTTCCATGGAGCTACAAGCTCGATGTGCGGTCCGTCATTGTCGAGGCCATAGACAAGAGGACTGAGTCTAGGACGCGTAGCGCACCAGCTGGTTCCGAAGACACTGCAGGCCTTGCAATGCGGAGTCTTGCATTGTCACCAACCACACACAACCACACACACAGCCACACACACAACCACAACCACACACACAAAACCACACAACCACACACACACACAACCACACACACACACACACACACACACAGAACCACAACCACACACACAACCACACAAACACAACCACACACACACAACCACAAACACACACACACACACAACCACACACACAACCACACACACAAACACAGAACCACACACACACAACCACACACACAACCACAAACACAACACACAACCACAAACACAACACACACACACAACCACAACCACACACAACAACCACAACCAAACACAACGACAACCACAACCACACACACACACACAACCATGCACAACCACACACGACACACGACAACCACACACACCCACAACTACACAACCACAAACACACAAACACACAAACACACCTAACCACACACACAACCACACACACAACCAGAAACACACAACCACACACACACCCAACCATACACACACCCACACCCACAACCACACACACACCACAACCAAACACACACCACACAGCCACACAACCACACACACACAACCACACAACCAAACAACCACACACACACAACCACACACACACACAACCACACACACACACACAACCACACACACAACCACACACACCCAACCACACAACCACACACACACAACCACACACACACAACCACACACACACAACCACACACACACAACCACACACACACAACCAAACACACACACAACCACACAAACACAACCACACACACACACACACACCCCGCCCCCGGTAGTGTGTTCAAAAGAGTGGTTAAAATATTTTTTTTTTGAAAAATTGACTCTTTTACAAATTCTGATTCCACCAGAATCCGAGTCCTCCACAACACCCTGTTTTTTTGGCTGTCAGCTGTGAAAAGGAGACCAACATTGCCCCCATTTTTATGGGTTGAATTCTGGGGTGCTTTTTCAACTTGTTGCTAGTTCATTGCGAATTTTACCGTTACTAATTCAAATTGTGTTACCTTTGGCTTATTTGCAATGCAAGCTTTATCACAATAAGTTGCTGTAACAAGCTAAAAGTCCGCTACATAAGCCCATTCATTTGCTAATTATTTTCCACATAAGGTTGCGATACCATAAAGTGGAGTTTTTAGGTTTTTGAATAGTTTCTTGTTTGAAGATGTTACTCTCTCCTGCGCACCCCACTCCTGTACTAAGGTTACCAGTCACTTGGCACCCGCCTTTCAGAGGTTCTTGAATCCACCCAAGTCTGGCCTGGCACTGGTGTGTCCCAGCCTGGCACACACCGGGTGATGATCTCCGCACCTCCTTCTAGACCCCAGCTCTCTACTGTTTGCAGTCTGTCACTCACCCCTTACCTCTCTGGCACTCACCCGTCATCCCTCAATCCTAGCAGTCACTCCTCGCACCTGGCACTCACCCTTCTCCATCTCTGGCACTCAGCATTGACTCTCCGTGACACTCAACTGTCACCTCCCTGACACTCACCCTCGACCCTCCTGGTACTCATACTTCCCATCCCTGGCACATATCCTTCACCTCCCTGGCACATATCCTTCACCTCCCTGACACTCACCCATGTCCCTCCTTCACCTCCCTGACACTCACCCATGTCCCTCCTGGCAATCACTATTCGCCCCCTTGGCACTCACCCTTCTCCTCCATGGCACTAGCCCTTCATCCACCTGGCCAGGCAGCTACCCTTCACCCTTTGCACTCACCCTTCCCCTCCCTGGCGCTCACCTTTGACCCTCCTGACTCTTACAGCTCACCTCCATGGCACTCAACCTTCATCTCCCTGGCACTCAACCTTCATCTCCCTGGCACTCAACCTTCATCCCCCCTGACCTGGCACTCAACCTTCACCTTCGTGGCACTAGCCCTTCACCCCCCTGGCCTGGCAGCTATCCCTCACCCCTGGCACTCATACTTCCCCTTCTCGGCACTCACCCTTCCCCTCCCTGGCACTCACCCTTGACCCTCCTGACTCTTATGCCTCATTTCCCTGGCACTCACTCCTCACCTCTCTGGCACTCACCCTTCACCCCCATGGCCGGACAGTCACCCTTGTCCCTCCTGGCATTCACTCCTCACCTCGCTGCCACTCACCCTTGACCCTCCTAGTTTCTGTCTCTCTCTTTCTGTCTGCCTCTACGCTCAATTGCCTTTCTTCTCTCTGCTCCTTGCATCTCTCCCATTCTTTTTCTGACTCCGTACCTTTCTTTTGCCTCCCTTCTTCTTTGCCGCCTCTCGCTGCACCCTCTACCAGAATCTTTCTAGTGCCCATTTCTGCCTTTTCGTTATTTTCGTCTGTCTCAGTTGGCATTGCTAATAATAATGCAACACTAGCACCTGACTGCCTCAAACTAACTACACAACATAAAACAGACCACAGTTCTTCAAATTAGCCACAATACCGGAAACTGATCCCAGTACGTGAAACGAACTGCAGTACGATATCTGAAACTGACCACAATCCTTGAAACAAGCATATGTGGTACTGAGTGGTAATATGTTGAGTGTAGTTATGTTGTATTGAGTAGAGTGTAAATATGTGTTGTAAATATTTGTTGAGTAATTGTGTGGTATTGAGTGTTATGATGTGGAGAGTATTTATGTTGCATTGATTAGGGTGTAAATATGTGGTTTGTAATTGTATGGTACTGAGTGGTATGAGGGGTGTATTTATGTTGCATTGAGTAGAGTACATACCTACACACAACATAATACCACTCAGTACCACATAATTACACATCACATAATTACACTGTATTCAATACAACATAAATTCACTCCACATACCACTCAGTACTACATAATTGCACGAAACATAATTACTCTCTCCTTAATGCAAGATAAATAGACTCCACACAATACCACTCTGTCCCACATAATAACACAACACATAATTACACTGTACTCAATGCAATATAAATACACACTTTTCACTCAAGTTCGTGCTATATAAAAAAAAAAACAATTGCAATGCAATAGGTCTCACATTACTGAATCTTTGAGCTGCTTGTGTTGCATTATTATTAGCAATGCCAACAGCTCAAACTTTTATAATGCGACACCTATCGCATTGCAAATGCTCGTTTATTATACATTAACGAGCTAGGAGAGAATTTATGCAGTGTGGGGAAGGACTACCCGAGGGCTAATTCAAGCCAAATTCCTGTGTTACTAGATGCAGACGACACTGTCCTCATAGCGAGGGCAGCTAAAGACCTACTAATTTAGCTTGATTCTTTTAATGTTTTTATGACCAATCTAGGACTTAAAACCAATCGCTCCAATTCATACATAATGAAATATGGACCGAAAAATGCTGAGACAGGGAAATTCTTACTCGGATGCCAAGAAATTGGGAAAGTTCCCAATTACACCTATTTGGGAGTCCCATATGATGTGGATTTTAACTGGAAGTTGTTATTAAATGAAAGAGCCATGCAATCCCAAAAGTCGATTGAAGCGGTCTTTAGATTTGCCGAGAGATTAGGTCATAAGCCAATCAAAGAAATCTTATGCGCTTTTAAAAGCCTCTCTGTATTAACTTTTGGGGCTGGTGTCTAGGGGTATGTAAACTGTAATTTGCTTCAAGTAGTAGAAAATACGTTATACAGCTTGAAGTGCCCCAGACTCCCTCTGACTCTTTGTCATGAGGAAGTTGGATTGAGCTTTTTTAAAAGATTATATAAAACTGCAGCCACTATTACTCTGGGTAAGAATCCGGAGGCACATTTCTGTATAACAATATTAACAGACTGTATGAATCTAGACAACTGTTTAGATATACCCTGGTTGAGATTCATCAAAACGAATTAGCAAGGATGGGCTCCCCGGAATATTATACAAACCCTTATACTTTGAGAAATATCTCATCAGCCACAATTAAAATACTTTTTTATTAATGCTCTGAGCGGTCAAGTGCAGTGTGCAATATCGCTGGACAATTGGAGCTTCTTCGACAGTCCCAAACACAGCCCGCCCTCTATTTGCAAATGAACCTGAGTGAGAGGCAAATATTTCTGTTGACCAGGTTCCGATTAAAAACTGTACACTTCCTGGCTGCTTGTCCAACCAGGGGCACGTGGCTTCCCTCACTACGTTTGTCCTTGTAACAGTCTCACATTACTAAGCACTTTATTTTACTTTGTACATTTTCCACCCCCCAGAGGATGCAATTTAATCGTCCGTTATTACTAGCATCGGAGTTTAGAGCTCATGAGTTGGAGATGGGTTATTTGCTCTCTCTGTGGACTACAGACATTATATATGGAGATTTAGATTATATTTTTACCATGTTTAAGATCTGTAGTAAATATTAGTCCGTGTTTTTAAAAGCCTTCTATGAAGTTGTATTATTATCATTTTAATGTCGATATGTTTTTATCTCATTAAAATGCGTACGACTTATGTACACTTTTATGGCTCTCGAGTCGAATAAAGTATTGTGACTGATTAATTATTAAGCTAATAATATTAATAATTACTACACTCATAAAGCACACTCTACCATGTGTCTGGTCACAAGTTAATGACACAAATATATCTTTGTTCAGTTTGTCAGCGGGATTCTTGTTAATAGGCAAGATTTTGTACGTGGAAAGGGTCATACACTTCCTACAAAACCACAAAAACTGAGCACTAGCTTTGAAACATGGATACAAACGCAATGCACTTCTCTGTTCCACTGAATCTATATAAGGAACAGAAGGGAAACTTTTGTTTATACTTTTCACAGAAAACATTCAACCTAACGAAAAATCTTTTTAAAGGCAAAATACGGTTTATATTTTGACATATGGGGGAATTTAGTGCCCCAGATTGTTCTCTCTGTGTTGTTTCCCTCTCAGCTAGGTTAGACCTATGAAAGATGATCTAAAGGGTTATCTTTTTTCGAAAACCAAAACTTTGTTGATAATCAGTTCAAAGTGATATTTTAATGAACACTAAATTCCTGCTAGGTAGAGTTTCCTTCTGTCATGGAACAAGGTTTTCAGAAACAGGCTTGAGTTTATAAGTGGACAAAAGACATCCTTCAATACTGCATTTATTCAAGTTTCTAAGAAATTCAATCACTGGAAAACAATCCTTATAGGAAACCCGTTTTATCTTTTAATATCGTCCAGCGGGAAACAAAGAAAGTCAATCATGGATGAAAACATTTACAAAAGTATATTTTGACCTACATTCTTGGAAAAGACACTATAGTACAGCGGGGTCTACGTTCTTACAAGTAGATGGAAAAGTTGAACAAAGGTAGTACTTTAACGGAATCTTTTTGAGAGAATGGTAATGAAGTGATAGTATTTCCTTTGCTTTAGAGATTGTCGCCTGTCTCCAAAGCAAACTTGCACAGACCTTTGGTTCCCTCTTCTGTTGTGTGAGTGAAGCATATTTGTAGCATCTGTTGCTAAAGCAGAAGCATACTGAAAATAAATCATGTGAAAGGCTAAGCTATATTTCCTGATTATGTCAAACAATGCCCTAGATCACTGAAAAAGGCTGCTGCGAAGGATGCTCTTAAGTGACACCACCTCTCAGCAACATGTGGAAAAAATGTACTGTGATGCATTTATGACAACATATGTAGTGACCAGATTGTAATGATGCAGTACAAAGACCACTCATCAAGTCATTATGGCAAGAAAACATTTGTTTTCCGTGTGCCAACCCTACTGTCAGAATGAACAAAATTAGAAATACCTAACATTTAATATAATGCTCTGTAAAATTAGAAGTGATTTTTAAAAAAAATGAAGTCCTTATTTTCAATGTTGTTATTAATCTGCCAAGTAAATAACTTTATGATTTGTAAGAGTAATTTCTGGTGATAAAACACATTTCTCTTTCTTCAAGTAGTTTCAGTAAAATACAAAAAAAAAAAATCCTAGGTAATTCAGACTTCTATCCTCCAAAGTAGATGATCATTGTAAAATCTGGCCCATGTTTATAAAAGGCCATAGCCAAGTGTGGTGCCTTCCCATCATGGAACAGCAGCCGACAATGCAGCAGCACACACTGTAGAGGGCAGAAGAGGCTGCCACAGTTCTGAGCTTGCTGGAGGATTGCATTGGCGCCATCACTCGCTTAGCATCTGAAGACCCAGGAGGCTGGTGAGGTAGCATATGGTTGACCGCAATCTGTGATGCTGAACAGAAAGGGACAATGCTGCAGTTAACAGACAGAGTAGAGCCTAGTGTACACCTGCAGAGGCTTACCACCTTACAAGCCTCAGAACCAAATAGGGAAATAGGAAAAGGGGGTAGGAGCCAATACACAGTGCCAAATCAGGGCTGGAAAAGATACTTTCAGGAAGAACAGAGTGCAGATCCCCTGAATTGGAGATACCTGCCAGAACCAATTCCTTTACAGAAACGCGGAGGCACCCAAAGATGTGACGTTTGATTAAGTAAAGGATTCGGAGTAACCAAGAGAGGTCTGCTTCCTCCTTACCACTGATGAAGTTCTGCACCAATTATTTCTTCACACTTATTTACATAAAGAGTTAAATATTTGTTAGGATAGAATTAAACATAGCAGGCAGAACTCAATTAACATTATTACGGCCACTAAGACCTACATAAGTTATGCATTCATATTATTTGTGTCAGACAAAATAGGTACAACAAAGGTAACTAGGTGTACATTAAAATTATTGCTCAAAGAAGTGTACCTCATAAAATAAACTTTTCATGTCTGTCAAAGATAAAAAGCAAATGATGATCTTGACAGATATTCTAAAAGGTGGTGTCTATATTTTGCAAGGTGAGACATCAACGTTATTAACTATGTCATGGGAGGATGTAACATATCACACTAACCAAACAAGACACTGTTCCACAAGCAGGGTGCATAGCATCACCCTGATGTTTACAAAAAGAAGAAAGGCTAAGGGAAAGAAGGGTCCTAGGTAAGCAGACACATAAGTAAGGGGGAATAACATGTCTTGCCTCCTGTTGCCCTCACACACCCCGAAGGATGTCATGCTTCATCATCAGGCGTTGCTCCTCGTTGGGCCGGCGCTGCAATTCCCAACGGGTCCCCCAAAGGGTGACTTTGTCGGAGTTCTTTTGAATTACGCCGGATGGTGCATGTGGGTATGTGGGGGGTAGCTCCTAATGAGGGTAACCAGGTGCGTGCAAAGTGTATAAAAACTGGTAAGGGGCGACCTCAAAAAGGGTGTCAAAGAGGAAACACCCCTTACGAAATAAAAACCCATAAAATAGGGTGTAATCCCAAAAGGCACATTGTACCTAAAAAGCATACAACGGTCGACATGTTTCACGCCTTTGTTGCCACACGGGTCATTGGCGTTTCTTCAGGACCGGGATTAAAAATTCTGATTAAGTGCACGTGAAAATTAATTTAAAATAAATATGCACAATATATGTCAGGGAGGGCCATTGTGCAGCTCCTGATCAAAACCTAGGACAGAAAATAAAAGATAAGATTCAGAGGATGCGCATTAGCCTTGCTTAATGCTACATAGTGTGCCACAATCGTGTGCACAACATACCACTGCCAGAGAAGAAAGGCAAAGAACACGAGACCTATAGGAGAGTAGTAGTCTCCTTGGTGAGCTCAGGAAACCAGTCGTGGCCCAGGACCGTCTCAAGGCGGGACAGTTTGCAGGGACCCCCAAAGAAAACAGATAAATACACTGAAATACATCATAACTGCAATACGCAGTGTTACCACACTTTGGAAACTCTTAAACAAACTTAGTCCCCAGCAAATAACCCCCCGTAACTCTATAGGTAGAGAACAACCTTGCTCTAAATATTCTTACCTCCTCATGAAAGGAGAGTGGCTCCAGTGACTGTGCGAGTTGGACAATAAACACTAAGAAGGTCCCTGGGGAAATGTTTTAACGACCCTAACTGCTAAACCCCCGACTACTCATAACACCAACAAAAATTAGCAGTGAGTCAATTTTCAACTATGTATCCAACAAATAAAAGGAATGGGACAAGCTAGCAAAGTGAACGAGTTCCCATCAGTCCTCTATCGAGACCGCCCTTCATCATCTGGGATCTCTCACTCCTTTCAAGGTAGAAAACCACATGAAACAGGCAGATTTAATAACCTGGTCACGGGTGTCTCAAGGAAGGGTACCTCAGATGTGAAATAGGTGTGCCTAGTGAGGAACTGAATAGCAGTGCTTGAAAGTGAAAAGTGATTAAGTGAATAAAGAGAAGGCTCTAAAATTGGGTAATGATAGGGGAAACAAAATTTAATATATACCCACACACTCCCAAATCAATAAAAACAGTGCAAGTAGTAGTATAACAAATGACTACTAATAGAGAGTATTAGGTCGACATGTTTCTGCAGTCACTGGAGCCTCTAGGTCTCCTGCTGCTTCCTCAGGACCATTAGTGCTACTGCTATGTGTAAAAAAGGTAAAAGGTATCACCTGGTATAGAAAGGTGTATTCGTCCTCCCAACCATTTGTTGGGAAGGAACAGCCCCACCTCACCTGGCACCAGCTCAGGTAGTGGGTGCACCGCACTCTCCCTCGGTACACCGGTCGTCCCTCTGAAGCTGTATTCGATTATCAGTCTGTATCGGGATCGCATCTGTCAGTATGTGGGGAGAACATCTTATCGTTAAGAGTGTCGGCATGGGAGGGGCCATTATAGAACAGGTATATAATTGAGGTTATCTCAAAGGTCCATACCTTTGAAGCATGCCCTGTACCAGTACTGGACATGCTTCTTTTTACTAGAGGTTGGTACTATTCTTCCTTGGTAGGATTTAGAATACAGGACCCACCGGTTCTATAATGGAGATGGCCCCTCCCATGCCGACACTCTTAACGACAAGATGTTCTCCCCACATACTGACAGATGCGATCCTGATACAGACTGAATCGAATACTGGCTCGCATTATAACTTTAATACAGGGTGGTCTTTCCACACAATGTTTTATGCAATCCCGGAACACACCTATAATTGAATACTGGCTCGCACTGGAGTGCCAGTCATGGGTTACCGTCACGGCTTGCCTCCCAGCGTTGTGCCCATGCGCTGGGGAGTAGTTTCAGTTCCCCGCCCGCGCATACGCTTTACGGCCACACTACACGCATGCACTTCCGTTACAGGAAGCATGGGGCGTTTAGGAAGGAGGGACCGCCCAGACACATTTTAAATTACATTGAGCCCGTTCCCTGCCGCTATTCGGGCATTATCGACTGGCAGTTGGACGGGGTAGGTGTGAGGAGTGAGGCCCCTGACATTTACCTTGAGTACACCTTGGGCGCTTAAGACGAGGTATCAGAGCTTGCTGCTCCAAGTATAATGAGCATATCTTGCTATACTGCCTGCTCACGTCGATCCATGTTGTGTTTCTCCTACCAGCCTGGTACGGGTGCGGGAGTCCAACTCGCACAGTCACTGGAGTCACTCTCCTTTCATGAGGAGGTAAGCATATTTTGAGCAAGGTTGTTCTCTACCTATAGAGTTACGGGGGGTTATTTGCTGGGGACTAAGTTTGTTTAAGAGTTTCCAAAGTGTGGTAACACTGCGTATTGCAGTTATGATGTATTTCAGTGTATTTATCGGTTTTCTTTGGGGGTCCATGCAAACTGGCCCGCCTTGAGACGGTCCTGGGCCACGACTGGTTTCCTGAGCTCACCAAGGAGACTACTACTCTCCTATAGGTCTTGTGTTCTTTGCCTTTCTTCTCTGGCAGTGGTATGTTGTGCACACGATTGTGGCACACTATGTAGCATTAAGCAAGGCTAATGCGCATCCTCTGAATCTTATCTTTTATTTTCTGTCCTAGGTTTTGATCAGGAGCTGCACAATGGCCCTCCCTGACATATATTGTGCATATTTATTTTAAATTAATTTTCACGTGCACTTAATCAGAATTTTTTATCCCGGTCCTGAAGAAACACCAATGACCCGTGTGGCAACAAAGGGGTGAAACATGTCGACCGTTGTATGCTTTTTAGGTACAATGTGCCTTTTGGGATTCCACCCTATTTTATGGGTTTTTATTTCGTAAGGGGTGTTACCTCTTTGACACTCTTTTTGAGGTCACCCCTTACCAGTTTTTATACACTTTGCACGCACCTGGTTACCCTCATTAGGACCTACCCCCCCCTCATACCCACATGCTACATCCGGCGTAATTCAAAAGAACTCCGACAAAGTCACCCTTTGGGCGACCCGTTGGGAATTGCAGCGCCGGCCCAACGAGAAGCAACACCTGAAGATGAAGCATGACATCCTTCGGGGTGTGTGAGGGCAACAGGAGGCAAGACATGTTCTTCCCCCTTACTTATGTGTCTGCTTACCTAGGACCCTTCTTTCCCTTAGCCTTTCTTCTTTTTGTAAATATCAGGGTGAAGCTATGCACCCTGCTTGTGGAACAGTGTCTTGTTTGGTTTTTGTGATATAATTTGGAGCATAGACACTGGACATTTAACTAGCTCCTAGGTCCCTCCCCCCTTCTTTCTTTTTTGATAGAAGGATGCAACATATGACATGGGATTGCTATCCGCTTCCAACTCCTCCAATATTAGGCTCAATGACTTTAGTGTTATATGAATTTCACAGGCTGAAAAGTGAGAAAGACAGGAAAAACAAGAGCTCATGTATGGGAAATACGCGTTACTGGAGATCTTTATTTAGTGTAAGCTATGGACATCGAAACTGCAGTCCCAACTCAAAGTATTTATGACTCCACTTGATAATTAACTAATCCCAATTTATATCAGGCTACAGATATCTTTTTATATTTCAGGGTCTGATTTTAACTCAGAAACACTTGCATGAGGCATAATGGACCATTTCTATTTGCTAATAGAATTATTTTATAAACCGTAGCCAGGATAAGCACTCTAACACCAGGTATGCTGTATTCCCAATAAACACATTCCAAGAATACAATGCAAATGCAGTAAAACTGGACAGATTGGTAACTTATGGCAAGCACAGTTAATAGCCCTGCCAGACAATTTTCAGGGTCTGGGTAACGACTGCAGTCCAAAGTTTCAAATATATAAACAATACATGGTGACTAAAGCATCCAATTGAGAAGTTGGGAGGTCAGAGAGGATGTTATCACGTGGCATGTAGCCCCTGTACAAGTAAATGTTGCTGGAATCCATCTTTCCTCAGGAATCAGATCATCCTTGCATCCATGGCATGGTCATTTGAAGGTGCCATCCTTCACCAGTCCGAACTATGCCAAAATGTGACGTGGGCTTCACAGAAGGTCAAGGGACAAAGGGGAAACATCCTAACAAAGTTACAGATCCCAAAATGTCAGGAGGTCATTGGGGGAGGGGGGGGGGGGCGGGGACAGACAAAGTGCACTGAATATCTGATGTGAAAAGTCTCATGCACCATTGATGAAGACATTAAACATACCAGATAATTGCTCCTTTCCACTGATGCAAGCACTAAGCAAACTTAACAGCACTCCAACTACTCCGACACACTGCAATAGCCAGTTGTCCAGCCAAGCCAAGGGTCACAGAGATGGAGACCTCCCCTACTTTTTCAACATGGAGCCAATCTCGGAAATCCTCAACATTTGCATGCTAGCAAACCTATTATTTCTTATGCCATGAAGGAGCGAATCCCTATGTACTATTTGTGGCGGGAAAATGAATATATTAAGAACACAATTCAACTAATGAGAGGCATATATGCTTATTTTATTTTATCGAGAACATAAATATATACTAAACATTAAACATGATCCCTGTGAATAAACCAGAGAGCATTGGTGGAAGAATTACATATTATTACACCTGGAGATAAATCTACTATCCAAACAAATAAAATATTTTGGATTAATAACATATAATCTTCAAAACCTAAAACCAATTAGAGGAACATGTTCTGTTCAAAAGACAAAAATAGAGCACGAGTCTAGTGTTCAGGCTTATCTGATCCAGAATACACCGACTGCCCCAAATGCTTCTATTGCTTATTTATGGTAACGACTTACAAAGTTACAAATGAGATGACCATTCTTCCTTCTGCCCACATCTAGTATGCCCAATGCAGAATGTGTGCTGCACACCATTGTGTTTTGTTACAAAAGAATAAAAATACTATACTTTCAAAAACAAAGATATGGATTCAGCAAACATTTTGCTACAAGCAGCTGCAGTGGTCACCATTATCTCCATGTTGTGCAACAGAGGATCAGAAAAATGAACTTCATTGAAAGACATGATTACATTGTGGGGCTATACGTCCTCTTACCTCATTTGGTGGCACCTCAGCCAAGGGCTTGATGATGGCAGCTAGTGGGATCTGGGATTGCTTCGCCATATCAGATGAGCTTGGGAAGCAGTATGTTGTGCATCGAATGTAGCGAGGGCTTGCATTACCTGAAAAGTTTGAGAAATATTGTTTGAATACAACTTTGTTAAAGTCAGAAAAAATACTGATGGGTCAAAATGGTTTACTTTACCTCAAATTTCATCTCAGTTTCCTGTGGGTATTAATATTAGCCCCACCGAGTGTGTTTTTAATAAACAAGTAAGGAGGTGAAGACTTACTATTCCAACAAATAAGAACAAATATTGGTATTAGTTTGTATGGATGACCAATTGTTAACACGCCACTGTAGATAAGTATGGGATCCGCAGACTTCAAACTTGGTGGACTCAGGAGTAGCAGTAATGTAGCAGATAGAACCTTGCTGCTGGTCTATTTAGCATGGGGCTTTCAAAATTGGAAAGCAAAGGGACACAGAGGCTAAACAGTGGCTGACTCATTGAAATATGCTGTGAGGGCTACAGAGAAACGGTGGGTCCACACACAAACAGGGAACACTGTCATTGAAAATAAAGGAGTAATGTTGGTGTCTCCCATACTGATTCCTGGGCTATGAGTCAAGCAATTTTTCCAACATGGTCTAGAAGCACAAGTTACTTACCTTCGGTAACTATATACCTGTAAGAAACAGTAGTTAGTGTTAGATTCCTTACCGTAGAATATCCCCAGGCGTCAGACTGGATCCAGAAAGTTTTGCGTAGCAGTACCCCTGCGCGTTGGTAGATGTCGTCTGCGGCTCCGCGTCCGTCGTCGGCGTCGTGGTCGCCGGGATGACGTCGTCGTAGTACTTAGATGACGCCCTCGCACGCTGACGTCCGTTCTTGTACATAGCTTTCCGCGCCAGAAATGTAGAGCCATACCAGAGACAGACAATGGTGCCATAAAACTAGGGCCCTCAAAGGGAAATACCTTAACCCTAGATATCGGTCCGCAGAACGGGGAGGATGGGTGGGCCGGTAAGGAATCTAACACTAACTACTGTTTCTTACAGATATATCGTTATCGAAGGTAAGTAACTTGTGCATCTGAAAGAAACAGGTTAGTGTTAGATTCCTTACCTTAGAATAGATACCCCAGCAATACCAACCCCGGTGGTGGGTGTGTGGACCAAGATCACACCAGAAAGTCCTGGAGAACGGAACGGCCAAAAAAGCCATCTCTCCGGACTTGGCTGTCCAGGCAGTAGTGTCTAGCAAACGTGTGCAGCGAGGCCCACGTAGCTGCCTGACAGATGTCCTGCAAGGGGACTCCCCGACACAGGGCAGTAGTAGCCGCAGCGGCCCGAGTGGAATCGGCCCTCAGCCCAACAGGAGGCTCTTTTCTAGCTAAGGAATAACAGACCTTGATGCACAACAAGACCCACCGAGAGATGGTCAGTTTGTGCGCCGCCCGTCCCTTCTTCGCGCCCACGTAACCAACAAAGAGCTGGTCGTCCACCCGGAACTGGGGTGTGCAATCCAGGTAGAAGGAGATTGCACGTTTTGGGTCCAGACCGTGGAGCCTCTCTTCCTCCTTAGAAGGGTGCGGAGGCAGCTAGAAGGTGGGCAAGGTGATGGACTGCCCGATGTGAAAGGCAGTAACTACTTTTGGGCAGGAAAGAAGGACGAGTTTTTAAAACAACTTTGTCCGGATGGACAGAAAGGAAAGGAGGCTTCGAAGAAAAAGCCTGGAGCTCACTCACTCTCCTGGCAGAGGTGATGACAACCAGGAATGCAGTCTTAAGAATAAGAAGACGAAGAGGGCAATTGTGAAGTGGCTCGAAAGGAGAGCACATCAGAAATGTAAGAACAAGGTTCAAGTCCCACTGAGGCATCATGAAAGGAACAGGAGGGAATATGTGCGTGATGCCCTTCAAGAATCTATTAACAATAGGGGACTTGAAAAGAGAAGGCTGATCAGGAATCCTCAAGAAGGCAGAAATGGCAGAGAGGTAGCCCTTAAGAGTGCCCAGAGCAGAGCCCTGCTGGGCAACGGAAAGAAGGAAGAGGAGAACCTCTGAAAGGGGGGCAGAGAGAGGATCTCAGCCTTTGCTGTGCACCATGCCACAAATTTGTTCCACCTGCAGGCGTATACCGATTTTGTGGAGGGACGCCTGGCTGCCAGAATCACATCACATACATCAGGAGGCAAGTCAAATGGCCTCAACTGTCGCAGCTCAATCTCCACGCATGGAGGTGGAGGCTGGACAGGTTCGGGTGGAGGACAGTCCCCTGCTGCTGCGACAGAAGGTCCTCCTGAAGAGGCAGACGAATCGGAGGATCGACTGACATGCTGAGTAGCTCGGGATACCAGTATCTTCGTGCCCAGTCTGGAGCCACAAGGATGACTTGGGCCCGGTCACGCCTGATGATCTTCAGCACTCTGGGCAGAAGTGGTATAGGCGGAAAGGCGTACAACAGACCTCAGCTCCACTCGCGACGAAAAGCGTCTCCAAGCGAGTGCCGCCTTGGAAATTCCAACGCACATAACTGATGACATTGCACGTTCTCTTTGGTGGCGAATAGATCTAACCAAGGCTCTCCCCACTGCCGAAAGAGGCCTTGCGCCACGTCCGAGTTCAGACGCCATTCGTGATTCATCATGCACCGGCGTCTGAGTTCATCCGCCCTGGCGTTCAGGGAACCTGCCAGGTGTTGAACCACCAGGGTGTCACCCTGGTGTTCCAGCCATGTCCAGAGGCGCAGAGCCTCCTGACAAAGGGTCCACGACCCCACCCCGCCCTGTTTGTTGCAGTACAACATGGCGGTGGTGTTGTCTGTGAAAACCTGCACTACACTTCCCCGGACAGAGGGAAGGAATGCTTTCAGTGCAAGTCGGATCGCCCGCAGCTCCAGAAGGTTGATGTGGAGCCGGGACTCCGCCGGAGACCAGAGGCCTCTGATCTCCCTCTCTCCCATGTGCCCCCCCCAACCCAGGAGGGACGCATCCATCACCACTACATGCTCCGGTTGGGAAAGGGAGAGAGATCTGCCGCTGACCCAATCGCGGTTCGTGAGCCACCACTGCAACTGTTTCGCAGTGCCCTCCGAGATCCGGACGTAGTCGGACAGGGTGCCCACTGAAACTTCAGGTCCCACTGCAGAGCCCGCATCCACCACCGGGCGTGATGCACCAGAAGGATGCAGGAGGCCATCAGCCCCAGGAGCCGCAGCGTCAACCTGACTCAGGATAAAGGCTGAAAGACCGGAATCAGAGCCTGAATATCCCCAACCCGCTGTTTGGGAGGATAAACCCGAAACTGCGCTGAGTCCAGAACCGCTCTGATGAAGAGGAGCTTCTGAGAGGGAAACAGGTGTGACTTTGGCACGTTGATGGAGAACCCCAACGAGTGCAGGATGTCGGCCGTAGTCAGGAGGTGAGAGACGACTGTTTGGGGCAAGTCCGCCTTCAATAACCAATCGTCGAGATAGGGGAAGACTGAAACCCCTAATCTTTGCAGATGAGCTGCGAGCACCGCCATCACTTTTGTGAATACCCGTGGGGCGCTGGTAAGGCCGAAGGGGAGCACGGTAAACTGAAAGTGCTTGTAGCCTACCGTGAACCGCAGGTATCGCCGGTGGGCCGGCAGGACGGGGATGTGGAAATACGTGTCCTGCAAGTCCAACGCTACCATCCAGTCTTCTGGGTCCAGGGCAGCTAGGACCTGAGCCAAAGTCAGCATCTTGCACTTCTCCTTCCGGAGATAGCCGTTGACGCTCCTTAGATTCAAGATAGAGCGTAGGCCCCCGTTGCAATCGCCCTGCCTAGCGAGTCCGTGGTATCCCGTCCACACCGAATGGAATATCGTGCTGCGTCCCTTCCCTCCACGAGGGCCTGGATTAGCTTTGCTTTGACCTCCGCCAGGCACTGCGGCAGCACTTCCGCAACCGTATCCCACAAAGAGTGAGAGTAACGGCCCAAAAGGCAGGCGGTGTTGACAGACCGCAACCCCAAACTCAGTGAGGAGAACAGCTTCTTACCGAACTGGTCGTACCTTTTGGATTCCCGATCCGGAGGGGCGGTCGGGAATGCGGTCTGGGAAGTTGAGGCCTGGATCACCAGGCTCTCAGGGGTGGGGTGAACGGACAGGATACTGGGGTCGCCCGGCGGTGGCGTCGGGCCACGTTCCGATCCACAGGGAGGCCTGTGGAGGGCTTGGACCAGGTGCCCAACAGAACATCAGTGAGGGCCTCGTTGAACTGCAGGAGAGGCTCAGAGGAGCTTGCCTGCGGTTTGAGTACCTCAGTGAGGAGGTTAGTCCTCATGGCCGCGACAGGGAGCTCAAGAGCCAAGGCCTTGGTTGCCCGAGTCAACACCACACTGTACGTAGCCCCCTCCTCCGTAGGCAATGTAGGAGGGGAGACAAAACCAGTGTCGGGTGAAGTGTCTAGGCAACTGGCCTCCCCAAGTTCGTCCGCCCAGTCCTGACTCAACTGGCACTGCAGTGCCAGAGGGTCTTCAGACCCCTCCCAATTCCCCTCGTCCTCCATCTCCTGAAGGTCAGGAAGAAATGATGGAGCCGGATTGTCGGTGAAGGGCTCACCTATCAGCCTCGAAGATGGCGCCGGTCCGACGCCGCATCCGGACCGGGGACGTCGCCGCCCGAAGACGGCGCCGGCAACACCCTTGGTGATGACGCCGGCGGAGGGGTCGTAAGGTCGACCGGCGTCGACACGGATCCAGGCCTGGATCCTGAGGAGCCCTACAGCGTCGGGACCGAAGTCGCCGACGGCGCCGGGGCCGAAGCACCTGACGGCGCCGGGGCCGAAGCCGCCGGCCCGCTTGGGCTCCCAGACAGGTGCGCGTGGCCCGAAGGCACCTCAACGGGACCTGACGGAGGGAAGCGCGACCTCCTGGCCGTGAGGAAGGCGCTGATCTCCTCCGGCGTCGTGCTCCGTTCAGGGACCGGCGGGTGTGGAGCTGGACGCGGCACTTGCGACTCGTGGAGTCAGAAGAGCGATGTCACTTCTTCAACTTCTTGTGCCTCGACTTACTGGAGGACTTTGAACCCACCGAGTGGTGCTGACTCGCTGAGATGACTGTGGCCCCGCGACCGGTCCCTCGACCTCTTCCTGGACCAGGACATCGAGCAGCGCGGGGCTGACTGCCGGATCTCGAGTCGCTTACGGGACCGCTCCCGCCTAGCTTTCGATGTCGGGACACGACTTGTCATCATGGTCGGCCCCGAGACAACAAAGGCATCGAAGATGGGGGTCGTAACCGACATCAGTCGGTTACAGTCTTCACAGGCTTGAACCCGGGCATCCCTACCGGCACCGGAGTCGACAAACGACTCGAGAAGATCCAAGATAGATCGAAAAAAAGTGAGTCAAAAAGTGACTAAGGAGTACTGCTCTTCCTGGATCTGCGCTTGCTGGCACGGACAAAAAGAAGAACTGACGTCAGCGCGCGAGGGCGGCGTCTAAGTACTCCGACAACGTCATCCCGGCGACCACGACGCCGACGACGGACGCAGAGCCGCAGACGCCGCCTACCGACGCGCAGGGGTACTGCTACGCAAAACTTTCCGGATCCAGTCTGATGCGTGGGGATATTCTAAGGTAAGGAATCTAACACTAACCTGTTTCTTTCAGATATGGAGCCACAAAACTGACCTAACCAGATTGTGAATTTTCCACCAAGTGTGCCTGATACCAAACTAACATGAGTCGTCCAAGCATCGATCAAAATCATAACTCGTAGCAAAGCCCTGCCAGCCACATAACTATGCTTAATAAAGCTGACTTTCTTGTAAGTCTTACGCTCAGCATGAGCAGGATTCTGATGACTGAAGCATGGTGTAAAAGTGGCATTCAAGTGTACTTCATTAAATTCAAAAACCATAAAACCTACGTATGATTGTATATTTAACAAGCCTCCAGCTTCATAATCCCAAAAACATTGTTGCAAGTACACACACATCTAATTCAGTAATGAGCTTTAGTGTGAACATATAATTAAAGGTTTGTTTGTCTGTTGCTGATCATTTGAGGTGGAGCTGGAGAGACACAAAATAAATGAACAATGGTGCATCTGATCCATGGTTTGAAAACATCATAAGTTATTCATGTTGTCAATAAACAATCCATGTATTCCTACTTTCTGAATTACAACTAATGGCCATCAGTTAATAGGAAAGAATATGTGTATTGAGGTCATTTATAAAAGGTAATGAGGGCCTCATTTTGGAATCCAAAACATGTTACATATCTACACTTGTGTCCTGCACTAATCAATGTTAGAATTAAATATGTATCACTTTTATTTCAAGATCTAAGATACTCATGAAGCTTTGATGGAACTTTTAAACATACGTCCAATGAACAAATGTATTTTAAAGTTATAAACATATTTTTAAATGTTTTCCACCTTTAATTTAATGACAGTGAGATCCCATGCAAATCCGCAGCAATTTGTCATTTATTGTTTGTTTGTTTTTTAACAATTTTATTTTGTAGAAAAGCACAAACAGAACTCAATGCACGACGCATCTCGCAGGATACCATAACAACATAGCAGTTAAACTCCCTGGTAATTCCCGTCCAATCCGAAAGCCCCCTTCACAAACAAAGGGTACAAGTGACTCGTGATCTTCAACCCTGTAGCCATGGTTTCAAGTTCAAACTGGCCATAAGTAAGGCACCAATAGCTCCCCGACAGCCTCCAGATCTTCTCCCATTTACAGGGGCATCTCCTGCCTTCATAAACCTGCCAGCTCCGCCACTCTGCACCAATCCATATACTGTTGCCACTGCTCCACACTCTGTAGATCAGTTGCGCTCCAATACGAAAAACATTGCGCTTAGCCACTGAAAACCCCAGATTGGACCGCAAGAGCCTTCCCTGCCAACCTAGGAACCTATTAGCCGTCCACGAACTGGAGGCAGTACCCTCGTCAAAGGCGCAAGAGGCCTGCACCCCCTGGAGTATAATGCACCCAAGCAGCCCCAAGGACCCCATGCCCAATGATCCCCTCTGATCGAGGGCTCTGTCTGATGGTGAAAGCCCACTCATTAAGAATTATCAGTTGGGAAGCCAAATCAGGGAGGGCAAAGTCACCATCATACCATCCCCTGTGAGTTTGGTAAGCACTACCCTGGCCATCCTCATCCCAAAAAGCCTGCCGAACTGTTTGGCTGACCCTCCCAAAAACTCAGGTGGAACGCGATACAGCGTATTTTGTAGCACATACAGGAGTTTTGGCAGGACAATCATTTTATAAATTTTTTGGCAAGACAATCATTTTATACATTGCAGCTCTCACAAGTAGCGACATCTGCTCGAAATCGTTCCGTCACAGAGTAAAGATTAACTGAGATAAAAGGTTCAGGTCACTTGGTAATGTAGAGGCCAAGATATTTATAGTCTATTTCCCCCACCACTAGCCCCTCTGGGAGGCTCTGTCCCACGGTCCACGCACACAGGGAGTAGAGTTGAGATTTTCCCCCCTTAATCTTGAATCTGAGTAGGTCCCATAAAGATGGAAAATATGGAGTAGCCTCGGGATGGAGAATTCAGGACTAGACATGTACAGAAGGCTATCATCGGCATATAGCGAGATTCTATCCTCCCATCCAGCTCCCCAGTCCAGATCACTCAGAAGCGGTCGGCACGCACATAGCACGCCAAGGGCTCCAGTGCCAGGGCGAATAGTATCTGTGATAATGGGTACACCTGCCTGGTGTCCCAGTGAAGCTCAAACGGACTCGATTGCACCCCATTAACTCTAATCTGCGTCAATGGTTCACTATAAAGTAATCGGACCCATTCAATATAGGTCGGACCAAGGCCCACCCTCTCCAGTACCCCCGAACCCCCCCAAAAACTCCCACTCCAAACTGTCGAAAGCCTTGGCCGCGTCCAGTGAAAGGACCATTGACTATTCAGTCCCTGCCCTGGTATCCTCGATGTAAGAGTATAACTGCCTGAGATTCAATTGAGTCTCTGTTAGGCATATAGCCCGACTGATCAGGATGTATCATCGTCTGTATAACTCTCCGTAAATGGTTGGCCAGGAGCTTGGCGAGAATTTTAAACTCCATATTCAGAAGTGAGTTTGGCCTGTAGGAGGCGCAGTCCGCATGGTGTTTGCCCTCCTTATGGATCACTACAATGGGGGCTAACCTTTGGTCACGCGTAAGGCTACCCTGACGACTAGCGGCCCTAAACTTGATACACAGATGTTGTGCCAAATCGCTCGCCATTGTTCTATAGAGCTGCGCTGGTTGGACATTCAGACACTGAGCTTTCCCTGTCTAAATGTCTCAGATACCCAGTATGATCTCCTCTATGCAGTTTCAGTTTCATAAGTCTTTATTTCGATAATAAAATCATAAAAGACAGGAAATATCAAAAACATCAAAAGATAAGACATTTTTTGACAAAAAAGCCCATCATTACATTCATCTTTTAAAAGAAATATTAAACAGTATGGTAAGACTTTTGGAAATATAGTAGTACAGTAACAATCATTTGTATATTTAAAATATGTCAAGATTAAAATACATTTGGGTTCCTGGTACGTATGACCCATGCCCACCCAAGAAATTTAGCAAGGCCAACCACTACCAGCTCAGAAGTATTTGTGCGGAAAATCTTCAGGGCTTCAACACTTCCTTTAATTCCTAGCCTACAACAAATGGGTTTAATCCATTTTAATCTAGGAACATGGTATGCGGGACAGGCGAAGAGAAAGTGACCCACACTCTCCGGATGGACTAAACAGAAAGGGCAAGAATCACATGAATTGGCGGACCACTTGTTAGTAAAAGAATTGATAGGTAGCGACCCGACACGGAATTGATGATATAGTTTCCGGTCAAGGGTCTTGGTGATCAGGTCCCAATAGATTTCCAAGGAGGGAGTCACTTTGTGGGTCAGGAAAAGGCCTGTTAGACTAGAAGTGTCATCTGACTGGACTACAGATAAATGTTTAACCGAGGCCCAGTACAGATCTTTAAGGTCCTGTTTAGAAGGAAACACAGAGGACCCCGGAGAGACCCAAAGCTGGTTAAGACCCATCTCTTCTAAAACCATTTTCACTTCCCTTAACCATGCAATTTTTGAAGCGCCCCATGTCGCTTTTATCTCAGCTAGTTCGCTCGCAAGTAGGCGAAGGTCTGGAGAAGTCCAAATCCTTCGCCAAAAAGCCACCAAACGATACCGAGCCAACTCGTTAAAGGGCTTACAGCCCAGGTCTAACAACAGGGGTTTGATAGGTGTAGATTGTGGAAGACCTATCAAATTCCGCAGGAATTTATTTTGGGCTTTGGCCAGAGGGGTTAGATCTTTAAAGCCCCAAAGGTCAGCACCATACAGAGTGGCTGCATTAATTTTAGCTTCGTAGATCTTAAGTACTGGTGCAATACGTTTGGTATGGGACTTCTTATGCTCCTGAATTAAGCATCCAGTGAGGCGTGCAAATTTAAGGTGTAATGCCTCGATCTGGGGTTTCCAGCTTAGGCGATAATCTAATGTCACACCCAGATAGGTCATTACCTCTACTTGTTCGATGCAGACACCATTTAAACTAACTGAGCTTTAGGGCGATTATTGCTAAAAACCATAAATTTAGTTTTGCTAATATTAATTTGTAAATCGTTAGCCCTGCAGAACTCATCAAATCTGTTAAGTGCGGTCTGTAGCCCTTTTGGAGTTTTTGAGAGGAGCAGCGTATCGTCAGCGAAAATTAGCATCGGATACTTAGTTCCTCCCAGGGTTGGAGCATCTGTCGGGGTATCAGCAAAGAACTACTTGATTAATAAACAAGAGGAAGAGGGTAGGGGCCAGCACACAACCCTGACGGAGGCCACGAGTTACTGGAAAGCTGTCCGTTACCTGCCCTTGCTTACCCCATCTCACCCTGGCAAAATTATCCTCATGTAATCTAATTACCAAGTTCAGGAGTTCTGGCGGCATGCCCATTGATTTAAAAACATTCCACATTTTCTCCCTGGGCACTAGGTCGAAAGCCGACTTGAGATCCACAAAGGCAGCATAAATTGCTCCTCCACCCAACAGGACAACCTTCCAATACAACATAGTTAGTCTAAAGACCTGATCTATTGTACTAATTCCAGTTCTGAATCCGGCTTGCATAGGTGATAAAATGTTATCCAGTTCCATCCACCCCTGGATTCTTACAAGAACCATCCTGGCAGTTATTTTTTGGATTGTGTCGATTAAACTGATCGGGCGGTAATTACCCGGGACCGATCGGTCACCTTTTTTAACAAGCATTTGCAATGCATAAGGTCTCGCATTAGGAAAGTTTGAGCTATTGGTATTGTAAATGACACATTTGTTATATATGTGTTGGTTTTGAAAATAGCAAAAATAATAGCTTTGTCATTTACAATGCCAATATATAACTTGTGACACCTATAGCATTTGTAATGCAATATGTGTTGTATTCACGTGACTTAGATGTATTGATATTACAAATAACAATGGCTTTGAATTTTTTTAATAATTAACCACTTGGATGCTAGGCATCTTGCGCCGCTTCAATGTAATTTCCATTTAAATCAATGGAAACTCCATGACGAGTTACCCTTGTCATTAGCACTGAAGGGGTTAATACTTAAATAAAAGTTATTGTAATTTATAATGGCAATAGCTTAAACTTTTGTAAATAACTTTTCTGAAGAATATGTTCAGTGTATTTTATTGTGACGAAAATCCAAGAACAGAAGTGAAATACTAACCTCTTTTTGTGACATTTGTAATAAAGCTTGAAACATTGAGAGATCATATTTGACCCAGTTGTTGGTAAATGGTTGCACAGATTGATGCTGTGGTGGGGCTGAGAGATGTTGTGGTGGCGACTAGTGATGCTGTGGCATTCAATGATCCTGTGGTAGCGCATAGTGATGTTGTTGTGGTAGCGCATAGTGATGTTGTTGTGCCCCTTAGTGATGCTGTGGTGATGCAATAGATAGAGTGAGTGGGATAGATAGATAGAGTGAGTGGGATAGATAGATAGAGGGAGGGCGATAGATAGCTAGACAGATAGATAGAGTGATGGCGATCAGTATCTAAATAAGTAGATAGAATGAGGGCGATAGATCGATAGAAAGATAGATAGAGTGAGGGCGATAGATAGAGTGAGGGCGATAGATAGATAGCGTGAGGGCGATAGATAGATAGAGTGAGGGCGATAGATAGATAGATAGAGTTAGGGCGATAGATAGATAGAGTGAGGGCGATAGATAGAGTGAGGGCGATAGATAGAGTGAGGGCGATAGATAGAGTGAGGGCGATAGATAGCGTGAGGGCGATAGATAGCGTGAGGGCGATAGATAGCGTGAGGGCGATAGATAGCGTGAGGGCGATAGATAGCGTGAGGGTGATAGAGTGAGGGCGATAAGATAGAGTGAAGGCGATAGATAGATAGAGTGAGGGCGATTAGATAGAGTGAGGCCGATAGATAGACAGATAGAGTGAGGGCGATTAGATAGATAGACTGAGGCCGATAGATAGAGTGAGGGCGATAGATAGACAGATAGAGTGAGGGCGATAGATCGATAGACAGATAGAGTGAGGGCGATAGATAGATAGATAGTTGTGTGTGGTTGTGGTTGTGTGTGTGGTTGTGGTTATGTGTGCGTGGTTTGTGTGTGGTTGTGTGTGTGTGTGCTTGTGTGTGTTATGCTTTGTTTTTCTATGTTTTGTTATGCTATGTTTTGTTGTGTTTGGTATGCTATGTTTTGCTAGGCTATGATATGTTTTGTTTTGTTATGCTATGCTATGTTTTGTTATGTTATGTTTTGTTATGCTATGCAATGTTTTGTTTTGCTATTCTATGCTTTGTTATGCTATGCTATGTTTTTTTGCTATCCTATGCTTTGTTTTGTTATGCTATGCAATGCTTTGTTGTGTTTGTTATGCTATTCTTTGTTATGCTATGTTGTGTTGTGTTTTGCTATGCTATGCTTTGTTTTGCTATGCTATGTTTTGTTATGCTATGTTTTGTTATGCTATGTTTTGTTATGCTATGTTTTGTTATGCTATGCTTTGTTATGCTTTGTTATGCTATGCTCTGTTTTGCTATGCTATGCTTTGTTTTGCTATGCTATGTTTTGTTGGGTTTGATATGCTATGTTTTGCTATGCTATTATATGTTTTGCTATGCTATGTTTTGTTATGCCATGTTGTGTTATGCCATGTTTTGTTAGGCTATGTTTTGTTTTGCTATCCTATGCTTTGTTTTGTTATGCTATGCTCGGTTTAGTTTTGCTATCCTATGCTATGTTGTGTTATGCTATGCTATGTTGTGTTTTGTTATGCTATGCTATGTTATGCTATGTTTTGTTATGTTATGCTATGCTATGTTTTGTTATGCTATGCTTTGTTATGCTTGTTATGCTATGCTATCTTTTGCTATGCTATGCTTTGTTTTGCTATGCTATGTTTTGTTGTGTTTGATATGCTATGTTTTGCTATGCTATTATATGTTTTGCTATGCCATGTTTTGTTATGCCATGTTTTGTTATGCCATGTTTTGTTAGGCTATGTTTTGTTTTGCTATCCTATGCTTTGTTTTGTTATCCTATGCTATGTTGTGTTTTGTTATGCTATGCTATGTTGTGTTTTGTTATGCTATGCTATGTTGTGTTTTGTTATGCAATGTTTTGTTATGCTATGCTATGTTTTGTTGTGTTTGTTATGCTATGCTTTGTTATGCTATGCTATGTTGTGTTGTGTTTTGCTATGCTATGCTTTGTTTTGCTATGCTATGTTTTGTTGTGTTGTGTTATGCTATTTTTTGTTATGCTATTTTTTGTTGTGCTTTATTACGCTATGCTTGGTTATGCTGTGCTTGGTTATGCTGTGCTTGGTTGTGCTGTGCTTGGTTGGGCTGTGCTTGGTTGGGCTGTGCTTGGTTGTGCTGTGCTTGGTTGTGCTGTGCTTGGTTGTGCTGTGCTTGGTTGTGCTGTGCTTGGTTGTGCTGTGCTGTGTTTTGCTGTGCTGTGCTGTGTTTTGCTGTGCTGTGCTGTGTTTTGCTGTGCTGTGCTGTGTTTTGCTGTGCTGTGCTGTGCTCTGTTTTGCTGTGCTGTGTTTTGCTGTGCTGTGTTTTGCTGTGCTGTGTTTTGCTGTGCTTGCTGTGTTTTGCTGTGCTGTGTTTTGCTGTCCTGTGTTTTGCTGTGCTGTGCTGTGTTTTGCTGTGCTGTGTTTTACTGTGCTGTGCTTTGCTGTGCTGTGCTTTGCTGTGCTGTGTTTTGCTGTGCTTTGCTTTGCTGTGCTGTGTTTTGCTGTGTTTTGCTGTGCTGTGTTTTGCTGTGTTTTGCTGTGCTGTGCGGTGTTTTGCTGTGCTGTGCTGTGTTTTGCTGTGCTGTGTTTTGCTGTGCTGTGTGTTGCTATGCTGTGCTGTGTTTTGCTGTGCTGTGCTTTGCTGTGCTGTGTTTTGCTGTGTTTTGCTGTGTTGTGCTGTGCTGTGCTGTGTTTTGCTGTGCTGTGTTGTGTTGTGCTGTGCTGTGCTGTGTTGTGCTGTGCTGTGTTGTGCTGTGCTGTGTTGTGCTGTGTTGTGTTGTGCTGTGCTGTGTTTTGCTGTGCTGTGTTGTGCTGTGTTTTGCTGTGCTGTGCTTTGCTGTCCTGTCCTGTCCTGTGCTGTGCTGTGTTGTGTTGTGTTGTGTTTTGCTGTGCTGTGTTGTGTTTTGCTGTGCTGTGTTGTGCTGTGCTGTGTTTTGCTGTGCTGTGTTTTGCTGTGCTGTGTTGTGTTTTGCTGTGCTGTGCTGTGTTGTGCTGTGTTGTGTTGTGTTTTGCTGTGCTGTGTTTTGCTGTGCTGTGTTGTGTTTTGCTGTGCTGTGCTGTGTTGTGTTGTGTTTTGCTGTGATGTGCTGTGTTGTGTTTTGCTGTACTGTGCTGTGTTGTGTTTTGCTGTGCTGTGCTGTGTTTTGCTGTGCTGGTAAGGGTATGTGAGGGTGTGTGTGAGGGGGTGTGAAGGTGAGGGTGTGAGGGTGAGGAGGTGTGTGAGGGTGATGAGGTGTGTGAGGGGTGAGGGGGTGAGGGCGTGAGGGTTGTGTTGTGTTGTGTTTTGCTGTGCTGTGTTGTGCTGTGCTTTGCTGTGCTGTGCTGTGTTTTGCTGTGCTGTGTTTTGCTGTGCTGTGCTTTGCTGTGCTGTGTTTTGCTGTGCTGTGTTGTGTTTTGCTGTGCTGTGCTGTGTTGTGTTGTGTTTTGCTGTGCTGTGCTTTGCTGTGCTTTGCTGTGTTTTGCTGTGTTGTGCTGTGCTGTGTTTTGCTGTGCTGTGTTGTGCTGTGCTGTGTTGTGTTGTGCTGTGCTGTGTTGTGCTGTGCTGTGCTGTGTTTTGCTGTGCTGTGTTTTGCTGTGCTGTGTTTTGCTGTGCTGTGCTTTGCTGTGCTGTCCTGTGCTGTGTTTTGATGTGCTGTGCTGTGTTGTGTTGTGTTTTGCTGTGCTGTGTTTTGCTGTGCTGTGCTTTGCTGTGCTGACCTGTGCTGTGCTGTGTTTTGCTGTGCTGTGTTGTGTTGTGTTTTGCTGTGCTGTGTTTTGCTGTACTGTGCTGTGTTGTGTTTTGCTGTGCTGTGTTGTGTTGTGTTTTGCTGTGCTGGTAAGGGTATGTGAGGGTGTGTGTGAGGGGGTGTGAGGGTGAGGAGGTGTGTGAGGGTGATGAGGTGTGTGAGGGGTGAGGGGGTGAGGGCGTGAGGGTTGTGTTGTGTTGTGTTTTGCTGTGCTGTGTTGTGCTGTGCTGTGTTTTGCTGTGCTGTGCTGTGTTTTGCTGTGTTTTGCTGTGCTGTGTTGTGTTTTGCTGTGCTGTGCTGTGTTGTGTTGTGTTTTGCTGTGCTGTGCTTTGCTGTGCTGTGTTGTGTTGTGTTTTGCTGTGCTGTGCTTTGCTGTGCTGTGTTGTGCTGTGTTTTGCTGTGTTGTGCTGTGCTGTGTTTTGCTGTGCTGTGTTGTGTTGTGCTGTGTTGTGTTGTGCTGTGCTGTGTTGTGCTGTGTTGTGTTGTGCTGTGTTTTGCTGTGCTGTGTTTTGCTGTGCTTTGCTGTGCTGTCCTGTGCTGTGTTTTGCTGTGCTGTGTTGTGTTGTGCTGTGCTGTGTTGTGCTGTGCTGTGTTTTGCTGTGCTGTCCTGTCCTGTGCTGTGTTTTGCTGTGCTTTGCTGTGTTGTGTTTTGCTGTGCTGTGTTGTGCTGTGTTTTGCTGTGCTGTGCTGCGTTGTGCTGTGCTGTGTTGTGTTTTGCTGTGCTGTGCTGTGTTGTGTTGTGTTTTGCTGTGCTGTGTGTTGCTGTGCTGTGCTGTGTTGTGTTTTGCTCTGTTGTGCTGTGTTGTGTTTTGTTGTGCTGTGCTGTGTTTTGCTGTGCTGTGTTGTGTTTTGCTGTGCTGTGCTGTGTTGTGTTGTGTTTTGCTGTGCTGTGCTGTGCTGTGTTGTGTTTTGCTGTGCTGTGCTGTGTTGTGTTTTGCTGTGTTGTGTTGTGTTTTGCTGTGCTGTGCTGTGTTGTGTTTTGCTGTGCTGTGTTGTGTTTTGCTGTGCTGGTAAGGGTATGTGAGGGTGTGTGTGAGGGGGTGTGAAGGTGAGGGTGTGAGGGTGAGGAGGTGTGGGTGGGTGAGGAGGTGTGTGAGGGGTGAGGGGGTGAGGGCGTGAGGGTGAGTGTCTCAATGAATGTCACTGCTTCGCCTTCTTTGAAAATGTTCAGTGCTGCAAATAGAGCATGCCGCCGTAATTATCACAGCATGAGGCCCCAAAGTGATAATTATCACAGCATGCAGAGAGCCGCCCCACGCTGCTGGAGCACTCAACTGCACATTAATTATAGTTGAGTGCTCCAGCAGCCTGGGGCGCCTGTTGACATGCTGTGATAAGTGGGTCTTATGCTGTGATAATTGTTGCAGCGCCTGAGGAAGTGGAGACTCCTGCTGGGATAATTGGTCTTGTGGCGCCTCAGGAAGTAGAGTTTCATGCTGGGATAATTGGTCTGGCGGGCTTGCAGCGCCTGACGTCCAACAAACGTGCACAAGCTGCTCAACCTTGAAGCTCGTTCACAGACCTGGGTCGGCTCGTTCCCAGCTCTGTGTCGGGCTCGTTCACAGCTGCTACTCCCTTGACAGGGAGCAAGGCGGCTATAGAACTCGCTGGCGGGAGCACTTCGCGCTCCAACGCCAGGCGAGCCCTAAAAATGGGTAAGATCTCCGCCCCTTTCCAAGAAACTGGGATCCTTGCCCCTTTAGCAATAGCATTAATGAGCATAGTTATATAGGGAACCCAAATGTGTAAATTAATTTTAAAAAGGTCTGCCGGTATTGCATCCATTCCTGGAGCTTTTCCGGGTTGTACCACCCTAAGAGCTTGCTCTGCCTCGGAAAAGGTGAAAACTAGGGAAGGGCAAGAGTTGGGAAGAGGAGATTTTACCTTTGTGTGCTCTATATAATGCTCTGTGTTTAAGGCCCTAAACTGGGAGGAATAGAAGGCCACCCACTCTTCAGGAGGGACATGATTAACGGGGATTCTGGAGTCAGGATTCAGGCCCCACTTAATGGTTTCCCAAAACCTGTTTTGATTAGAAGATTAGCACGCCGTGAGGAGCTCGGACCAAAGGTACTCGTCCCACTCTTTCTTGGCGGCCCATTGGGCTCTTTTATATAATTGCCGCGCTATTTTAATGTCGCTAGTAACTCGAGTTTTAATTACCTTGATCAAACTGCTATGTGCTTCCCTACAACTCTTGTTGTACCATGTGTTTTTTAGACCTGAAACCTTTTCTTTCTTTGGGTTAAGTGGTAGCGTTAGAAGAATTTTGAGTTTTGAAAAGCACAGGTCGTGGAGGTCACTAATCTGAGAAATGCCCTCCGAGGGGTATGGGAGAGCTTTCATATGTGTAAGGGTGACCGAGACTTCTTTTTCTATACCGCTAATTATGGAGGGGTCTTCGAATACCCTAGACCATCTAACTCTTCTTCTGTCATTTGTCAAGATGGCTTCAGACGTTAGACAGAGATTTTTGGGAGATTCGCCACTATCCCCTTCAAGCTTCAAAGTTAACGAGAGGGGGTTGTGGTCGCTCTCTGGGCGATTCACAACCTCCATATCGATCACCAATGACCAGAATTCTATTTTAATCGGAATATAATCTATACGGCTCATACTGGTCCCATTATTAAAGGTGGGGTGTCCTGCCTTGTCAGATTGCGTGCGCCCATTTACTGCTCGGAAACCTCGTTCCAAACACAGCCCTAACCAGAGAAGTGCCGCTTCAGTTGCCTTCACACCCTTATCTAAAAGTAAGGGCTGAACGTCCCAAACAGCAACCTCCTCTGTCCCCAGGTCCTTGTCTACACTAAACAGTGGTTCAAACGAACAATTTAAGTCCCCGGCTATGAGGATGAATTTATCCATTCCTATTTCATCAAGGAGCAGATCTAAATCATCCATGATGATCGGCCTGCGGCCACCTGGGCGTCCACGGGCGTAGATGTATATAATTACTATGTCCTGTTTGTCTGCCCTACTGAGCTTAATTCCTAACAGGTCAGGATTAGCCAAAGTAAGTTCAGTCGGTCTATACCCAATGGATTGTCTTACCCAGACCACTAATCCTCCAGAGGCTCTCCCTTTAGGGCCCTGGATCGCCGGCTTATAAAAATTTAGATACCCTGCTCGATATATGGGATTAGGGGCCCAACTCTCCTGGAAAAAAATAATATCAAAGGAGTCTATCAAAGCTGCCCAATCCTCTGAATCGACGCGGCTCTTTAATCTCGCTATGTTCCATGAAGCAACCTTGAGTGGCCCAATTTGACTAGAGGGTGGAATAGGCTCCAGGGCACATAATTCCTCCTCAGTAAATTTAGCCATTCTCAATGGGATGTCAGGTAACTGTTTGGGCACAGTTGGACATGCCATATCATCTGCTCTCCCTGGGGCACCCTCAACAGTACCCTGATCTAAATCATAAACCCCCATGTTGGTACTTTTGGCTTCAGTACATAAGTTTCCTGACCCTTTGTCAAAATGCAGTCAGTCAATGCCCTCAAGACCAGACAAGGATTCGTACCGGTTAGACAAGCAAGGGTAGGAAGGGGAGTTGGGTCCTCTATGCAAATGTCTGTCTTCATGTCATGTTGCGCCTCAGCCCCGTGCTTCTGTACCTTGATATCCCTCAAGAACTCTCTAATATCCATTTCGGATCTCGTGGTGAACTTACTATATAAGGCATAGTAGTATGTAAATCCCTCTGCAATGTCCTGTTGCCCCTGACAAACCCGTGTCCCAGTCCCCCATTATTGGACCCAGCTTCTCTCACTCTCTTGCACCCAACCAGGGCAGTAGCCACCCTGCCTTATCGCCCATGTCATACAATCTCTTCTTTGGGTGGCAGGAGCAAAGATGCAGGCTGTATTTTCTGCCAGATCTCTATACTACTTTGGCTTGAGTCGAACCTTATTATGCTGCGTGTGCGTAAGGGGGGTCACCCCATCGGTGTCCTGTTCTAATATTTCCTCCTCCAGCCTTTCCACCCATTCCCTTTTCCTCCTTTTCTTTCCCACTATCAGCGACATGACCTGACCCGGCACGACAGCCTTAAAGGCTTCCCACAACATGACCACTGACTCCACCATAACCACATTTTCCTGGAATTAAAGCTTTGTGCCCTCCCTTATATTGCCATGATCCCCTCGTTCCTTAGGTACCACAGGTCTCTTTTCCATCCACCCCTACCCTCGATATAGGACCCTGGAATTCCACCCAAAGAGGTGCATGGTCTGATATTTCTCAAGCCTTAATCTTGGCTCCTCCGAAATCTACCAAGGATGCATACGCAGTGAGGCAATAATCCATAGTGGAGGAATGGTGGGGCCTGAGTAGTATGTGTGAATTGTTTCTTCCCAGGGATAAGAATCCGCCAGATGTCTCCCAATCGCATGGCCTCCAGAAAGCCTGCCAAACCAAGCTGTGGGGGCTCTCTTCCTCCAGGGGGATCCCGATGTATCTCTGCATCAAGGATATGGTTGAGGTCCCCTCCAGTATAAGAAACCCTTCCAGGAACTGGAGCAACACATCCCCCCAATTCGGTCAGGGTTTGGACCTTCAACGTAGGTGGAACATACAGCTCATACACATTTATGTTGATCCCACTCCAAGTGCCAATCTGGGCCACATATATCACCTGACTGTAAACCGAATGTACACTGCGGAGTGAAAGGTGCAATTTTTAAAAAACAATCCCTATCCCCCTTGAGTCTGAGGTGAAACCCGCATGAGCAGACATTCTATACCTTTGTCCATCCAGCATCCTAATTCCAGCCCCTTTCAGAGTTTCTTGCAACAAAACAATGTCCAGACTATGGCACCCAATTCCAGAATGATCCCTCTCTTAATTTTACACATCGGGCCATTTATGTTCCAAGACATAAAAGTTAGCCTACCTCCCCGCATACCTACCGGGGCATGGCTCAGTGAGGCACTGAAGGAAAAGTTTGGTGAGTCATGGGACATCCAGTCACAACTGATGTCTGCATCAGACCCAAGTTTGTGAGACAAATGTGTCAGTGACATGGTAACTCGAACTCTCCCCCTCCCCGGCCACCCTGCAAGACAGTCTCAAACTACCTGTCAACCCCAATTCGCGGGGTGCCTGTCGCCCTAAAAATAGCATTCCCCTCGTCCTAACAAGAGCTCCTTCTCGTGGACATTTGGAACTCCACAATGAACCCTCTAGACATTGTCATTTATTGTTTTTTCTCGTTATTGTGTTGGTTCTTATTAAGTTTTAGAGACAAAAATTGAAGACCTTCATTAAGATTAAATATATAATTAAGAGATTATCATTATCTCTCCCAGTACCTCGGGCCCGGAGTAACTAATCCAGGGGCTACCAGTAAGTTTAGCAGGGCATTAACAAGGATTAGAGTAGCACACTGAAGTTCCCTCATTTCCAGACAGTAGCTATGGAACAGAAGGATCTCATCAAGAAGGATTTGATTTATAGATTTATAAAGCGCGCGATTGCCCGGGGGCGTCTTGGCGCTGGGTAGATTCAGGAGACTCGGAAACCGACAGAGCAGGAATCTAGATGGCCGTGAAGAGCCATGTTTTCACTTCTTTCCTGAAGGAGAGCAGTGAAGGACTATTTTTGATAGAAATTGGGAGAAGGTTCCAAGCCTTCGCTGTATGCAACAGGAAACTTCTTCCTCCCCACCTGGCCATTCTGTGTTTTGGGACCTGAATTAATTTGGCTTGGCTAGATCTGAGAGTCCTGGAAGGCTCGTACAGTTTGAGGTGAGTTTTTAGAAACTGCGAGCCACTGCCGTGAAGAGCCTTAAGGGCCAGGCAGACCGATTTCAACTTTACTCTTTTGTCAATTGGGAGCCAGTGGAGGGATGTTAGTCTGTGTGCAATTGGTGCATTACCTAGGGACATCCAGCACCAGCCTCACTGCTGTATTTTGCAGGCGCTGAAGTCTTGCTAGGTATTGGGCCTGCACCCCGGCATACAGGGCTTTGCCATAATCTAGTCTTGATAAGGCCAGAGCTGTTACCACCGTTTTCCACGGGTCTAGGGGAATAAATGGAAGAAGTTTCGGTATGTACCAAGCTGAGGATGCCGTTCTGTTTGTCTGGCCATCAAATGAAAGTTTGTTATCCAGTATCATGCCCAGGTCTTTCACTTTGTTTACTGGAGCTGGGCAGTTGCCCAGACTGTCTGGCCACCACTCCAAGGACCAGATGTCAGGATCTGACCCTAGTAACATTACTTCGCTTTTGTCTCCATTTAATTTCAGGCAGTTACTCTGCATCCATTGATTGCATTTCCACTCATGGTCAGAAGAACCCACTCCAAAGTCATTGTACAGAACTCATCAAGTTTTTGTGTACATCCATAGAAAGTTCTCCTCACAGTGTGGATGAAATTAAGCATGGGCGGATTTTGCGAATTGGCAATCCGCGAACTTGCGTATTTACGGATTCGCAATCCGCAAAATCCGCGAACTCTCGCGAATTTGCGGAATTTTTTTTGTGTTTGCAAGGGTTTCTGCCAGTTCGCGAGGGTTGTGTACCAGTTCGCAATTGCGAACTTACTTGTCGGCTCGCAACGGCCGCGACTATGTTGTTTCTACGTCTGGTTCATCATCACAGGTTCACAGCACCCTCTGTTTCACCACTGCCACCCTCTGGTACACCCATGCCACCCTCTGGTACATCACTGCCACCCTCTGGTTGGTTTATCACTGTAGATTATGGGGGTGAAAAAAAGCAAGCACACCTGCCCTGCTTCAACTGACATGAATTAATTTGGGGTTGATTAATGTGTCACTGAATTTAAACTTCCAGTCTGGCTGGCACCTGCTTCCTTATCTGTAATTTGCTTTCTGTTGCAGTGCAATTTTTTTTCACAGGACCTTTGTGGCCTACTTGTAGCTATTCTCTGAGCCTGCTGTGAGGGTCAGAGAAGGGTCATAGAATAGTTGCAAGTAGGCAACTGAACTCTGAAGGGGCCCCTCAGGAAGCACTACAGGGAATGGTTACTAATGATAAGATTTAACTTTTGCACCTGCTGAGTGCTTTCAGTTTTGTCTGTAATTGCTTTCTGTTGCAGTGTAATTTTTTTAACAGGACCTTTGTTGTATACTTGTAGCTATTCTCTGAGCCTGCTGTGAGGGTCAGAGCAGGGTCATAGAATAGTTGCAAGTAGGCAAATGAACTCTGAAGGGGCCCCTCAGGAAGCACTACAGGGAAAGGTTACTAATGATAAGATTGAACTTTTGCACCTGCTGAGTGCTTTCAGTTTTGCAAAAATCCAAATATCCAGCAGCATCCACAAAAAGTAACCCAAGATCCAAATCAAAGTGACCAGCACATGAAGAAAGCACTGGGAGGAGCCTGCTGGACAGGAACAGGAAGTTGGAGACTGTGGGGCACTTCCTTCCTCCCCCCCCCCCAAAATGGACTCCTTGCAAAGAAAAAGTGCAGGCAAATGTCAACCTGAGGAGTTATTCTGATAAAAATCATAATTTTCAAGGTTTAGGCTGCCTGCTGGTGGATTTCTTGTGCGAAATTGCAAATTTTGCAATCTCGCAATTGCGAGATTGTCGCTGCCCGCCGCATCTACGTGTTCGCAAGTGTTTACACCCGCGAAATTGTATAGTATTCTAGTTGGCAAGTGCGACCAAGCAAAAAATCCGCTTCGCACGGATTTTACGAATTTTCGGCAAGTTCGCGAGAGTTCGCGGATTGCGAATTTGCCGAAAATCCGCGAGCGGAACGGATTTTACGCCCATGCTTAGACGAAATCCATGTTGATGGTCCATTAAATATGAGAGTAGGTTGCAAGGCATATGTGTACTTAAAAAAGGATTGTACTGTTTATATTATTGTTCTCATTTTAATAATATTGCCCACTTGGTCTTTGTAAACACTGGATTGCTTCAATTGCTGCTATCTTGAATACACCACCCCCTCCAGGTGTATTATTCTAGATATTGTAGTATTTACCAGTGGCCAACAGCCATGATTGTTTTATGCCTAGTTACATTTGCTAAAACTATTTTTATGATCTAACATGTTTCTTCTGTACTTTATATTCAGGGCTCACGGTTTTATGGTATTAATTTTTTCAACATTTCCGTCTGTATTTATCCATATTCATTTTTTGCTCATTTATTCTGTATTTATTTATTTTGTTTTCTATATAAATGAAGCTGCAATGGATATTTGTCCACATTTATTTGACTGGTAAATGTATACACGCATTTGAATGTCCAAGATGTTTCAGCAGTATACAGTGCCATAGCGTAATCTGAAAACACTTGCATCTTAGAATAGTATCAATAACAGTAGATTTGTACTTAGGTCTTCTTTGGATGATTTTTTCAATAGATTTCCCAACTATTTCCCTTATTTTTCTGTATTTAAAAATAAATACAGACAGGAAAACAAATAGTTTTCTGCCTGTATTTATCTTTAAAAATCAGTAAAAACGGAAAAAAGAGAGCCCTGTTTATATTCCATTAGAGCGATTTCTAGGGGTGCTTATTAATCGACTATTCATCTGAACCTATAGTTGTTGAATGGAAAGCCTCAAAATTAAAAACATTTAAATAGAGTCATAGCAAGCCATAAGAATCTCCGTAAGGTAACTAAGCACGCAAGAGCACAACAACGGACTTAAACCACAGCATCAAAGACCAGTGGTAGGCACAATCCAAAAATCAGGATAAGCCAAGAGAATTCCACATATTAAAGGACAGTAACATGAAGCAACATCCTTGAATAATGTATACAGCTACTAAGATGATCCACTGTTCCACCCACATTTGTGTGTGTGTGAACTAAATCTGGCTGGGCAGCTCTTCAAAATATTATCCTGGCCTCTGTATTAGAACAAAAATCCAAACTGGTGGGTGATCCAGCTCTGTCCTTTTTTTACCGACTATTTAAGGAGGGGGCCATAATCAAACCTATTCTCAAGCCCACTTGTTATCAGTTCATATCTTTGTGGATGCAATTACTAAACTCTTCACCAAGTATTGTCTAAATTACTTTGCCTCAGAGAGAAAAATAATTACAATGAGAAAAGCAAACTTCAACCGTAGACATTCGAACATCGAGCACTGTCTCACTGTCTAACCTAGTGGGAAGTTGCTCAGAGAACCGCAGAGCAAACAGGATAGTTTGCTTTCTGGATTTCAGAGCAGCGTTCAACATGTAATATACAACTTGGCCTTTTGAAAGTATTACAACTTCTCCATATGAATATGAGGGTCCAGGTGATGTTTCAAGGAAATGCAGATCAACTTAGCAGGTTAATGAGAGATGTAACTTCAAACATGGCTGCATGATGACCGTAGCCATTTTCTGGCACTTGTTAGTAGATCTGCTGAGGGTGACTGACTGATCTTGTTCATTCTCACCTAAAATAGGAGATAGCCATGTGAGCAGTTTTTTATGTTAATTATCTTGTAATGCTGGCTCATACATCTCTGGAGCTACAGAGGAAAATGAATGCCCTCCACTTGTTTTGTCACTTTGTTAACGACTAATGACGACAAGACAAAAATCCTAGGATCCTCAACAAAGAAATAAGGAGTTTGAGCCAGTCCTAAAACCATGGTTATAATAACAAGAAGTAATCTGCCACGATAAAGCACAATCTCATTTTGGTTCTCAATTATTTATTCGAATACAACAGTGTTAAGATGCAACAGAAATTTGAAGTGGACAGTTTGTCTTAAAAAGGTACATGGAAAACATCCTAGCAGTGAGGGTAAATGCCAATTTGAAATGGATATGGAATACTGTGAGAAGGGACCCGGCGGGGCTACATGCAGGGTCGGACTACGGGACCCAGACTTACCTGCAACAACAGGACGAGACCCTAAAAGCCCCGTCACACAGGAATCACGAACGGCGGTCCATGTCTCTCCTCTCTTTCCACAGCGAGGGACAAGGTCGAGAGGAGGAGCTACAGAGCGGGAACAAGTAAAAACGGACGCTACCCAGGAAGAAGGGTCACCGTACGTCGAGGAGGCGGGACCTGAGAGGAACCACGCGGAAGACGCCGAATCTCGGAGCCGGGAGCTGGAGCTGAACGCCGAGAGTCAAGACAGCGTTGCGGAGCGTGAGGAAGAGGCGGGGGAGGCCGAAGACCGCTGGTCTGAGGAGTGGTGGTGTCCCCCGGAGGAGGCTGGAGAGCGTGCCGTGACTCAGGAGAGTTACGGCGGGGCCGGTGAGTAAACTGGTCTGGGGACATTCTGGAATTGCCTTGTGTTGCGGGTGGTGGGTGGTGTTGTGCATGTTGTGGGTGGAGGGGGCAATAGATTAAGGGGAACGCCTTGCCCTCTAGCTGTTTAACCTAAACGGAATATGTGACAGTGGCATCTGGTTGTTTATTGCCTGGAAGTGGCGCATTGGTAGTTACGTGAAGTGGCACACTGGTAGTCTCTCTAGAGCAGAAAACGTGACAGCGGCACACGGGTTGTTTTCCGTTTCTCTTGGGAGTATACTTGGTCATGACTATTCCCTAAGTCCTATCTCACCCTCGTGTCTCCCTTTTTCTACCTATTCCCCAAACCTGCACATTTCGAACCTTTTGGGCACAACCTATCACCACCCCATTTTTCGTGCACTACCTCCGGGTGGAAGGACCAGGGTAGCACTTGTACAGTTTATCTGACGGCCCCTTTTCTCTTTCCCTCTCGGTACCTCCGGGTAAACCAACACCACGGAGCCCTCATCACCCCAGGAAACCTATCATCTGGCAGAAGAGGAAGAAACCACTCGGAGTATCACGGCCAATCCTGTCAACGTTGAAAAACCAATTGCCGAGGGAGGAATTGCGGACCCGGTTGTGAAACCTAAGACTTTAAATCCTGACAATAAAAGTGCTCTTCGACAATATATTCAGCCTCCGCGTTTGTATATCCGACCTGCCCTCCCACAAGTGGTGTCAGAAGTGGGATCCAAAGGAGACATGGAGGCTGCACTCGCTAGAATGGCGGAACACCAAGAACATTTGGGAAAGGTGATGGAAAAATGTCTGCATGTCGTTGAAGACCGCGAGAAGACACAGAAGGTCCTCACAGGACAAGGCCAATCACATGGAGCTGCAATGGACAAATGAGCTGAAATCCTGGGAAATCAAAGAGGACCCACTACGCTTCCTTCCATGGTCATGCAGAAATACGTCAGTGGAGAAGATCCTGATTTCTTTTTTACTAATTTTGAGCGTATAGCCACCGCTGCAGCATGGCCAGCTGATAAATGGGGTCAGTATCTAGGTCCTCTCCTTTCAGGAGATTTGCAGGCAGCATACCAGGCAGCCACCATACAAGGGACAGTGCCCTACGCTGACATTAAACGGTGTATAATGGAAAGGCTGGGAGTGGATGACGAATCTTACAGGATAAAACTACGCCAGATCAAAGAGGGACCCCAAGAAACACCCAGAGCTTTGTACTTTAGGGTAAAAGACATGACCGACCGTTGGTTGAAACCTGCTACCACAGATAAAGACGGTATCATGTCTAAAATCTACTTAGAACAGTATCTGACCTCTCTTCACCCGCCAATCCAGAAGTGGGTCGGACAACAACCTCGATTGACTTTAGAAACCGCCGTAGAGATTGCTAGCGCCTACAACAGGGCACAAGAGATACAAAAGGGTAGAGAGGATACTCAATGGAGAGTCAGTGGAACGGGACACCACAGACCCCCTCGCGGTCCTGCACCAAAAAAACCCGAACCAGTGACTCTTTTTCCGGGACCTGTTACCCCCACCCCAGTGTTCCGACCCCCGAATCCCGGACCCCAGTGCTTCCATTGTGGGGGACTAGGACATATTGCTAAGTTTTGTCCACAAAAAGAGGAACCTATGGAGATAGGGGTAGCCAGGAATTACTACTGTTCTACATCAGGAGAACCTCTACCCCCGTATCACTGTGCAGTAAAGGTCAATGGGCAACCCACTTTGGCATTAGCAGACACCGGGTGCCGACAGAGTGTCGTTCGACCCCAAGATCTCTACCCAAGGGTTGTACCAAGTGAAGAGATGGTTGCTATACGGTGTGTACACGGAGATGTCAAACAATATCCGACCACGCAGGTTAAGATCCAACATGTTAATGATCCGGGAACCTCCCTAAAAGTAGGCCTCATACCTAATCTGCCTGAAAAAGTCATCTTGGGAAATGACTATCCCCATCTCTCGCAGATGCTAGCATATGATGAAAAAACAAGTGAAGATTGGTGGGCTGAAGCCCCCTTTTCCAAAGAAGAAGAACCCGAGTGGCCATTGTCAAAACTTCGGAAAAGTCGAAAACAGAGAAGAACGGAAAAGAAGAAACCACCTAATGTACTGCCGGCGATACTCGAAGAGAACCCATGGGAAACAGACAGAAGTTTTCGGGCCACACAAAGAGAAGATCCGGTACTACAGGAAGCTTGGTCGAATGCCTTAGACCAGGAAGACCCCCTTCATGTAGGTCCCTATTTCCTCAAGAAAAATGGTTTGCTTTATAGGAAAGGGAGTCCTAATCAAACCCCACAACTAATAATTCCTGTACCCTTTCGTGAGAAAGTAATGTTTTTGGCTCATAGCCATCTTTTAGGAGGTCACTTTGGGCCCGAGAAAACAGAAAAGCAGATCTTGGAGAGGTTTTATTGGCCTGGTATATATCAACAAGTCAAAAGGTATTGTAGGGAATGCCCCATCTGTCAGAGACACAGCAGGTACATACCACCACGTGCACCTTTACGTCCACTTCCTATAATAGAAGAACCATTCAATAGGGTAGGCATGGACATCATAGGCACCTTGTTGCCCTCTAGGAGTGGGTGTAGATACGTACTTGTGCTGGTGGATTATGCTACACGCTTCCCGGAAGCTATAGCCCTACGTCGTCCTGATGCTATCAACATTGCCAAAGCAATGATAACAGTATTTGCTAGAGTAGGGTTTCCAAAAGAGATATTGACTGACCAGGGAACCCCCTTTATATCCAAAGTAATGAAACAAGTCTGCACACAATTAGGCATACACCAAATTAGAACGGCGGCCTACCACCCTCAGACAGACGGTTGGTAGAAAGATACAATGCCACTCTGAAGACCACCCTGAAAAAACTATTAGAGTTAGAAACCAGGAAATGGGAGGACATGTTACCTTTGGCACTGTTTGCTATACGTTGTAAAATACAAAAAAGTACTGGTTACTCTCCATTTGAGTTGTTATATGGTCATCAACCCCGTACTTTTTTAGACATGGCCCAAGAGAAATGGGAGAGCGAACCAGACAATACCAAACCCTTGGTTGATTATGTCTCAACTCTGAAAACCCATCTTGGACAGATCCGGACTATTGTCCGTAGTAATCTGGAAGAAGCCCAGGTTGCTCAGAAAACCCAGTATGATAAAAAAACGAAAGAGAGAAAGTTTGAGGTGGGAGACCACGTGCTATTGATGATGGCCTCCTCTGACCACAAATTGCTTGGCCAGTGGCAGGGTCCATATAAAATCACAGAGAAGGTCACACCAGTAACCTATGGAATAGAATTAGATGCAATCAGGGGAACTTCACAAATTTATCATGTAAATTTATTGAAAAAGTGGGAAGGACCTGTACCTATCCTAACAGTACCAGCCGAGACTGAGAACCCCTTGTTTGCCCAATGTATAGACAGCACTCTTCCTAGTCCTTTAAAGGATGAGTTGGCCCGAGGCCTTAGGCCCCTAGGTGCAGTATTTTCCTTGACTCCTGGGAGAACCACCTTGGTGGAACATGCCATCAGGACACCTGTAGGGAAAAGGGTGAGACTTCGGCCCTATCGTATACCAGAGGCCCGTCGTCACACCATACGTGAGGAAGTCCACAAGATGTTAGACATGGACATCATTGAACCCTCTTCTAGTGAGTGGAATTCACCTATTGTTTTGGTTCCAAAACCGGACGGCTCGGTCCGGTTCTGTATTGACTTCAGAGAAGTCAACAAATTGTCTGAATTTGATACCTATCCCTTACCAAGGGTGGATGAGATGGTAGAGAAAATCGGGAGAGCTAAATACATCAGCACTCTGGACCTGTGTAAAGGATACTGGCAAATACCTTTACGGTCACAAGACAGAGAGAAAACAGCTTTTTCCACTCCTGATGGGTTATACCATTTCAAAGTTATGCCTTTTGGGTTACATGGTGCCCCAGCCACTTTTCAGAGAGCTATGAATTGCATTCTACGCCCTCATGAGAGGTATGCAAGTGCATACATCGATGACATAGTCATCTTTAGTGATACCTGGGACCAACACATACACCACTTGAGAAAAGTTATTGAATCGTTAGGAGATCATGGGTTGAAAATTAATCCAGCAAAAAGTCACCTGGCAGCACAAACAGTACAGTATCTGGGATACCTACTGGGTGAAGGAATGATTAGGCCCCAAGATTCTAAACTAACAGCCATATCCCAAATACCCCTCCCGAAGACAAAAAAAGACCTTAGGGCTTTTTTAGGACTCCTGGGGTACTATCGGAGATTTATCCCTAATTTTTCCCACATAGCCTCCCCTCTCACAGATCTCCTGAAAAAAGCGTCTAAAACAGAAGAATGTTTGAAGCATCCAACTCCAGACATCCTGAGAGCCTTCCAAACCTTGAAAGGGTCGCTCACGTCAGAGACCGTATTAGCTAGTCCTGACTATTCCCTACCATTTGTCCTACAGACAGATGCATCAGACCAAGGGTTGGGGGCGGTGCTTTCTCAGGTAACCCGTCAAGGACAAGAACAGCCCATTCTATATATCAGTAGGAAATTGTTCCCAAGAGAACAAAATTATGCAGTCATCGAGAAAGAGGCCTTGGCTGTGAAATGGGCTATAGAAACCCTACGATATTACTTGGAAGGAAGAGAATTCACCTTGTTCACAGATCATGCCCCCTTAGAATGGTTAGCCCGAAACAAGGGAAACAATGATAGAGTGTTGAGGTGGTTCTTGGCATTACAACCTTATAGATTCCACACACAACATCGGAAAGGGTCAGAACAAGGAAATGTAGACTTTCTGTCCAGATATCCACAAGAAAGAAACCCTAGTATCAGGACAGCAAGGGAAAGGGGATGTGAGAAGGGACCCGGCGGGGCTACATGCAGGGTCGGACTACGGGACCCAGACTTACCTGCAACAACAGGACGAGACCCTAAAAGCCCCGTCACACAGGAATCACGAACGGCGGTCCATGTCTCTCCTCTCTTTCCACAGCGAGGGACAAGGTCGAGAGGAGGAGCTACAGAGCGGGAACAAGTAAAAACGGACGCTACCCAGGAAGAAGGGTCACCGTACGTCGAGGAGGCGGGACCTGAGAGGAACCACGCGGAAGACGCCGAATCTCGGAGCCGGAAGCTGGAGCTGAACGCCGAGAGTCAAGACAGCGTTGCGGAGCGTGAGGAAGAGGCGGGGGAGGCCGAAGACCGCTGGTCTGAGGAGTGGTGGTGTCCCCCGGAGGAGGCTGGAGAGCGTGCCGTGACTCAGGAGAGTTACGGCGGGGCCGGTGAGTAAACTGGTCTGGGGACATTCTGGAATTGCCTTGTGTTGCGGGTGGTGGGTGGTGTTGTGCATGTTGTGGGTGGAGGGGGCAATAGATTAAGGGGAACGCCTTGCCCTCTAGCTGTTTAACCTAAACGGAATATGTGACAGTGGCATCTGGTTGTTTATTGCCTGGAAGTGGCGCATTGGTAGTTACGTGAAGTGGCACACTGGTAGTCTCTCTAGAGCAGAAAACGTGACAGCGGCACACGGGTTGTTTTCCGTTTCTCTTGGGAGTATACTTGGTCATGACTATTCCCTAAGTCCTATCTCACCCTCGTGTCTCCCTTTTTCTACCTATTCCCCAAACCTGCACATTTCGAACCTTTTGGGCACAACCTATCACCACCCCATTTTTCGTGCACTACCTCCGGGTGGAAGGACCAGGGTAGCACTTGTACAGTTTATCTGACGGCCCCTTTTCTCTTTCCCTCTCGGTACCTCCGGGTAAACCAACACCACGGAGCCCTCATCACCCCAGGAAACCTATCATCTGGCAGAAGAGGAAGAAACCACTCGGAGTATCACGGCCAATCCTGTCAACGTTGAAAAACCAATTGCCGAGGGAGGAATTGCGGACCCGGTTGTGAAACCTAAGACTTTAAATCCTGACAATAAAAGTGCTCTTCGACAATATATTCAGCCTCCGCGTTTGTATATCCGACCTGCCCTCCCACAAATACATTTAGATATTGCTTTGGGATCCAAAACATGTTGATTGTATTTAACCTCTTGTGTGCTCATAACGAGACCAGGCCGTCATGAGTCACAGTTGAGCTGTGCTCATTACGGCCTGGTCTTGTCATAACGGCGCCGCTCCGCCCACGCGCGGTTAATTCCCCGCCTGTGCGGGAGAATTAATCAGTGGGCGGGGTCGTGACAAGACCAGGCCGTCATGAGCACAGCTCCACCGTGACTCGTGACGGCCTGGTCTCGTCACGAGCACCGCGGCGGCGCGATCACCCCACCGCACCGTGGGGGAATTAGCCCCGCAGCGAAGGGGTTAAGAAACGTGGTCAGCTTTGAAATTTATTTTTGTTTTTATGTTCAATTTTAGATGTGATGTCTGTAATATTTAATGGGTCAATAGCATACACAGACAAATAAATGTAAAATACATGTCTCATCAAATCTAATTTTTTGACATTAAGACTTATCCATGAAGGTCAGTCACAGACACTGATTTAAGACAAAATAGCAATTTATTTACTGAGTTCCAAAAATGTGTTTTTCTATCCATGTATCATGATATAACGAGATGACCAACCAGATGATAGTGAATTACACAGAAAACGATTTTACAGCTGAAATAACGACGTTTAATATTAACACTTATAGAAATATGTGCAGAGTAAGACGATTGTATTGATAATAAATGCAGAAATAAAATAAAACCTAACTGTTACTTGACTGAAGATCACTGCAAATGTTTGTTTAGAAAATGTGCCCTTCACTGAATGACTCTGGTCATAAAAAATATAATGGTACTTAAACATTTTGAAAATTTTCATAACAAATTATAATAAGGCCATCTTTACTCTGATAATGATTTTCTTTAGGAGATGTCTTTCGGTACAAAATAGATATTTCTAAGGATGTTAATTTCTCGTTCAGTGTTACAAGAGTATTCGATAAAAAATACTGGATTCTTTAACAGTGCCTTTATCAGCAACTCAGTCTACAAGGGTCCGATTTACTGTGCAAACAGGCTCACCTGATAAAATATATATATATATACCCCACCTGCATGGCTAAGCCTATCACCCATGACATGAAAGCCTCAAAACATGGGGTGTAGACATAACATTTCTGACAAAATGTTTTTTTTACCTTTTTTGCCCATGTGGGTAGCTGTGGAATTTGGACTCAGGCTTAGCTGGCACCCACGAAAGTCTACCAAACCCAGATGCTAGACCCAGCCACACAAGTGGGGTATCTTTTTTATTGAGAGAAGCCTAGGAACGCTGGGATGGTAGAAATGTTGTGGATTATAGCAATTTCCGGGAACCTTCCCTCACAGAAATGTGTGTATAGTGTATGATTTTTGCCAACGTTTGTCGTTTGCAGGGCAATGTAGGTAAGAAAACATAGTGGGATCCAAGTAAGTCACACCACCCTAGACTCCCATGGCAGTCCAGTTTTCAGAAATGTCTGGGTCTGTTATGTTTCCGTGGATGGCGGCCGAGCTCTGATTCTTCAGCTACCCACATCTTCAAACAATATTATTTTTTATGCCTGAAATTTAATGTCCATGGCGTGTTTTGGGGTCTTTCGTGTTGCAAGTGTTAGTCCCAACCACACAATTGGGATACTATTTTTATTGGGAGAAGTGTAGGAACATGGGATAACAGAGCATTAGTGATTACAGATTGCATTTCTCTCCATTTTTGGCTTCTAAATTTAAGCCAGTGTCCAATTAAGATCAAATTTTGCAAAAACCAAAACTCACCCACCACATGGACTGCTGATGAATCTACAACACTTATAACAAAATAACACAACTTAAAAAAACATAATTAAATAACAATGTGGAGAAATGTTGCTTCTGTTGGGTACAGAATTACTTTCTTGTTTACTGAATAATAAACATTAGGGAGGAAACAATCACTCAAGCATTTGCGTAATAACAGTCAATGGAGGAAAGAAGAACAAGGAGACACACCAAGCATGAATAAATCAAAAGAATGTTTTGAGGGATTAATCACTATGGGCCAGATGTAGGTAAATACCATTTACCGATTCTGTAATACCGAATTTTACCGATTCGGTATTTTAGAATGGGTAAATGGTATGTAGGTATTCATTCGGTAATTTTTACCGAATCGGTAAAATTTGGTAAATACCGATTCGGTACTTACCGAATCGCTATTCCCCATTCATTCCTATGGGCCTCCAGGCACATAGGAATGAATGGGGAATACCGAATCGGTAAATACCGAATCGGTAAATACCGAATCGGTAAGAGGGGGAAGACCTACAAGGGTGGCAGGGTGTCACATTGACACCCTGTTGCACCCCTCAATAGTGCATGGGTGCACATGTGGCACACATACATGCCCTAAGGCATGTTAAACAAGCATTTACAATGCAATGGTCTCGGCATTATTAAAGGTAGAGCTATTGGCATTGCTCATGACATTTTTTTTTATAATAAATAAATGGCATTGTCATTTACATTGCCAATAGCTTAATCGTTAAATAAATGGCATTGTCTTTAGGCAACAGGCATCTTTATACACATTTCATTTACTTCACGCCGGCATTCAACAGTATAAATATGTGCTACCGGTTACAAAAGTGCAAGCCTTATGGCAACCTTCTCGCATCTTCTAGGGACTATTATTGAGCTCCGTACAAATATATGGGTAAATGTTCAGGTATAGATCAAGAGACCACACAAAACATTATAACAAATGGAAGCCTAAAAAAACCTGTGCCCTAGCCACTTTGTATTTTGTTTATACACATCTGATCTGGGTGATGATTTTCCACCTAGTTTAAGATACTCTCCTCTGTAAACATTGCAAGATGCACACCATTATAACCGTACTTAAGTGGGGTCTTCAAGTGTCTATATGTAACAAATAGTACGATTAAGTTGCTATCACGTCTACCTAGCTTGGATTTGACCTGGAACTAGTCATTCGCTTATTTTGGGAAAACGATCACAGCTATGAAGGTGTTAAACAATTCTTTCATGGGAGATATAGAATCTATAATAAGGTCTTCCTTAGAATATCTGAAAAATTCCTATAAGATACTAAAGCCTCAATTGTACTCTACTCTTCCACCACAGCTGCAACAAAGAGACAGATAACTTAGGCTCAAAATGATGTTTCTGCCATTAAAATCTGTGGGTACTTGCTAGTCCACTACATACTTTTGGTGTACACTGCATGTTGCGTGGCTGGCCAAATGAATAACTGTAGAATGTATTATGCATTAACCTGATCTTGACATCACTGAGATGTGGGCTTCTAAATATGGCTTTCCGGTAAGATCCATTCGAGCTTCAAAAGGCCCCGCTTATGTTGGGCTAACGAATTGCCCAAAGCAACTCCCAACCTCTCATCAGTACTATTGAAAGGGTCTAGCTACCACCCCACTATTCTGTTCATCCCACACCCTAACCTGAAAGGTACAGTTGTCACACTCCGAATCTCCGACCAGATCTGCTTAATGCACTGCAGCATCTACTATTTTACAGCTACTGCTGCATGATCAATACAACCACGTCCGTCATCCCTGTAAATAAAATAGCACCGTCCACTGGTCTACGCTCACTAAGCAACCTACGTTAAGGGGTCATGAAGATGAAATCCAGTTTGTATTTTTAAAAGAGACACACTGTGAGCAGAAAGTGGCAAATTTCAAACCCAGTACCTTTAAAATGCGTAGCAATAACACGTCATTTGCTACTCTTAGTTAATTGCAACTCGGTGGAATTGAGTGCTGTGTAAGTACAGATAATAATAATTCTTGTACGGAGAAATCAGAACATTACTTTCAAATCATACATGATATGGGTCTCCTTGGCGCTATTTTATTAATATCATGATAATATTAATATTGTCGTAATTGACAGGAAAATAATTTAGATTATGTTTTGAAGTTTTCGTAGCCGGAACCGTTTGTTGGAGGAAAGGGGTTTTATTTTGTTTCAGTTAAATGTTAATTGTTTGTCTTGAGGACTGCACAGATTTTAGCACCAGTTATAGCGTTGACTCCTCTTCGTATCGGCCTGTAGTGTTTCGGAGACCTGTGCGCAGATCTCAGTAGTGGGCGCTTAAGCCCAATGGACTTTCTCGTGAACTGTACCTGCTCCGGTGCATGTCTCACAGAAGTGAATGATTGTCCACCTGCAGGTTAAACACTCTAGTCTAGTGCCTGTGCTGGTGAGCTGTGAAAGAGCACGCAATCATCTATTAAATGCACATTTATACTATTCACTTTCACTTTATACAAATGTGTATCAGGTACAGAATGGTAAACAGATACAGTATCCTGGTTAACCGGATGCTGCAGGTAAACATGTAAATGTGATAAGTAGCTACAGGAGCCTTAAACTAATTATGGTGTTGTAATTATTGGTGATCAGGCATTTAGCTGTGGGATACAATTCACTGCTAAAGGTCATGGTCGGAGATAAAAAAAATAAGTTTAAACTATGACACAGATAATTTATGCCTAGGTTTTGGTCTTAATTTACACACGTCTGGCTCAACCAGAAAAAAGGTCATCTTGCAGGTGATAAATGCATGCATGTTATACATTACCCATGTAAGTGCCTGGCATGCACAGAGAAGCGGATGCACACGTTACCATGCCCTATGCGTGGCCTCTCTTAGCACTGTGTACAGGGCGAAATCGATGGCAATATGATATTTGAGCAATTTTACAATTATCTTTTGTATATTTTCTAAATCAGTTTCGGTTGCATATGTCTGTGTCTTATACAGAACCTGTGAGATCTAGGGAGACCACTTTCAGTGGCACTTTCACTTACGTCATGCAGACATAACTTAGAAGTGCTGAAAAGTGTATTGATTAATGCATGTCAATCATTGTAAAGAGAAACTAGAATATTATTATTATTTTAAAACTAGTGTAGGTTTCCTTAACTACGCCTGAAACCAGTTCCAGAATTTCACGCTTTGTAAATCAGATGTAACATAGGTCTGCACAAGTAACACCCTTTTCCATACAAATGCAAGTTAGACTTACACCTGGAAAATGTTTAAGGATAATTATTGAACACAATATAACAAATGTAACCAGTGGGTCGGATGTTTGAACCCTTGCATGGCCGACTCAGCCTTTCATTCTTACGGTACTGAGAAAAGGGCACCCTGGGGTTGGGAATACGATCGCCCATTATTTACAGTGCTTGGAAAAAGCCTTACTATGGCAGAAAGCGCTTTGTAAAACACGTTGATATTCCATCCTTAGTAGCCTTGCATTTTCCGAGTTGTCCTTGCTATGGCCCTTATGTCTCACTCGAGTCTCACTCAGTGGACCAGCAGCCGTTGCTCCGTCGTTCACCATTGCCTGCTCTGTCACTCGCACCTCTGTGGCCATGTGCCTGACCACAGCCATAAACTGAAGCTTTTTCGTTTCGTACTTAAGTTAAAAGTAAAGGTGGACAGGTATTTTTTATGAATGAGCAGCGCGTCTTGGCAATAGCACAGCTCCGTCAGAGGTGGTAAGCGCAATATAAATGCAATTACAATACACAGTAGTATGTTTGAACCCTTGCATGGCCGACCCAGCCTTTCATTCTTCCGGTAATGAGAAAAGGGCGCCCTGGGGTTGGGAATACTATCACCCATTATTTACAGTGCTTGGAAACAGCCTTACTATGGCAGAAAGCGCTATGTAAAACACGTTGATATTAAATCCTTAGTAGCCTTGCATTTTCCGTGTTGTCCTTGCTATGGCCCTTATGTCTCACTCGAGTCTCACTCCGTGGACCAGCAGCTGTTGCTCAGTCGTTCACCATTGCCTGCTCTGTCACTCGCACCTCTGTGGCCATGTGCCTGACCACAGCCGTAAACTGAAGCTTTTTCGTTTCGTACTTAAGTTAAAAGTAAAGGTGGACAGGTATTTTTTATGAATGAGCAGCGCGTCTTGGCAATAGCATAGCTCCGTCAGAGGTGGTAAGCGCTATATAAATGCAATTACAATACACAGTAGCATGTTTGAACCCTTGCATGGCCGACTCAGCCTTTCATTCTTCCGGTACTGAGAAAAGGGCGCCCTGGGTTTGGGAATACTATCACCCATTATTTACAGTGCTTGGAAACAGTCTTACTATGGCAGAAAGCGCTATGTAAAACATGTTGATATTCCATCCTTAGTAGCCTTGCATGTTCCGTGTTGTCCTTGCTATGGCCCTTATGTCTCAATCGAGTCTCACTCAGTAGACCAGCAGCCGTTGCTCCGTCGTTCACCATTGCCTGCTCTGTCACTCGCACCTCTGTGGCCATGTGCCTGATCACAGCTCTGTAAAAGAAGAGAAAAGCGCAGCAGACATGCGCCGGTCTGGGACTTACCCTTGTACTGCGGCGTGAATTTGGGCAGAAGAAAACTTACCTGGAGTGGCAACGAGGCTTTTCCTGCCAACAACAACAACAACAAAAAAAATGGCGGCCGCAAACGTCCGAAATTTTCGGAATCGGGGGTGTGTTGTTTGCGGAGTGACGGATGACGTCACAGGTAGAAAGAACGCAAATAACACCCCCCCGAATCCGAAAAAGACGGGGCTTCAACCGAGTGACGCCCCTCTCCTCCAATGGCTGGCCTCCGTTTAGGAACGATTCAGAAAAGGGGGTGGTGATGAACAGAGTGTCTGAATTAAGCAGACCACTCTTACCCAGTCCAAAGATCAGGGCTTGATCCATCACCGTTATTTATCTCACTGCCCCATCCCAGCTCAGAACCTGGCTATATGCAAATTAGTCTGTCCCTGGCCCAGTGCATCATGGGAACAGGGCAGACCAAACTACCAAGCCAATTCTTCACCAGAAAGGAGACAAGCTACCGGGGACCGGTTTCTGGCATTTCAGCCTCTTCGGCCCGGCTTGCTTGAATCCTGATGGAGCAGTGAGAAAGGGACTCATGTCTGAGTATACCCTGCCACACCTATAGTGGCCAAAAACGATTCAGAAAAGGGGGTGGTGATGAACAGAGTGTCTGAATTAAGCAGACCACTCTTACCCAGTCCAAAGATCAGGGCTTGATCCATCACCGTTATTTATCTCACTGCCCCATCCCAGCTCAGAACCTGGCTATATGCAAATTAGTCTGTCCCTGGCCCAGTGCATCATGGGAACAGGGCAGACCAAACTACCAAGCCAATTCTTCACCAGAAAGGAGACAAGCTACCGGGGACCGGTTTCTGGCATTTCAGCCTCTTCGGCCCGGCTTGCTTGAATCCTGATGGAGCAGTGAGAAAGGGACTCATGTCTGAGTATACCCTGCCACACCTATAGTGGCCAAAAACGATTCAGAAAAGGGGGTGGTGATGAACAGAGTGTCTGAATTAAGCAGACCACTCTTACCCAGTCCAAAGATCAGGGCTTGATCCATCACCGTTATTTATCTCACTGCCCCATCCCAGCTCAGAACCTGGCTATATGCAAATTAGTCTGTCCCTGGCCCAGTGCATCATGGGAACAGGGCAGACCAAACTACCAAGCCAATTCTTCACCAGAAAGGAGACAAGCTACCGGGGACCGGTTTCTGCCATTTCAGCCTCTTCGGCCCGGCTTGCTTGAATCCTGATGGAGCAGTGAGAAAGGGACTCATGTCTGAGTATACCCTGCCACACCTATAGTGGCCAAAAACGATTCAGAAAAGGGGGTGGTGATGAACAGAGTGTCTGAATTAAGCAGACCACTCTTACCCAGTCCAAAGATCAGGGCTTGATCCATCAGCGTTATTTATCTCACTGCCCCATCCCAGCTCAGAACCTGGCTATATGCAAATTAGTCTGTCCCTGGCCCAGTGCATCATGGGAACAGGGCAGACCAAACTACCAAGCCAATTCTTCACCAGAAAGGAGACAAGCTACCGGGGACCGGTTTCTGGCATTTCAGCCTCTTCGGCCCGGCTTGCTTGAATCCTGATGGAGCAGTGAGAAAGGGACTCATGTCTGAGTATACCCTGCCACACCTATAGTGGCCAAAAACGATTCAGAAAAGGGGGTGGTGATGAACAGAGTGTCTGAATTAAGCAGACCACTCTTACCCAGTCCAAAGATCAGGGCTTGATCCATCACCGTTATTTATCTCACTGCCCCATCCCAGCTCAGAACCTGGCTATATGCAAATTAGTCTGTCCCTGGCCCAGTGCATCATGGGAACAGGGCAGACCAAACTACCAAGCCAATTCTTCACCAGAAAGGAGACAAGCTACCGGGGACCGGTTTCTGGCATTTCAGCCTCTTCGGCCCGGCTTGCTTGAATCCTGATGGAGCAGTGAGAAAGGGACTCATGTCTGAGTATACCCTGCCACACCTATAGTGGCCAAAAACGATTCAGAAAAGGGGGTGGTGATGAACAGAGTGTCTGAATTAAGCAGACCACTCTTACCCAGTCCAAAGATCAGGGCTTGATCCATCACCGTTATTTATCTCACTGCCCCATCCCAGCTCAGAACCTGGCTATATGCAAATTAGTCTGTCCCTGGCCCAGTGCATCATGGGAACAGGGCAGACTAAACTACCAAGCCAATTCTTCACCAGAAAGGAGACAAGCTACCGGGGACCGGTTTCAGGCATTTCAGCCTCTTCGGCCCGGCTTGCTTGAATCCTGATGGAGCAGTGAGAAAGGGACTCATGTCTGAGTATACCCTGCCACACCTATAGTGGCCAAAAACGATTCAGAAAAGGGGGTGGTGATGAACAGAGTGTCTGAATTAAGCAGACCACTCTTACCCAGTCCAAAGATCAGGGCTTGATCCATCACCGTTATTTATCTCACTGCCCCATCCCAGATCAGAACCTGGCTATATGCAAATTAGTCTGTCCCTGGCCCAGTGCATCATGGGAACAGGGCAGACCAAACTACCAAGCCAATTCTTCACCAGAAAGGAGACAAGCTACCGGGGACCGGTTTCTGGCATTTCAGCCTCTTCGGCCCGGCTTGCTTGAATCCTGATGGAGCAGTGAGAAAGGGACTCATGTCTGAGTATACCCTGCCACACCTATAGTGGCCAAAAACGATTCAGAAAAGGGGGTGGTGATGAACAGAGTGTCTGAATTAAGCAGACCACTCTTACCCAGTCCAAAGATCAGGGCTTGATCCATCACCGTTATTTATCTCACTGCCCCATCCCAGCTCAGAACCTGGAAGCCAGCCAATGGAGAAGAGGGGCGGGTTCAAGCCCCCTAACTAAAAAACATAAAATCTTCGGACTCCGGCCACTGCTACGCAGTGAGACGGTCCTCGACCTAAAAAGCCCAAAATTGTTTTTTTAATGGTTTTTGTTATTTACTTGTAGTTGGTGGTAAATAACGAATTCTTACAAGTGAAAAGTACTCACTTGAGTGCTTCCTACATTTCAGATTCGGTAATTTACCGAATCGGTATTTAAGAATTCGGTAAATTACCGAATCTGAAATGTAGCCACCTACATCTCAAATGCCTAATACCGGTCGGTAATGGACGACATTCAGTAATTTCGGCCGTTACCGACCGGTATTAGGCTTCCTACATCTGGCCCTATATTCTTTTTACATTTTATGGTGTAGAAATGACACTGAAAGGCAGTCACGATTATTGAACAAAACAATTATTCAGAACGGCGCAAGTGATATAGTGACAAAGGTGCAAGAAAAGTGCTAATTGTGAGCAAGATATATACAGTGCTGCATAGATGGTTAAAAAATGGTCATTCAAAGGTCATTTGTCCCTAGAAACATCAATCTCGGGACCGCATGGGATTTAAATTTCCTTTTCACGAGGAGCGGAGAGAATAGGGTCAGGATTGTGACAAACATGTCGAAGTTTTGACCCAAAAGAGTGCGTACCAGACAAAACCAACATTTCTCCACTTTCTCTACACCCAGGTTCTGAGGGGCACTGGGTCACCCCATTATACTACATGCATAATTAAATAACACATATTCCAACAAAGAAAACATATTGAACTCATTCTTGCATCGTAAATTATAATAATATCAATGTTAAGGTTAAACGGAAAGTTACCAGTGATGGCATCAATTAAATTGTGATGTCATCGGTCACATCATGTAAAAGGTCATGAACAGTGCATTTAGGGGGTGTGTTGTGGAATTTCTTGTGGGAGTGCAAATTATGGTTTGTGCAGCTATTCAACCAGAACTTCAACCCAAACGTCATCTTTTATGAAATTAGTTTGTTTTCTACTTGTTGAGTTGTCACTTGCTCACTAGTCAAAGGACGAATAGATAATCATGATAACCCAAAACAGACTCCATTTGTTACTTTTTAATTTGCTGCTATTTGCAAGTCACAAAAATAAGTTCAACTACATTCAATTTTATTGATAAACTGGCTACTAAGAAAGCATTCATTTCACATGGTTAATTACCTTGGTCTTGGATTACACAATCTGTAGTCACGAGAGGAGGGACCTGTCCCCGGAGGTGTGTTGTAAAGACTTGACCTGAGCGGCACTGTTTATCATTTTCGATAACTTGAATCTAATTCAGGGGAAAAAAGAAGACGATTGGACATTTTTACCAAATTTGTTTTACCAAGAGACTATTATAATAATCAAATGCAGATGACAAACCCATCTGCAGAATACCTACCTTCTCTTCATATTTAATTCATTTAGACTCCAAATCAACTAGCTTTTAACCTTTGATATCTCATCATGAGTTGCACACTAATGGCAGGATGGGTGATCGGCATCCGAAATTACTGAAGTGTACAGTATCACCCATGCTATCCTGAGTTTTTAGTTCGACAAAGGGGAATAAAAGTGGGATGCTTATTTACCGAATGTGCCTCTGAATATTGTTCCCATTATACGGCCATTTGACGAACATTAACTCCATCTGCTTTTGGCAGCTGGAGCTGTGCGCCGGATCTACCGTGCCCCTTAATCCAACGTGCAGATAAACATTTTTGGAATCCAGTTTCTGCCTGAAACAGGAGTTCACAGCTAAAACCAGATTAAGGTTTCAATTGTGATCAGGCCCTCAGTCTAAAAGATGAAAGCCTCAATCACAAAGCCATTTGTAGGAGTACCTCAGATAAACAAATGCAAAGTTCGTTTTTAGCAAGAGCAAAATTACTTTAGACTAACTGGAAATAAAATACCAGTATGTATTACACATGAGTTTTCAAACTCACACTGACTTTTTCAGGTGGCAACTGCACAACTGCCGGCTGAACTGATAGGTGCGTGAGTCAGAAAGCCTGAACAAGAGGAAAGCTTTATTTATCTGAGGAAAATTGAATTTTGCCTTGTCATATGTGCCTACGTGTTCCACATCCTATGTAATATGTACATGATCGATATGCATATGTTCCCCTATGATCGATTAAAGACGCAATTATAGTTGTGTCCAACGTTAGTATGCCAGTTTCCAGTTCTCGTGAAAGCAACGAGTATTAGGCCTATGTTGCCCACGTTTTACATTATGCACGTTAATTCATTGAATTGTCCCCGTTTCTAGGCCTCAAAAGGGCCCGGACACCAGATTCAAGCTCCAGTCTCCTGAACCCACTCCGAGGAGCGATGTAGCCCCCACCTGCATCCCTGACCCTTCACTTACTTCCTGCCGCACAGCGCGGTGCCCGGCCTGGCTCTGCCTGCCTGTCTGCCAAGAATATGTTATGCCTCTAGTTATCAGTTCAGCTCTCCGTCTTCACATTCCTAAGCTAACGAACCGCATAAACAGCTTCAGCTATAGTCTAGTCTTTCTGTCTCCATGCAAGAGAATTACTGTATTAATATTCATAGAAGATTCATAGCACACGCAATACATGTAGAATATATGCATGCACCAGCCTTAGTGTCAAGTAGCCTTTGCCCTGATAACTTTTAGATTCTATCAACATGTACTCCAAACACCAGATACCAGATATGCTATAGGTACATGTCGTCCTGACATCGCAGACTTTCGTCTCCTCTTCTAGTGCAGAAGTCATAGCCCCCAGTTCTCCCCGGTACCACGTCATGGCCCGTTTTCGCGCACCACTAGGTTAAAGGTTCCAGCTGCTCAGGTAGCCCCCTCTATGTATCCACCCACTTTATGACACTTCTGTGACGTTTTCATCACATGTCTACGTGCACGCCCTGTGCACGCCTTCTTTTCACGCCCATGTGTTCTTATCTTACGCTTGTCACTAGTTACGCCTACTGTATGTAATGTAATTGTGATGTTTTACTATATATACCTTGTACTGTTGATGAAACGTTGCAGCTCCCTTCTATGCCATTCTATTTCAGGCTGTCCCGATCCTGTCCCTTCCCTTATGCCTGAATAAAGCCCGTTCGACTCAGATACATCGGATCTTGCCTCTTATTTATTGAGCTATCTGTTTTATTAATGTATTCAAAAATAGTACCGGTAATTAATTATTTATTTACCACATAATGGCGCCCGAATAGGGACGTGCCCTTTCCCCACGCGCCGGCGATGTAACGCAGGCCCCCTGACCCTTCTACAGCCGTGACGGAACTCTACCGTGCACGTGCAGATATTTCTGCTTCAAGTCTCCCTCAGGCCCACGGAGGAGATGGAAACTGCGGTCCGGCATCCAGACGAGGCGGTGTGGAATGCGGTTCGTCCCGATCAGAGCCCAAGCCGAGAGAGCAAGGTCCGAGGTATCCGGAGGCCCACCTGTTCCTGAAGTCCGAAGTTCGTAGTCCGACGTCGTAGCAGTCCAGTCCAGTCCGAGGCCTTCAGTTTCTGCTTCCCGGTGAGTACCGTTGCGGGGGAAGTATCTAGACAGGGTCATTAGTTTGTCCCTGGTCCGATGGGTTTGGGTACACAGATCCAGTCCGAAGTATTCACCTAGGTGGATACGGTATGACGTGTCTCTTTATGAGACCGGTATGTTCTGTACTGTTTTAGCAGTGCATCCAGTAATTCTAGTAAGTCCGTTCTCGAGAAATTCAAGTGTTATGTTTTCAGTGTATCAGGTGGTATTCTGTTCGAACTGTTATTAATGTCTTTTTTATGTCGTGGTATGAGTGATTTGTTTGCCATTTCATTACTGTGATTATTGTGTATTGTGTTTAGTACTAGTACGATCCGATCATGCCTCTGTTTTCAAAATTACGTCAGATCAAAACCAGAAAAGGGTTACTCGAAGAATCAGTTCCTGTCCCTCCTAGGGACAGTCCTGGACATTTTATGTATCACAAGCATGGTTTAAATGCCATATTATATCTAGACTTATGGGTGGATTACACCAAACATCTTGAAGAGAAATATAGATGGCCTGTATCAGGTACATGGGATGCCGAGTGCATCATGCGAATAGAAGAAGCATTATGGAAAAAAAGCCAGACAGTCCCAGAAAGATGCCATCGAGTTATGGCGCAAAGAATCTCATAGAAGAACCGAAAAAGAATTCAGAAAAGCAGAATTAAGTAGGGAATCCTCAGAAAAAGCCCAAGAAAGGGAACTCCTAGAAGAAGGTGAACGAGTTAGAGCAGAACAGTCAGACAGACAGAGAAATGCCCTTATTAAAGGTATGTATCCTCTTCTTGCCGAGGGCTTGCCGAAGGCAACCCCGGAAGTACCCTGTAATCTACCGCCACCATTGGTCCCGATTAAGCTACGTCATAAACCGACTGCAGCTGAAATTTTTCTTTCGTCCTATTTAGACGATACAGTCCCAGAATATGCAAATCGTATTCCGCCGGCTCACGCTCAGCATCCTGTAAATAATGTAATTCCTGTTCCTCCAGCCACTGGTCCCGGGGGTCAAGTTAATGTGCCCGTGCCCCCGGACCAGCCCACATTAAATGTACCCGTTTTGCCAGTCACTCTGCCAGCACGTACAGTATTAACTGACGATTCCAGTTCAGGAGGTGCGGGGGGAGGTGCTCCTATCACCCCGCCTCAAGTAAGACGACTGACGCCGCGAGACGCAGCGTTACAGAGTACGCCAAAGGTGGCTACATACGCAGACCTCAAGAGACTTCTTACCGATTGTATATATGATCCAGTCCCAGGCGAAGATCACATGGTATTATATTCAGTACGTTTAAGACGGGTTGCCAACTTTTTGGTCACCCTGCCCGATATGAAGGATCATCTAGACAGAATATATCGTTTTGTCCGTACAGGAGAGAATCCAGGAAGTATTCACGAAGCTATGGCACACAGAAAAGCCGAGATTCAACATATGATTTTACAGTTCTTGATTAACTGTTTAATAAGAGAACAAGATTATCCTGATAAAGACAAAGACGAGATGAAAGGTCTAACTAAGTGGAGTGACAATATAGCCGAGGGAAAACACAAGACACTAGGTAGTATAGAAAGTATGTACAAGAAAATACGTAAGGAAATTATAAGTATACACCAGAAGGAGGAAGCAAAAAGAGCAACCGAGAAAGAGAATGACTCTTCCAGTGAAGAGGTAGACAGCGAGAATCCCTCCAGAATAGCGTATGTAGGTAGAACTAGACTTTCTGACAGACATTCACGCCTAGATTACAAGAAAGTTTTTCCTCCTCCAGTACCAGAACAGTGTTCTCTTGAACAAGTATTCCAGGCCACCGATCAAATTCTGAAATCACGAATAGGTTATAGTGAGCCTAGTACCATTCATGAGCAAGAACTAGCCCGATCAGCAGTACGATGGACTAGTGATTCCACCACGTTTCCAGATGAAATAGTGGCCCAAATGTTTCTGAAACTGCCCCCAGCCGAGCAGCGTCTGGTGGGTACGTATATGATCCAACACCTCATTACATTGTATGAGGGTCAGCATTCTGATCCAGGTCCTTTACATGATGTACTGAACGAGTTACTCCAATACAGATGGAAAGGTCTAGGTACCGATTTAATTAGTGTCATACTAGAACAGCGCCACAAATACAGAACGTTCTTGAATCCACATTTTGTTCCTGTTCCACCCCCAGTAAGGAAATCATTCTACATAGATAGACAGAATCCGTTACGAGAAGTACATCCAGTTAAGGGAGAGGGGGGTGATCTAGAACGAGTGTTTGTTTACACCCCTATCACGAAAATAGAACTTCTGGAAATGAAAAAGTTAATACCCTGTCACGATAAAGATCCAGCAGGGTTCCACCGTGAATTAAAGGACATGCTCCGTATGGGAGAATACACGTATCCTGATATCATTAAAATGTTAAAGGTCCTGTTGCCTGCGGGCATATATGAAAAACTTAAAGAAAAAGAATGGGAGGTGGGAGAGAAAAAGATAGATTGGACCGCATTAGAGACTGAAGATAATACACGAGTTCCAGGTACCGGTCTTGGGGATAAAGCTAAAGCATTGCCCGACTTACTGATACAAGTCTTGCCAAGATTACTAGCCACGAAAAAGGAAGACTGGGATGCCATCTCAGCCTGTAAACAGAAACAAGATGAAGACACTAGTGATTTTTATTCTAGATTTGAGAAATGTTTCATTATTAATAGTGGTCTGAAAACAAGTAGTGAATCGTATCCACATCTTTTTGTTACCAAACTAGTCGAGAATTCAAGTCCACAAGTTAAAAATCGAGTACTGAAAGTCGAAAGTACCTGGCAAGCTAATACTCCGTCACAGATGCTCCAGATGCTACAGTACCACCAGAACAGAATCAGGGAGGAGCAGGAACATGAAAGAAGACGTATGAAAGACACGAAAATGAAAGTACTAGTTGCACAGTCTGTTCCGCAAGACAGTCAGAAGAGGGGTACGAATCAAGCTAGTCATCCTGCAGCTCCCGTTAAAGGGACATGCAATTACTGTAAACAGCCAGGTCATTATATAAACGAATGTGCAGTTCTGAAACACAACATAGCTACTGGTAAGACAAAAGAGAGACCACATCCGCCTAGACAAGAACAGGTTCCGCAGAATTCTCAACTACCGCAGAACGCACAACAGACAGTTACAGTACCGCAGCCTATAGCTGCCACACAGCACGTTACACAGCAGATGTACCAGTACGCACAGTCAGAGTATCCAGATTATCAGCCGTATTCATGAAACAGCCTAGAGAGGGAGGTTGGCTTGCCTCTCATCGAGGTTCCTGTAGATCAAGAGGGTCCCTATGTACATAGTCAAGTATTAGGGAAAGACAGAAAGTTTCTGATTGATACAGGGGCAAGTAGGACTACCATCAGTCATGACGAGGTTCCAGGGGCTCCGCTCTCAGGCTCTAGAAATGTTTCCCTTGGATTTTCAGGAAAGCCTATTGTTAATGAAATATCGAAACCAGTTACTCTAGAAGTTGGTCCATTGTCCCGAACTACAGACTTGTTACTAACTAAATCCTGTCCAGATAACTTACTTGGTATCAAGACTCTGAAAGAATTAGGAGCAGTTATATGCTGCTCCCCAGAAGGGGTGCGACTGTTTCTGCGAGATTTTAAAGGTCATTATGTATTACGTGATTTTGATCCAAGATTATTGAATGTACCTCAGCATTTATGGGCGCAAGGTCCAACTGATGTAGGTTGTATGCACATTACCCCCTATCGTGTCACTCTAAAGCAAGGGGTTGTATTACCACGAATCCGACAGTACAAATTGCCACCTGAGGCTGTAGCAGCCTTATCCAAAATTATTGACGAACTCATTGCTCAAGGAGTAGTTGTAGAAACTGACTCCAATGTATGTAATTCTCCTATCATTCCGATTCTGAAACGTACTGATCCCAATGCACCTCCAGTTTATCGATTAGTGATTGACCTTCGAGAACTTAATAAATGTATCATACCCCAGTACCCAGTGGTTCCAGATATTTCTTCCCTATTAACTGCTATTGATTCAGAAGCTACGTTCTTCACTGTTATCGATCTCAAGAACGCATTCTTTAGTGTCCCCATTCATCCAGACAGCCAGTTTCTTTTCGGATTCTGTTTAAATGGAAGGAGCTATAAATTTACACGAGCTCCTCAAGGTTTCACAGAAAGTCCCAGCATTTACAGTCAAGCGCTTAAAAGACAACTAGACAATATTCACATGCCAACTGACACTGCTCTGCTCCAGTATGTCGATGATCTATTGATCACAGCCCGTTCTGAACGTGACTGCGAGCGTGCGTCACTTACAGTCTTGTATTTCCTGGCCGAGATGGGGCACAAGGTGTCCCCGTCTAAATTGCAATTCTGTGTCCAGCAAGTGGTCTACCTAGGACACTTACTGTCCAAGAGGGGTAGGCAGTTGACACCTGACCGTATCCAGTTAATAGCACATCTTCCACAGCCCAAGACTCAGAAGGAGGTGCGAGCTTTTATCGGCCTCACTTCTTATTGCAGACAATGGATTCCTCAGTATGCATTTCTAGCTAAGCCACTGATACAGTTAACGACACAGGAGGCAGCCGTATCGACTGTCCTCCCTTGGACCCAAGAACATACACTTGTTTTCAATGAGTTAAAGAAAGTTTTATGCCAAGCACCTGTTCTAGCAACAACAAACTACAATAAGCCTTTTACACTTTTTGTCACTGAACGTGATGGTACTGCATTGTCTGTTCTCACACAAGATCAAGCAGGACAATACAAGCCCTGTGCTTATTTTTCTAGCACATTAGATCCAGTGGCCCAGGCGCTGCCTGCGTGCCTCAAGTCAGTTGCAGCCACAGCTCTAGCTATCAGACAAAGTGATTCCATAGTGTTAGGACACTCCCTGACAGTACAAGTTCCACACTCCGTGGAAGTTCTTTTAAACCGAACACAGACTCAGCACTTGACAATTGCACGTTTAACAGGATATGAACTGACATTGTTTCAGCCACACATAGAAATCAGACGCTGCAACATTTTAAATCCAGCTACACTGTTACCGTCAGTTACCCCAAATCCTGCCACACATGACTGTGTGGAAGTTGTTAACACCATGACAAAGCCAAGACAAGACTTGACAGACATTGCATTACCTGATCCCGACCTGACGCTTTATGTGGATGGTTCATGTATGAGAACAAGTACAGGAGAACTAGTAGCCGCGTATGCAGTGACTACTGAAACTGAAGTTATAGAAACACATCGTATTGACACCCTGTCTGCTCAAGCAGCAGAGCTCGTCGCTCTGACCCAAGCCTGCATACGAGCCAAGAACCTGAAAGTAAACATATACACAGATTCACGTTATGCATTCGGAGTCGTACACGACTTTGGAGTGCTCTGGCAAGAAAGAGGTTTTCTGACTTCTCATGGAACCAAGATTCAGCATGGCCCCCTCATTCAAGCTCTGTTAGAAGCAATACATTTACCGACAGCTATCGCTATCATGAAGTGCAAGGCACATACGAAAGTCACTGACATCATTTCCGAGGGTAACGACCTGGCAGATCGAACAGCCAAGCTCACAGCTCAGACTCCAGATATTCCAGTTAACACGACACCGACAGACATTCCAGATCAGACTACTTGTATGACAGTTAAGGACCCTACACAAGACGTACTAGATATACAGTCACATGCTACCCCAGAGGAAATCAAGAAATGGTCTGAACAAGGAGGGGTCCAGACCGATCAAGGATGGTTGACGAAGGGAAAAGCCACATGGTTTCTCCCCGACTCTATGGTTCAAGTCATTATTAACACCGCACATAGTCCAGCACACTTAGGAGAAAAGGCCATGTTAGACAGTATTCAGAACCTTTGGTTTAACAAGCATTTACGAGCCGCAGCCAAGCAGAAAGTGCGTACCTGCATGATTTGTTGTCAGTTCAATCCAGGTAAAGGTGTCCCGGTGGAACAAGGTGGATTTCATCCTCCTGACCACCCTTTTGAAGTCCTCCAGATGGATTATATTCAGATGGAGCGATGTCGAGGTTTCAAGTATGTCCTCGTAGTTGTATGCGCTTTGTCCAGATGGACAGAAGCATATCCAGTTCCAGATTACACAGCTGCGACCACTGCCAGGCAGTTGGTTCGTGAGTTTTTCCCCCGCTATGGATTGCCTAGGGTCGTGTATTCAGATAACGGCCAGCCATTCTCATCCGAACTCATGAAACAAGTATCCCTTCTGTTAGGGTACCAGTGGAAGTTCCATTGTGTACGACATCCTGAAGCAGCCGGTCTCGTAGAGAGACATAATCAGACTCTGAAAATACGCATTGCCAAAGTATGCGCAGAGAAAGGCGTAGATTGGATAGTAGCACTGCCAGTCGCCCTTTTCTATATGAGAATGGTCGCTCACTCCCGTTCAGGTCTGTCCCCTTTCGAGGTAGTGTTCGGTCGTCCCCCAAACATGTGGGGTACACCTAGACCACGTACAATTACAGATGTTGACAGTAATATGCTGACAGATTACCTGGCCTCCTTGATCTCTGCACTACACTCTTGTCGTTCACAGGTTGCCGCTGCTTTTCCAGACAACACCGAAGTGAAACCGCATGAGGTCATACCAGGCGACCTCGTTTTGATTCGTAATTTTGATCGTTCAAGTCCGCTGGAGCCCCGCTGGAAGGAGCCACGACTTGTCCTACTAACAACAAGGACCGCCGTGAAGATTGAAGGAAGAAAAGGGTGGTTGCACTCCAGTCATGTAAAGAGATTCCATGGATTCAAACCAAAGACTGTTTTCAAGGACTGCCCCGTTCTCAAGGACTGCCCAGATACTGACTCTAAACTTCCCCTGTTAGAGAAAACTCCGCAGCAGGAGTATAAAGATAAGCTTCGGTCTAGTAAGTCAGCCAGTTTAATTGTCTAAGTCCCTCTCGGGTGAAACGGTTAGACAGGTTCCTGACATGTATGAGATAGACCCACACAGTGAGAGAGTTAGTCAAAACTCTAAGAGAATACGTTATCAAAAGACTCTTCGAAGTCGATGTATTATTACTCTATCATTAATGCTATTTCTGAGTCTAATGGTTATGCATAAGTTATGCCTTACATTTATGTTTTCCTATTAATTCACATGTACATATGTTTTCTAATGTTACAGTAGAGCACACTTTTAGTGACCTGCCTCCTCACGAGTTATCCTATCGTCTTGCTATGCGAAATAATACGTTTATCCGAATGTTACACTATTCACACCAGACCAGCAATGCCACTAATTGTTGGGTGTGTGGTCGACTCCCCCCTTTTCAGACACCGAAGGGAGTTCTGCCACTCTTTCCCTATCCATTTTCACATAATGGTTCGTGTGGAGCATGGTCCACGTTAACGTCATCCTCAAATGATATGTTTCTCCTGAATCAGACATGTTTCCCAGACAAGGAAGGTCCTTCCCATAGAACAGGGTTAGATCTAGAAAATGAAGTATATGATCTAGGTAATTATTCCTCGAATTTCATGGTTTTGAATGTTCAGTCCGAAACTACTCCAGATTTGCCTGCTATTTCAGTTCTACCAGTGAAAGGCGAATTATGTGTCAGAAAGAATGGTTCCGCACATGTAGGTCATAGTGATTGTACTACTGTGGTTGAGTATAGTGACAGTGGGAAATCTATTTTCAAAGCCTCACGTCATTCATATTTTGTATGTGGCCAGACCGCATATGTACGTCTGCCCCTCGATTGGGATGGAACATGTTACCTTGCCTTCCTACTGCCACCAGTTTTCCTAGCCCCATCCGATTATCACAGAAACACACATCTAGTATACGTTAGACATAGAAGGGAGGTCGAGTCCCCAATTGTCGATCAGACTGAAACTGCCTTAGAACAGTATCAAGACTTCAATAAAGGTTTCTTTTTCTTCATATGTCCTGTTCAGAATAGTAAGTTAATACGTAGGCTAACCAGAACCCTTGAAGCAGTAGTGAATGAGACTACTTCCGCTCTAGGTAACTTAACTGAAGAGCAATCTGCTATGAGATTTGTCGTGCTCCAAAATCGTCTCGTCCTTGACGTCATACTGGCCGATAGGGGAGGAGCTTGTAGAGTCATCGGATCTAGTTGCTGCATTTTCTTTCCTAATAACGCACCGTCTGTTTATTCAGCTATAACCAGACTTCAAAAAATAGCCCATCAGTTACACCAGAATCCAGGCACCTGGACATGGTCCGGTTGGCTCTGGAGTATAATATCTGCCTGGGGATGGAAAGTATTGTCATTCCTGGGTATAGCAGTAATGATCATGTTCAGTTGCTGCCTCTGTTTACAATGTGGCCCTGCGATTTGCGGCTTGTGTGCTACCTCTTGTATTCCTAGTCCTAAGTCCTGTTCCAAGACAATTCGAGACGAGCAAATGATGTTATATGAACAGATAGATGGAATCATGAATATTGATGTTTCCTGATGGAAACGTAGGGCACAAGGAGGGAATGAGGAAAATTGAATTTTGCCTTGTCATATGTGCCTACGTGTTCCACATCCTATGTAATATGTACATGATCGATATGCATATGTTCCCCTATGATCGATTAAAGACGCAATTATAGTTGTGTCCAACGTTAGTATGCCAGTTTCCAGTTCTCGTGAAAGCAACGAGTATTAGGCCTATGTTGCCCACGTTTTACATTATGCACGTTAATTCATTGAATTGTCCCCGTTTCTAGGCCTCAAAAGGGCCCGGACACCAGATTCAAGCTCCAGTCTCCTGAACCCACTCCGAGGAGCGATGCAGCCCCCACCTGCATCCCTGACCCTTCACTTACTTCCTGCCGCGCAGTGCGGTGCCCGGCCTGGCTCTGCCTGCCTGCCAAGAATATGTTATGCCTCTAGTTATCAGTTCAGCTCTCCGTCTTCACATTCCTAAGCTAACGAACCGCATAAACAGCTTCAGCTATATTCTAGTCTTTCTGTCTCCATGCAAGAGAATTACTGTATTAATATTCATAGAAGATTCATAGCACACACAATACATGTAGAATATATGCATGCACCAGCCTTAGTGTCAAGTAGCCTTTGCCCTGATAACTTTTAGATTCTATCAACATGTACTCCAAACACCAGATACCAGATATGCTATAGGTACATGTCGTCCTGACATCGCAGACTTTCGTCTCCTCTTCTAGTGCAGAAGTCATAGCCCCCAGTTCTCCCCGGTAACACGTCATGGCCCGTTTTCGCGCACCACTAGGTTAAAGGTTCCAGCGGCTCAGGTAGCCCCCTCTATGTATCCACCCACTTTATGACACTTCTGTGACGTTTTCATCACATGTCTACGTGCACGCCCTGTGCACGCCTTCTTTTCACGCCCATGTGTTCTTATCTTACGCTTGTCACTAGTTACGCCTACTGTATGTAATGTAATTGTGATGTTTTACTATATATACCTTGTACTGTTGATGAAACGTTGCAGCTGCCTTCTATGCCCTTCTATTTCAGGCTGTCCCGATCCTGTCCCTTCCCTTATGCCTGAATAAAGCCCGTTCGACTCAGATACATCGGATCTTGCCTCTTATTTATTGAGCTATCTGTTTTATTAATGTATTCAAAAATAGTACAGGTAATTATTTATTTACCACATATCTGGGAATTTTCTTTGATTTTAAATTAAACTGGTCTGCAATGGTGGCTCATAGGGCGAATCTTATGAAAAAGAGTATAGCAGCACTGTGGAAATTTTCTTCAAATTTGAGAAAGAAACAGAGTAAGGAAAAGCTCTAGCAGTAATAAATACTCGGGAAACTCCTTTCATATGTTTTATGACAGCAAGGTTCCTACATTCAGTCTTAATGACTAGAAAGGGGTCTTCTGCTAGAGGGATTGTTTTAACCGAATCTTAATTACTGGTAAATGAATTTCAGTGCTATGTAAGTCTAATGTTTTAGTGCATATGTTATTGTCTTCCATTTATGTATTCTGCCTCTCTGACACGGACTAAGCCAAAGTATGCTGTTTTTCTATTATAATATGTAAAACATTTCTATGATGAATATATTTTAGTGTTTTATGTACTTTTATGCATTAATCAGATGCGAATAAAGTTAACGACTGATAGGTGCATGAGTCAGAAAGCCTGGCCACAGTACCATATTTCAATTTACATAGAAATATTGAAAAGTTCCATTACACAATAATATATATTAATTTTAGGCAACTGCCAACATCCACCTGAGAACTACACAAAACATATTTCACAACAGCAGAATTGGTCGCTGAACAACTATGTACCTCTTTCATTAAAGAGCTACGTTGCTGATACGGGTGAGTGACAAATGAACAAAATGTGCACATTTTAGCACAGGTGTACACAAGCCAACATAGGTTACAGTGAAAGGTAAGAAGCATAGCAAAAGTGTGGTTCTGCATAAAAAACACAGAACAGGCATATGTTGTAGCAATATTGTTGTACATTAAGATAAAGAGAAGAAAGTGTAGAAGGGCAAAAAGAGGAAAACAAGAAAAATCAAAAGGGTAATGGCGTAAAATGGGGGGGGGGCGGCTGTTGGAGCAACAAATATGTCAAATGGAATGGACACATTTAAATAAAATTATGTTCAAACTGAAAATGGTCTTTTTGCAGTCACACTGTAGAAAGCTCGAGGCATTTGCCAGAGACAGGGTTTAATACCATACTACTAGCGCCAATCCTTGCTCAAGAATGGATGGCTTTCATGTCAATCTCAGTTGCTTTGCTCTTATTTGTTCATTTCTGTTTGACCTGCCCAAAGCAGTTGTTTTGTTTAACCATTGGTAGATTCGTCATCTGTCTTGCTCCGAAAGCAACATCAATGCCATGTTTAAATACCAGTTTGCTGCATTTTTGTGCCACATACTATTCACCATAAAAACTGCAGCAGAAGTGGAAAAATATACATAGATCTTCACAGACGTTGAAGACTACTATAAACAAGCAATTGCAATGCCAATTAGTTTTGCTTGTATGGAAAGGTAAGCAAGAAAAACTGACTGTGCCAATGCTTGTTTTGCACTGCTACCTCACTGGTAAAACGGAGTCAGTTTGTCTATCTTGTGCCTGAAGTGAGACAAGAAACTGTGCTGCCCACCCGACCTGCTTGGTTAGCACGGGAGACCGGTGTACGAGAAGCACACTTCCAGGCAATGCTCTCTGTACATTTCCTTTCCGCAAATACCTGGCGCAATAACTCCGGGTGAATTCCAAGTGTATCTGGGGCTGGAATTGTCATGTCCGGACCTGATCATTTTGGGCCTAGAGGCTCTGGGCCTGTCAATGTAACTGGTAGGCAGGGGCTTCGGCAGCACCACTGTCCGGCGTTACCCACCCTTGCAACAGTCCAGGAGGGAGAAAAAATGCATTCACATGCTTCTATGATTGCCCTACCCCCTCCACTGGCAGTCCCGCTGACACATTTCACATCTTCAGAGCTGATAGAACATTGCAAATAAAGCCCTGAGTTCGGACAGTTATCCCCCATTTCAGCAAATAGAAATCGCAATGGCTGGCATTTGGTGCAGAGATACCAGCTGACAACAGATTCTGGCCTCCGGTATCTCTACACCGAAGTCCAGCCAACTCATTATGAGGGCCTATGACTATGTGATCAGGACTTGCTGCTTGCAGCTGTTAAAAGGGCTCAGCTGTACTATGACTGACATTTCCGGGTGACAACTGCCGCTCCATTTTGACACCCATTTACTGAGTCTGCCCATCGAATGGTGTCTTGTGGTTTCCATTAATGTTCTCCATCTCAATGGCCTTAAAAAGTGTGATCTAGGAGTCCGCGATTGCTTTGGTTGTGCCCCCATGTTTTGAAGTTTTACTATGTCACTTTGCTAGTCTTACGAACAAGATATGGAAAATTATTGGGCTGCTCTACATGAAGCCATGGTGGTTTATAAAAAGGCAATTTTAATGGGCGTAAAGGAATCCCAAAATAAAAAGGTCCTTTTTCACCACTCTCTGATCGTTCAAACCCACCTGACACTATGGGAGATTTGGATGATCCGATACCTTCTACTGAATGCTGTGAAAACTTTACTTGCTTTCACACCCAAAATGTCAAAGACATGTAGGCTTCAAAAGGCCACAAGTGGGAGCTGGAGAGAAAAGCCAGAATTGAAAAGGACACACCTATTTACTTCTCTTTCAAGATACTGAAGGAATCAGAGATCATTAAACTGCCAAACCCACTTAAACCAACATGCTCACTGGAAGATAATTTTTAAGCAATGATGCCAAAAAACTTGCTACAATAATATAGATCTCAAAGGTCCCTTTATCTCTTGACTCAGCAGAATAAAAAGGTTATGCTTGGCACAAGTGCATTTATCATACTATCAAGGCCATGGACACAGTCACTCTAAATCGTTGAAGAGTTGGTGGAATCTTTCATCTAAACGATGGAAGGTAAACTAATTCAGGCTTCACTTCCAACTTCATGCAAAACGGAGATAAATGTGGTTGTAATTATGGGCGATGTTCTGGCTCGGGCAGACTAATGGGCATTTTCTCTGCTTATGCTAACCTTATTCAGTCTTTGACCCTGTAGACCGTATCCACATACTGCACAGAAGGCTACATGCTGCCTGGATGGGAATGGTCACACATTGAGGGGTTTCAGTTTTTTTTTAGCTAAGTGGAAGAAGTGGGTAAAACTAGAAGATTTGTTAATTTTCTCATGACTTTCCAAGTGGTCTCAAGGGTATCTCAGGGATCCCTTCTCATCACATGGATTTTAACATCTTCTTTAAGACACTGGTGGTTGTTCTGCAACCGCAAAACTATCTCTCCACTCTTACAGAGATGATACGCCTATCTATCCATCCATGCATATGGGGTGCATAGGAGACATTTGCAGCTTTAACCAGTAGCCTCCAATTGGTTGCAGGCTGGATAAGTGTAAAAGGCGGTTTGAACACATGGAGGTGCACCAAAGAAAGCAATTTATAGGTTTTCTTCAAATTCTTTCTTTATTCCATATTTTTTTTCATAAAAAACAGCCAACGCGTTTCGTTCCCAAATCACAGTTTGTGGAACTTCATCAGGGCTTAAGAAACAGTGTGGTTTTGCGCCATGAGGAGGAGTATAAAACCATAGATTTTATAGTCTTCCTCATGGCGCAAAATCACACTGTTCCATAAGGCCTGATGAAGTTCCACTAACTGTGATTTGGGAACAAAATGTGTTGGTTGTTTTTTATGGGAAAACATATGGAATAAAGAAAGAATTTAAAGACAACCAATAAAGACTAGAATTGCTTTCTTTGGTGCACCTCTGTGTGTTCAAACTTGCTTTGTAATCTGTAAACAGTGACAGAAAAGGGTGACAGGTGTTGGAGTGTGCACAATTACCTACAAAATATAGTGGCAGTGTTTCAGTGAAGTGCTATACTTTAAGTCTGCCACCATGTTTGTTTCTTGTGTTTAAGTATAAAAGGTGTTTCGCTTGCTAAAACAAAGGTGATCACCCAACACTTTAGTGCTGTTTATGTGAGTTGTCCCAAGTGGTGTTGGCATGTCCAACTATGGGACCCAAGTTCACTGTGTCCTACAACTCCACATCAGACCCAATGGGGCCATCAGGGAGGGAGGTGGCAACACTGATTTGCTTATGGTTGATCTGTATGTCTATAAAGGCACAAACGGGCGAAAGATAAAATGAATAAGATGCACTCAAGGTAATGACCAGTGGTTCAGGAAGAGTTGACTATTTTCAGTGCTCACTTCTGTGCTGGCTAAGACAGAGATATGAGGAAAAACCAAAGGTGGTGATGGACGGAGCGTTGACAATACAAACACTCACCCCGTCAACTGATCTGGGTTTAATCCATCACCGTTCTTTAGCTCACTCCGCCACCCCAGTTCAGACATGGCCATATGCAAATCAGTCTGACCCTGTGCCTCATGGGAACAGTCCAGCCCGAACTGCCAAGCCATGTCTTCCCTGGACCGGAATCAAGCTTCCCAGGACCGGTTTCTGGCATTACAGCCGTCTTCAGCCGGGCTTGCTTGACTCCAGTGGCAAAGTGAGCAAGGGACTCACGTCTGAGCATACCCTGCCAACTTAGGGCGAACAAAGAAAAACCAAAGGTGGTGATGGACGGAGCGTTGACAATACAAACACTCACCGCCAGTCAACTGATCTGGGTTTAATCCATCACCGTTCTTTAGCTCACTCCGCCACCCCAGTTCAGACATGGCCATATGCAAATCAGTCTGACCCTGTGCCTCATGGGAACAGTCCAGCCCGAACTGCCAAGCCATGTCTTCCCTGGACCGGAATCAAGCTTCCCAGGACCGGTTTCTGGCATTACAGCCGTCTTCAGCCGGGCTTGCTTGACTCCAGTGGCAAAGTGAGCAAGGGACTCACGTCTGAGCATACCCTGCCAACTTAGGGAGAACAAAGAAAAACCAAAGCTGGTGATGGACGGAGCGTTGACAATACAAACACTCACCGCCAGTCAACTGATCTGGGTTTAATCCATCACCGTTCTTTAGCTCACTCCGCCACCCCAGTTCAGACATGGCCATATGCAAATCAGTCTGACCCTGTGCCTCTTGTATTGTCAACGCTCCGTCCATCATCACCTTTGGTTTTTCTTTGTTCGCCCTAAGTTGGCAGGGTATGCTCAGACGTGAGTCCCTTGCTCACTTTGCCACTGGAGTCAAGCAAGCCCGGCTGAAGACGGCTGTAATGCCAGAAACCGGTCCTGGGAAGCTTGATTCCGGTCCAGGGAAGACATGGCTTGGCAGTTCGGGCTGGACTGTTCCCATGAGGCACAGGGTCAGACTGATTTGCATATGGCCATGTCTGAACTGGGGTGGCGGAGTGAGCTAAAGAACGGTGATGGATTAAACCCAGATCAGTTGACTGGGGGTGAGTGTTTGTATTGTCAACGCTCCGTCCATCATCACCTTTGGTTTTTCTTTGTTCGCCCTAAGTTGGCAGGGTATGCTCAGACGGGAGTCCCTTGCTCACTTTGCCACTGGAGTCAAGCAAGCCAGCTGAAGACGGCTGTAATGCCAGAAACCGGTCCTGGGAAGCTTGATTCCGGTCCAGGGTAGACATGGCTTGGCAGTTCGGGCTGGACTGTCCCCATGAGGCACAGGGTCAGACTGATTTGCATATGGCCATGTCTGAACTGGGGTGACGGAGTGAGCTAAAGAACGGTGATGCATTAAACCCAGATCAGTTGACTGGGGGTGAGTGTTTGTATTGTCAACGCTCCGTCCATCATCACCTTTGCTTTTTCTTTGTTCGCCCTAAGTTGGTAGGGTATGCTCAGACGTGAGTCCCTTGCTCACTTTGCCACTGGAGTCAAGCAAGCCCGGCTGAAGACGGCTGTAATGCCAGAAACTGGTCCTGAGAAGCTTGATTCCGGTCCAGGGAAGACATGGCTTGGCAATTCGGGCTGGACTGTTCCCATGAGGCACAGGGTCAGACTGATTTGCATATGGCCATGTCTGAACTGGGGTGGCGGAGTGAGCTAAAGAACGGTGATGGATTAAACCCAGATCAGTTGACTGGGGGTGAGTGTTTGTATTGTTAAAGCTCCGTCCATCATCACCTTTGGTTTTTCTTTGTTCGCCCTAAGTTGGCAGGGTATGCTCAGACGTGAGTCCCTTGCTCACTTTGCCACTGGAGTCAAGCAAGCCCGGCTGAAGACGGCTGTAATGCCAGAAACGGGTCCTGGGAAGCTTGATTCCGGTCCAGGGAAGACATGGCTTGGCAGTTCGGGCTGGACTGTTCCCATGAGGCACAGGGTCAGACTGATTTGCATATGGCCATGTCTGAACTGGGGTGGCGGAGTGAGCTAAAGAACGGTGATGGATTAAACCCAGATCAGTTGACTGGCGGTGAGTGTTTGTATTGTCAACGCTCCGTCCATCACCAGCTTTGGTTTTTCTTTGTTCTCCCTAAGTTGGCAGGGTATGCTCAGACGTGAGTCCCTTGCTCACTTTGCCACTGGAGTCAAGCAAGCCCGGCTGAAGACGGCTGTAATGCCAGAAACCGGTCCTGGGAAGCTTGATTCCGGTCCAGGGAAGACATGGCTTGGCAGTTCGGGCTGGACTGTTCCCATGAGGCACAGGGTCAGACTGATTTGCATATGGCCATGTCTGAACTGGGGTGGCGGAGTGAGCTAAAGAACGGTGATGGATTAAACCCAGATCAGTTGACTGGGGGTGAGTGTTTGTATTGTCAACGCTCCGTCCATCATCACCTTTGGTTTTTCTAAGACCGAGATATCTCAACTTGATCATACCATGTATGGAGCTCTTCTCTAATGCAAGATCACCACATCCTCATATCCATTACTGGATTTTTTTTGGCAAAATAGTGAAAATCCTTGGTGTTGTAGATGCAAATCCGGAGTATAGATTCCCAAATGTAGGTGAAGAGGCTTTCTTCATACATCAGCTTTAATGTGTGCATCCACTTTTACCAGCATACGCCACAAAATCACGCATGGAGCATTGCTGATCTCCAAACTGACCAACAACAATGCCTTTTATTTTGGTGTGCAAACTAACCTAGTCAAACATTTCCTACAAGTACAAATTGCCACAGTACATCCAAATTTTAGATGGAAAATGAGGGATTTAGAATTGCCGCACTTGACTTACTTGGTTGCAATGGATCTCTGTTATAAAGTGGGTGGATGTCAAGACTATCTGTTGCAGGTGTTATCCTTTTCCACTGCCTCAGAGTTCACTGCTTCAGCGACATAATTTCCTTTGTTTTCTATTTTTTCTATCTTCTGTCTACGTCACCTTCTTCTGTATTGCTATTTTATTGTGATGCATTTGTCCACCATGTTGACATGAGTCCACTTGAAGACCGTGAATGTATATATGGTGCTGGCATTAGGTTTGACAAGTAAGTGATAGGAGCTAGCAGCTATAATGTAACACCTTTTGTTAGCGGTGTGAGATTTTCTTTTGTCTATGTGTATGTTTTCCTTTTTGATGCCTCACATGTGAAGCCTGACCCCAGCACCAGTAACAAACAAGTTATATATTTGCTAACTCCCTTTCTGGTGGATACTCTAACAGCAGACTCCTAATCATTAAAACATCCCCTGGCACCAGACTGGATCCAGAGAACTTTAAAAGCAGTTCTCCAGTGTGCCAGCAAGAGGGGCGGGGGAGTCAAGCCGCTCCACATAGGCTCTGCACCACACTGGACTTAATGGAATGGAGCCTTCATAAAAGCACCATCCCTGCTTGCTGACTTCAGTTTCTTCACACTTTCTCTTTGTGTGCCCTCAGTCAGGGTGTGCAGAACAATTATTGGAGACAATGTGCTGATCTCTAACTTCGGACCTTTCTAAATGTAAAAGAGGCCACTCCAGAGTTGGGGGCAGTGAGGAATCTGCATTTAAAGTGCCTACTAAAAAGAGAGAGCCACAGGGCAAGTGACTTATTCTTCTGATGGATATTTCTTACTGCAGATTGCTCACCTTTAAAATACATACCAAAGCTCCCTCTCCCTCTACGCAAAGCTACGAACCTCCTGGCGTTTAGGAAAGAGTTGAAGACTCTCCTCTTTTCTGCGTAATTCTTTTGACAACTGTGCTGCTCCTCTATGTGTCTGTAGATCTCAGGCCTCTTTGCAAAAGCGCCGGGACGCCCCCTTGGGCAGCCGTGCGCTCAAAAAATAGGCCTTTAACATAACATAACATAACATAACAGCAGGACCTCCTAAAGGTGGAGAGCTTGTGTAGGTGGCTCAGACCATAAAGTTCTGCAAGACTGACTGAGCAAAGCGACCTGCTTGTAGGACAGGGCTGTCACAGCAGTAGTGCATGATGAATGTATGTCCACTGCTTCTTGACCAATGCATAGCAGATCATGATGCACGATCCACCTTGAAAGGGTCCTCTTCTGAACCACCCTCCTTTGCACTTAAGAAGCAGGCAAAGATGTGATAGTTCAAACCAGTCCTTAATTTGCAACAAACATAATTGCCAAGGCCCTCATCAGGAAGCCAGTGCATCTTGCACCACCCATTGCCCCTGTCCAGACGGTGGCGTCTCTCCTCCTCTATGGAGGGGTGAGGCAGAGCAAACAAAGTAGGCAGAATGATGTACTGGCCTACATGGAAGGGAACTACAAACTTCAGAAGGAAGGAGGCACGCTACCAAAGGACCAGCTTGTCTTTGTAGAAGGTGGTGTAGGGAGGATGTTGCGAGAGTGCCTACAATTCGCTGACCATTCTGGCCGATGATATGGCCACTAGAAAGGCAATTTTGATGGTCAACAGCCTAAGAGGGTAATTGAGAAGAGGCTCAAAGGGTGCACATATCAAAAAGGTTAGAACAAGATTTAGATCCCACTGGGCAATGGCCTGGGAGGAAACATGCCGTAAGCCTTTAAGGAAACCTAGCCACAACAGGTGAGTTGCATAAAGAATGTTGATCCGACAACCGCAAAAATGCCAAAATGGCTAAATGAGAACCTGTAACTGCCCAGACCAGATCCCTGCTTGGCCAACGATAGAACAAATCAAAGAACTTAGTCACAAAGGTACCCCAACTGTAACCATATACTTACTTGGTGGAGGGATGCCAGGCTGCCAAAATAACATCACAAAATTTGGGAGAATGGTTGAAAGCTGCCAACTGTTGCTGCTCAATATCCATGCATGAAGGTCAAGGGTGCGCAGATTCTGTTGCAGAACCCTACCCTGTTGCTACGACAGAAGATCCTCTCGAAAAGGCAGCCTGATGGGCGGGACTAATGGTTATGCTCAACTGCTCAGGAATCTAGACTCTGCATGCCCAATCTTGAGACACAAGAATAACTAAGGCCCAGTAATTCCTGATCTTCTTGATAACTCTGGGCAGAAGTGTTCTAGACGGAAAGGCACACAGGAGGCCGGAGCTTCACTCAAGATGAAGTGTCCCAGAGCGAGAGTAGCCTTGCAATCTCCTGCATAAAAAATTTGTGACACTGTGCATTCCCACTGCTGAAGGAGGTCTTGTACTACCTCCGGGTGGAGACGCCGTTCGTGATTCGCTAGGCATCTTTGGCTGAGTTTGTCCGCACTGGCCTTCAAGGAGCCCACCTGGTGTTGAACCACCAGAGAAATGCCCTGGTGTTCCAGCCATTTCCAGAGAAGCACAGCCTCTTGACAAAGGGTCGACAAACCCACACCACCCTGTTTGTTGCAGTACCACATGGGGGTGGTGTTGTTCATGAACATCTGCACAGCCTTTCCTTGATCGAAGGAAGAAAGGCTTTCAGTGCCAAGCAAATCACCCGAAGCTCCAATAGATTGATGTGGAGCCCAGATTCAGACAGAGACCAGAGTCCTCTGATCTCAAAATCTCCTGGATGGCCAACCCCATCCAAGAAATAACCCATCTGTCACCACAGTCAGCTCTGGTTGGGGAAGGTAGAGGGGTCTTCCACTGACTCAATAGCGGTTTGTGAGCCACCACTGCAGATCTTTGCAGTTCCCTCCAAGTTCTGGACCATGTCGGAGAGATTCCCCTAATGCTGCTCCCACTGGAACTTTAGCTCCTACTGCAGAGTTCACATGTGCCAACAGGCATGAGTTACAAGTTGGATACAGGAAGCCATGAGGCCCAACAACCTCAGGGTCATTCTCACCAAAATCCAGGCTAGAGGCTGAAACATTGGTATGCATGAATACCAGAGGGTTGCCATTTGGGAGGATAGGACCGAAACTGCACTGTGTCCAGAACAGCTGAGGAGCACTGGTAAGGGCGAAGGGGAGTGCAGTAAACTGAAAGCGCTCTTGGGCCACCCTGAACTGCAGGTAACATCTGCGGGCAGGCAGAACGGGAATGTGGAACTATGCATCCTGCAAGCCCAAAGCTACTATTCAGTCTTCCCGATCCAGACCAGACAGAACTTCCACGAACATGAGCATTTTGGATTTCTCTTTTTTCAGGAAAAGATTGAGCAGGTGCAGGTCTCGGAAAGGACGAAGGCCTTTGTCCTTTTGGGCACCTGAAAGTAATGAGAGCAGGAACCACGACCTACTCCTGATGCCAGCACCCTCTCTATTGCTCCCTTGGCCAAGAGAGCCACCACTTCTTGACAGAGAAGGAAGAAGAAGTGCTCCTCCATCAGCCAGTCGTAAGTGGGTGGCATGGGTGCAGGGATGGACACAAAGGGGAGGGAGTAGCCCATTTGGACGATTTGCAAAACCAAACAGTCCAATGTTACTGACTACCAATGGTGAAGGTGATGGCGTTACCTGCCCGCCACTGGATGCCTGTGATGGTCGGAGGGCAAACTAAAGAGGTTCTGAAGATGAATCTGCTCGGGGTAGGGGTGTGCGTATTGGCCCAAACTTTGTCTACCTGTCTGACGTGGTCTATGAGACGCACGTCCTTGGCCACAAAAAGGCTGGGAAGCCTGTTGGCCATGGTGGCTTGGAGGGTATAGACGCTGATAGAGCCCCCTTCTGTGGCCAAAAAAGGGGTGGAAGGCGAATTGGGGTTAACAAGGTTCCACAAATAAGCTCAAGGGCCTGGCCATAGCTCTGCTGTCCTTAAAGTGCTGAGTCACCTTCTCTCCAAAAAGGCGAGACCCATCAACGGGCATGTCCATAAGCTAGGCAAGGAGATCTCCTGAAAAGCCAGTGGTTCTCAGCCAAGAATAGCCCCTCAAGGCTACAGACTATGACATTGAGTCGGTTGTGTCCAGTCCACATCATATGGTCAATTTTGCTGCATCTCTCATGTCAGCAATAGCTTGGGACAGGATAGCTCAGACCTCCTCAAAGATCATAGGTAGCACTTGCAGAACCGAATGCCATATCGTATGGGAATATCGGGCCAAAAGGGAACGCAGTGTTCACTGACCGCAGTGCAAGGCTGGTGGAAGAGAACATTACCATGCCAAAGGTATCCAGCCTCTTGGATTCCCTATCTGATGGAGGAGTAGGAAACATGACTGGGTTGACCCTAGAGGTGGAGGCTTGGACGACCAAGCACTTTGGCGTGGAGTGCTGGGTAAGGAAACTGGGGTTCCCAGGAGCAGGACAATAGTGGCGGGAATTGTCCTATGTACAGAAGCCCCTGTGCAGCTCTTGGACCAGTCTCGAATTGGACTTCGGTAAGGCCTTCATTAAAAGGGTGCAAGATGTTATTCTTGATTTCTACTGAGGGTAGCTGAAAGTCCAAGACCTTAATGGCTCTATGCACCAACATAGCAAAAAAGGCTCTCTCCTCCGTAGCCATGGTAGGAGTGGAGATCAAGCTAGCGTAAGGTGAGGTGGCTTCTACCAGTTCTTCATACTAGTTGTCCTTATTCTCAACTAGGGGGTGCCAGTATCCATAGGGGTCCTGAGACCCCTCCCATTTGTCTTCAGGCCTGTCAAATTCAAAAGGCAGTGGCTCCGATCCTGAGAGCATGGTCCCGGTCGGCATCGGACCTGGCAACAGGCATCACCTGTCTGGCTACATGTTGGAGTTGGGAATGATGATGGGGATGGTGCCGCCATGGGGCGTCGGCTGCACCGGAGGCCTAGGCACTGGGGTGGGCGTTGATGAAGGTCGCCATCTCGCCGGCAGCTCCACTCCTGATCCAACAAGGCATTCATGGGACACGACTAGCACCAAAGGAAAACCCGCCGGCAAGAAAGACCAGGCCAACCAAATATGAGGTGCATGGCCTCATAAAATTCCTAAAACTGGGTGCAGGGGTCGCTCTGGCTCTGGGAAAATCAAGGATGCGCGGAGTGTACCCTGACCCAGGCTCCGCTGCAGCACAAGGCATGGAGTGTTTTGACATTTCCGCGCCTCATCAGACGACTTTGACAGACACAGCAAACTGGAAGACCTCTTCGTGTTTGTGGGGCTTACCTGACAACTTTGAGCAGGATGACGATCGCTAGCTGCGACTCCGCAAACGGTCCTGGGACATTGCGCCCGCGACTGGGATCTTGAGCATCGCAGAGTCATCGGACGTCGAGCAGTCAGGAGCTTGAAGGATCGCTGCCTCAATGCCTTTGGCTGCATGGCAGTGCTAGCAGGTCTTGGAGTCATGGTTCCTCTCCAAGCACCATAAACAAACCAAGTGTGGGTCTGTCACAAAAATATGCCTGCGAGAGGAGCCACATGGTTTGAAACCAGCAGTTTTCTTAGGGGACATCCTGCGTCTGTAACACTACCGTAGATTGGGGGTCAAGAGGAAAAGTTTATAGACCGCTAGGTATACATTCCCTAGTACAAATGCAACAACACAAGGTATACCTATAGTCCGAGAAATGTGTCGATAAGCATAGGCGGTGTGTGTCTCAAAATTAGCCACAAGTGAAAAAGTTAAGGGGAAGGGGGAGACATCCCTTAAGGATAAGAACCCTCACTCACCCGAAGGTGACATGCTTCATCATTTGGGTCCTCCTTACCAATGCTGAAAACCTAGTCAACACTGGGAGCTACTACTTCGGGATTGCTTAAAGAAGGAGCTCAGAGATGTTTTGATTGGTAAGGAATAGGATGATAATCCTATATGAGAGCTGTAAGGTGTAGTGAGGTGTGCAGCGCTGTGAGAAGAGTAAGTGGT